>NC_135775.1:6500669-7238541 GCF_028453695.1 Augochlora pura | reverse complement strand
CGTATACGTCGAGACAGTGTTCAACACGTTTCTTCGAGAACTCAGGTACAGAGAACACGGTAAAATTCCAGTCCTTTAACAAAGCTCCGGAGAAGCGAATTTATTAAGAAATTCCCGGCAGAGAATGGGTAGTTGGGCGAAGGACAATCGTCGGTAGCTGAAGTGTTAATTCTCTAGGCGCGAACCGCAGCGATCGTTGACCGATTAGAAACGAAATCCCGCCGGTTGACAATGGCGCGTCAGCCAACGTCGCGTCGCGTTTCCCCTCGCGAAAAAACGGAGACGTCCTGCGAGACGAGCCCGGTGCTTCGCAAATGGTACGAACCGATTAACCACAATCCCGAAAGGACGTTGCACGTCGACAACGTCCTACACGCGTCTCGGCCATGCAGGAGGAGGACGCTTGCGCGCGCGGCGCGTCGAGAAACGTGGGAACAGATCGGCGATTTGCTCGATGGCGATGCTACACCTGAATCGAGCGTGTACGCGGGAGTACGCTCTTACCGGGAGGATCTCGCGCCGCGAAGCGAAGCGAAGAATCCTGTGTGGGTTGAATCAATTACCCGAGCCACGACAACGACACCTGGACGCGACCGGCGTCGGCGTCGTTAACATTTAAATGCGAACACCCACGGCAACCAGGGGGGACAAGACGAAATTCGATAAATCTCCGCGGAATTGTGACGGAATAATGGTAACAGGACCGCTAACAACGTCGTTAGCCGGCCGTGCCGAGGGCGCCCGTCGGCCCGCCAGGTGCCCCGCGTTCGATGATCGATAGATCCGCGGCAAGTGCGCGCGCGAATTACGAAGCCGGTGCCCGCCGCGCGAAAAACCGCGTTAATCGAGCCTACGCGGCGCGTTTTAATTCCCGGCGCTCGATGGCTCCGTTGCCATCCCCGGGCTCCGTACGCGATCGATAAGATAGTGCGAATGAAATATTACGGGGGCGAATTAAAATCGACAGCTCCGGGCTTTCAATTATATTGGTTTTTTTGGTGTTAGGCGCGAAAATCATCGCCGAAAATAACAGAACCCACTCTTCCGGCGTTCACGTTAATTGCATGACTTTGAAATGGCATCAGGGAAGCGGAGACATTTATTTAATTTTATATGCAAATGATAATTTATTCCCATAACTCTTCAATTATGGAAATGAATTAACACTTCTATGGTGTTTCGGATCTATACTAGGAGCCTATGGAGCTATATAAGGTAATATTACGCGAAACAGCAAATCGAGAGAATCGATTAGGGTGGATTTAAATTCACTAACTTATTTATTAATACAAAACTACCACTGATGTTGGCGTACTAAGAAGCTTTTCCTAATTGACACCTTCTTGAGGTAAAATTGACAAAATTCGATATTAAAAGTACATAAATCTATTTCGATAAGCCAGAACCATAACCATCTATTTTCGTGTACATATAGTTTCGAATGTATGACAATAGCATTAACGCCAACGCACTCGAGGTGTTAATTAAAAAATCATAACAGCGCGCCACGAGAGTCCGGGGTAGAGCGTGACGCCGATTTTTTTTTTAAATCCGGGACGCGCATTAATCGAAATCGCTGTCAGTGAAGTTTAGATGCGGCTCCAACGACACCGAATGACTAATGTCTTTTTTATCTGGCCACCCTCTCGCCGAAGTCATTACGGGTCGTTAATGTATCGCCTCTGGTATTCAGTACCGCCCTCGTTTCGCGGCTCGGAACCGGCCCCGCTGCACCCCCCCGGCCCCTTATATCAGCCGTTGCCACCCCCGTGTCGCGTCGTGATTTCGTATGCGCCCGCGCTCGGCCGGGTTTAAAGTTGCGCGTCGGTTATCGGTTAATGAAATCAACGGATGAGCGGCCAAGTTAAATGCGATCAGGCCCAGCCCTGCCCCCCACCCCTCCCCACTCGTTCTCGCTCCCGCCCGACGACGACGACGACGACGACGAGAAGGGTGCCCGCCCCGTGAAGGAGCGCGAAGGGAAACGCTCGAATCGCATTTTAATTTCCGACTGCCATTAGGGGTTCGACGGGAAGTCGATCGCGCCGGCTTCTTCTTTCGACGACGAACGGGGGAATTAGTTGATGAAAGTTGTAGATTAACCGGTCCCTCCTCCTCTACCAAGGCGGAATTTCGATTTCGATTGTGCGCGCGTTTTCAGGCTCGCATGGAAATTGATACGGCGCGCTCGAGGGTCTCCGATCGAGCGCGCGCCTCTCTTCCTTCCGAATTGAATCAACGGGGAATCGCGAATTCGATTCTGTTGGCCAGCGCGGCCGGGTCCGTCCGGGCGGAGGACCGTTTAGCCAATCGCCGCAATCAAATTCCGTGGAATTCTATAAAGTCGGCTGGATATCGCGGCCGGCTAACGATATGATTGCAGGCGGCGTGCCCGGAGCGCACGAGAGTGGGTGCGGCGATCAGCGTGTTACGGCCAATTGTAATAACACCGAAACAAGGTACTCACGATTCATAGGAGTCACGACACGCCAGCTCCGAACAAAGTCATTCACACTTACCTGAAACAAAAGAGAATTACTTGGTTAGTTGCGCGATCGTAGATACGGCCCCGACGCCGCAGATTTCATCTAGCGAAACACGCGGCTTAATTGGCGTGCAATTCCGTTCTGCAAAAATCACGCGGCTACACACCTACATATTATCGCGTCGAATTTCTAAACAGCTGATTACTTCCCATCCAAAGCCATGCTCGACACGGTGTTCCCAACAAAACGGTACACTATCCGATCTCTATGCTATATAGAGAGCTGCAACCGTCCGGCTCCGATAAAACCCGGAAACCCATAAAAATACGTCGCAATGACTTCATACAACCTTGACCAATCCTCGTGATATTAATACATAAACCTCCACCAAGATACCGAATCGCCAATAAATAGCAAGCTTCCTTCGCTGAACATCGGAACACCTACGAGCATTCCTCGTGTCGCCCACTCAAGGTCGCTGGAAGCAACCCCTACGTGTTCAAGGTGCTCGGAGCTCCGCGACATATTTCAGCCAATAAAAGCAGCCGCGAGGAGCAGATCAGATCGAAACAGCCTCGACGACTAAACCGTCGGCGCATAAAATTCAATTCATCGGCGAACGGAGGGAAAACTAGCATCGCGGGGAGCTCCAGGGTTTCGAGGTCTCGGGCTCGGGGGGGTGAACGGTACCGAGAAGATGGGCGGTTTCCCTTGCGAGGAGAACGCGCACGCACACGCAGGCGGGACGCGCGCCTCCCTTCCTCGGTAATGGTACTTGGTGGCAAGACTCTTTTGCGGCGCGAGAACGGTATTGTCTTTTTACGGCCTCCGCAGGCAGCGGCGTTTCCTAACGCCTGGGGGAGCCGCCTTCGCCTCCCCCTCTCTCTCTCTCTCTCGGAGAGAGTTTGCCGGCGAGGTACCACCTTCCCAGTCTCCGGCATTATCCGGCTGAGATCACCTTTTTACCGGTCGTTGCGACCTCGTCATTCCTCCCTTATCTCGGGGACCCCCCACGAAAACCGAAGAACAACCGGGAAGAAGGATCTCGGTGTCTCGGAGCGCCCGAAGGGAGACGGGAGACCGTGACGAGGTCGTCAAATCCGGGGGCCGATTGAAAATTATACAGGGATCAAGTTTACGAGCGGACGCTTTAGCCGTTCGCGATATCTACGACAGCCCCGTGACGATCTCTGTTTTATGGACCGACGACTGTCGGCGACTTTGACGATGGGGTCACTTGAACCTGGTGGATCCGAGTGCGCGCGAATGGTTTACGAATCACTCGCCGCGTATTAGGGTGGCACGGGCCAAAAACGTGGTCAGGACCCTTGAAAATCATTTTTCTCGTAGGATCGTTTCAACCTTTATTTAAGATACTTCGTTGATGTCTCTATGATCAAGCATAGTGCAAATGATCATATATTTATTCCTGAGCGACAATAATGACGTACACATCGGTTAATCAGTCAGCTAAAAAATTGCTAGCATCAATTGCAGAACATAAAAGTCACGTATAAGTCTGTTTCTTTTTTAAATCATTTAAAGAAAATCAAATTAATACAACAAGATTCCTAGTTGCCTCTAATTTTTTCGCTCTTTTAAATTAAACCTATGCATTTTTGCCATAAATGGATAAAATTCGCGGTCCATTAATTACACCGTATACGTTTAATTTTCCTTATATTTTGTTTAAAAATAATTTAGTAAAGAATATCAAAGGTTTTCGCAAGTGAGTCAAACGACAAACCGAAATGACGTAAACGACAGGATCGTAAAATTCGGTGGCCACCGCAACAGCGGTCGAGGAGTTCGCGGTACTTTGAAAAATGTGCTCCTATCTCTGAACGCAGTTCCCATCGGAGTGCGGCGGGATTATAAATTGCGAATTATGCAACAGCGTCGGGCGTCGTAAAGATTCGCGCGGTACGCGTCGCGATGTATATGGACGCGGCGCGAATTGGTGTCTCGTTAGACGGAGCGGCTCGTGCTGTCGATTTTCTCGCGCGTCCCCGCGTCAATGACATAACTACTCCATTAGCCGCGAGTCTATACAGATAACCGATGTCTCCGGAGCGTTAATCTCGATTTGACGACCGCCGCATAAACCAGCCCCGTGATGTCGCAACGATGCTGGATATACGCGACCGCGAGGGTGGAACTTCGAACTTTCATCCGAAAGGTGAAAATTACTGTAGAAATTCCGCCGATCATCGAACTCGGGGCAGAGAAAAATTTTCTTCGTAATTCGACTATTCTAACGTCAAGAACGAGGGTCTTTTTCGATTAAAAATTCTAAGAGCTTAATAAAAATATTGAATGTCCATCATTTTACAATTTTTTACATATTAAATATTGCTTAATGGTGTCTTCAGAAGCAACCATGATACGTACGATCATTACATGGAGTACATTCAACCAAAGATTAAATACTATTACAAAAAGAATTGATTGACAGCATTGTCTTAGTTTTGGGAGCGTTCGTTCCATTTTATATTGTAAGATTTTTAAATGTTGCGCCTCTTGCGATTTAATTCAACGATGCTGCTATTGGTGGTTCGATTCGGTTCCTGTCTTCCGTTCAAGAATCCCGCCGGTCCACGGAAGAGACGCGAAAGGTGAATGGAGTGCACTCGTATCAGATGGGGTCGTAATGAAGAGGTAATACCGGCCAGCGATTTTCGCCATAAGACTATTTTTATTTGCCGCACTCGAAGGTATGAAAACGTCACGGGCAGGAGGCGCGGAGCACCTCTCGTCGTTTTGAACGGCTCCTTGCGGCCCGTCGACGTGACGGCCGCGTCAATGACGGCACGTGGTTTACGCGTGCATAAATAATTCACGCTGTCACGCGCACAGCTCGCCCCGGGGCTTCGTTCTCAATTAAGTGACCCGCATCGTCTACGCGAGAAACCGCGGTCGGAGGAAAACCCGCGGCGATCGATCGCGGCTGAAAAATTCCGATCGAATTCGTCGGGGATGCCAAAGAGTGCAGGACGCCGCCTTGCTGCAAAAACAGGGTAACTCCGCCTTTTAGCACAATCTTCTAAAGTCTTGAATTATTCGAAACCAAGAAGGGAAAATACAAATTCTTATATTGCGAAATAAATCGTAAAAATTGTTTGCGCCAAAAATACAGAAGAATAGCGATTTAACCAACGATCTTAACAACGATTTTACAAGATTGAAGTATTTTATTTAATCAAATTAAGACTGAAAAGTTACGCTCTACGACATCGATTATTTTGTCGACATTCTTATATTTTACGTTGCCTATTTTTTGCCTAATGTAATTGGGAAGATACAGTAGGCCGGCGTGAAAATTAATTTACAAATCGAAGCTAATAATTCCGTCAGTCAGATGTGGGCGGCGCGGTGGTCAAAGCGTCAATTATCAGCGTAGAATTTAACGGATATCACTGGGTTAAATTATTTGGTCCTGAATTCGACGTTTCGGCGAAGTGTTTAACGGGCGGAAAGAATTATCGACGGGGCACAGAAAAATATCAGGAAATTCAAAGGACACGAAGCTGGAGCAGGATCGATCCCCTCGGCGTACGCAAGTATCGCGTGGGCTCGTATAACCGCGAGTGTCGACTTCAGATTTTCATCTCGCCCGAGGAAACGCGCCGCGGGAGGAAAGTTAATGCCCGCTGCGGTAATGGGGTACCTCTGTAAGTAAAGCTCTCTCCCCCATCATCCCGCCCCCCACCCATCCAGCCTCTCTTCTCCATTACAACGGAGCAAGCCGCGGACTCCATACGTTAGCGGCGCAGACAGCCTCAAATTGCTTCATTAGCCGCGTGATATTTTATATAAATTGGGGACTAAATTACCTGGCGGCTGGGATCGGCGAAAAATTCGTAATTAGAGCAGGTAAAACGCGGCGACGTTGCTGGAAAGGGAAACAGGTACCGGAATTAAGGGCGAGAGAAAAAGAGATCGCGAGAGATCGCGAGAGAGAGAGAGAGAGAGAGAGAGAGAGAAAGGGGGGGACAAGGCGCGAGAGGAAAAAAACGAAAAGGATGGTCGGAGGTGGCGGAGGGTCGGAGCTATTTCTTAATTATTTACGCGCCACCGTATGGCAGCATTGTTCGTTTCTCGCGCGTAAACCGTGGCTAATCGCGGCTGCCCTTTGCTACTCGTGCGCCTCGGTCCCTTACGGCCCTCGGGGCCCGCGTGAATGGACTAATTAGCATTCGGGGGCGAAACGAAGCATTAACAGACACGTACGATTCGTTACGATGATTCCGATCGTTTCCTCGCCGGGATTCGCTCCTCTCAGTCGCTGCTCCGGTCAGCAGAAACAGCTTTTACGATTAAGACACTTCGCTCGAAGTGGTCGCGCTGCTCGCAGTTCAAACCGGCTTCGAACTTTCAACGATACACCAATGTTCTATTTCCTGTGTATCCGTTTATCATTCGACACTTCTCTCCAGTTTAAATTCATTCTTATATTACATTATTCTAAATAATGTATGTGATAAGTTTGTTTTTAAGTCATCTTGCTCTATCAATTAACACGTTCATAGTGCGACTCGTGATGTAGAGTTCTAATTAAGAAGCATGTTAAATACGAATGTTATTCCGTTCGTTTAAATCGGAGTTAAATTCTGTACTCTTGCATCAATATCTAAGTGAATATAGACACGTCATAAATGTTATATACACTTTCTTTCTTCGTCCAAGAAATTATAGTAATCGAAGAACAACTAAATATTGTAACTGTGGAGAAAATAGTAAGTACATGGTTATTACTGGACTGCGAATTTGATTTATTTATGGCAGAAACGGATCAGTGAAGTGCAGATCAGTGAAGATGTCAGAGAAATGTATTGTTACACTATTTCCAACCTTTTTAAACTATCAAAAGAAGACGCATTTTTATTAAACTCTCGTTTCTTACAATTTACGTTGGACATTTCTATTTCGCCATCCACATTCATCCAAAAAATCTTCTTGTCGTCATCAAATTTGCAATCTATACTCAAGTGGATCTTCTAAAACACACGTGGCGTCTGATCTATAAATCATCGCGCGTCCTCGAATTTCATCCCCCCCTCCGTTTCACAATCAAGACATTCTTCTGCCGCCGCAATTTGTTACCAGAGCCCCGCTTCGAAAGCAAACCCGATCCGTTGTAAAACCCTCGGCAGCACCGTGTAAATATTCTTCAGCGTCGAACGAGTAAAACAGAGAGCATGACAGCTCATTAAACCGCCGCGTAGGGTCCTTCTTTATCGCAATCCGATACGGGGGAAATCTCGCGATTAAACCGTTCGCCCCTGGCCGAGGCGGCCGCGCCAGCCGAAGACGATCGAGGAAGAGACAAAAGAGCGGAACATTTTAAAAAGAGGGTGGGCCGGCGGTTCGCGTTACTTAATTTCCTCCGCGGACGAAAACTTCTTATTATCGTTCCCGCTTCTTTCGCGTGCCGGCCTTTTTTCCCCGGCGTTCCTCTCTCGCCGCGCGAGACAAAGACGAAGCCGGCGAGCATCGTCGCCGCCCCCCACCCCCCGCGAGCACCTAGGCGGCGGGCGAGTTCACGGGGTGGAAACGGCGGGCGAAATGAATTGGCAACTTTTAATTAAGATGCTATCGTCCCCGCTTTGTCGCCCCTGGCCGCTCTCTTTTCTGGGAAATCGACAGAGAGAGAGAGGGAAGGGGAGAGAAAGAGATAGAGAGAAAAAGAGAAAAAGAGAAAGAGAGAGGAAGCGAGACGTTCTCTCTTTTCCTCGAAGAGGAGGATCGGGGTGGTTTGAACGTCAGAGGGACGCGGTTAGCATTCTTTTTGTTCATGCCAACTATTCATCATGGGTGACACTTCTCGAGATAGAGGGAGCCCGGTCTCTCCTTTCTCTTTCCCCTCGAAAGAGCACGACCGCTGTCTTCTTCGTTGCCCTGGGGGTTTCCTAATGGACCTCGAGTACACCCTCCGCCCCTCCTCCCACCCTCCCGGTTTGTCCGCCATCTTTTCACTGTTTGCTGCAGCGGGAGACCACCGTAAAGCATCGGGGATCCTGCGCGGGCGAGAGAGAATTTTAATTTCTCGGTTCGCGGGGAACGCTCTCGTCGCCCGGTAATTGCGCCCAGGCATTCTTCCAGCGTGTAAATTCGACGGCCAAACCACGGTTTTAGTCTCTTAACGAACGGGGTGCTGCGATCGGCAGTTTAATTGACACTGGGCGAGCGCCAAATGCGTTCGATCGGGGCTCGCGTTCAATCATCGCGATTGAAACCAGCCACGTCGGATGACGGGAAGGTGTCTCGCTTATCGCCAGGGCTATTTACGACCTAACGATTCTAATCGAATCTAAGCAACCTCGAACAGCTGTTGCAACAAACGATCCTCCCGACGACCCACTTTCGGTCGCTGCCTCGAACGATGCTCGTAGGAATCGGCCATTTCCGGTAAATAAGGAATTATTCGTTATTATTCATAAATTGATTCCAACCCTTATCTCTTCAAAGGTTCCTGCTAGCTTTAATTTCAGTCATGCTATTCCAAGTGTTATTATAATCAAAATCTTAACTTCGATCAAATTTAATACGATTTCATAATTCTAGATTATTTTCTGGTATATGCAAAAATATTTTTAACATTTATACTGTCGCATTACCTAGAAGATAAGGATTCTGAAAAAATAGTTGGTGTCACGCAATTTAACTTTCAATTTTAATTTGGTTAAATGGAATACTTAAATTTTATGAAATTGTAGATGTTGTTGACGCGGCCGTGAAAGAGTGAAATGGTTAAGTTAATTAAATTAAATGATTCAAATAGAATGAAAGTAAAATGATTATTTACGAGACAAGTGTTGCCGATCAATAGTCCCACTAAGTAATTGGAGTCATAAGAGTTAACACTGACTTTGGAAAATTATATTTCCCATTTATGAAGAAGGTATCACAGGAAGCCTACGAACAGTTACAACCACTTCTTTCACGCGACGACGCAATTTCTTTTCACCCATTGCTCCACGAATAATTCTAGCTATAATAAGAGCACCTTGTTGACAATATTCCCACTGATTGGGTAATATTTTTCCGCCGCCCCAACTTAAGGGTTGAAAGACCCTCCGTCGAACCCGCAGCTACCGGTTCGATCAAAGAAGCGTTCGACGATCCGACCGCGGCTTGATTAACGCCGTAAAAACGACATTGTCGGTGGAAAGGGGACACGGGGGGTGGGACAGGGTGGTTCGCGAAGAACCTCAATTTCGCGTTTCGCGACTAAAGCCGGCCTCGGGAGAGAAGGAGAGAGGAGGGAGAAAAAAATTCCCCCAACAGGTCGGGGGCTCTCCTCGCCCATTCATCGGGTCTGTTTACACGGGGGCGCGGCACCGAGTAATTTCTTTATTTCTTTCGCCGGCAGGAGTGCAAGGGCGTGGAACCCTCTTCGTTCCGTCTTGCCTTCGCGCCACCATTTGTTTTTATCAGAGGCTCTCGGGGGACGTTAACAGCCACCTGCCAGTATACGTCGCTGCCGTCTCCCACCGACCCTCTCCTTCTTCTCTTCCGTCTCTCCCTCTCTCTATCTCACTCTCTCTCTCTCTCTCTCTCTCTCTCTCTCCCTCTCTCTCTCTCTCTCGCTCGCTCGCTCTCATCCCTCTGAGGGACCACGAAAGAGTACCGCGGTCTACCCAGGTCTACCAGGGTCCTTGGGGGGCCGATACGACGGCTGGAAAAGCTCCGCGAAAAGCCTTTCGCCGGCTGGCAACCGCGAACCAAGGAAAAAATGGCACGCGTGTCACACGTCCCGCTTCCCATGATTACGTTATTTTCGCGCGTGCTTTCGCGACTCGCATCTATTATTCAGATCCGAGACACCCTCGTCGCCACGCTCGCACTTTTACGCTTCCCAACGTTTTTTGACATAGTTTCGAACTGATCCGTGTACAAGCTTCGGTACGAATAATCGAAACATCTTGTACATACCAGAGAAATGTTGACGTTGTTCTGTGCGATTGTTTTTGGTATTCACAGATTCAATTATTTTCTTCTCTATGGTATGCGATGTGTGCGTTCAGTGGCTGCTACTCTTAAAAATATACGTCCAGCTTGATGAGTCAGGTTGCGACCTCAGGCCAGAGCCACACGTGTGTTTAAAATACGGACATTGATCGACTTTACTCGTTTTTTAAAACAAGAAAAATTGTTTTTAACTAGCAAATTTTCCTTGTTCTCGATATGTAAAAGAAGGAGGGACAACCAATGTCTGTTTGCATATTTGTATACAATTAGTATGTATCTTACGGTTTGAATAAATTGTGATAAATTATAATATTATATTAATAATATATTAATAATATAATATAAAATTGTAACATAATTTAGATCGTATTTATTTATAAATTGCTTCTAAATTTCTTGCGCAATAAATATTGCTAAAAACTAGTTTGAAAAATTTATTGCGTCCGCATTAAAAGTTCTGTTTGCTTATACGTGTAACGCAAATGGTAGCCCCTTCGTTTCACCCTGCCAACTGTCCAGACCGGCCCTCGAGCTCCCCGAGAACTTTTATTTCCTCGGAACGCCCATCTCCGCGGCAGCGCGACGCTATCCTGCCGAAAAAATCTCACTTCCCGTCATGAAAGAACCCCGTAACGGTTTCGGTCTTCCGAGCCGGAAAATTCGAACGATGTTTCCCGCTCTCGTCTTTTCGTTATCGCCGCGGCAACCGTTTCCCGTAAGAACGGTCGCGGGGTCGTTCCGATGGAATAACCGTTTGTAGGTTGCCTTGTATGCCTAATATCATAACCATAACGATACGCCAGCGCGAGAGCTACGAGTGGCTCGCGAGGGGGGGTTGGTTTCCCGCGTATGCAAAGTCGCGTGTATCCGCAATACAGGCCAGTTTTCGTCTGCCGTGTTTCTTTAGCCGAGCGTTCGCATCCCCAGAAAGCCACCCCCTTGTTCCCTCTTCTTTTTTTTTCTTCACGGCGTCGCTCGATTTGCAATTCAACGCCTCGCGAGGCCCGAAACACTCGTCGGCACCGTCGAGCTTCCTTCGACTCGAGCGAGACACCACATAATGAATAATAATCGCACATAATGTCGCGGCGATGGAAGCCCTCCGCCGCGAGGGATGCACCCGCTCAGCATTGTGCCCGCGCGAAACGCTTCGACCTACCCCACCGCAATTTCTTTCCGTCTCGAAAGCGGCCGACGCCGCCCTCACCTTTCGCCTTCGACCCGGTTTTATTACTTTCTTTTTTTTAATATGCGCGACGAGACACCCGCCGCGAGAAGGTATGAAATTGAAGCTTAAATATTCCATGGAGTGGCGACGAACCACCCCACGGAGCCCACCTTCGGCCGTCCCTCCCGCCCGCCACCGCTTCAGCTCTTTTTGATACAGTTATATAAAGCATCGTTACAGGGACGAACGACGACTTTATATTGCCATCTTCGCCGCGAGTCATCCTCCCCACTGAGCGGAACAATTCTAACTTTATTAACGGCCGTCGTCGCCACCCTCCACCTTCGTGAAGACGCTTTTCGTTTATCCTGCTAGCTGATGACGTCCTTACCGGCGCGGTTCACCCCCTCCAAATTCAAAATCTACCGCTTCGTTGCCACGCGGCTTTTACTTGGATACAAATCGTTTTAACCTAAACGTAACTAACGCCCGTTTGCTTTATAAGAATAACATTACTGTACTTATTTACGCATTTCACTATGTTAATTAAAATGCTTACGCGCATTAAAGAAATGAAGTAATTCTCTATGAGGAAGATCTCACAATTTCCGCAACTTTCAAACAAGTAATATGTAATAATCCATATCCAGTTTATCCAGTTTATATCCAATACACTTTATATTTCTATTTAAGTATAGTCTCTCTTTCGCCCATATATAAATAAATAAAAAAAAACAAATAAATGAATGAAAGAATAAATAAATAAATAGATAAATAGATGTTTAGGTTTCAGAGAACGTAAATTGCTTGACGCGTCTTCTGTCTAAATGAACGACTGGATCAATCCTGTACACCGGGCAAGACTGGTTAAACATCGTAAAGCGCGATGACAGACACGACTAACAGGAGTGGCAGGAGTGATCCCAGGATCCAGCGATCGAATTCCTGCGGGCCGGTCGGTTCGGTAGCCGGCAGCGACCCCGGGGTTGATCCCGGCAGCAACCGGCCGATTTCGATTAGTTTCACGCGTCAGTTACGAGATCATCGTTACCGTCCGCGATTTGTTTTACGCCCGCTATTTCGCTTTTTATTACTTTCAGTTAGCCGACTAGTTAAGGCCGCGACTGCCTGCGGCGTACACCTAATGACTTGCCGAGTAGAGACAAAGGGTTCATTTGCCAGGCGGCAGGTGTACGGGCCGGCCAAAGGACTCGAAACTGCTTTCCTCTCCTCGGTCCTTCCGCCTCTCCTCGCCGACCCCCTTGCCCAGCCTCTCGCGGCTCGTCGATATTACGAGTCACTCTGTTTTCCTGTTCCTCTCTCGAGGGCCGGCTCCGTGCGCGCGCGACCGCATCTGCTTTCCGGAAGGCGAAGAGCGGAGATCGCGACGGCCCCCGTCCGAGCGGGCGAGCGGGCGAGCGCGAGCGCGAGGCCGCGGCGAGAGGGCAACGAGGAGAAAAAGGAGGCGGCCGCGTAATTAACCGTGCGAAAAAAGCCCTTTTACTGCGCGATCATTAAGCGCTCTTTGTCGATGAATTCGCAGCCAGTGATTGCAATCTACGCAGAGTAATCACGGGATCATCCGCGGCCTTTTTACAGCCGGCCACGCGGTTCTTGTGTGAGGTCGTGGTCGATGACTCGCCGCTTCGGAACCGTTCGACGCCGCTTCGGCGGACGCAACAGGAAAACCTACGAGTTCATTACGATAGAACGTATTGACATCCGTCGGGATCGCGATTTATCAACCCCGTCGGGATTCGCTGAATATTTCTCCCGCAATAATTGCCGTGGTTCGCCGTGTCAAATAAAATATCCTCTTTCTGCTTCCTTTGGGTTCCTCGGTTTTACAGAAACATTTTCGAAAACGAGTGGGTTTTAACATTTACAATAAATATTCGGCAATTTTTGGAGACACGGTAGCTTTCTAAGATTAAATGACCAGAATTGAGATGCTAGGGCAATTCTTATTCTTAAGAGTATGTCTAACACTGTTTGCAAATGTTGCAACTGGTTCGAATAAAATAGAAAGATATAAGTAATGATTTTAACATAAAACGACTGGTTAACGTATTTTGCCAACAGGCAAGGTATCTATAATTCGTAGACATTCACAGTCTTTAAAATATAAGAATTTTATATTTTTATATAAACAATCATTAAAAGATGCAGTAATATTAGCAATAGTAATACGATCTCCTGTCAGAAGATGGCTTAGAACTATTGGTTGACGTATACCAAAAAATGTTGATTGCTCAAGTATCGTAAACTTGCGACGCTTCTTCGGTATCAAAATGAATTCACCATAGAATTGACAATTGAAATCTGTTTGAAAAAGCGGGATCACGGAGATGGAATGTCGACGGTACGAAGGCTGGAGTGTTTGGGCGCGAAAATTGATATCGCGCGGGATCAAGGTCACGAGGTGGTGTTATCAGCGCGAGTGTGGCTGGCGCCGGCAAGTTCCGCATCTTATTCCTGCCGGAGACTGGCTGTCATCCGAAGGCGTCCTCTTCATCAGATACCGCGACACGAGGATTCAAGCAACCCAGTAACCGAGGCGGATAGCTCCCTCCTTGGTCCTTTCACCTCGCGTCTTCCGGCGCGAGTAACACGCCGCGCCCTCCTCTTTCCATCGACATCCCCTCGGACTACCCTAGGCCCGCTTAGGTCCCGTCCGACCTTAAGATATTAAGTACTTTACCCGCGATTAGATCTCTCATTGTGCCGCTCGGTGTCAGACAAGCGGTTCGTTAGGCTCCCAAGGACGGCGAACCACGGCGAGGGAGAGGAGGAGGAGGAGGAGGAGGAGAGAGAGAGAGAGAGAGAGAGCGAGAGGAAGGAGCAGAGATAGGGAGAGAAAGAGAAGAACCGAGTTCTGCCGAAGACAATGCCCACCTAAGAGACAATTGCTCGCGGAGAGAGAGACAGCCAGCTCTTCTAACTGCTGTATAATTTCCTGCAACGACACCTTCATTGTGAACCCGGCCGTTTCATTCTTATCGCGCTGTTCTGCCGCGAGAGGGTTGCGAGCTCGGGCCACGCCACGCCACTGTTCCATGAATGGGAGCGCGTATTCAAGCGAGACCTCGGCTGCGCGGTTTTTCGTTCTAGCGGAAATGAAGTTTTCTCAGCGTCGTGGTATGATTTTTTGGAATTAGAATATTTTCAGGTTTGAGACCAGTGGATCTGGAGAACATTCGTTCAAGCTGAATCGCATCTTGAGTCCATAGTAGAACAGTTTCTTTTAAGGACAAAAAATATAATAAAACAAAAATAAAAGAGATAAAGTAAAACTTAATTTAAATAAAATATGCAGAAAATAGAACATATACAATATAATGACAGAAACTTACACATTTTGAAAAAGATTGCAATAATTAACTAGTTAGTGAATGTAATATTAACTTATGTACTTAATAGTTTTGTTTAGTTTAAACTAGAATGTCTATCTTAGGAAACACCTTTTAAACTTTGAATCTACCTACTTCACGATCTTTAGGACATCTAAACATCTGAATAAAGACCATTGTCTAAAGCAGCATCGCCAACAGACACCTGACGTGCCCCGAGTTTAACGAGTTCTACTAGAAAACACAGGTATCCGAAGCCGATGAGATCTAGCGACTAAAGAGGTCCCCCGTAGATCGGTATCCGAAAAGGTCAGTAGAGGATTGTAAAAAATGTCGGGCTCTCTGAAAGCTTCTTGAAAGACTCGAAGAACTGGAAACTGAGCCACGATCTAAGATTCCAATCGAACCTCGTCGAAGCGACCTCCCAGATTGGGGAAGTTTCGGGCGGGACGCGCGAGGAAACGAGCGACGCGAGCACGTGCGAGAAATTAATTCAAAGACAATGTCGCTAGGTGCGAGTCGTCATCGAGAGTGGGCACGGAACGTCGTAAATGTCATCACTGACAGACGTATTCATCATCGGCGTCGCGACGATAACTCAGCTCTAATCGTTACGACGTCGCAGAACGCGCGAAGAACGCAATTAGAGTTGGTAATGCGTGAATCGCCGGTTAAAGAGTGCCCCATTTTTCCCGTCAGGCTTATGCAAATCGATCGCGACATTGATTTACCGTCCCGCTCGAAAGAATATTCATGAGCCGGCAATTATCGAATGATCGTTGTGCAAACATCGGTCTCCCGGTGCTGCTCGGCGATTTTCAGTAATCTTTCCCGTCCGTCGCCAGGTCCCGGCGAAATTTGAATAAAAAGCCCGCGATTAACATAAGAAGATCGCGTCCGGGCCACGGGAAAGGGGTCTCGAAAAGTGGACCGTGTCCCACATTTCCCGGCCCGAGAGAGCCGGGGGGGGAGAACCTCGATCCGAGGGACTCGAGACCGTCGTCTCCCACGATCGGAAGAGGGATAGGATCGTCCGCGCACTTGAAAACCCTCAATGGACCCAATCACCAGTCGTCGGGATCCCGTGTCGTCTGCCTCGGGGACGGAGGGGGAGACCCGTCGAGGGAGGGGAAACGGCCGACACGGACCAGATTCACGGTTTGTTTTCTCAGCGAAGGCAAACCCGACGAGATCCACTCGACGCAACAAACACCGTCGAAGAGAAGTCCCTCTCGCGGGAGCGGTCGTCCGGTTCCCGGCGAAGGAACATCGCGACGTTTGTCCGGCGATCGAGAGAACGAGAGAGCTCCGGCGACTCCGGCGGGAACGATCGAAACCGTGGCGACCGCGCCCTGGGTTGCGCAACCAATGCTAATTACGTAATTACCGTTCTCGAAATAAATCTCCAGTTTTCAGTTTCCGTTGAATAAGTGATTGGCAAGTTAAACGGTCGCCGACTCGAACTGCGGAACGTTTTCAGCTGGGAAAAACGCGGTGGGAGTGGGCCGATAGTGAAAGTATCACTTCTTTGCTAGCAATTCTGTTCTGGAATATTAAAGCTGTCAATTCGAGAGCCTGTATCCCCGGGCACTTGAAACCATCGTCACCTAGGCTAATGGAGTTGGTTGCTGTAGAATCACCAGCTGCTGTTCCTTTGTTCTGCTTTCAGGAATAACCAATTTTCTATTCACCTAATAATACATTTTTTGGATTAAAAAGTAAACGAAATAAACGACTACAAAAATTTAATACTTTTTAATATATTTATGTATTTAGTTTCAATATATTTAATATATTTCATATATTTATATTAAGTATAATAATAATAGATTATAAATAATGTCAAATAATATATTTAGAATACTTTTAAATATTTCTTCATCTATTTCGAAATTGACCTGACAATGTATCAGGTATTTAAGGCTTTGCGTTTCAAAGAAAAATAAAAGAAATTAAATTATACGTTAATTTTACAATTCCTATTAAAGCAATAGCAATTATCGAGTGACTGATATCTGCGTTACTGCAATCAACAACAAAAAGTGACAAAAGGAACTAAAGACTTAATTATGTTAGCATTAAACCAAAAGCAAAACGAATGTGATCGTCCACAGTAACCGTCTCTCCACTATCCTGTGTGACATCTCGTACGATAAGTCGAGTGACCCCGTAATAAATAATCGGAGAAGAACACGGCTTTCTCACAGGCGGAGCGAGAATCTATCGGAGGCAGTCTAAGCGGCAAAAATAAGAGGGGGACGATCCTCGAGAAGAGGGGCAGAGAAGAAGAGGACACGCCGCGGAGGCGACCGAGGAAGAAAGAATTTCCAGGGCTGACAAGGACTACTCGGCGAAGGGGTGGGGCGGCCGCAGTTTTTGTGGATTCGCTACGCAAGCCGACCGCAAAATCAGAAATGAATGAAGAAGTGACACAATGCAACGTTTGCGGCCAGACAGAGCCTAGCGCGCCCCGGTATCGCCAACCCTCTTTCTGCCTCGGTCCCCCATTCGTCCCCCTACGCTCCTGGACCCTCGACTCTCTCTCGGTACCATTCACCTCCGCCGGAGAAAAAGGGAGGTAGAATGGCCAAAAAAGGGCAGACAAGAGAGCGTAGAGAAGAAGCAGGTCGCTTTAAAGAGAGCGCTGATGCGTGGCCAGAACCGACTGGGTGGTGGCTTCCCCCTTCATTGTATCGAGAGATCCGCGTTGTGTAAGAGCGGGTCGAAGCTGGCATAGAAAGGGATCTGCATGTGACGGATCGCGGGGATCCGTCAGGAGTCACCGGATTCGCCTGTTTTTCCGCCTAGGCCACCCACGGGATACGAACGAACCCCAAATTCGATTTTAATTTCGGATCCGATCGGATCCGGGCTCCTCCTCCGTTCGTCGAAGGAAAACCACTTTGGAGAGGGGCACGATCTATAAGCGTGATTGCTTCAATTTTTTCAGATTTATTGAACCTTTGCTCTCGGATAGCGTCGATAGGACAATACTATACATGTATTCGTATTTAAATAGAATTTCTTTTTAGTTATTATTGTTCTGTTTCAGGTTGTACGGTAATCATGCAAAGACTTCCACGTGCTAAGAGTTAAATGCCTTTTAATAAAAAGTCCGTAGCCGATAGTCTGGATAGCTCGAGATTTGTGTTACTTTATATTTTGTTTTAATCTATCGTAAGCTTCATATCTAAACGCTTTTCTCAGCTGCATGTATTAAAAAATTGCGACCAAACAGTGTACTAGATGCACTTATATTGTCTAACGAAATATGTTTAAATCATTTAAATAATAATTCATCCTATTAATCTAAATAATTTCTTAGTTTCTTAATTTCTTAATTATGAATTCGTAAGACATTTTTCTTTGATTTTAAAAGAACTGTCGCCAAACTATCTGTAAATAAAGTATTACAAATTTATCCATCATCTTTGATAGACACTGTAAAAGATACGGTTTATTTTTATTTGCAGTGCTAAATGGCGTACTTCGTGGTATCTGCCAATTTGAAGTGTTGAGTATCTTACAGTCTCCTACAGAATTATTTTTCTAAACGGAACAAAAGAGGTCCGAATAGACGCAACGCACGTGCGCCATCTGTACACCGAGATGAAATCTGCGACACTATTACCAGCGAACGTATTCTTTGTACGACCTCTCAGGCGACTACTTAAGAACGAACGATTTTCTAACGATTTCCGCGAACCAGACGCGGAACATTTTCTTGTCTAGCAACGCGAAGCGGTGCGGAACCGAGGTTTGTTACACCGCGGCGAAACGGTGTAACCGGCGATTACCCGCACGATCGCCGCCGCGATCCGATCCGCGGGATGACGTTTAGCAGTCCGTTTGTTCGCGCCTTGTCACGAATCAATCGAGGGAAACGAGCTGTGACCGGTGGCCGACGTTTCCACTTTTTTTTCCCCCCGCGCGCGTTAAGTCGCCCGACGAAACGGGCCCGGCGAAAAAGCCGGGTGACTAATGAAATTCTCATTCGCGCGGCCGCGATTTTTAGCCGGACTCCTCTCGGCACCGGTGAAAGGAAGACGTCTCACGATGCAGCGCTGGTTCCCCGTGCAAGGGAAAAAGGACGCGATTCCGCTCTGTTTATTTAAGATCGAGAAAAGTAGAGCCGTCGGAGATCTCGTCGATTCCGTCTAAGGAAGCTGACAAGTGATCTGCTCAGAAAAAAACGACCCGGGGATTTCGATTGTTTCCTCGGGGAATTTCGTTTCCCACGGCGGTCGTTCACGCGAAGAAATAATTCCGAAATTCCGTATCGTTGCGGAACGCGGTCCGAACACGGCTACGAACGCACGAGGTGTCGTTTATCAGACGATTCCGCGGCGAAAAAAAAAACACGCAATTACGTAACAGCGTTACGGAACGCAATGGCGGCGCGCCCGCGGCTCCTCGGCCGCCCCTTCACCGGCATCGACCCTTCTCCCCGGGCCATTTCACCGGGTATCCCGGCGTTTTCAATCATACACATCAGTGAGTTTCATTATTACCGAGTTTAGAGGCATTCTTCGCCGCGCTCTCCTTTCTCCGGGGCCAGTTTTCTCTCGGCTAGTTCAGACGAGTAATAAGTCCCCTCGCAATCGATAAACGTCCAACCCTCCGTCCGCGTTCGGTATAACTACGCTGTCCGAGTAAATTAAGGCCGTGTCGCATCGCCAACTTCTGCCGTCGACTTTCGCACCCCTCGTGTGCATGGAGGAGTGGCTTTCCGCCTAATTGTCCAACCACGGTCTTAGAAATAAGTTTCCGAGGCGCTCGCCGACGTGTAGAACAAATAATGCATCTGTGCACTAGATTCTATCAATCATCGTCCATTCCCTTAAAAAGGAAATCAAAATCCACGACGCAGCGTGCTCACGCACGATGTAAACCACGATCAACGAATAAATACAGAAATAATATTTTTAGACGCGTTTCTCTGAGAAGGAAATAATATTTTGTGATACGTTCTTTCACATGTTTCAAGCACGCCGTGGCTTTCTACGATACAAAAGATGGCGATGGAATAAAAAGGAAACTATCGAGAATGATCGAGCACGTCCATGAATGGACTGGCAAGCTCGCCACACCTTCTTCCCGCAACCCCTCATTTGCCCACCCCTAAACCGCAAGGAGCACTGATTTGCCAGGACAATACTCGCCGCGGCCAATCCTTCGAACTGTAATTCAACGGCTAGAACCGACGATACACGAGCTATCGCTCGGACCGTATCATTTGCGAATTATCGCGAACACATGGTCCGCATTGATCGGCCCGGCGACCGCAAAGGCTCCTCCGGAGACCCGGGCGCTTCCGCTCGCGAGACAACGGCTCCAGATGGCGTATCGACTCGTTAGCCCCCGCCGTTTCGATTTAACAGTGCAACCTTAACGAGATAAAGCCGCGGCCGGCTCTCGTCGCCGCGTTTACGTCGTACACGCAATAAAAGTCACGCCGGGAACGACGTCGACGAGCGACGAGGGACGGCAAAAAATATCGGCCCGTGGCCAAGGAACACCCTGGGCCTCTGTTTCTCTCTCTCTCTCTCTTATTCTCTCTCTTCCTCTCTCAACTGCCTGGAACAGCAGCCCCTCGATGGAAGCGCGCGCGCGGCCTCCTTTTACGACAGTACTTTGCGGTTTTCGAAGTTTCTTGCGCCGCACGCCGCCGACGACCGCCGCGCCGCTACGGAAACTCCGCACACCGGTCGGGGAAAACCGATCCCGGCCGTTCGGGAAATTGTTCGAGTCGCTACGGAACGATCCCGGGCTCACCGAAACGAAACCCCGATGTTACGTTGCGGTTTCGAACAACTTTTTATCGCGACGCCCCGGACGGTCCAGTCTTTTTTTAAGAGACGAGGCTCACGCTGGCAGGGAGCTTGTGGTAACGGTAATTTGAAAGTTCGTGAGAACAGCGATTTTTAAATTACGTACAAGCTGATCGTGCGCGTACAGACGGCCGGCCCATTATAATCCGGTTCATTTTATCGGCGTTGAACGATACGTTGAAATGTCGCGAGAGAGAAGCAGCGAAGTTTGGAAAAGACTACATTTTAAAAAATATTTAGCATTAATATAGCTAACGATAAGATTTTGAGGGCAAGCATGTAACGAGGATGTGTAGGACTTCTTAGGGGTTTTTTGTCAATTTTATCAGAAATTTTGTCATAAGAATCGGTATTGTAATGAATTAAATTTCGATTGTACATGTTGCACGTTTTAGCAGATTATATTTAGGACTAATTAAATATTGTCATATAAACATCTTGCGACGCTATAGTTAATTTACTTAATCGTAGCTAAAGAGCTTCAGCTTGCAAATAAATATATTATTATTATTATAAAAATGAAGAGCTCTATTCCTGTAAAGCGGCATGAGCTTAGTGCTATAGCTCGGTAGGTTCAGTATTAGCCGTGTCAGAATATGACGAAACGTTTTGAGAATGCAGTGTTGTAAGAGAGTCGACTGTACCTAGCGGAGCACGCGAATCTGCCTATAAATCAGTAACGTATTTTGGTTGAAATAACGTAAGAGGCTGTTTCCGGTGCTCGATTACGGCTAAAGTACACGGAGAAGACAATGAACACCGGAGAAACTCAACAGTGTCTCGAAATGATTAATCGCTGTACTTTCAAGTTTATCGTCACCCTTTTCGCTGCCAATGAAAAGACGGAGCTACGTACACCCGATTATACATAGTTCTAATATTATTACTTCGCGCTTATCATCCGATAACGGCTACATTTGTTTACAGCAATAAAGCATCCTTAACATATCCGTAGATACTCGATGACGCTGCGAGTCGCGTCCGAACACGCTCGGTTTTTCGAGTAATTGAATGCTTTATCTGCCTGATAACGTTTCTCCGCGTCGCATCTGTCGCCCCCGGAGTCTTGCCGAAATTGAAAATTAATCGGACAAAGGACACGGCGGCGCGTTAACCAACGGTTTTACTACGTGCAAAGTGTTTTTCTACGTTATTGGAATTTTTTTTCTTGAATGATTTTCGACCGCGCGCGGCCCGAGAGAATCCGACTTATCTCGGGTCAATGCCGGGAGTTATCGTGGGGGAGGTGAACTTTGTCTTTTGGGTTATCTTTCCTGCCTTCCGTATTTCGAAATCCGAGCAATTTGTTTTCGCGGCCCGGCATTAAGCGCTTCTCTCGGGGAAATGACCGCGCATCTTATCTATTAACGGCCACCGTATCGGAATTCGGTGCATTATCGCCTTACCCGGCGCGTTAAAGAACCTTACAATTACTTTTCTGTTGCCACGATCCGAACCGCAAGCCGTACACGAATTATGTACGTTCACCCGGCCTGCGACCGGTCGACACGAAAATTCTTTCGCCTCGCAAGAATTACGACCACGGTGGCCAATATTGCAAACGATTGCACTCGCGATGAGAATCGAGAAATGAATCTTGATACGAGAATGATACAGCCACCTGAAGATTATCAAGAGATAAATCGAGATTTCGGAGAACAATCGCATTACTCATATTTTATTGTTTGAATTTTACAAAGATAACGCGAGTATTTTGGAGCAACGCAATCTCGTCGCAATCCTTAGACTTTGGCAAATGTTAATAATCGTGCGATTCAACACGCTTGTTTGCGACAAATACCTTTCGAAGACCAAAGATCATCTTTATTAATGACGTTTGTCAAGCCTTGTTTACGATTTTATTTCCAATACGTTTTTAGAGTCACTAATTGAAAATCTGGTTTAGTATAAATCCTTCTATGACTTCGATTAAACTTTTTTACAAATTTTGAGTACTTTTTACTTATTTTTGATGAAGTTTAATTTAGATCAGACACAGGTATGTACTCTGTAGAAAGAAAGGTATGTATATACAACATTGACAGTAGAATCAAAATAATTTCTACGATTTTAGCGATATCTAAAGAAAGCATAACGAAACGTCGTATTTATATATTTCTATTTTTTATTATTTCTGATATCAAAAATACAATGCCAGCCTTAGTTAAAATGTCTTACCCATTAATTTTTCCTTTGTAAAATACTTGAAAATATTTTGAATATTCTATATACTCCATATAGTTTCAAATGTAATTCAATCCATCTGTCCTCACTAGAAATGATTTTATTAATTTAAAGCTTCATTTTTTGAATGATCAGAAATATTAATTAGGACAATTTAGCCACGATGTTTTATCAAGTTTTCGCTTAAATATCGCTGAAAACATAAACGTTCTAGTCTACAATTGTTCACAACACTGTAAAACGTGTCTCATTGAAGCGCTCGTCCAAATTCGTCCGGTTTTCGTTGGAACTTTCGCAGGAACGCAGAAAATTTGGTGAAACCCGAACAAAGAGTGAGTTTCCGCGGAGAAAGAATCGGATCCCGGAGCGCGTGCTCAAGCTCCGTACACGCGCGTGTTCCCAGACGCGGGTGTCTATTTGCGCGTACCCGGCACCGGCCGAGCGGAATCACGCACGCACACACGCAGGTCCGCGGGCGAGCACACGCCCGCGAGCGGCGAGCTCTTGCGGTTATTTTAACAACGTGGCAACCTCTTTGTAGACCGCACGCTTGTAAACCAAGAATGAAGTCTGTTCCCGGCGCAGCCAGCAGGAAAAAAGAATCCCCCACGGGTCCCCCCCTGCCGCCCCCCTCGCCGGCCCTTGCCGTTTACCTACGTCGGTTTTGCTTTATTTCCCACCTTATTCATCCGCGTCGCGTTTTTATTCGGAGAATCGAATCGTTCTGCGGTTTCGAGTCGTTCCACGCCACGGGGTACCCGCTCCGATCCTCGCGAGCGCCGCGTCGTTTCGAGTGTCGAAGCCGGAGAGAGAAAGAGAGAGAGGGAGAGAGAGAGAGATAGCCGAGGATGGACCCTCCGACCTCGTCTTCCACCCTCCACCGATACGCTGCCATACGATACACCCGCCAGGGTATCGGTGGATCTCGTTTCGCCGGCTCGAGAGCCACGTCCCCGAGATCGAGAAGTGGATGTCGGGAATCAAGGACTCTTCCGCGAATTGGGTTACGAATTTCGGGACGCGGCGCGATGATACCCTTTAGGACACACCGGTTGGACTTCCCCGTTGAGCGCGATCGATACTCGATTGGCCGGTGAAAGGAGAACTTAACACCTCGGTTACGCCGCAAACCGATTACGCGATTTAGACTCGATCGTTCTTGAACCAGTTCTTCTAAAAAAGTTCGCTAAAAAATAATCCGATTAACGGTTAAAGACTGCGACTCGGTAGTCGCTATCAATTATTATAAGTTGGTTACAATAACTGACGGATTGTAATTATTAATCATCGGTCGGATTACTTTTTTCTCGGCTTTGATGAAAAGCAATCAGGTAGACGATTCGTAATCGATTAGTAATCGATTCGTAATCGATCCGCGGATCTTTGAATATTTCTGCATATCTTGTGCCTAGATCAACAGCAAAATCCAAGGAAGCTGTGCTCAGTCTTCACGCTCTGGATAAAAGAAACGTCGCGAGCGGACTAAGTGCGTCAGTTTAATTGACTTCATTCCCAGTAACATGGATCGTTTTGATATAGTCCGCTAGGTGCTTTATAAAACATTTGTATTAGCGATGGAAGTTTTTATTCCGTAACAACAATTACGTTAACAGTACCGTAGCAGTACCCCGCTTGTACAAATATAATTGAGAAAGTATCGTTGAGCAACGATAGAAACATTATCACCTCTCGCAGGGATCCGTGAAAGTAAGCTTTCGGCGAGACAGAAATTTTGGTAACGCGTAGTCGGTGCACCTCTTGCGTGCCTGGTCGCTCGACAGGGCCCGGATGCGAGGCCTTAAACCCGGACATTTTATTGGACGAGCTGACAAATGTACCTTATGAAATGATGCAATTACAAGAATCCCGGCCGTCCGAGATGCAGAGATTTTTATGGGACGCGCGTCCGATTATCTGTTGGCCGAACGGAATCGTGCTGATCCGGGCGAGATATTCGGAGCCAGATCCAGCGAGGAGCGAGCGAGCGAGCGAGCGAGCCGAGGCGAGGCGAGGCGAAAAGGTTACGCACGAGCAGAAACTGTCCGCGAAGGTGGAGGCGGGAACGCAGGGAGGACGAGCCGAGGTTACGCGTACGAGAGTTCCTTATGACGCTCGCGAAGAGGACGACACTCTGCTCTCTGTATTTTTGCACGGCTACTTTCCTCCTCTCTCCTCCTCTCCTCGCCGCTCCGTGACTCACACTCTATATTTAGACGCTCGTAGACGCGTACTCGCGCCGATGCCCGTGCCCGCGCGCGAGCCCGCAAAAATATGTCATACTCGTCTTTATATCCGCGCCGCGATGCGCCCGTCCCTTTATCCTCATGCCGTGATGTGTGGTCCGCCGTAAAGCCCTCGGAGCCGCGGCCAGCCTCTCCTACCCAGAACTTCGTTGGAATCACCTGACCGTCGGAGAGCTACGAACTTCAAAGTGGGTGCGATTCCACGGGTACTGAGGACACGCTTGCTTGGGCAAGATCGAGATCGGGTTCCGTTGATCGGGACGTCATTGTAGATAAGATTGCGAGTAGCGTGTTGGGATCCTGCTTAGGGTATTTCGTCGCGGATCTTGGGAGATCGGGGCAGACTAATTTTATTCATCGAGACACCGTTTCGAAGGATTACTGAAGGCTTCTCAGAGATCAGATTCTGTATTCTGGCTGCAAGTTTGATCACCAAATGGCAGGAATGTCTCGAGGCACTTAACTACTGGGTTTCATTTATCAAGCTTTAGACCCTTTGCATCATCATGGAGTCTCAATGAAATATAACTGGCTTCCCATTATTTTATTAGAAGGTTTTATTAGCTGCTAAAGTTCTACCCGATTTTTCAGTTCGAACATTTGTGTCAATCGACAATCGACATTCACGACTCAAACATGTGGACATCAGAGACCCTTGTTAAATAAATCGCGGTAACGATGTCAAAGTTATACAAATTTAACTAATTACAGAAAAACCGAGACAATGGTGCACGAACCAGGACGAAAGACAAAGAAATCGAAAACGCGAAGTAATCGACACAGAACACAGCTATCTTAAAATCTCGAATTATTTGCAACATAGCGCAACATGGTGTAAAAAAGTGCACATTGACTGCACAGACAAGGTGCTCAATATCACTTGCTGCATATCAAGGAAGAGAGGCAGAGATTATCAACCGTCAACTTACTTCGGACACACAATCGAAAATCTGGGATTCGTATAAAGATCGACAGTCCATCTCGACCGAAAGTGGAGATCATTCAAACAGCTTTGCAGCTCTATCGAGTACGTACTCCGAAGACCAGGGTTCGCACGAAGATCCGTTGGTCCATCTTGTGAGAAGGTGATCATTGCAGCAAACCTCCCTGAAAATCGCGACGGAGTCCCTCGCTGTCGTTCGTTTAAGCGCAGAAACGACTCGCGGAAGCGGAATGGCGGAGCCCGTGGATGGGGTGGGTTTAGAGGCGAACGGCGTGACAACCCCTCTTTCTCATCACGGCAAAGTTTCATCACCGCCGCGACGCAAACTCATTCCCAACCCCTCCGACTGAACTTCGACCAACAACTTCGGGTCTCCTCCTCGTTTATTCCGGGTGACTGCACTTTCGTTCCATCGTGAGCGGGTGGGGTGCGCGTCCCCACCCCCTCCCCCCTTCCCCCCTCTCGCGTTCGCAGGCAAGCCCCGGCTCCTCGACGTCCCCGTTTTCCTGTTTCTTCTTGCCCTCACCCACGCGGCCTCGATCTTTTCTCCGGCGAAGCAATTTTGTTCGATGGCCGTACACACGATAGAAAATCTGGCACGTCCTCGGTCGTTCCGGGAATGCTAAAGCGTGCGTCTCGAGACGAGTCGGGTTTGCTCGAGCCATGCCGCGCATCTTTACGAGCCGATGCCTCCTCCTCCTCCTCCTCCTCCTCCCCCCTTCTTCGCCGCCTACCTCCGCCGTCTCATCCTTCTTCGCGGGCAATTTTCCGCGGCCGATTATGAACCTGACACGGTGTTATCGTGCTACTCCGAGTGAAAGAAATACCTCGTGACCGCGAGATCTGAATTCTTGCCATCAAATTGGTCTGCTTAACCCTTTACCGTACCTTAACGAGTCCGACACGCGATGGACATTACTAGTAATAAGTTATTAAGTATGGATGTTATTCTGTTCTTTAAAATTCGAATAAAATTCTAATCCCTTGTTATTAATATTTAAGTATTCGAGTAAATTCATGCACGGAATAAATGTTAATGTTCCGTCCCATCAATTGAAAAATTCCTAATCGTAGTAACTGTGAAGAAAACGGTGCGGCAAGGGGTTAAACCGTAACGGATACTCTGATTCGCTGGATGGGAGGTAGTATAGTTAATATTTAGACGAAATATTGAGAAACGGAATATTTGTTCTGTATATTATGGTGAAAGACAACTTTAAAAGTGACTGCACTTATCAGCAAAATTGCATAGAAAAATACAGAACAAAGGCGCGTATTCGTTAATAAAAATTCGGTAAGGCAGCTCTCAGAGGGATAATTGTATTTTTAACTTTAACACAAATATTTTCAATTTCCTTGAACTAAAGTACCACACAGTTTTCGTTCTAATCATTTTACGAGAATTATTTAAATGCAACACAAGAAGTAGCGCCACTCTGTACTACAAGTCTACCGGTACACAAAAACAGCTAACTGGTTCAGGATACCCGGAGATCCACAAAAAGTAGACGAATGAATGCAAATGTCTTACATAAGCGCAAGAGAACGAGAAACGTGGAAATTATTTAAATGAAGCAGTCCTGGAACTGCTGACGAACGCATTGGTTCCAAGAACAACATTCCCTGTGGTTACGCTAAAGAACATGTACCGAATATGGTTCCTGCGATAATCGGCGCATTCTTCGAGGTCAGAGGTCCAAAGGAAGTCTCTAAGTTTGAATTTCGGTCGCCGAAAACAAGCTATTTCCAGGAACAGTCGAAGTACTCCCGTTTCCCAGACCGCGGGAAAACCGGGGAGGACTCGCTGAAAGGGGTCCTAGGAGCTGACGGAGTGCTCCTCCGGGAGAGACTCGAATAGGATGAGAGTGGGTGGAGAGCGAGAGAAAGAGAGAGAGAGAGAGAGAGAGAGAGAGAGCGAGAGAGGGTAAGAGATAGAGAGCGGGAGGTAAGACGCGAGGGAAACCGCAGCGGGACGGTAACGGTAAAAGGGAGCGCGGAAAGGAAGACGTTAGGAGCAGGGAAGAATTAGCTAATGGCGCACGATGAATCCGTAATGGGTTTGTGCTGTTCCCGGGGCCGCATCGGGATTTGAACGAGTTCGCCACGGCCTGCGCCGGGCCAGCCTTTCGCGACTTGCGAAAGCCATGGTAGAACGGGGAGACCGGGAACAACCGTCGACTTCGCGAAGAAGCTTCCGAGGAAAATCGTGCTACGCTCGTCCGAGTAATACCCCAAGGAATGCAGAGAAGATGGAAGTATAGATAGGGGCTCTTTCCGCGTCGGGGAGCGTCGCGCGGTGCGGAGAGCAAGACGGAGAGTACGAGAAGCGCGAGCCTGCCACCGAAAGAACCACGGGAAAAGGGGTGGACCACTCTCAACCGCCCGAAACCCGACCGGTGAATCCTTGCGGAAAAGCTTACAGCGACTCAGACCCTCTCGGAACGATACGCTGTTTGCGGTTGCTCCTTCGAAAATCAACCCGAAACCCGGGCCACGTACCCGAAGATGAGGCACAGCTTCTCGGAAAATTCCGAATCTCGTCGACTAGCATCGCTCTGATCCTTTCTGGCCGATCAAACAGCAAATATTAAATTCTTTTACGCGAACAATTTATTTCGTGACGATTATCAATTATCTATTATTTATTAAATGACGGCGTTGGACGATATAAATGACACTACACGATTTAATATTAAATTAGTTATTTCAATCCTGTGAATTGAATAATTAAAAATCAATTATTCATTTGATTTGGCATTATATCATTTCATAATTTAACATGTGAAATTATGATTTATCGTTAAGTTATATTTCACCTCCAAGTGTTGTCGATAAATATACTAATGCCCAGAATGATACGTATTTTCTTCCACATTATCCATATTTATGATAAATATTTAAAAAGCCTGAATACTTTTATTTCTTCTAAGTACTAAAAAGCGACCGATTTACTTATTTTGCAATAAGTATATTCGTCGAATCAAAAAATACGAGATGAAAGGTTCTAAGGAAAAATTTGTCGTAAAAAATTCACGAATACCCACGAATGTGCTCTACAAAATAGGTTAAACTGACCACCGTGCATGCGAATCTAACGAAGCGAGCGAGCGAGCTGAAATTGACAGTTCCGGATGGAAAGTGTCGGCGTATATTCGCGCGACGGGTCGCCGGTTATCGAAGAACAGCTAAGTTCGCGAGACGGTATCTCGGCCGGATAAGATTTTACTGCCACCGCGGGCATAAACTCCAGAAGAATACGTTTCGACGAGGTGTCGCGAGGAGTCCCTGGAGGACCGGCGGGCGATTTATGAGCGGCGTCTTAAGTATCCGTGACGATTCCTAGCCGGAGAACACGCGCGCCAGAAGAAGGTTACCCGCAAGAAATCGTTAAATCAAAGTCGCGACCGGATTGTTCCGTCTTGTGTAACAAGACGGGGGAGATCGTTGACACCGTTCAGCCGGTGTTATCGTCGTACTGTTGCTACAGCGGCTATTGTTGCCCGCGTTTCGCGCCGGCAGAAAAATATTGATACGGGACGCCGGGATGAAAAAAAAAAAAGAAATGAGAAACGAGGGATACGACTGAACGGAACGCTCGACGAACTATTTATTGCGCTTGCGTCGAGCTATTTCATCCTCTCTCTCTCTGGTGTTCTTATATCGGATCTAGAGAAACCTGAATTCTCTTACTTAATTCGAACGCTTTGGCAAACCGTATCCGAGCGTCGAGACGACGAATTGGGATTTCATTTCTACGTTCAGCTGTCGCGGAACTTTGGAACTTTGACGTTCTTTCTTCGTTCAGATGGTTGAACCACACCAACGGAGGCGGTTCGCTAATTGCTCGAAACGCACCCAACGTTCCCGGAGACGCAAACAAGCTGGACAAAATGGTGGCGTCGCGGCCGCAAAATTTTGCATTTGGCACGCGCGCGCTTCCTCCCGTCTATTTCCACGCCAAGACCATTTGGTATCGTTTCTGCCCGGCGATCGGGCACGGATGTGTTTTGTCCGTTTTATCGTAATGCTAATGAGTCAAGCGCACTGACGCAGATGCGGTCGCTATTAATATAATTAGCATTCGAGTTGTACTCGCCGGGGTTATGCAATATTTTTTCCTTCGGGTGTACACCGCGAGGAAACGAAACGCTCGCATGCACCGAGTTTTATATGGTAATTAGGGAATCGATTGCAACGTTCGAGCGTGATTGCAATCGCGGCGGCGGCGGCGGCAGCGGCGGTCTCGTACCGGCCGCCTTACGCTTTGCCGCCACTCGACGCTAATTAGAGTCGAAATCGGAAAATTCACCGTCCCCTCTATCGGTTCCCGGCCTCTATACCCATCCGTTCCACCGGATACAAGGGATATACTCGTCGTAGACGCTCGATTCTCTGTGAACATCGATGTTAATTAACTGTTTGCATTATACCCCGCCGGTGGATAGTAACGCTGCTACGTTCGGCTGCCGATTTCTTTCCATAAACTAAGCCTTTGTGCGCGGAATGCTATCTTCTGATAGAACAGCGCCGCGGCGCGCATTTCAAAGCAGCTCCTGTGCCAGCGAATATCATTTACTTATTTATAGCTTTTAAACGGTATAAACCATTGGCACAAAGGGGTATAGAAACATCAAGATTTCTAATAGACGGCGCAAGTTTCAGTTCAGTTATAACGAGATGCAGATTCAATGTTCTTCTATGGCATGCGTTGACGTATCGAAATGATCAATAGAGAAGTATAGATCGATCACGTCGATGATCAAACGATTGATTGAAATCTGTTAAGTGATTTTTAACTTTCAGGAATTCGCGTCTTAGTGTAACTGCAGGTGCATTTGTATTGGATTCTTGCAACATAACAGTCGACAAGACCATTAAGCCCATCGTAGGCGGAGAAATACAAGTGGTTTTTTTCAACGCTAAAGAGCAGCTGACCCCAGAATCGATAACATGAATTCATAGGTACAATTAGTAAAGCGCATACGAGTTGCCCAATGCGTGACAATCGCTGAGATTACATTAGGCTTTGGATTTCTTCAGAAACAAAACACGGTTCCCGGATTCTCGGTGAAATCAAAGCTCAGTGCTTTCGACGATTTCTCTTCGACGCTCTGCTCTTTTTGCTATTTGCGCTCGCAGCGGATAAAGGGCTGGCTTAGCGAAGCGAGCCTAGCGGCGTACTAGTCTAGCAGAAACTGGGGCGAAGTTTCATTTACAAGAGTCTATTTCGACTATTCCAGGTGGCCAGGATCCCGCCGCCGAACAGCTCTTCGAAGTTTCAAGTCGCCAGTCAATGAGTCCCGTGAAAGATGCAGGATTTCCTCTATGCGGTGCTCAAAGTCTATACATCTTTCCATTCACGGCGTGACCGATTCACGAGCGACTGCCAATTTCACCGGGCTCCGTCCTCCTCTCTTTCGTATTCCCTCGACGCTTTCGGGGAACTTGAGCAAGAAGGGGGGGGGGGGCCGCCGGTCGCAGTTTCCCGGTAATTCGTGACCGATCTGCTAACCGGCTGACAGGAAGAAAGAATCTCTGTGCTTCCTAGAAGACAATCAAAAGGGAGCTGGCCCCGCAACGATGCGGCGGCGCGGCGCGGCGACCGACCGCCGCTCGTTTCGGCGTGGCGACTTAAAAAAATACAAACTACGTCAATACGCACGCGAGCGCTAGGCCGGAGAGAGGAGAAGAGCTTAGGTTATCTTACGTGTTCGGAGCAGCTGTCAGTTAGAGGTGCTCAACCGCGACGGGATAAATCATCGAGATAGATCGGGCCGGGCTTCGGGCCTACGCGAACGCGAGCGAACGCCAACGTAGCGGCTACGGGCTTTCGAGGATCGCGTGATCGAGCCTCTATCGCCACCGCAGAGACTAATCCGGTCATTAGAAAACGCTTTGTCCCGGTGAAAAATGGGATCGATCCTTAATCCGGCTGGTGAAGCATGACCGCGTCGCTCCGAACCAGAGATACCGAAGCTGAACTCTTTTCGACGAGCACTTTCTTCTACATCGTGCACCTGGACTCCACACGGTCGGCCAGATCATTCGCTGCTGATGCACTTTAGTAGAAATCATTGAGGTTTAATGCTAGACGATTTTTAGATCTCGAGTTCAGGTAGGTTCATTGTTTAACCGAAGATATATGGCAGTGCTCCTAAAAATATCGTGGATACCAAGTATACGTTTATTAGGAAAATGTACTGAGATGACACTGTAATTAATTTTTATATTTAATGTTTCATAAACGATGTTCTCTTTATTTATAATATTCTCCAAAATTATCAAAATCGCTTTATTTGTTTCGCAAAAAGACAGAGAATTTTCAAAATTCGTGTTTTCTTTTTAAATAAAGACAAATTTTTTAAAACGCTCCCGATCGATTTCTTATTTCAGTAACATAATAAAGGTCTTTTTTAAACATCGAGAAAGCTGGGAAATTTTGCGAGAAGCTATAAAAGTGAATATTCTCCGAAGATAGATCGCGAAACCAGGTACGTGTAAATTACCAGCCCAGACCGGCCAAGGCGTTGAAGAAGATCGGGATCGAGAATCCCTGGATCGTGGACATAATTTTTCGAAGACGGAAGCTAGAAATCGTGGCCGCCGATCTCGCGGCAATGAAAGAAACAACTGGTTCTCATTATTTGTATCGCTTTGCTCCGCCATTATACTTTCTAACGACAACAGGCGCTCTCAACGATACCGTAACGATCGGGACAGACACGGATCGTGATCAAAGCGGCCGACGGTGTCGCGGAGCGTACAGGTGCAAGTGTCGTCGGGGATGTTCCCCAACGGATCGATAACACATGCGCGGTCCGCGATCCTCGGGACGCCCCGCGCTCTTTTTCCCCGTGGCTGTCACATTGTGTGTTAATCAACGCTACACGCGCCAAGGGACACGAGGCTTCCTTTCTCGGAAGGCACGATCCGCAACAAAGCGGACAAAAATCGCGAGACGAAATTGGACGGCGTTCCGCGAAACGGCCGCGACCTTGCTCGACATTTCATCTGCTGTCTCTGTCATCTCCCCCTCTGGTCATCACGAAATAAAAGGAAACTGGTCGAGACGATTTTGCCAGCTGCCGCTCGATCGTCGTAGCGAGAAATAACGAAATATGTTCATAAAAGTGGGGTGGCGTAATTTATGTTCACCGAATAAAATATAATAAATATTTCTAGATAAAGGAGATTATAGAATTTTTGTGTTCGAAAGTGAAGTTAATTATTCTCGAAAACGAACGAAAATCCTGCAAACACGATTTTCCATTTGAGGAGAGGTAACAGATATTGCTACTTATTTACTAACAGCATTTCCAATGTATCATTTGAAGCGTTTTCAAATACGAGAAAAGAAATTGAGCCTGCGAGAAGAACAGAAAAAAGAAATGTAATTTATTAATAATGAAAAGTGGCAGCTATATGTATGTAAATAGAACAGATACGGAGAAACATGCGTGTAAGAGATAATTATAAGATAGAACTATAATTATACAGATGATTGCCAACTCGGAGAAATAAATATAATATTCTTATTATATACAAGTTCAATTAAAAATAATAACAGGATAAGGAATTGTAGAACTGCAAAATCCAAGACTTTGAAGGTTCGACGAAGCAGTCTGCGTGCCAGGTAATCGTTGGAGGTTAAAGCACCTGCGACACGTGGACGCTTTGTTTCCGCTAACTTGACACGCCGCGTCGACCAAAGAGTTACAAACGTCTGGCAGCGGAGGCAGGAGAGAGATTCTTTTGGGCGATGCGATGGGATTTCTAAGAAATACCGTCTCGATTCTGCCGATTCTCGTGGTCGTTCCCCGGGTTGGTCGAAACCGGCGAACGTAGTCTCGCGTGATGATCGAACAGTTTGAAGCAGGCAAATTTCCTGCATGCGATCCACCCCTTTCTCTCTGCGCGATTTCGTTTTAAACGACTCTGTATCAGGGACGTTGATGCTTGCCAGCCCTTGTCGACGATCCGTTTCGATCATTTTCATCGTTTTCGAGGTAACGCGTGCGGCTACCCTGCTACATTCTCGAGCGAGAACGAACACGGCTTGCCCGCAGACGGAAATTATGTGGCCCGTGCATTATACAAAGTATAAAATGTTTGAAACCCTCCGGAAAGAGATGGTTAGGCGTCCGACCGTTCTCGAATGGTAAATTATCATTGGCCAGGTAAAAGACCGCGCGGACGAGCCGCGTCTTCTAACCGCCGCGTGTCGGACGAACGCGCGGCGCAACATTTATGCAAATCCGCGCAACATTTATGCAAAACGCCGCTCCGCGTTTATTTTCAAGCGGTTAAAATTAATTCCCCGGCGCGCGAACGGTTTACCGGGAATTTGATCCGATCCGAAAACTATCGCCGCGTTTTCTTTTTTTCCTCTTTCGCGTCGGAACCGTACGTCGGGATTTTTTTTTCTCGCCGCAGAAAACATTTATATCCCGTGACAGAAAAGCCTCTCGAAACCGAAGGAACCCCCCGGGTAAACTTTTCGACCGAGCGAAAACATTAAACGGTATCGCGTACCGGCCGCGGAATCCAATAACGTCGTCATTCATTGCCGGCAGCCGATCATTTTTCACGCGATCTCGCCCGCGCGTTGATATTCCGAGGGGAAAAAAAACCGCGCATCCGGTGTTGTCCGCGCGAACCGGCCCCGATATCCGCGTCGCGTTCCCGCCGCTATCGCACGCGCGCACGCGTTGCCCGCTTCGCGCCCGGTCCGCCCGCTCGGTCCGCGCCCAGATAACCGCCCCAATAATTAACAAAACTAAATACGCGGGCCGCTGCATTATTTATCGGCTGTTTGCCAAGAGCAAATTTCAGAATATTTACCTGCGCCTCGCGTACCGGCGCGCGCCGTACCATTGGCGTCCTAATAAACGTCGGGTTATATCCCGGACGGCTGATTTAAAAATAGTCGTAAATACGGATCTCGCCCGTTCCGCGTCCCGCGTGCCGACGAGAGGGCCCCCGGACCGGGACGGCCGCCGGAGAAAAATCAATTAAGCCGCTTATGTGAAATATCGGCGCAATTACGCGCGATTGCCAAATCTAGCCGGGGTATCGATGGCCGCATTATCGAGCGGCCAGGCGGCCGCCATCGCCGGTTTCACCTGCCGATCCTCTCTCGTGCCACGCCACGCCGCGTCGCCCGTCACTTTTTCATTCGTCGTTCCGTTTTTATTGCCGGCCGAGAGCGTTATCTCGCGCGCACGATCAAACCGCGCCGAAGCCGCTCCGCAACGCGCCGCATCCCGCCGACGATCCGGATCCACGTTGGATCCACGCGTTTTCCGCGCGGCCAGATTTACTGCTAACTACCTGTCCGGGAGTAACTTCTATCGTCGCGGTAATAACGATTAGAACTTGTTTCGTAAGCCCTTCGCGCCGCGCCCTTCGAACATCTTTGAATTATTAGACGCAGAATGTAGTCAATTAATTGCATTGAAAATATTCGTTTTTCAATGTGTATAGATTACAAACAGAAGCGTAATCGTTTTATTTACTGCGAAAAGAAACGCGGCATTTATTCCACGCTTGTCCTGAGAAAAATTCAAAAGACGCGTCGCATTGTGCGAATCACGCGTATCAACGCATCGCGAACAACAAAACGAACGAAAGCAATAAAATGATACTTCGATGGCAATTTCCACGAGCTTATCGTTTCAGAAATTTTTAATTGCGAGTTTCATTACCCGCGCGAGATCAATCAGAGGAGCCGGAGAGACCAGCGATGACAGAGCGCAGTTTTATTGCAGGATCGTTCTCGCCTCCGGTCAAACGACACGTCCGCATCGAATAACTCTGTCCAATCGTTTGTCCACGCTCCCGGGTGGATGAAAAAAGGAAGGATAATCGCGTTTCGAGACGCGTCCGAGAGCGTTGACCATTCATGCTCCCACCGCGGGAATCTTGGAATCCACTTACCGAAGAATCCCTTGGCTACCGATTCGCGTCCGATAAGGCCGGGATTTTTCAGCGGCCGGCGTTGGGCGAGAGACCGACGACTTTACCGAGAAACGAGCGAGGAAGCGCGATAACGCGAATTATTCAAATCAATGAACCCTGACAGCCGGCAGCCGGAACGGCGGCGCGAGGAAAAACCAGCGATTAAAGACATAGTAAACAGTAATATTAATGAGAGTGCCACCGGCTGTCATGTCCGGCTATCGAACCGTCCCGCGGGCAGCCATCGATAGCCCGCCAGTGACGCAAGTTTATTATTCATTAACGTGTCAATTAACTTCAATGTCGGTGGTGCCTTGGCCGACACTTTGCACTTTCGCTCGGCTTCGCTCGTTAACTACACGAGCGTCCACCGGATCCCGACGAGAACCGATCTCGCTAGAGCATGTGGCGTTATCGTTCGCCCGGTTTTTCGACCGTGTTCGTCCCAATGAAAAACGATTCGACGAACACGATTATACGAGATAGTCTCCGCTTGATAGCGACGCCGAAAGAACCTTCCGCGCGACGTTGACAAATCTCGGCTTGCTCAAGATCCTATTTCTGACACTTTCGGAAATTTCTGCCCCCACGTCGTCTGCTTTATCGGGTCGTCGATAACACTGGAAACAGCAATCAATTCTTTCGAGCATGAGCCTGTTGCAGAAACTCCACGATCATTGTCGTGTTGATACTAAACATATGTAGATCTCGGAAATTAGTTACGTATGACGAAATCGGGAAGATTTAAGTCAAGTCAATTTTACATAATTAATCTGGTTGGTATTTAACGCCACTAACTTTGTCATTCGTCTGTAAACGTGTACGAAAGAGAAAAACAAATTTCATTCACAACTTTGTATTTTCGCTGTTTTATATTCCGAAAATGATAAATGGTATAGTTATTAAAAAATATAAATGATAAAATATTGAGAAATGGAAGAAATGACACTGTCAAAACTGTTAACAGAAACACTATAGAACCGCGATACCATGTATTGAAACAAGTATCTCAGATTTGAAATTGAAATAGCTCCGACTACAAAGGAAAGCATCGTCGTAGCGACAATGCTTGCAAAATAAGATCGGAATGGTTCGACCGGGTTCGCTGTGAAACTATTTCACTGTCGTCGAGGGACAGCGGGACCGAAATTCGCATTTGCCAGGCCCTAGATCGAGCCGATACAGTCCTGTTGGAGGATCGCAGGATCTAAGAGGGCGGATCGAAGCCGCGCCGAAAAGCCGGCCGAGGAAAGAATAAAGGGAGCCGTGTTCGGCGAGGTTTTACGCAGGACACAGGAAAGAAAAAGGGGTTACAAGGCGCAGGAGTTCACGACGCGACGCGGAGGCCTCATTATGGCTCGCGCGGGGGAGACGCGAGTCGCGCTGAGAAGAGAGTCGGAGAGAGAAGGAAAGCAAGAGAGAGTGTGTGTGTGAGAGAGAGAGAGAGAAAGGGGGAGAGATCGAGAGAAAAAAGGCGCGGCCCGATAACCGACCGATACCGGGGCTCGCTGAAAACACAGAAAACAGAGAATCAGCCTCATTACTTCTATCTTGCTCTGTCTCTCTGCCTCCCTCTCGCACGTGCGCCGATTTCCAGGAATCCCCCGTGATCTTTGGTCCCCGGGTACACGCTTTAACACGCTTCACCCCTCTTCGCCGTGGTATCGTGCTTCCTCGATCCTCTCTTCATTTATTTCTTTCTCCTTCTCTTCAGCCGTTCGGGGCAGATAGTTGTCAGAAACCGGCGGATATCTGGTCACCGGGAACTTTTTCCTCGTTCGACCGAGATGAAAGAACGAGAGAGGACGCGGGGACCGATGGGTGGGAGAGAGGGGGAGAGGGGAGGGACACGGACCCGTGGACCGGAGACGAGGCTCGACGAACCGTCGATTAAGGATCTCTCCTCGGAGCCGGGGGAGCACGAAAACTGCGACCGACTGGAAAGGTTGTTACGGCGGGGGCTCCTCTCTTCTTCGGCGAGGCAGAGGAGGGACACGGGGCACGGGTTGACAGGACTCGTTCCCGCCGAATCGAGAGGGTCGATCTACTCTCCGTAAAGCCCGTGGATGCCGGAGGAAAAAACGATCGGAGGCGGAGAGAGAGAGAGAGAGAGAGAGAGAGAGAGAGAGAGAGAGAGAGAGGACCCCTTTCGTCCCGATCCGATGGTGGCTGCGCGCCACCGAGATAAACGGATCGATAGAGGACCCCGAGATTGTTTCCAGCATTGGAGAACTGCGTTCGTTCCACGGCTTAGATCGTAGATCGATGGCTTGTTAAGCTAACGAGCCTCCTGCGACTCGAGTCGCCCGGACCTATCGAACTCCGCCACTCGATACGGACGATCCCAATTTTTGCGGAAAAATCCGTCGCCTTGCACCGCCGAGTTTCGGCGCTAATTTATCTGTTGCGAGAGATTCGAGGAGCTTCGCGGTACTCGGAAATGTCGGATCACGTTCGTATTTGTTGCGACCGCATTTATTCGCTTTTAGTTTCGTGTTTGGATTTTAATGAAGCTCGAAGGCGTTCCGATGAGTTTAAATGTTTATTGCGAACGTGAGACGTTGGTGGTCATTTCTGTCCACTTGACTTTCTTCCTTTTAATTCCTGTTTCAAATATAAAATTTTTATCCTGCGCTTCTTAGACATTTGTATATGTAACTTGTGTTGTTATTTAATGTGTACTAAAAGATTTAAACCTGTATACGAAGTTTTAATTCACATTCAAATCAGGAGACTGCGTCTTATTCCAGAAGTTGTAAGCTCTGCCAGAAGTCGTACAATTTAACTATGTAAAAAAGATATTCTTTCGAATTATAGAAAATCCACATCAACGAAGAGCTAAGTTTAACAAGTGTATCATTCAAGAAAGTGTCCAGCTATGGTGTCCTTTCAGTAATCAGGCCGTGAATCCTGATCGACTCTGGATCGACGATCGAACAGAAAATGATATCTCTTGTATTACTGTAGAGAATCCTGTTTCTCGAGATGTTTCGCGAAAACATAGACTCGCCACGTGCACCGGAGAAGTATGTACGAAGGGACACGAGATGGCTCGTAGAAATGTGGTCGATGAATAAGGTCGTGTACGAGGATTCAAAGTATCGCGGGGCAAATTGACGAGTTCTCACGGAAAACAGCTACACGTTTCCTAACGCGGAACGTTTTGTTCGGCGCGGTCGGATCGCGATCGATCAGCCGAGATAGAATCTCCTCTAGCCTCGCGACGGGAGAGAAGGTGTACGTGTTTATCCGCGAGCGATTGCGACACGATATGTTAATGTCCGCGGTGAGCTCTTCCCACGTGTCGCTAACACGCGTTTGCAGCTTGTCCCGGAAAGATATTCCGCCCGACGCCCGGGATTATACGCAAACACGAGCGTCACGGGGCTTCAACAATATTAATAGAGAATAATCGTCATCCACTCGCGGTCGAACGTTCCGCGGCAAAGTCAAGGAATTACCTCACCTTGTACCAAGGTTTCCTCTAGAAGGCGAAGGGGACCGAAATAGACACAGTTTCGCAGACGTTCCGCGGAATAGATTAACGTTTTATGAGTGCTGCTCGACGCTATTGCTGACTTTGGTCGCATCAGGCTACAAAAAGATGCTCGGAACTATAAAAGGACCTTAGCCAGGTAGGTATCCCTTCGTGGATTCCGATCAAAATAACCGGACGCTTAAATTAACAGGCGATTTCACTAAATATAGTAAAATCTAATCACGCGGGAACCGCTATTTCGAGACGTGTTAATAATGTTCTCTTTACAAACTCAATGAACGGACCGGGATGCTGAACCAACGACTAATCTTAACCCAAACATGGTTAATCTGTCATCCATGCTAATCACGCGAGAATGGGTTTTAAATCGTGAAAAGAATGAAACATTTATAACGAAGGGATTAAAGACAGTCGATTTTCGGAACGTTTACCCAGAATCCAAATAATGTTACAACTATTACGGTGATGTCGATTCGTTTCTTTCTCCGAGAAACCGAAATCGAAGCCAATTTTAGAAAGATCGACGTCGTTATAGCAGTTATGACATCTCCTCGGGTTTTCATTACTGAAATAGTGTGAGCCAAAAATTAATTCGTGATTACTGAGAGATGAATCGTAAGTTCTGTAAAATGCAGTAACATAAAGCATTAATACAACTCTTTCATATAAGCCACGTTCTAGCTTTAACTTTCTATAGTAAAAAAATATCAAATAAACCATTAAATATGATTTAAGGATATTATGTGTCCTATTTAGAAGAAACGATCTACAAGGTTGGCTAACAAAATGCTACAATTTCCACTGCGTCAATCTACGAGTTCAATTCTCCGTCTTCGAATGGAAAAGCGACGGAACCGAAAATCCATGGAGCCGAGGAATAAATTGGACGTTATCTCGTATCACGGTCTACAGCTCGTTCGCGTCATTACCGACGCAGCAGTATTTTTCCCGGAGGAAAAGTTCCGGCGAAACAAGTGGAACGACGGAGGTACACGAGAAAGGGAACGGAGACACCGGCGTCTCCCGACGACGATAGAAATTAGGGCCCCGGAGGTTCCACGGGCAACGTCAAAGATGATATCTGACGACAAACAAGCCGGCACGTTAACGAGCCTCGGAACGAGAGGGAAACGACGAAAAGGGCCGATAGATTGGCCGAAACAACGGAGAAAAGCCTTCGAAGGGCTCCGAGAGCAAATGCCTTGTCCGACGGTGACAACTTCGATGAGCCGGCCCGATACCATCTCGACGTCGGGTAACCGAGCCGGGGACGCTCGCGACGCGCGGGTTGACGATCCTCTCGAGCGTGTGGACGAACCCCGAAGCCGATTGCACGATGGCGAAAAATCCTAACGAAAAGGGAACTAATCGTTCGAGCACGAGATACGAACGTCTAGACTCTTAAAATAAGTAGAAACCCACTGGACTGATGTTTTCACGTAAACTGATCGATGGCGTTATAAATTATCCGGAAATATGTACGATATATTTTACTACGAGTGATCAATTTTTATACATTGTTGAGCTTATTAAGTCTATTTTGTCATTTCGTCCAATCTTCTATAAGTATATAATAGATAATTCTGACTTATTTATTGCAAATTCAGACGAAACCTGATTTTCGCGATCCCAAATTCTTCATAGTTTATAACATCAATTACATATAACAATTTTTAAAATAAATTTTGTAGAGATTAATTAGTGAACGAGTCTCTGAAACACCTCAGCAAAATACCAGTCATCTCACCGATATCTAAAAAGGTTATTCTGTCTTAGAAGCTGTCCAAATATTACCTCGAGTATATTTCAAACCAATTTCCCATAATCTTAGTGGACAGTTAAACCGAATCTGGTCTCTTCAACCCCTTTTTTCCGCGGCACAGTACAATTTTCCGTTCGTAGCAGCTTCCGCTGGATCGCGGGAGAGAAAGCGGTGAATCGGTAGACGTTTCTAGGCGCTCGAATCCGTTCTGTGGACGCTTTCCACCCGCAAAAATTCCTGTTATCCGGTCGGACGGATTCGACGTCGATTTTTCTTCGGTGGCGAGCGCGAGGCAAGAGTGTCGACGAGCCGCGCGGCTCGCGACAGATCGAACCGCGCCGCGAGATCGGTATCTGCTCACGAACCAGCGCGGATCGAAGCGAGCCGAGCGGACGATCGGGGACGCGGGAACAATGTTACGCTCGCGACCGTTTCATTGTATCCGATGCTGTAATGGGATAACGATCGTGATAGTTCTAGCAGCGCGGTGCTAGATGCTCCCGCGGATAGACCACGTCGGCTCGCCGATTCCGTGCTGATCGCATGGAAACGCGACGACGGCCGATCCGAGGTGTTGCGTTACTGTTTAACGTACTTTAATTAATACGACCGCGGCGCTCGCGAGCCCGATCGAAATCTCGTCACGAACGCGACGTTTCTCATGCGATGAATTTTAAATCCGACGACAAATATGCGGTCACAGCTGTTACAGGTAGATGACACCTACGGGCAAGACGGATTTATGAAATCGTTCTGTCCTTGGGAAAATGCTACTGCGATTCTTTCCGTTGACATGCAATTGCGAATGCGACTCGTTCTCTCTACTCTCCTCCCCCCCCCTCTCTCTCTCTATCTTTCTCTTTCTTTATCGGAACAGCTGTTGAGCAGAGAGCAACAGTAATGGACGTAATCGTAAAGCGGATCTCATTACGTACGGAATTTTTATTAGATCGACTGTACTCATCAGTCACTTGCCGATCAAATTCTTTTCGCGTTCAATTAATCTACTGCCTGATTTAGTAATTACTGGGAAACGAAGAATAGCGTTTCCAGTGAACATTATTTTGTTCGAAAGCAAATCTAGCCTTCCGGAATAGTTCTCAAGCAAACATTATTCATGCAGAACCAATGTGCTCTATACTTTACACACTTTAGTTTGGATATCTCGAAGTTAAGTTAACCCTCCGCGAGGTTCTCTAACTTCGCAGGAACGCTTTAGCTATTTGCATCTATTATTCCGATTTTACAGCTTCCTCAATCTCAATCACGTTGCTCACTTTGCAAACCGTTTTGCAGATTATTAACACAAACCTACCGAGCTAATCAGATTAGACGATTTCACATTTATTTTATCAAGGTTGTTGAAAATGATAGAAATTGGTAGAAGAAATTTCTTAATCAAAGTATACATTTTAAAAAAAATAGTAGAAGGTATAGATAGATGCAATCTTTCCCTCGTTATAAGACACGTTAGTCACTTTGTAGGCATTAAGCCGTATTTTGGATTTCTATTAATGTCTCCTTAAGTATAAATGTTATCCCGTTCTTTTAAGCCGGAATAAAATTCTATCCTCTTGTCATCGGTATTCGACCATTTAATTAAATCTAGACAGACGCAATAAATATTTTTCTTGTTCCCTCTAAGAAATTATTATAGTGGAAAAAGTGCCCATCCTTGTAACTATGAACAAAATAGTACGGCAAGGGGTTAAAACTTGGTAGGTTTAGTGTTGACAATGACTCCGATATTTTGTATCGCCAGTAACTTCGTCAGAATCTGCGAGAAGCGCCATCGACCGAGCAAAGACGAGACACGCGATGGGACGAGACGAGACGAGACGAGACGAGACGAGTCGAGACGCGACGCGAAGCAACGACAAGCTTAAACGTTCCGCGGCACCGTTTCCGAAGCCATTCATTCCGTTCCCCGGCCCGTACCCCCCGACCCAGGTCAGCGCACGCTTTTGATTGTTATTGATCAACCGTTTTGACTCTCGGTTGCGTGCACACACGCGCACGCACGCACGCAGAAAAGTCAGAGAACGAGCCGAAGAGTCGGAGGCACACCTATATACGATTGCACACACGCCGACGCGGGCGAGCTGGCATGCCACGCGGCTCTATAACGCTGCCACGACACATGCGAATATAGAGACGGCGGACCTTAATGAATCTTTATGGGATGGTGTCGTGAACTTGTATACCCTCCGGTGACTGACTGAACCCGACCGCGCTAACCATTGGCGCGACTCCGCCGCCGATTTCTGCACCGCGAAATCGTTCACCGCGTTCCGCAGCGCTGAACCTCCTGCGAGACGAACCGACGCAACAACCGAAGGAAATTTACTGTTAACCATGTTTGCAGGTTTGTCAGAGGCTCGTGATAGTGACTGAGAAAGTTTTAAAAGATTCTTCTCAAGTTCGAATGCGAGACTAACAAAGGACAGAGCGCAATTTTATTTTTCGTTGAATTTATGAACTCTTTATATTGCGATTTCTTTCACAGCTACGTCGATTAGCGCTTTTTTGATCTTGATCATTTCTGTGACAGAATGAGACAATTTTTGTGTCTTACGTGTTTACATTTGCTTTTATTCCAAAAGAGTTAAACATAACAAAGGAATCTTCTTGTTTCCATTTCAGAAAAATAAATAAGTATTTACGTGATCATGATCGAAATCTGTACAAGGAGTCTGATTCCTTGTTACACACATTACAAGGTTCTTTTCTATTTTAGGAAATGAGATTTATTGCAATATATTACATTACAAAATATTATAAGAATATTTAAGAATATTTAAAGGGTTAAGAATACAAAATTGAAATCTCAGCTTTATCTCTTAAATATTTTTTCAAGGGTGCACATTTACAGATGATTCTTTATACCTTTTTTCCTTTGTTATGTTTTTCCCTTCCATATTTCAGTTTGTTGTAACTATAAGAAAAATTTAAGATGTATTCAATCTCGAAGAATGTAAAAGTAGAATTTTTTATTCATGTTCAGGAGATTAATGTATAGTATGGAACAAATCGACGAATTTTTAAGAAGTTTCTGGTAAACGAATTTTAATAAACACGTTCCAGTATTGCAAACAAGAACAAAATCTTTCGGCAAAGATTAACAAGAATCGCTGATCGGGAACACTGATGAAACCCTGAGATTTTCAGGCTATTGAAACTAGAATACTTCTGCGATCTCGCTGCGAACTGGATGTGGATTTTCTATTGAATCGTATCAGGTATCATAAAAGCAACAAAACTGTGTAAACTGCGATCTTATAACTGTTAATTACCATTACAAATCAGTCGATTTCTCTTGCTCGCGACGCGTCTCTGAACATACGATTTCCTCCACTATATCATCCCGTATCCAGTACTTTCTTGTAATAATACTACTTACGCGTCAGGCTTGTTAATCTATTTGCGTAAACCAACAGGTATCTCGTCCGTAAATAAATAAATAGATAGATGGACAGATAGATAAGTAAGTTGTATACGAATGACGTCGACTTCCCGGAGTAATTTCTAGACTAGCAGCGGGACGAATAAAAAAAAAATGGAGCATTTGCTACGCCAATGGCGACGGGTTGCTCATTAGCCCCGACGCTGGCGTTGCCGCGGGTTTGATGGTGTTGACGCGCGCGCGCGCGCGCGCCCGCGTCGGTGTTCGTAAAATTTGAAGGGCGTGCAGAAGCTCCGTGGGGTCTCGACGAGTCGCGTCTTGATTGTCCTCAACCCGTTGCTCGTCGCGTGATATTGTCATTAGCCCGCCTAGCCCATGAACGGTCGCCTCTTTCCACGAGCGAGACCCACTTAGGCTGCGCTATCGATCGGTGTCGGCGGATCGATTCGAGAACTTCTCACGGGTCGTCGCGATCTCGAACCGTTTCCGTAACGTTCGTGCGAAGAGATCGTCCCTTTCGTTAATAGAAAGCTCGGGAAGAAAGTGTACCGTTGTCCGTTTGTTTCACCGTGTCGCCGATTATTTAAAGTAGAACAAAATGAAAGTGTCGATCGTGTCCGAGGCACGAAGGTGCGCGGGAACTTGTTCATCGATTTTTCAGCGAAAGCAGAATTCGGTTTCCGCGAACCGGTCCATAAAAAGCCGATGTTTTCGCAATCGCGGTTCGATAACCGTCTCGATTCAGGCGAAGCGAAAGATGCGACCGAACAGCTCGTATAATTTCCTACCGATTAATGGAGATTGAAACCCGGAAATGGAGTAGCCGCGAATGACAAAGCACCGACACCCGTTTCTACCCGAAATGAAATCGACCCGCGCGAAATATACAACCTTCTATTTCGGAAAACTTGCCGACAACTTTCGAGCGATGATTATTAACGTCCTTGGATACTTTAGACGGAATTGCACGCAAACTAGACGAAAGACTAATTTTCTGTCGGCATATATTACATGCTGTAATAAACGTAGGAGAAAGTAGCTCTAACGACCTAACCGTAGTAACTGAGAAAACTTGAAACGATTGCATTCTGGACATTCTGGAGTATACGCTAATAAAATTAATACTTCATCGAAGGTCGCGTAAATTCGCCAATTTTTCATTACATTAAGAACGCTCTTTGGCAACGCGATATAAACAGCCAACATGAATACAATAGAACCCGAAAGACTAACACATTTTAGTATAATTGAATTGGATGCTATCCAATATATCTTCATTCCCAGAAGAACATGTGTCTTAGCACAGTGCAAGCCCATGATGATCTATGTAATTCAACTACCGAATTCACGGAATAATAAATATCCTTCATCCACTTAGCACGACTCGCCGTGCGAAAACCATTAAATCAAACGTTACAATGAAACCTCTGGACGAAATAAACGTGTTATCGATAGAGCATCTATCGGTTGAACCAATCGATTGTTAAAGCTAATAAAACCAGATTGTGCGAACGTAATGCATATTTATATAAAATATAATAATGAAAAAATTAGATTAAGCAAAATAGCATTAACTGGCAAAAACTCTATTTCTATTGTTTGGGAACAATGTAAATTTTTTTGTGAGCTCCAAACGCACTGTATTCTATATGCTACTTGGCATGTTTAATTAATAAACAGTGATAATGATTAAAGCGAGCCAAAGATGTCCTGAACGATAGAACTTCCGGAGGATCAATCTACTTTCTCCTATGGGATAAAATGAAAGGTGAAACTCACCAGGGTCCGAGGAGTCCAGGCTGGTGGGTGCTTGTTGGCTGAGGGGTCCAGGCGTGCCCCCGCTGCCGGGGCTGCGAGCGTCGTCGTTGCCACCCGCGCCGGGGTACGAGAGCGACGAGGAGGGTGGCCTCTGCAACAAAGAAAATCGGCGGTCGTTACAAGTCGCGTTCGCTTGTCCATAACACTTTCGATTTCGCCGGGGGCCGCGTAAGAGGCGACGCGCGATCGTTCCGCGATCCCGATCGAGGCTCGTCACGTTCGGTGGCTGGTTCGATGCCTGTGCACGACGATCCTTGGTGTACACGGTCCCGTTGCGCGTCCACGGAATACCATTTGACGAGCCCGCGCGCGGCACGCCGGCCGATTTCGATCTCGATTAAAGACGGAGCACACGTACCACTCCTCGAAAATGCCCGCGGCATAAATGATTCGGCGACGCGCGCGTCCTACAAATCGACGCGACGGGGGCCCCGCGGCCGAGCGGAATATTCGCTACGCGCTCGGTTATTCCGCGGGTGTAGGCCGTGTGATAATCACGGGTCCTCTCTCCGCACGGAGAAAAAACGGCGAGCAAAGCGCCGCGCGGGACCCGTGCGAGGAATCGACGATGCCCGCCCGGTTTCGGGAACGGGCCTAATTGTTCCACGCCCGGGCTCCCCGTCTTTCGCACCCGCTGAAGGATTTTTGTTTCGGCCGGACTCGAATGCTCGACGCTGGGCACGTCGGACAACTCGCGCCGACCTTATCGGGTATTTTTGCTTCATTAGTTTGCGATTTATTTAACGCCTACCGGTTCCGACGAGGTCCCCGCATAGTTCCAGGATGCTCGGAATTGGTTCACGAAACTCGAGGCTCCGGCAAGAATTTACTCTCGACGGAGCAAGATATTTTTAATTTTGTTTGTCAATTTGACTTCGTGTCATTACAATAGTAATGGTACATTGACGTCGTGTCGCTATAACAGCCTAATTATTTCGATGTGAATTTAATGGCGATTCTATATCAAATTGACTTCGTACCAATATTGGTGACTTAAGGTGAAATTGACTCGGTACCAATTAATGGTGATGACTTTACGTCAATTTCGTATCGATAGTGATACCATTATTGTTATAGAGTTTGTTTTATGTCAAGTCAGCATTATTAGAAAGGGTTTATTCAAGGTCAGGACATCACAATTGATACAGTGTCACATTGGCGTCGCATTATCACTAAAGATATTAAAATAATCATGACCGCTTACAGATTAAGGTACCTTTTGATATGAAACGATTATTAAGAATGATAGATCACTTAGATCAATAGTAGTAAAATTAATTCGAAAAAATAAATCAATAATAAACGCAAACTGAGTTTCTATAAGCAATTGAACGTTCAAGTAATTGTCGAGACTAAAAGGATGCTCGTGTCATGTGATCGCTCCAATAGGCATCTTTAATCATTTCACAAAATTGCGAAATTCCAAATGCAGCAAAATAAAAGTGTATTTCATTATGGAAGTATGGGTTTCTATATCTAGCTCCGAGCAAGGCTAGCCTACACACAAGAGCGCGAGCCTTTACCGTTCGACTCTATAAATCGGATCGCGATTACGCGGAGCAGACACGGGCATTCCTATTTTCCTTACGTCATCGGTATGTCCGATCGAGGAATCGCCGGTACGATAAAAATTAACTGAAAAACCGATGTTGTTGCTACGCTAGAAAGATCGCGAATTCTCGAACTGGCCGAAGTGAAGCTGTTTAAATCAGATATCTCCATTCGACAGAAAATGTCCGCGCCGCGCGGAATTTCAATGTTCGTCGCCGCATCTCCAAGGTGAATAACAGCGGTCGCGAAGAGAGAGAAAGAGAGAGAAAGAGAGAGAGAGAGCCGGACGGACGGCTAGCCGGGTCGGGAAGTCTCGACCGGTCTCCTCGTCGACGTTCCACGTCCTCGTTATGCGTCTCCGCGCAGGAAGGTCCTATAGATTTGACCGTGTAACGATTTTAACCAGATACGAGAGCAGGCAATCGAGAGAGGGAGCGAGTCGGTATATTATCGCGAAGATGACGCCTATGACAGCATGTGGGAGTAGCTGTCACTCATTGTTGCTCCGGCAGACGTGATATATCCAGACATTTCGCTTCGTGATATCAGCCACGGGATTCTTATCCTATGACCTCGAGCCGCGATCGATATCGAGATTTTCGCCTAAGTGAGTGTTCCGGCTGGCTGGAATTCAATTGCAGAAACTATCCTATTTAATTTTCTACGTTCCGCCTATCGGAACATCGTCTGCAAACACAACGATCGATTTACCGTGAGAGTGCTGTAGCAATTTCTTTTTGGAAATTATGCGATAATCTTTTGCCGATGAATTCTGACGTTCGAATTGAAACTTTGATTAAAATAAATCTCGATGAAATTGTTCAGCGTCGACGATGGCAGGGAAAACTCGTAAACTATGAATTTGTAAAAGCTTGTTGATCGGTCCGGAAACGTGTTCGGATGTATTTCGCATCGCGAAGATTTGATTCGTGACAAGCGCGGCGGCGGAATTCGATTTCCAAAGGAGCTAAATAATTCAGCCGCGCGCGATTTAATTAACTCGAAATAATTCCCATCCCCGAACGTCTTAATTTTCATTAGACGGCTCGGCAATCACTTGTCCCGGACACGCAGAGGATATACGTCGAGCGAGCGAGTACAAGAGCGGTAACAAGCGAAGGGGGGACATTAATAATGCATCGGTTGTCGCTGGATTGCTTCCTACTAGCACCAAGTACGAAACAAAGGGCGCTGGTTGTCATTGTCACCTTCGAGGTGAAGATCATCTTGTTGGCCGCAATCGTTTGAATCGAGTAATTGCGTGGAAGACGCCGGGCGTGCTGATGAATCGATTGCACGTTCTTATGTCACCGAAACGTGAACGGATTTACTGTCGATTCGCAACCGGGGACCATATCCCATAACCAACGATCGTCCGTGTAAAAACCAGTTCTACTATTTCTGGTTCTGCCACGTTATTTTCTAACGTACGAACGCATAAATTATACTGCTTTGCATCTTTTACACAAATTATTAGACCGCGGACTTCGTACATTAACGAGAATAATTTATACAGAAAACTTTCGATTCATATCAATATTAGAAATTACATTTAATTGCCATTTCTAAATATTATTGCAAGATTGCAGATTTTAAGCACCGATTAAATGCAATTTCAAATAGCAAAAGGATTAAAAAAATTTGAAAATCACAATATATTATACTTAATCTATTAAAAAGAACTAACAAGGAACGAATTTGTTAGCTAATTTCTATTTGCTACAATTGATGTGGACTGCTTTTATTTTGCATAAAATACCACAGTCTAGTTATCATGATTTTAGTGATCGTGAAACAAGGAGAGCATTAATGTTGGACGTCAGGAACAAACCATCACTAGGCACGAACGCGATACATTTCAACTGACATTTTGATTCGATTGAACGGACGACAGTGGGATTAGAGGATAGAGAGAAGGGGGACCAAGTCTCGATCCAGATTCCGCGCCGCGAGGACACACCGGTCACGGCAGATCGACGCCGGTGACGTCACTTCCTACTAAAGCCCCGTCTCTTTTTCGTTTTTTAAATGGACAGCAAGGGTCCACTGCGTGACTTGTGTCGATGCAATGATAAACGGTTAACGGGTCGACGGGCTACGCGGTCTCGTTCCACCTCGTTGCCTCTCTCGCTCTCCTCTCTCATCTCTCGTCTCCTCGCCCGCTCGCCTCCGCCGCGCTCCGTCTACAGTCGCTCTTAAAGCGTAATTCGACAAACCGGATGTCTGGTCTGCCCCTTAAATAAATCAGTTGCCCGCATCTCATATTCCACCCCTGCTCGCTGCCGCGTTACTCCCCCACGCGTTCTCCTCTCTAACCCTGTCCACGAGGAAAAACATCGGATCGGAACGCGTCCGCGGCGTCCTGGAAAACCGAGCGACGCCGGGCCACGTTGGATTTCAGAGGAACGTGATCGGTGACGAAATTAGGGCGGCACCTAGGCGACAACACCCGGTGAAAGGGAGTTCTGGGACGTTCTTCAAGGCTCATTCAGGTGGACTGATTGTGGACCGAGAATACGTTCATTGTTCGCTCTTGTCTCGGTGGAATGCCCCGACCGATTTTGTTCACGTTTCCGTGCAATTACGTACGATTATGGTAAGGTGATCGGTAAGGTGAACTGAGTTACATGCTTTCATATTCAAATAATATGAATATTTAAAAGAGTTATGTGCAAAAATAATGAATACATTTTATACATTCTAACCTGAAGGTATTAGGATCCTTACAAATTGATTGAGTAAATTTGACATACCGATAGGAAATTGTTATAATGTCTTACATTTATTTCAAAGTTGTTTGTATCAAACTGTAACAAGTATACATTATGTATATTTTACGTTGCAATAAAAATAACGACAATTTAAATAAATTAAATAATCTTTTTATTAATATATTCATCTCACTTTTTAATTACTTCTTGCACTAATCTGTTTCGTTACTTCCATATTCCACATATTAAAAAAGTATATCGAGAAATAACGCATCGAGCGAATGGTATGAAATGAACTTGGCACACTTTTTAAATAAATAAAATGGAATAAATAAGTAAGTGTTCTAAAACCTTCTCAGGAGAGTGTATGTACTTATTATAATGAAAATAGGTGAAACTTATAAGACTTGTGCACACAAGAACAGTAAAACTGTCAATATTCTTCTGAACCAATGACGGTGTTTGCTTTCCGTCCACGTTAAACCCTTAATCGCGACATAAAACAAGCAGCTACATAAGCCTAAACGCCTAAACCTAAAAGCAACGCCATTATTGCATTTCAACAATTTCAGTAATCATCTCAGCGACCAATAATTTATCGTGCTTCTAACAAAGACTACCCTCGGCTCAATTGGATCATTGCTCCCTTTGCTCTGCAGTTCGCAGTTCCAAGCCACAGCGCGAGCGGGCGCGCGCGCGCGCGTATAACGATAGTAAATGATCGGACACCCCGCGCGTCTGGTCAGAACGAGCGAAAGTCTCCGGAGGCGGGGAACGCGTGGTTCTCGGTAGCGCGGAAAGTTCAAGGTTCGAAAGTCGTTCGGGTTTAGTGTCCGATCGCGGGTCCCGGGAGGAAGACGAATGGTGGTCGGCCGTGCGGCGTCAACGGGCACGGACGATAAATTACAATCCCGGTGGCGAAGTGGCGCCGCGATGCGCCGCGCCGCGCCGCGCCGCGCCGGTGAGTATCGCGCGACGATCGCGAACCGATGGCTTACGCCTCGAAGTCATTGTACCCACGTATTAATTGGTCGTCGTAACATAATGCCGTATAATTATGTAATTAGCGGCGGGCATTAGTCTCGCTGACTGGTTTACGGGCGAGATACGTAAATCTCCGTAATTAATTTATTGGTGCCCGGAGAAAAGCGTCGGGACATCGACGAACGAGCCGAAGAGGACCGAACGGAGCAGAGAGGTGACGAGAGGAGACATAGAGAGAGAGGAAGGGAGAGGAGGAGGAGGAGGGTATAGCGCGAAGAATGGTGCTGGCCAGAAAGAGAGGGAAGCGTAGAGGCGTCGCGCGAGCGGCCGAGAGAGAGACCGGCGCGGCGCGGCGCGGCGGCAGCGAGATTATGGAAGCGAGAAAGCATAAGTATGGCCATCGAGGCGGAGGCGCGATCGGCTGCTGCTCCTTCGGGCTCTCTGTTTCTCGGGTCGTCGAAGAGGCGGGCTCCGGCTCCGATAGCGAGGGTCGAGGGCAACGCGGCGAACGCGGCGGACGCGGAGAGGATCCGCCGAGGAGGAACAGAGATGGCCGTGGAGAAGACCGGGTTCCCTGTCCGGCGCAGTCTTGAATTTCTCGGCGATACCCGGCCTGCCGTGCCCGCGATCATAAATTACGATTTATTGCGGAGGCAGCGCCTCCGCGCGCGCGCGAACGACTATCTTACCGTTATGTCAGCACCGCACAATTATATTTACATTTCCTTGGTAATGGAATTCTAGACACGTCGCTGCCGCGAACAGCGTGTCCGGATTCTTGGGGGAGGGGTTGGAGGATTTGCTCTGGCTTTGGGGATTTAATGCGGTGCCGCTCTGACAACCATTAGCAACTCCGCTGTTTGAGTTATAGACCGCTTTGTTCGCGCGATACATCTGGAGCTGGTCCGGCCGAGGCCACTCTTTCCTCCCGATGCTGACGGAAAGAGAGAGAGAGAGCACATTTTCGGCAACGCTAGAGAAGTCTCGCCGCTGCCCTCTGTCTCTGCTAGAGCAGCGATCTTTATGTCTAGCTTACATTTGATGGCCTCTAGAAATTGTCAGAGTTTTTATCGTTTCGTTAGATAGCTGCCGTTCTCGATATTTACTTATATACGGAAAGAAATCTTGTTTTCGAATAGGATGTTGTCTGTTTGAGGTGAGATAAAATAAAACAGGTCTAGTAACAGCGGACAAGAGATGGACTCGTTGATGACTTCTAACGCAAATAAGGGATCTAGTAAAATATGGCATGTTCGAAGAGAGGAAAGTGTAAAGCATAAGTCAGAATTATGCTCACCCAATGATATTGGACAACCATGTGAAGATACGTGATCGTAATAATCAGTGTTGAACACTCAACGGATGGAACAGAGAAAATGCTGACTGGTGGAAAACGAAACGAAGTAACGGGCAATTCCAGCATAGGTAATGTTCCAAGTAGGCGTGGTTTACTTCCTGCTCCACGAGGCAATTCGTGCTGGTTCCAGAGCGTTCGTTTTCTTATCGTCGCCAATTGCGCGAGCGGTCGACGAGGAAGCGAGAGTGACGAATGCCAGAGCAATTACCGATTGACAGTCGCGTCGCCGCGTCCCAAGCCGGTCGACCTCAACGCGAAGAGGAGGCTCCGTCGGCGCGGTCGCACGGCCGCGAGAGATTTCAATTTTCATGGAACTTAATCGCGCGGGAGTTTGTACGATCCACTCGAGCAGGACCTCGAGAGTGCTGAAGAGGACTCGAGGCTCTGGGTCAAGCGAGAACGCTTCAAGAAGGTTCGGGCGAGGAAGGGTGGGCCGACACTCGACCAGCTGATGGATGTAATCAACATTCCTGCCTAATCACAATATACCTTACTCTCTTTTCCTCGAGCAGCGCGGGACCTTTCTGTCCTCGTCGAGCCGTCGGGGCCTCGACGGAGATTTGCAGACGCGTTCCCCCGGCCGACGTGTTCGTTTTAATTTGGCTGCCGTATAAATTAGACTTCCAAATGATCGAGCCGGCTCAAAAACCGCGACGAAAAACCGGGATCCTCCGTCGCCGATTTCGAAATCGAATTCCTCGATTTACAATGCGCCGGTCCCATCCCCGCCCGCCCCGCCCCGGCTACGGCTACGGCTCCTGCGGGCCACGGAGATCGCTGGGAACCGTGAATCACGCAGCGACAGCTATTTTTACGAAATTCCAATAACCGTCGGACCGGCTCGGTGTCGAAAACTCTTTAATCTCTCGCGCGACAGCGTACAAATACCGCTTAATCGGCGGCCAAGACGATTTAGATTCATGGGATTAATTGAACGGTTAAATGACTTCGTGTCGCGGGAAGCGGCCGAGAGTCGAAGAAGTCGGAAGGCGGAGAACCTAATCGTAACGCTGAAGACTGTGACTAAGGTGTAACCAAAATATGACAGCATCGAAATTCTTATGATCAGTTGAAACACGAAGTAAATAGAATCCATATGAGAGCAATATATATTTGAGACCATGGGTTTAGCAAATAAGTCTTAGATAGTAATGTATATAATTAACAACATGTAGTATCCAATTGCTATTAGTTCCTAGTTGTAAGTAATGTAATTAATTAAGACGACTTGTCCTTCGTGCGATGTTTCATACTAGATTTAGGGTAACTACATAATTACTTGCATATTTTACTGAACTGTACCTGTCAGATATCTGTATGTGTATTAAGCATAGTCTCTAAAACGTCAGTATATCTTATAACATACGATAAATTACATAAACTATATAAATTCTCAGAATATCATGCTATGCGTTACAGTTTCAAATAATTACATTCAAAAATTTCTTTGATATTCTTTATATAAAATCCAGAACTGTGATCGTCACACAGGTAGGACGCCGCTAACGAACATGTTAATAAATACACAGACCATACTTTGTTTAATTCTCATCACGGAGCCGTGCACATTCTCGGCCGATTCTCTCAGAGTTCAAGAGTCCACTCGCGAAACCGAGCGATTCTAGAGCCGAGGAGATAAGTAGCAAATAAACGGCTTCAATGGTAGCACAGATAACAATTGCTATTACTCGATGAATCCAAACGTCTCTGCCGTGAGAATTCTCGTGGAGAAAGGAGAAGAAGAAGAAGAAGAAGAAGAAGAAGGAGACGGAGACGGAGAAGAAGGCGGAGAAGAAGAAGGGGACATATAAAGCCGGTAATCTCGAGGCTGGCAGAAGGAAGAGGATTTTAAGCGACGTCGATCGAGCCAGGTTTACGCTGCGTCTACGGGGTTCGCAGGTAACGATAACGGGAGCCAGACCGCCGGTAACAACGCGGTCAAACCGGCAGCGAATACGGTACGAAGCCTCGGACTCATATCTAGTGGCACGGTGGCGGCGTTCCTCGGCTAATTGGTTTCCCGTGTTGCCCTCGTCTCCCTCGGGATAAGACGACCACGATCCCTCTGCCTCCCCTCGGCCCGGTCGCCCCCTTGTTCTATCGCGTGCTGCCTTCCCCATCGTCCTTCACGGCTTCTATTTTTTCTTAATCGACGGAAAGCCGATCTCGGTAATGAGGACGTTATTGATGATTTTGCGCGCGGCACCGATGCGGAGATTCCTGCGGCTCGGAATTTTCGCGGAATCTGGGAGACCCTTAACGGTCGCGCGCTCTCCGGCCTTGTTCTTTGCCGGTACCAATAACTACCGATTTATTGTTTGCGTGCTCCGATTATCTATTAGATTCGCCGCGGTTCAAGTACGCAGCTAGCAGCTTGTGCCTTTCAAAATATTAATCTGTTTGCCGAAATCAACGCTAAATCTACCGGGTAGTAAAAATGATTGACACGTTTGATTCTAAGCGAAGGACAACAATGAATATATTTACACTCTTTCATCGTAGAATAGAATGGGTCGGGTTGAAATTGTGCTCAGTCTCGAGACTTTCGAAACTAGGTATCTTAATGTTAAACCTCCTGTCGCACGAAAACTGAAAAGCTCGCGTGGCTTTAAAAAAATACGAGAATAATTTTATTTAGAAAACTCCCTGCCATGATGGAATCTTTATGGTTTTAACAATTTTAAACGCTCGTTCGTTATCGTTCGAACCGTGGTCGCGTTTCGAGAAAAACGATTTCGCGTCCCCGAACGGATAGGAGCGGTCGGATCGACACCTGACGACGGATTTACAATGCAAATCGCTCGGTTATCGGTCGGTGGGCGACGATCGGACGCGATCGTCCCCGTCGTGGCGACTTTAACGAGAGGGGCCGCGAATTCTTATCGCACGCGCGAACGCGCGCGGTGCTCGGACGCGAACGCGAACGGGGACCGTGCGGCGGTGGGGCGCGTGCGTACGAGACAAGCGGACTGCTAACGATTGCCAAGAGGCAGGCATCTTATCGTGAACGGCGATCGCATTAAGCGTTGGACAGTGACACCCAGCCCGGCCGCTATTATATACTGTTCGTTAGCGAAAAATAATTGAGGGCTCAGGAGCGGTGCTCGCCGAGCGACCGAGCGAGGAGTCTTCGGAGTCGTTAAAAGGGGGCAAACCGAGCGATAGAGAACCTGGAGAACGGGGACACTTGTTTGGCCATTCCGGTAGACGAGATGATGTTCTTTGATAGTTCGCTCGTCTCCGACGGTGGAGCTCGGCGCCCGTAATAAAACCGGCTAACGGTTCCTGCGCTTCCAATTATTCCACTGAAAAAATCGCTTCGATCGGACCCGTTGAAATACGAGCGCTCCGCAGCAACATATTTATAAAATGCGTCGCGATCTTTCCTTTGTCAGCGTTTCCGGGTTTATCATTTCGACTATCTCTTGAGCAGTATGTTGCTCTTCTAATTGCCAAAGATTCGAGGCCATAGATGACAATGTTTCACTAAGGTGAAATTTCAATCACGGAAATGCAAGATGGATGAAAATCGACGTGCTCTACTTCAAGTCTAGGGTCAAATTGAAATTTCGATGGTTTGTCGAACGAATAGAAGGTCAGATCATTATTCGTGAGAACCACTGTCTGACAGGGAGAGAGAAAGAAAGAGAGAGAGAGAGAGAGAGACAGAGAAAGCCGAAGAGACGAACCGGACGAACGAAGCCTTGATAGCGACCGCTCTGTCCACATATGTTAACGCATTCACACAGGCGTCGCGTGACGCATACCAGCGCACGCATACGGCGAGCACATGATCGAACGGGGGAAACGCCAAAAGCGTCCCAAAATCCGGCGGACCATGAAAACACCACTTTTCGAAACGGGAAATTGTCACCCGGGAAACGTTTCGTCCATCTGGATTCGATACGTCCGACATGGCACCATCAGCTGGAAGGGTACGCGACAGCAGTAATTCTTGCGAGTAATAAACAAACAGAAAGTCGAGGAACCTGTGTGCTATTCTAATAATTAGACTGCGGATCGTGGGATAACGCTAATACATAGTACTCCAATTCTGAAGCACGATGTTACAAATGAAACATTTATGAAAAATGTTCGATACAGTTTAAATATCTATGAGAAATCCATTATAATTTAATCGTGTATTAAAAATTCTTCCTACTATTTAAATTGCGAATTAAAAATTTACTGTGATTTAAATGTCTATGAAAAATTCTATTACAATTTAAATGTCTATGAAAAATTCTATTGCAATTTAAATGTCTAGGAAAAATTCGATTACGGTTTAAACGTCTATAAAAAATTCTAATACGATTGAAATATCTATGAAAAATGCTATTACGATTTAAGTGTCTATTAAAAATTCATAAGAAAATTTAAGCTTTTACTGGAAGACCTTCTACTTAAGAACATCGACGAGTGAAATGGAAAATGTTGCTTCGTACAAGTTGGATGCCCGTCGTCGTCGTCGTCGAAAACTGGTTATCGACGTAGGGGTTAACTACGAGTAGAACGGTCTGCATTGGGAATTTGTTTATCGCGTTATTAGACGGCGCAACTATCGAGAACCCAATTAGTCTGTCGAAGAGCGTTCTCTATCGGGGCGAGCGCGCGGAGCAAACTGGGGCAAACTCGGACATTTTCCGGGAACGAGGAAGCCGGGGAAACCCTTGGCGGAGGGTGGATCTGATACGGAGGCGCGATAAGGCGGGCCGGGAGAGTCCGTGACATGCGGTTCGCTGGCTGTCACTCGGTTTCGTCCACGTCCGGGATATTCACCGGTTGCCACACCCGTGTCACGTGCTCCCTTGATCGCGCTCCCCTTTCTCGGAATATGGATCCATATACGTAAAATGCATCCATATTTAACGAGGTCGGGCGAACCTTCGCGATGCAAATTCTTACGGGCGTCTGCCAAGGCACGTACCCAGCCGGAGAAAACTCGGAAAGCCGCGAGCCGGGGCCGCTCTTCTTGTGTCACTGTGCCAACGGTCCCGTGTGGGATCAACCATGCTGTAACCTCTGATGTGGGTAGGCTTCTTCTTTTTTTCATTTTTTTTTCTTTTTTTTTTTTATTTCCGAGGGACGGAACCGATTTCGTGCAACGCGAGGGGCTTTCACCTGTCGCGTTTCGAAACGCAACGCGACTCCGCGCGATAGAGCTCGCGCTTTTCCTATGAAAATGTTATGGACTGTTCCGCGGGATTGCTCTGCTTTTCTGGTAACCGAAACGCCACTGTATTCGGCGATCTCGTTGTCAGCGTTCTATCAACCCCTACGGCGGACCCACCCTAGGCGACGCTTCGAAAAAAAAAAACGATTTCGAATTGTTTGGAAAATTTTGTAAATCGTTGACGAGAATGTCTGACAGTAGATTCATAGGACACTACAAGCAGCTGTTTTATATTGGAGAATAAAATCTTTATTCTGAATTTTAACGAATCGTTATATAATAAATAACTAATAAATGTATCTTTACAATATGGATAATTTGAAGATCATAAAGTTTCTACTATTTTCGATATCAAGTCAGAAATTAGAAACATCCTGTTTAATTATCGCTAAAGCTCAGGATCAACCCTTTCAATGCTGAGCTAAGATCAGAAAGTACAACGGAAGAAATATTGCTTGTTATATTATCTTCATAAATTTATATTATATGAGCGTCACGCAACGTTATATTCGTGTTATAAAAATCAAATTCGCGTTCTAAATATTTTGTAAAATTCAGCAAAAGGAAACTCAACTAAAACAATTTCTTTACGATACGTCCGACATGGCACCATCAGCTGGAAGGGTACGCGACAGCAGTAATTCTTGCGAGTAATAAACAAACGGAAAGTCGAGGAACCTCTGCTATTCTAATAATTAGACTGCGGATCGTGGGATAACGCTAATACATAGTACTCCAATTCTGAAGCACGATGTTACAAATGAAACATTTATGAAAAATATTCGATACAGTTTAAATATCTATGAGAAATCCATTATAATTTAATCGTGTATTAAAAATTCTTCCTACTATTTAAATTCCGAATTAAAAATTTACTGTGATTTAAATGTCTATGAAAAATTCTATTACAATTTAAATGTCTATGAAAAATTCTATTGCAATTTAAATGTCTAGGAAAAATTCGATTACGGTTTAAACGTCTATAAAAAATTCTAATACGATTGAAATATCTATGAAAAATGCTATTACGATTTAAGTGTCTATTAAAAATTCATAAGAAAATTTAAGCTTTTACTGGAAGACCTTCTACTTAAGAACATCGACGAGTGAAATGGAAAATGTTGCTTCGTACAAGTTGGATGCCCGTCGTCGTCGTCGTCGAAAACTGGTTATCGACGTAGGGGTTAACTACGAGTAGAACGGTCTGCATTGGGAATTTGTTTATCGCGTTATTAGACGGCGCAACTATCGAGAACCCAATTAGTCTGTCGAAGAGCGTTCTCTATCGGGGCGAGCGCGCGGAGCAAACTGGGGCAAACTCGGACATTTTCCGGGAACGAGGAAGCCGGGGAAACCCTTGGCGGAGGGTGGATCTGATACGGAGGCGCGATAAGGCGGGCCGGGAGAGTCCGTGACATGCGGTTCGCTGGCTGTCACTCGGTTTCGTCCACGTCCGGGATATTCACCGGTTGCCACACCCGTGTCACGTGCTCCCTTGATCGCGCTCCCCTTTCTCGGAATATGGATCCATATACGTAAAATGCATCCATATTTAACGAGGTCGGGCGAACCTTCGCGATGCAAATTCTTACGGGCGTCTGCCAAGGCACGTACCCAGCCGGAGAAAACTCGGAAAGCCGCGAGCCGGGGCCGCTCTTCTTGTGTCACTGTGCCAACGGTCCCGTGTGGGATCAACCATGCTGTAACCTCTGATGTGGGTAGGCTTCTTCTTTTTTTCATTTTTTTTTCTTTTTTTTTTTTATTTCCGAGGGACGGAACCGATTTCGTGCAACGCGAGGGGCTTTCACCTGTCGCGTTTCGAAACGCAACGCGACTCCGCGCGATAGAGCTCGCGCTTTTCCTATGAAAATGTTATGGACTGTTCCGCGGGATTGCTCTGCTTTTCTGGTAACCGAAACGCGACTGTATTCGGTGATCTCGTTGTCAGCGTTCTATCAACCCCTACGGCGGACCCACCCTAGGCGACGCTTCGAAAAAAAAAACGATTTCGAATTGTTTGGAAAATTTTGTAAATCGTTGACGAGAATGTCTGACAGCAGATTCATAGGACACTACAAGCAGCTGTTTTATATTAGAGAATAAAATCTTTATTCTGAATTTTAACCAGTGTTATATAATAAATAACTCATAAATGTATCTTTACAATATGGATAATTTGAAAATCATAAAGTTTCTACTATTTTCGATATTTAGTCAGAAATTAGAAACATCCTATTTAATTTTCGCTAAAGCTCAGGATCAACCCTTTCAATGCTGAGCTAAGATCAGAAAGTACAACGGAAGAAATATTGCTTGTTATATTATCTTCATAAATTTATATTATATGAGCGTCACGCAACGTTATATTCGTGTTATAAAAATCAAAATCGCGTTCTAAATATTTTGTAAAATTCAGCAAAAGGAAACTCAACTAAAACAATTTCTTTATCTTTTTCACTTCCCCTTTTATATCTCTTTAAATCTAATTCTTTAGATGCAACGAATACAACTAATCTTCGACGTCATATCGCAAAATTCAAAACCTACTCGCGATGAAAGGGTTAACTAGCCATTGCAAGAAGATCTGTCTGAAACATCTACGACCTGATTTATAAAAATTCCTTTGAAGCCTCGGTAAACAAGGGAGTAATTACTGCACCGAATTTGCAAATGAAATTACTATATCGGTGATGATTTCGAAGGGCTACGTTCTTATCGTTTCAAAAGGAAATTACTGGTTAGATCGACCCGCTCGGTAATTTCATCGTTAACGAACGATCCGGCGGGAACAGCTGCGGCGGAGCGACGACGTAACAATTAAAAATCACTTAGCTCGCGCCGCGGCGCTTTCAGTGTCTCGTCCGTGCGGGAAGTCAATGTATCCCGCGATCGAGTCGATCGGGACACAAGTGTCAAGATAAACGGTCGTTACTGTTCGCCCATGCGTTTCGTTATCAGTTGAAGAGCGGCGCGTAATGAGCGTCGACTGGAGTAGCACGCTAATAATAAAGACGGTAATTGAGCGGTCGAGTTCGAGGCGAGAGCGTCAAAGGAAGAACAAACCGGCCGAGGGATCTCGGTCCGCGCCGACGTCGTTGCTGCTGCTGCTGCTGCTGCTGCTGCTGCTGCGACACGAATGAATGGACCGTCGCCGTACAACAGGCCCACCGCTGTTTCCGGTTTCGTCGCGGTAATTGAGAACGCGCCTCGGTCTGACCTTCGTGAGAATTTCGCGAACGTTTCCGTTTCCTACAACGACTTCGTAATTCGCCAAAATAAATCGTCGGGAACGAAAATAGTCGGACACACATTTTCTTAATAACCCCTTTCAATCTGCGCTAAAACAAGAAGATCTCTCCTAAATCGAAAGGAAATACGTTTAACTTGTTCCCAAAATTTAAGAATGAAATTAAGTGGAGACACACACACATGAGGAATAAAAGCTGTCTCATTCAATTAAGAAGATTACTAAAGAGCTGGAGCGAGTATACTCGTCAGAAGCAGCTAACTGGTTTAGACATGTTACTCCCGGAGCATTGACCCAATCAGTGACTAAAAAGAACTCCATTTACGTGAATCTGTGAAGTTGATTCACGTAATCTGATGGTTCGTATCCACCTGTCTCCCACCACCGACTACGATTTTTCATTCATTCGATAGGAGTTTGTACGAGAGAATTCGCTTCAGTTCGTTTAACCAGACGCTGCTAAAATTTCGTTGAAGCGGAGTTTGTGTAAAGGGAGTCGCGTAGTATGGAAAATCCTTGTGGCAATAAAAGGGATGCAAACCCCCGTACGTGTTCACTGGAAGCTCGGAAGAGGAGCCGGATCAGGAAGAAAATAGAATCGTCGCGCGAGCGGACGCGTAACGACGCATATTAGGCGCGGCGGTATTTCACAGCAAATCGGTGGATCGCGGGCACGTGAAATTGAATTAATGCGCCGCGGCCGTGCACCTGTTAGTCCCGCGGTGTTTACCTGGTCTGCGGCTTTCTTGCCGGCATTCTCCGCCTCTTTCTCTCTCGGTTGGCCGGCGCGGCGCTAGCCCGCGATCTCTCGCGAGCGGGTGAGCGGGTGAGCGGGCGGTCGGCGTGGTCGGTGGTCGGTAATAACAGCGTGGCATGCAAGAGAGTGTGTTGCGTGCCTTCAGTGACAGACGTAAGGACAGGAGGTAAGCGAGAAAGCGGACAGCCCCGACACCCTCTCCTTCTCCACCTCACCATTTCACTCTCTCGCTCTCCCTCTCTCTCCCTCTCTCTCTCTCTCTCATTCTCTCTGTCTTTCTTTCCCCGCCCGTGCCGACACTCCCTTTTTTAAAAAGCATTTCCTCCTAACGACCCGACTCGCTCTCCGCTCCGCTCGCGGCCAATCGTCCGCGTTTATTCCGATAACGGAACCTTTCGAACCGCCGGCGATCCTGGAACGGGGTAGATACCGCCGTTCGGATTGCTGCAATTTACTACCCGTGCCAAAAAGATTTCAATCAGCTGATAATTCCGCGTCAACGGTCCTTTAAGCGGCCCCCGAGCACCTGGGAAACCGAGAGCTCGGCCGGAACGTACCGCCGCAATGTCGAGGACGCAGAAATACTTTTGCTCGCCTGCTGCGATAGATAAACGCGTTTGTGAATGTATTCCAGGACTTGTTGTACGAGAGTGCGGCGCGCTAGCGATGGAAAAGTGGCTGCGCACTTTCTTCGACGAAATAACTATGTCGCGAGTCAAAATGGTTGCAAAGTTACGACGACATTCATCATCTGTTGCGAACTTTTTAGATATGATTTCTTCTGGAGGTGGGTTTACGTATGTTGCACCTGCGATAGGTTACCGCAGACAACGCTCAATGTTGTTTTATTTTGGGCAACGTCAATTTCGAGGTTAATAGTTCGCCAGGGGTGCCGCGTCATTTCTGACAACAAAAGATTTTATCTTTCTTTCAGACTGTCTGAGCTTGGGTCAAATGTGACTCGGTGCCACTTTCCGCCTTTGTATGGCGGACCTTTCTCACAAAAATATATTTAAGATCATTCGTGATTTTATTTGTTAATCTTGTTAGCATATTTTACTCACTCCAAATAGTTCCAAATAACTTAATATTCAAATAACAATTCTCAGCTTTTAGATCCAAATGGAAACGAGCCTCGTTGACAAAGTGTTAACACTGCAACTACCCTATTCTACCAACTTATCACGTTTAATGAAAAAGATCTTGCGTTTTCTACGATCGAGTACTCGTGTACTCGTGTTCCGGAAGTGTGAACCGTCTGAAAGCGAATGGAGCAACCGTAAAGATACGAGGAAACGAGGGGTGCGGATTCTGGCAATAAGTCAGCGCGAGATGGAAGAACCGCGCTAGAAACGACGATCGGCGATCGATCGATCGATCGGCACTGTCCCGATCTTTCCCCGATTCCCGGTTTCTTAATCGCCCGCGTGAATCACCGCAGGTGAAATAGCCGCCGCGGGCCGAGCGCGCGCGCGCGCGTTCCGCTCGGGGCGGAAAAAGCGTAAACGAGGAGAAAGAGACGAGCGCTTCTGGTCGCGGCCGCTGTACCGACCACCGTAACTGTCAACCGGAGGAAAGTGGCCGTATATCAGCGCGGATGTAAAGGTCGATTGCTCGTTACTAAAAACGACGCGAGCCCCACGACCGCGGCGAGAAAAAACGGCAAGAACGATTCCCGCGCGACCGGTTGACGAACGAGCATCGATCCCGCGATCGAGACGCGCGCCCCGATCGCTAGGACCTCAGCTTTTCGGGGCGTTTCGAGCAACGTGGGATTTCGGTTTCGTGAAACACAGTCCCGAAAATTGGAATAACTTCTTCTGACACAAATTCTAAATTCTGTCTCGTACATCGTTCGATAGCTTTGGTATTCTTCTACTGTACAATCGTTTACATATTCGTTCTATATAAAGAATAAAATTAATTATTGATTTGGAAAGTTTGTACCTCCAAATTGGCAAGAATAATCATCCCCAGCACGATTTGCTGTACGATTAACCTCTTACACTATCGCTCCTTTCATGGTGTGACGATTAGTACTTATTCGTACTTGATAAGTTTCCTAATAGGATCAGACAATATTTTTTCCTATATTGTCTTTATTTACCTTCGTTTCTATAGGTTGACAGCAGAAGAATTTATTTTACTTCGACGCAGAAGAAATTAATAATATTCATATTTAGTAGAGCTTACATAAAATCTTCATCGCGAGTTTAACTCGTTATTATAGTACAAGGGGTTAAATTCGTAACACGGTAATTAGTCGTACGGAAACCATAGAGCGCTCAACAGGAATGAACGTTCACGATTTAATAGCGGACCTATTATTATATTCCATTTTCAGAGATTCGTGGATAAGAATACAGCGAAGTGTCACAGACTTCCCCCGGTATGCATAGATGCGACTCGAAACGGTCGTAAAGCCGATTCAACTTTTATTACGGACGCCTTTTCTCCGCCTTTCGTCCGGGAATAGTTTCACGCAGATGGCCGATCCATCAGGAGCCATGAAACCCGTCCAACGAGAGATCTTTCACGCGAACGAGAATTCAGGGACCGTTTTCTGTTTTATGCCCGCTCGGTGGTTTACGGTAGCGACACGGATCGGCCGTATAATTATCATATTACGATTATGTTTACGGTCCGGCGCGGCTCTAATTAAATGTGTACTCGTCTCCGGAGCCGGCGCGGAGTGGCCGGCCTCGTGTTTACAACGACGTAAAGCCACGAAACGAGGGGCTTTCTATCGGCGAACTAACCCGGTCCGAGAACGATGTATCCCCTCGATTTTATGGATTACGATCCGAGCCGCTTTTATTGGGTGAAAACACTTCCTACTGTTCGTTTCTAGGAAAACGTTTTTACGGTGGATTTATTGTAAAGAAGTCGAAAACGGTGAAACAGCATCGCGATGACGACGCGATGGTATCTGTGGACATTCTTCCGACGATCTTGTCCTCGATCTTGAACCGATTTGGTTTATTCGTATATATGTCGAAACTCGTTAGAGAATGCAAGTTTGAACGTACGCACGAATTTTTCAAAAATTCCAGACACTTCGGATGAACCGTGTCCACTGCGTGACAAATGTCGCCGATTCCGAAGCGTTTCGTTTGGCTCGCGAGGAACTGTGTCTAATGCACTGGTGAGGTGCGCGCACGGCAACAGGGAGATGCACCACGGTAAAATTCCACGGATCGACCCGCAGCGATTGTTACGACACGCCGATAATTCGGCTCGCCGCGTTACAACACCGCAACCGGTGGCTTTTATTATTGAGCAAACACACTCGTCGGCTTGATAAACCGCGGTTGCTTTATTGCCGTCTCGGCGTGCCTCGGTGCGCCACCGTTCACTTCTGTTCTCTACCCGATTCGAATTCGTCATCCCCCGGACCGTGGAAAAGTCGGAAATAGTGTTGCAATTAAATGAGACACCGGGACACGAACCTAGATCGACGAAAAAAAAAGTTAGAAAAAATTATAATCTTTCTTTTAATTATCATTGCAATACCATTTCAGGATTTTGAATTTTTCAATAAATTCCAATTCCATTGTTTCCTAATTTGTATTTTTCACGTAGTAGGTTCTGTTTTGGACATTCAAGCTTACGAGAAGTATTTAAAAAATTTATGAGAGTTTACATGTGATTTTTAAAACAGTATAATCTTCAATGTCTAGGTTCTCCCTTATTAATGGTCTCAAATGACGAAGTGCGTGAAGATTGCACGAACATTAGCAACGCGTAAAAACATCGATTTTTCTGTAATAAATAACCAAGATGCAACTTCGTAAAATTCATGTATTCACTGATTGCATTTCCGAAACAATGGCGATCTCGAAAATGCAACAAGAAAACCTATCGAGGCGCACTTTAGCGGTCGTCCAATTAGAAAAGTATCCCACGTCGGCGGGGGTTCGCCAAATTCCATAGCCAGCGGTCGTAAAGTGGCTATCCATCGATCGATCCAATAATTTTCGCGAAATCGCCTGGTCCAACGGGCTCGCGATTCATCGCCGGAGAGATGGTATCCGGCCGCAGAAGCGGTGTGGGCGGTCACCGTAGCGTTAATATCCTTCGGGCAGATAGCGCGGCGGTTCTCGAACTTCTTTAAACGCTTATCACCCGTATTCCCGTGTTTCCTTTTTTCTCCCCCCTCCGCTTTAATGTCGTTGCGAAAGGTGAACCGTGATGGTCGCGCCCGGGGTGGGGTGGAACGGAGCAAACATTAACGCGCCCGAACGTATCTTTCCGAGCGGGATTCACGCGAGTGTAGGTCCCCCCCGCTCTGGGGGAGGAGGGGTCTCCTCTCGTCGCGGTATTCCGCAATTTTCGGCCAGCAAATGGCCCCGGATCCGCGGCCGTTTTTAGCATTCCCTCTCATTAAGGCGCCCCGAAAACGTTATTTCGCCGCTCCCGATCGAGCGACAAGCGCGCAATTAAAAAGGAAGTCGAAGCGCGCGGACCGCCGCGTCGCGATCGTCGCAAACGAGGACCCGAAACGGTCGGATATTGCCCGGGCGACGACACATTCGGGGCCCTCCTCGGCCGCCGATTTTTATCTTAATAATATCGTACGTGTGCCCCGTCCGCGCAGCCTCGAGGGACCAGAATTGGCCGCCGACACGCTCGGCGACTCGAATGGTTTATAATTGTAGCATTGTGGGCAGAATGCCCGATCTCGCCGCTCCTCTGCGCGCTCTCTCTCTCTCTTTTCTCTCTTCGCTATCTGTCTCTCTCTCTCTCTCTCTCTCTCGCTCTTTCTCTCTTCGCGGCGGACCAATTAATTTGATGATTTTTTAATTGGCGCTCTTTAGTGGATCTGTCAAACGGCGCACCGTCTGCCGCTCGTGTATTCTTAATTTCTCGAGATTAAAGTTCCTCGTCGAATTTTATGCTCCGTTTATACGGCGGATCGTCAAACCGAATTGTTATTGCTCTATGTAGAAAATGGGCCCGATAGCGTGCAGTTACCGCCGAACGTACGATAAGGTTATTAATTTCTCCGAGATTATTCGACGCTCTTTGCATAATGCGTACGTCGCACGGTTCGCCAACGGAAACTGCGTTCTCGCGTCCTTAACCGTGGCCTGACTGAGCTCGGTTTGTTTGATCCCGAATTTTTTACGCGACTCGGAGAATTATCAATGACCGAGTCTGCTGCTGATTCAGTTCCCCCACTTGCCCGAGTGGACCTTCAAGCAACTTCTGAGCGGTGATCGTCTAGAACGGTTAGTGTTTGCTAAATTGGCAAGGAGAAAAGTCATTTTAGCTCTTGCGTAGGCTTCGTGTCAATTTTTGTAATCAAGTTAGCGTATCTGTTGCTTTCTGTGGAGACATGTAATTGGTCTAATCGCGACCTCTCTTGAACTAACCAATCAATAAGTGATCGTCACGTGGTGTATTAGTAACTCAGTCCATTGAACATGTTTCTCGTTCAGCTAATTCCTCAACAAGCAAGGAAGCTGTATATATACGTATTTGAGTTTACAACATTTTCTTCTTCACCTTAAACCATTGCAAACGACACTTTCCTCTCCCCCAATCATTATAATATAATATCTGTTGTCTTTCAGAAAAATAGTTAATAAAAACATGTAACCTAATAATAATTGTTTTACATATAAATCTAGCGAAAAATTGATTTCTACAAACATGAAATTTTGTTTCGCGTCTAAAGTCCAAATAGCAATAAAAAGAAACCGTTTATCACGCATCGCGAAACTTATTTCAGTCGTCTTAATGACTGCGGCATGAATGTTTAAACGGTCCTCGTTATCGATACCCTCCCCATGGAAAATCTGTCAAAGACAGATGTTTCCCAGAGGCTCTGTTTGATCAGGACCGCGCCGAGAACACTGGCAACGCGTTCCCCGGCGTCGAGAGGTCCGAAGCGGGTCCAGGTGCTGGATGCGAGACTAGCTGCGAGAGGAGGCTGTGCGAGCACAGCGGAACACCGAAATTCCCGTCAGCCTTCAGACGCCGCTCAATAACCGGAAGTACATTACTCGACGCATCCGCCCAACCGTCTACGCGTCCCACAATTCCGTCTCGGCTGTCGTTGGCGCGAACTCTCTCTCCCCCTTTCCCACTGCGGATCACTGTCGGTCACTGGGTTACGCTTGTAGAATCATCCTTCTGTTACCCACGTACTTTTTGCAAAAATCGTTCCTTCGCACAGTCTCAAACATCTGTCTCGTGAACATCTCCAGAGCGAACGTTATTGTAGCACGAAATATATTGCATGTTTGTTATAGAAATTTGTGATGCACTTCGAGTGAGAAAATTAAGAAAAATTCTGTCAATGGGATGAAATATTGAAACAAAAGATGAGATATCTATGAGAGTAGTAACTATATTAACAGTTTCTTAAAATTAAGAATCCTACGTAATTAAATTAAAATTCCAAAATAAATACAATAACGTACGGATCAACTTTCAACGTTGAGCAAGTAGCATCCTCGCTAACGCATGGGTGACGCGACAGTCGAGACGTTAATACTCCGAGCGCCGAAAAATGACAGAAATTAATCATGCTCGCAGGAATGTTAACTCTTTCGTATTCTATAGATCCGAGTAAAATTTAATTTGTTCGAATATATTACTATAAGAACAAATACGTGACTGACGAGACACGCGCTTCGCGGAACGATTCATCATAGAAGATTCGAGTTAGATTTTCAAACGGTTAATTGTTTCAGAGAACAGAAAGATTTTGGTCGATTCACGCGGAAGATTTGTGCCGGTGGTTTGAATCGAGGAACGCGCACGGGATTCTAGCGGTAAGGCAACGGCGTTCGTTTCGGGATGAAACAATTATCGCGGACGTTCGTTTCCCATCAATCAGGCAGCGGGAAGCGGTGCCAAAGCGGGCGCACGCGAAAGCTCGAATATTAAAATAAATTTACCGCCCCGAGCCACCCGCGAAATCCGCCGGCGAGCTCCGTTTCCCTTAATTCTTCCCATTAACCTTAATCGACTGTGCGCGGCGATTCGCGACTTTCGTACAGGCGGTTTTCCCTTCGGCCAGGAACGAGTCGGGTCGTTACCGAAAAGACGCATCAGGACGGCACCGGCGTTTAATGACGATATAATGACGCGGTCGACCGACATAATGGTTTCGACACGTACATCAGCCCGCCGGCTGCGCGCCGGCCATCCCGCGCCGAGAGTATCTCCGCTCCGATGGAAATTCTATTTCGAGGACTCGATTAATGATTTCACGCCGCGCTTTTCTCTCGCGGGGATCGTGTACCCACGTTTTTCCACGGCGCGGTGTAATAAGAACGCGACAAAAGAAAGCCTCGATAGTTACGACGCGGGGCCCCCGTGTATACCGGCTCTCTAAGATCGTCGCAATCACCGGGCCCATCGGAAACGAGCTGTCCGCCGCGGAGCAGCCGGCGAACGATCTCTTATTTCGCAACGCGGATCGTTCGTAAAGGGCTCGTAAACTCGGCCAGACGGTTTCTAATGCCCCCCTCCGTACCTTTTCTTAGAAAGTCTCGTAAACCGCGGCGAATAATCGTTTACGATTCTCCTCTCCCGCCGTGGGCGATTTAATAAATGTGCGGCCATCGCTGCCGGATCAAACCGCGTTCCATCGATCCCGCTGAATCACGCTCCGCAGATACTTCCCGCGGATACACACACGGCTGCGCTGTGACGAATCCACCTTTCGCTCTCCGCGAACGCGTGTTTCACATTTTCTACGCCGAATCGAGCCGATCGTTAGCCCGACCATGCCGATGTAAATTCATTTCCGATAAGCGACTTCGCCACAGATGCGAGAACATTGAGACGAGTCGCTTCAATTGCTCGAAGATATGCATGCAGATTTATTTGCGACAACCCTTTTCCTAGAAGAATTTAAAATTTTTGCCGGTTTTTGCACCGAATTAATCCTTTCAATTTTTGATAAAATTTGCTGGTCGCTTGCACTTATGGCATATACCAAATTTTCAAACGTGAATAAGTTAACAAGGCTCGGTGGCATTTCTTTCTCTTTCGTATTGATCAATTTTTTTCGTTGTTTAAAAAGACTTCTCTTTAGTACTAAATTTTTTAAAATAAAAATAGAAATTTGCATAATTCTACTTCACTTATTAATAGGCTACGGTTGTTATGCATTTTGTGGCAAAAACGAGTAAACATCATGTAATACAGTGAAAATATAAGAAGAAGCTAAGAACCTTGACATATTAATTTTAACTTCTTGGAACTGTTAACAAATCAAAACAACTGGTGACCTCTATTTTCTGCAATTAACGCAAATAATATAAAATATACAGAAGCAATTTTCAAAGCGCCCGCAGCAGTCACAGGATTAATTTAATCGACTTCGATGTAGTCTTCGAGGAAATTAAAAATTCACCGATCCGCGGCGCACTCGTTTCAAGTGTACGAAGAAAATAACTGAGAAATCTCGTGTCTCCGAAAGTTGACAGAGTTCATTCGTCGTCCGAATCCGAGGCGGGAACGGTCGATCGTGCGGAGATGGTTATCGCGGAAGGCAGAGAGCGAGCTGAAAGCAGGGCCTGGTTACTCGCGAGCCTCGGCAGCCGCCCGCACACACGTCACATTAGGCTCATTTTCCACACGCGGTTTTACACGCGCGGCAATTACAATAATAACAGGCCTCCGCGGCTCGTTCCGCGAGCGCGCGACCATTGCCCACTTACGCCCGGGCTTCGCTCGTTTCGCGAAATTGATTTAACATATTCATTAGCCTATGCAAATCGGTGACGCGGCCGAGTCGCAGCGCGCGGCTCCCGCTTCCTATTTTCTTCGGAATACGATCGCGGCTATCGCAGGCCCACGCTCCTTTCAGACCACGTGTTCTTTGGGCGTCGCGGATTTGCTTTGGAAATCGTCCCTCCTAACGAGCGTCTTCGTCTCGTATAATCGCCGCGTGCGGCAGCGTTCCGGTAAACTTTGTCATTACCTGTGAAATTGCTGCGAACGTTTATGCGCAAGAGATCCCGCGAGATTTTTGTACGTTGCCGTAGTTAATCCGCTGTTTTGCGGCGACGACGGTTTATCACGAGACGCGTAAATCTGCTGTAAACGCTGCTTCCGACGATCAATGTCAAATAAAATCTAGAGGTGTTAAATATGTAAACGAGGCGAGCGGAGGAGAATCTCAGCCACATGCGCCTTTTTAGGCCTAATTAGGAGGCATCGTTTATGACGAACCAGGGGTAGAACGAGTTTCTTTTTCAAGGAGTATAATGTATTCGGTTCGATTGGTTTTTCGAAATAGGTTCAGCTTAATTCAGCTTTGCGAAGTTCGGGTAGCAGACGTCCGCGATATAGAACCGATTAAAAACGAATGGGACGTACATATTGTTGATATACCTTTAAATAGGCACGGACTGTTTAGAATGTGCATACGAATCTATATCCATCGTTTCAACAGTCACGTGTGCGTCATAATTTATATACTGCAGGCTCCATTAGCTACATATTATGAAAATTGCTGTAATTAATAAATGGCCAGCTGATAGATCGGACAGGTTAAGAATCACAGCAAACCAGTTCACTGCGCGTTTCATTTATAGTATATTATAAATACTAATAACGTCTATCCATAAATCCGTGAAAATCTACCGTAATTTGAAATGATCGACTCAACTGATACGGTTGATCCATTTTTAAAACTTTACGAGCTATCGCTACCAATACCGATTCGCATTTATATCAGCCACAGATGATTATTATATCAACTATGCAGCCTTTAATAAAGTCACCGTAACACCTGGTTATACGTCTTGCCGTGCATATGAGCGCACCGATATGCAAAGTTAACGACTTGGGAACCATTCCTTGAGAATTAATGTGGGCATTCTGCGACGAGTGCCAATACGCACCCGCAGGTATCCATAAACAAATTATCAATAATTTTCAGTATCTTATCGCAGAAAAATAGAAGCTAGAATTTATTTACATATATCGATTGTAAATCCTTTAGTGTACGACGGATATTTAAAAGGAGGGTAGGACAATTACGCAAAAATTGTAGACATGTTATATGGAATCACTGTAGGACCACAGAATCATTATAGGTGATTCAGATAATAGAGTAACGAAAATTCTATTCGAACAATTCTATTGGTCACAGTTGGTACGGATCTCTTGTTTTATTAAAGAATTTACTTAATTTTAATAACATGGAGTCAGAATTAAACCCTTATGGAAGAAACTAACAAAATATCTGTTATCAAAATAATTCCAATTTAATTAATAGGACCTTTGAAATAGAGACGATTAACACATCTAGCGTCGAAAATCAGCCACTAAAAACCCCACATAGTTAAAGCAATTTAATTAATTAAAGAGAAACTAGAAAATTAATATTTATCATAGGGAACGGCATTAGAACTCTTTCTAATCCGAAACATTCTAGTCAATTCAGTTATATTACGATAAAAATGAATTTTCAAAATTGTTCAGAAATCAGTGTCACCCATACTTGACTGACGCGGCGCTGAACGTGTTAAAATTACATTTCCGATTCTATCGAAGTGTTCCTCAATCTTCCTCTCCAGGCCGTTTGGAGAAACTGCGATTCGATTCTCGTTAATCGCGGGATTCCAGCGCGTCGGAGGAGGAAGGGAACACCGGGAGGAGGCAGCAGCAGCAGCGTGAAGCTCGCGAGGAAGAAGTCCAAGAAAAAGAGGAGAAAGAAGGCTTGGTGTGCGGTATGCAAAGTCTCTCTCGTTGGTTTAACGAGGGAAGCGAATCTCGAAGACGACTCCCGAGGCCTTTTTCGCGTGCACCGGAGGAGGCGTCCTTCGTGTGCGTCCATATGTCGACCCTCTCGACGCCGGAGGAACAGGAAAGCGAGAGAGCCGAGGAGACCGGGAGAGCCAGAGCGAAAGAGAGAAGAAGAAAGAGAAAGAGAGAAATAATGAAAGAGAGAAAGAGAGAAAGAGAGAAAGAGAGAAAGAGGGAAAGAGAGAAAGAGTGAAAGAGGGAAAGAGAGAAAGAGTGAAAGAGAGAAAGAGAGAAAGAGGGAAAGAGAGAGAGCAAGAGAGGAAGAGGCCCGGAGCCGGAGGATCGGCGTGCTGGAGGGTACCCCTTCACGCCGGCCTCCTTCTCGCCCTGCAGCTGCCTCGAAAAACTCCTTCGGGCGAACCCTGAAAAACTGTTCTGCCTAACGAACCATCGCCCATTCCCACTTAACCGAGAATACCAGTTACGCTCTCGCGACTCGCCAACCCGTTCCGTTGTCTCGCTTTCTTTATTCTCCTCCCACGAACCCGGCATACGATTAGGCTCGGTCCCCGCGACTTTTCCTGCCGCCACCCCTTCCGTCTATTTTCGAAGCAACCCGGAGGAATTTCCTCCACGGTGGTCGTAGAATGATTTTACCCTTTCAGGACAAATATTGACATACTGCACAATTTATTTCTATAGTTGCAGGGATATCATTTTCTTAAACATACGTCAGTACTATATAAGTATAGCCAATAGATTGTGTTCTCATATTGACCTCTTATTCGAGGTATGAAAACAGCTTCGAAATAATTTATAATTTATTAATTAACTTTAGGAATCATATTGCTCAACATAGAGAATATATATAGCATTATATATTTTGAACTAATGTCAAAATAATATATTAACCTCAAATTGATATATTAACCTCAAGGTTCTCAATAAAAAGAATTAAGTTAGAATAACCTAGCTCTCTATGGAATATGTTTCTTAACGCTTTTGTAAATTTTCGTTCGCAAACCGGTTAGTCCAGGAATAGTTTATAAAGCATATTTTCAATACTTTAAAATCCAAATGGTCTACTTAGGCAGATTTCTGAAGCATCTAAAAATGGGCAACGCCGACGATTCCCAGGTTAAAGAAGCGATCGGTGGCAGTCACCTTTCGATCGCAATGTGTATCGCAGCGGGGAGCATACACCTGCGCGGATATTTGCCGGTAAACACCGTACCGGGAATGAATAATTTCGTCGAGACACTTTCCGATCACGGCACGGTAACTGAAAGGCCGTCGTTTGGCGCGGCGGCGGGCACAAGGCACCCGAGACTATGTTACGATGCGACCATAAACGTCCCCGGCTAATATTGAATTATGATACTGCAAGTAGGCAGACTCAATAAAATATTAAACACCGTGAGATAAGTGAGGCCCGGGCTCGGGAATTGCTTGTTTATCCAACAACCTGCCTCCACCTGACCGTCTCCATTAAAATACGATCGGCCTCCAATAAATATATATTTAATTGATCGGGTCGATGGATATACGTTTGAACTGAATTAAAACAATGCGGTGGAAACTCTGTGTCACTTCAAATTCTTCATTCGAATTTCAAGCACCTTGAAATTTTGGTAATGGATTAAGCAAAAGGCAGATTGTATTAATAATTTTTGGGAACGACTAGAAAATTTATTGTGTTAATCAAGATCTGAAAGAACTAAGCTGATGTGATTTATATGTATCGTGAAAGCGATGTAATACCCCAGATTGCATGAGTCAGATGAGGAATGCCAGTAAGACGATCTTCTGAAGCGTAAAACTTTCAACATTTTGTAGGTTTTACGAGAATCGTCACACTTGTTAAGACTTATCAAGGCTTATCGAGACAATTTTCAAACTGTCAAGATTTTCGACAATCTCTGACCTCGAACATCGCAAGTAACATCAATACTTCTGAAGCTTTCAAGACTTTTGGAACATAAAGCCCTCTGAGCCTTCAAAATCATTACTTTGATTGAGACTATTGACACATTAACACTTGAACGACCGAGCTCGGATCTATTTGGGCCTATGAGAGATTGCAGAAGATTGTCAAATGAAATAGAAAATAAATCTAATCATACTCAGTTATATATTATACTTGTCGTATTCAAAATCTACATAATTTGATTAATAAAAATGAAACTAGAAAATTAATCGTAGTGAATTAAACATTCTAATAAAATTCAGTTTCTTCAATATATTGCAATAAAAATGAATTATGGAAGCTGTATAGACAGAAATTAGCGTCGTTAGTATGTGATCGGCACGACTCCCAACGTCTTAAATCCGTGGAGGCTGTCAAGATTTTCCATATTTATCAGCTCGATCGATTATCGTAGATCGCAGCTAGGGTCGATTAACGTCGGAGAGGCCTCGCCGAAAAGTTTCACGGCGATGAAGAAGACGCGGAGTCGACGAGCATCCACGTGGGTCGTTTACATACGCCGCTGGATTAGTCGAGGCTCGGCTACCGAGCTAAACTTGCGCAATCCCTTATCAGGCCGGCTCGTATCCCCGCAGTAAATACCGGTTGCAACAGCTTATAATCCGAAGATACATAGTCGGGTGGGCAATGCGTTCCGTTCCGTTCCGTTCCGTCTTCCCTCTCGGCAGCTCGAACAGCGCGCCGCAGTGCCAATAAACCGGGAGGCATAGGAGAAGGGGGCACGAGAAGAAACCATGTCGATGCTACCTGGAAGCGCCACGCCGCCAGATAATCGAGATTTCAGCGGGCAAACACCGTTTCTAGAGCATGTCAATTTGCCTCGGAGCCCCCGTGCCCCCCTCCCCTCCCCTCCCGGCGCCGACACCGCGCTGGAAAATGCTAATCTCATGGGAACACGCGGCGCTTTTTCGGCGCGGAGGCCTCGCGCGACTGGTTCACGGCCGTAATCGAACTTCGTGTATGAGATAGGGGTTGAAAACACTTATAATATCGTTTTCGGGTTTTGAGAAAAATTCGGAAAAAGTCAGTTATAAAAATCGAGAAAATATGATGACAATTACGGATATAAAAGTTTCGATTCTTCAGAACCGAGGGTGTTCCGAATGATAGAGAACAAACTTGTCAAATAGGTGAAAAATGTCCATACAAACTTGCGTCCTTATTATTAACATTTTTACAAATTTAATAAATTTTCTATTCATTTACGACGAGTACACTGGTCCCAGCTAACTGATTCAGCAGAATCTACTAAGTATAATGTTATTTAAAATAAATCGATGTAAGATTAAATCGGTGAATCATGTCACAGATTTCTTTCGGTTCCTAAGAAGCTACTAATATCAAGGAATTTGCAACTGCCGCAGCCGAGAACAGACTACCGAAGGGGTTAATGGATGAGAGTGCTGGTACCCCTAACGCGAGAATTACCGGGTCCGAAAATACGAATTGATCCTTCTTGAATATATTTTTGTCCATCCAGCGCGCTGCTATTCCTCGCTCGGACTACAAAATTCATTCCAACAGCGGTATTTTAAGCGAGGCGCGAATAAGTTAATTTAGAACCTGCGAAATTCTGGTCCACGGAATCAATTTTTAGAACGACGCCGGTGAATTTTGTTTTCCCGTTCGTTATCGGTTTCGATGGCATCAAGGTGGCTCGAAGTCACGGGGGATCGCAGACCCGGGGGATGTCGACGTCGACGGTTGCTTTCCTTCCGCCATAAACGGGCAGGAAAGGTGGCTCGTCGGTCGTTCGGCGTATCTCGCCAGTAAAGGGCTGCTCAATTACTCCGATGAATCTCCAATTAGAGGGGCCGCGGTGTTTTACGTTTACAAGCAGGGCGTTTAACGCGGCAGATGATGAAGACTCGGGCGGAGGCGTGGGTGCCGGAGGTCGGAGTCCGAGTCTGCGGCCGGCGAAAGCGACGGCGCGGGTTTCGCGATCGTTAACACTCTTTTCCCCGGTTTTTCTGCGCGCAGCGTGTACCTTAACGACGCAATTATGCATTCCGCGACCGAACGGTGCGCAGCGATCGTCCGGCTCGATCGCACGGCCAGGACGAGCCGCATCAAAGGCGCGACAGTTTTTTGTCGATCGCTGAAATTTGCACGGGGAGAGAGAGAGAGAGAGAGAGAGAGACCGGGTCAGTTTTTTGGTTCGGACGGTCCTGATCCCCGGCCATATTTGTGTCTCCGGCTCGTTAAGCCGCCTCGAGGGCCGCCGCGGAGAGGGGAGGGGGGCCTCGCGTCTCAGCTCTACACTGCGTTAATCGGGAATTAATTAAAGTTTATGTTGCGCTGTAAACGTTTATAACTTTGGGGGAGGGGACAGGTGTTTTATCCCCAGTGACGGGCACGCGCCGACCAAACGGACCCGTTTATTGCTCGGTCGGTCGCTCGCTCGCTCGCTTGCTCGCACGTCGCCTCCGCCCGGCCAAGACCGCGCGTTTTCCGGCCCGATGAAATATTTAGAAAAATCGAGCGCGCGAGCCGCACGCGCGCAACAGGTTGCAACCTGGCCGCGCGCGGCCGACTCCGCGGCTCCATTTGTAAAAGGGAAACCGCTTTGTCAATTCCGGAGGCGCGACGATCCCGCGAGTCGGCCCGATTAAAATCCGCTTCGAGCTGGAAATCGCGCGCGAATCGTCGCGACGGCGACGCGTCGACCGCCTACTGAATTCCGCGCACGTGGAACTTAATTGCCGAGTTGATCCGGTGATAATGATACGTAGTACGATGCGCTACTGTTCTTTCTTGCGCCGCGTTCCAGGAATTTCTCTTTCACGAGCACGTCACGACCATTGGACGGCGGCTCTCGTTTTTCACGCTTCGTTATTGCGACTTTATAATTAGGACGTCTCATTAAAATATTTTACATTAGCATGTAACGTCAGAATGACGTCACCATCCTCGACGTTCTTTATGACATTTTTGCATTTAATATTTAATCGTCGCGAGGACAGGATAATTGCTCGGTATTTAATTATTATCTACCGCGGGAAAAGATTTTTGCCTGCTCCGATGCCGGACGGAGAATAAAGTAAAACTGATTACCTCGTTTCTGATGGTAGTCGAGTTTTCAACTACCGTCTGGAAGTTCGAAAAATCTCGGTCGCGACAGTTAATTGCAGCAGAATAAAAGGAGAGCCGTGCTTCTGATGGCCGGCCGAATTAAAAACCAAGGTTTAAGGGATCGCCTAAGAAGAACGTGGCAGCGACTGGGCTGGGACGGCAGCCAACGACGGAAACGCGTCGAGCCAAGATATAAGAGCCGCCGGAAGCAGCGTTTTGCGTCGCGACGGGACGCCGGAGGGGAAACGTCGCCGTATCGTCAGTCGGCGACCGAATGATTTCACCCGGTCGTGCCCAGGGAAAGGCGGTCTAATGAAACTCGCGGAACACCTGCCGTAGCTCCTCGGATCTTATCCGCTTCTTGCTGTTTGCACAGCGGCGAACAAAAGGCGCGCCCATCCTGCTACGATCCACCTGATCTGTAACGACCGACATTTCACCGCGGAGAAGGTGTTCGCCGGAACGCCCCGGGTCCCCTTTAATAGAGTCGATAACTGCGTCCGATCATCGAATTTGCGTTCCCCCGGCGTTTACGTGGCGAAACCGAGGTAAACGGAAGTGCATGTGCGCGGAAGAACGCGAGCGAGCGAGCGAGAAATAGATAGAGAGAGAGAAGAGAGAGGGGAGAGAGCGACAGAGAAAGTCTGCTATCCAAGGAACGCGAACCTTCTGCTGCTGGTGACACATGAAATTTATGTGCATTCGATTTTCCGTCGAAGATTGCGGCTGAAATTGGAAACTAAAGATAGCTGCGTTCCCGAGAAAAATAAGGCAACGTCGAGGGGCTCGAGTGAAGGTATTTTCCAGGGATAGTAATCTTCTGGATGGAGAAACGAGAATTACTTCCAGACCAGTACTAGGATTAAGTAACACGGAAAACCTTGTCGCTGCTGTACGAAGAACGTTTCACGTGTATGCGAGATTATTTCTTGTTCTTCTTTGTTCATGCATAAACTCGTTGAAATATAGTAAAGTAAAATGATCGATCGACGATAACCGGTTGAATAAATTGTGTTGTAGTATTTGATTACGTTTGTATTGTAACATTAAATTGTAGGGGACCTTTTCATATTTGTTTCATGTCTCTCCTTCTTTTAACTAGTTAGCTGTTTTAAGTTTCTATAATTATACCGTATATGTTCGATAAAACATGACGTTTATGAAATATATAATTTAATAAAATATATAAAAATATATAGTCTTCTTAATTGGGCAAAATTGTATGTTACAACGAGATAACAGCTATCTTGTTAATCTGTCCATCTATTATAAACCATCCATCCCCTAATTTCTCTCTAGCCCTATTATTAGACCTCTTCCTATTCTCTTTTCTTCTTTATTAAGCTTCCCCAGTCTTTCCACTTATATCAATCCTAGTCCATATCTCCTACACCCTATTTCCAAATCCCAGATTTCAGAACACCCGGTCCCATATCGAATTCTCCGTCGAAGTTCGAAATATCCAGACCCGTATAATTTTCCACCAGTCATTACGCGCCAGTCACTAAACCGTATCTGCTTCCTCGTACACCGAGAACACGGGTTAATAAAATTCAAACTCTCCTCCGGCGTTCCCCTATTTTTCGTGTTCGCGTCTCCCGACAGCTTTATGTTCTCACCGGTGGACCGTCACGCGATAATAACAGGTAGGTCTCGTCCGCGAGCGTGTGACAAAAACCGGCAGGCGTCGCGCGAAAGGGAAACAACACGCCGGGCAAAAAGCGGTATTGTACGCTGTTTGTCGGAAATTAGAACGTTTCCGGGGTGCCTGCAATAGCTTCCGCCCGTAGACAGAATTTTTTATGGTCCAGTCCGAGGACGCCTGAAAGGAGCCGCGCGTAATAATTGCCGGTTGGCCACGCGCCTTCCTCCAACTCGAGGCACGGGACCAACGTCCGGGGCGGCCGAGAAAGGTCCGCAGGAACCGTGTACAAAGGACACGCGATGCGGGAACCTCTCTCGCCGTGATTACACGGCTCCCGATGTGTGTTTGCTTTCTCGTGGCTTCGAAGCTGATCATACACTCGTCAGATAACGGTGTTACATTTTACGCGGAACAATCGCGGGAAATCTTCGAGCCATAAACGAGCGAAAACACGAAGATCAACATTGGAGGATGTCAAACATTATCTAGAATTACGCCTCTCGATGTTTCGTCCAATTACCGAGCGAACATCTCGTGCGAAAACTCAGCGGTTCTAGGCTCGGTAAAATTATACTCGTTAACATTTCGACGGCCACGCACAACCATAATATTTTCACGGAATTAAATCATTTTCTTGAATCAAAATAAGATTAATAAGTCAACAGACTGCGGATCTTTATGAGAAATAAAAATTTAAAAAGGACGATTGCAAGGAACAGAAATTGAACAAGAGTAAATTATATCTTAAACTCTTCTCACGTCTCGACAACTTATTTTTGCTAATAAAATTAGAAACACGTAACAGATTAGCGTAACAATTAATTCTTAATGGCGAGGAAATAATTCTGTCACCCGCATACGAATGACGTGGCAGGCATAGTGTTAAAGCTTTATAAATTTTCGAGCGTTGTTTGACTCAAGAATCAAACAGCTTTGAAAATCACAGAACAGAACTTTTGTAAATTGAATGTTGAGGAAAATGTGAAGGAAATTTTTGCGGTGGGAATAAAGTCGGCAATCGCGTTACGTTAAAACACTAAGGCGTGGAACCTAATCCCTTGCAATTAACTGTAACACCCGTAAAAGCAGAAGTCCATCTACGACGAGGGTGGCTTTATGCTCTCCGCCATTAACGCGGAATGACGAGCTACGGTTCCTCGGTCAGCCTCGTCAGCCGAGTAACAGCTTTAATTAACTCGGAACGGAATCCGGCGCCGGTCCAAATTTTCTGTATATTGTTCCAGGAGGTCCCCCAGCATTTTTTCGAGTTTTCTCCCAGAGGGCCCGTAACCCGAGCCGAGGCGACGGAACGGTGCGCGGCGCGCACACACCGTTGAAAAGCCACGTGGGCCCCCCGTGGGGTAAAAGTCTTTCTCCAGGACGGTCGTTTGCGCGCCATGTGTTCGAGGACACCCCCTCCGACACGGCTCGGGCTGGCAGGCCCTCTCTCGAGGGTCCTTGGGCGGTTACGGTGGGCATGGCCACGACTTTTCGTAAAAGTCTCCGAGAAGAAGAAGAAGAAGAAGAAGAAGCCAGCCAGCCAGCCACGGCAGCCGTCTGTCCCCGGAAGAGCTTGGATTTCACGCTCGTAACGACCACGAGCGAGCGGCTATAAAAACGACATAAAGATCGGCTATTTTGACAATCCTACGGCGAAAGAGAGGCCTCTACTCTCTCCCTCTGTCTCTCTCTCTCTCGACGAGCGGCTAACCTGCCCCGTCTCTCCCTGTCACGACGATAAACTTTATGAGGGCTCGTTCCTCGGGTGTAAACACCAAGTGTCGCCTCTTAAGCGCACTTTTTTCCGTCTTCCTATAACCGGTGCTCGCGTGGGACCACCGATGCTTCCGATCTGAGACATCATTGGGGATAATACGGAGATCCCGTACACCTGCGATGATTTAGAGCTGCCCGATGCAACCAAGCTCGTAAAACTGTCGGACATTCCGATGGCTGGTAGGCTATCGATGGCTGGAGCTATCGGCAACGGTTTTGACTTGTTAGAGTTGTGTCGATCATTGCTTCGACACCTGCCGAAACCGTCGCTCTTTCATTTGGACCTTCGCTCATCGATACGAATCAGGTACGACATTAAAAATGTGGTCAAATTCTAACCCTTCGTCGATGACGATATTCTTCGATCGAAGGCTGAAAATGCATTCTCTGCAGATTCATTCTCCGTACGAAACGTTTTGCTCCCCCATGTGGCCCTATAGAAGAGATCCGTGACAACGAAGGGAAAATCCATTCGAGTCGGTTAAAACGCGTGACACGAATTTATTCGACGATCCAGGGACGGTGTCGTCGCGAGCGAGCGTCCGATCGAAATCGGCGTCTGAGGGCGGCTGCGAAAACTCGTGAAAGGCCACGGTAGCGTTACAAGCTGTCAAACGGAGAGAGAGAGAGAGAGAGAGAGAGAGAGAGAGAGAGAGAGAGAGTGCGGAGGGTGACCGCGTTGGCGGAGGGTGAAGAAAGCAAGTCATGCAGGGTAATTGCACCGCGCGATCATTACTTCGCGTGCGTCCCGGCTTCATAGGTGAAGGTTGCTCGTAGGTGGTGCACCTACAGGACGCCGACACGTTGCCGTGCGGCTTTGTTGCTATTCACCCCGCGCCGGTTTCGATCGACGGGACACTCCGACTTGCTTATGTTTAGAACAATTCGACGTTCGGCCGCTGAAACTGCGGGAAACTAACGGAACGGTAACTAGTGAATTATTCGAACGGAAACTTCTGGTTAACCCAGAAACTATACCCTTGCTAACTAAATGCTGTTTTTATGCAACATGAATAGCATTTTGTCCCTGTTGGTATCGGGTGCATTGATTCGGTGCGTAAATGAAAATAAGTGACATTATTAAGACATTTTTTAGATCAAGGAATCGATTCGATTATTTTCTATAAAAGAGTCTTCGTAATTCGAGCAACTTAAAAAGTTGTTGATAAATTCTATTTAATACTCCACGAACCATGTGGAATCATATTAACCTTAGTGGTTTTAAAACTATATACTCTGTTATAAAGAAAACAAGACCTGTTTATATTTAAAAGATTAATGTTATTTTAGTAAGGTTTACTGTTATTATAAAATCGATAAAACACCACGTATCCTCATTGAAATTATATACTTGTGAATGGCTAACGTTCAAGGTATAATTAACTCCACATGGTACTAGACACAGCTTTTTTCACCTGGTTCGCAAGGTGATCAGGTTCCGTGTCATCTGTTGGCAGTTAGAGGATTCGAGATTTCTAACGGGTCGCGTAGTCGTCCAATTAAAATATCGCAGACTGGAGTGGCTACGTTTTGGGACACGTTTCTAATAGTTCCAGTCCGGTCCCGCGAGCAGGCTGAAACAGTTTCCCACGTTGGCTTATCGCGACGTTCTCGTCCTCTTCCGCGTCTATCCAATAACTCATAAACGGTCGGCCGGTTAAACGGCGAGAACTCAATATTCCTCGGAATGTGTCCAAGAAAATTCACCGGCAGGCACCACCGCGTGCTTGTCGAAACACCCAGGCACCGTTAATCCGGCGTCGTCGATTACGATCGGCGAGGCACGAAGGCTGCGCGTTCGGTATCCGAAGCCGGATTAAATCGGCGGGAACGGGCAGTCGTCCTCGCGCGACCGCGAGCCTACCGGCCGGCCGATTAATAATGAAAGCACGCTCTCGGGTACGAGGCACGCGCGTGCATGACCAATGACTATTTGGAAAATGTGTTCCGATCCGATAAGAACGGTCGCGCGAGCGCGCGCGGGCGCGGGCGGCCAGGCATAAACCGGAAGCAGCTATAGCCGAAGTCCTGCGCGCGAGCGCGAGCGCGCGTACACGCTCGTTCCGTGTAAATATTATTCTCAAACAGTTCGAAACATTAAACATCTTGCCGATAGCGCGGGACAGCGTGTTTGTGTACACAAAAGTACACGGGGCTGCCGGTTTCCCTAGCTCTCCTTTCTCGTTCTCTCCCTCGGGGTTCTTTGCACGGTTCCTCGGCGGTGGTGCGCGCGCGCACGCGCGGCGCTGTTAGCCTGTTTTCCGGCAGCCAGATAAACCAGCAGCGCCGTAGAAACGACCGGCTTACCTGGCTTCCCTCCGGAAAAACTCGGCTAAATCGATTTAAAACGGCAGAACGACCGTTTCCTTTGCGACCCCGCCCGTTCCGGGGCCTGGAATTTGCAAGGAAAGCAGCTGATGATGACCGGTGATTCCCGGCCCTATTCGGGACCGCGTCGGGATCAGACGTCTCGAGTATTCCGATCTCCTTTCTCCCTTCTTCCCTTGCCCCTCGGGGTGTCAGCTGGAAATCGCTCGGATTCCGACTGGAAAATCGAGCGGTCACGATTCGATTACCGGTTCGCCGCCGATTCCGGGAAAGCGGCGCGCGACCGGCGAAATTAACCCGCGGTTCGACGGCTTCAACCTACATACGCGCACCCGCTAAATGATTCCGTGAACCGTCTAACGAGCCTGCGTGCAAACAAATCGGCCGCGCGCGGCTTCCGACAAACGAAATCCCGTTTTCTTGGATGGTTAGTGTCCGCGTGTGCGCGAGAATCGCGACCGATCCACCGCAGCGCCGCGGCCGGCGCGATTGATTGTTATCTGGTTTACGGAAAGAAACCGGGCTATACACATATCGGTGTGTAGCCGTAATAACTGTCCCGCCCAATTGAAGCGTTACAGGCTTCGGAGCCCGTTCGATGACGAGGCTGGGGTGGACAGCTGTTGTGACATCGGCAAACATATGAAATATAGGAGAACGTTTGAATTGTATCGACTGGTAAAAACAGATTATCGACTGCTTCTATAGATTCGCGGCGGTCATTAACCCCGCGGAGCTACGTATGGACTTTGAATTCAGTTACTTCCGCGGGAACTTGTTTAAAATCGTACCAGATCGAGCTAATTCGCAACCCGGGACGTGTATATTAACGCGTCGAGTGTCGAACATCAATCTCAAAATTCTCTCAACATCGAAGTGATTCAATTAACGAAACCGAGAATATATTTTTACATATTTAGAATATATAATTTATAATGTTTACCGTATTAACTATTAGTGTAACTGTTTCGTATTCCAGAATCTCTGGCAACATTCAGTTTCTTCGAATATTTCACAATAAAAGTGAATTTCAGGAGCTGGTTAAAAATTAGTGTCACTAATGTGTAACCGATTCGGCAGTGGACGCGTTAAAAATAGTTTCCCGGATCCTTCTTGAATTTAAATGTATCTAGATTGCATAAAATGGTATCACGGTATCGGAAAAAATTATTTTTATACCTGTCCCTTCGTATAGCCCTGACTTGTCACTCATTCATTTAGTATGTTTTTAAATTTATTTCTACCTTTAGCTATAATTTAACAAAAGCAGTTTCTTCAAAGCGATTATATATTCTTATTTCGCGCATCGTAATAACTTTAATATTTTTATTAAAAAAAATATTGAGAAAATGAAATCGCTAGAGCCGATATACCTGTGCCGAAGTGAACGCGCAGCCGTCTCGAAGGGTTGACGATAGCTACCGTGAAAACGGCACCTACGGTGCAGCTCTAATTAAGAACACTCGAAAAACGTTGTTCATCCCGCAGGCCCGCTGCAAAGGAGCGACCGGCAAAAGATCAACATGAAAGAGCAATCCACGACACTCGATCCAGGTCTCTGCATGCGACCCACGTGGGTCCCCGGGGACGTCATAGGGTGCGGTATTGAGCGCAGAACGGAAGCAGCGAACCGCGACACGGGGTAAAAGCGGGTCTAGCCGGGGTCCTAAGGCGAATCAGGCCGGCATTATTATTGCCGATAATGAAATCCAAGGATATTGTGCATTTTACAGGCGGTCTCCCGCCGCCGAGCATTGTGTGCGGCGCCGGCGGCCGCGTGTTGGCCACTCGCCGCGGGTTGCTTCTCGCGTTATTATTACGCCGGGCCGGGCCGGGCCCCATATCCGGCGGGGACTCTCCTAGGACATTTAATCTGGCGGGGCGGGGGGCGAGTTGTGCACGCGCGTGAAATCAGCCAAACGGTCGTTACACGTTTTGTTAATCCCGGCGCCGATACCCGGGGCGGAGACACCGCGCGAGATGACTCGTGTTTCCGGTAGCCGGCCGCGCCGGCGTTAAACGCGCCAGATGGATATCGCGATATTTAATTTCCGTGTGGCGGTTTATTGGTCGGTGCGCCGCGATTCATCGCGGCTGCGCGACGAGACGCGACGCGTCGATCACCGGAGAGTGATCGATGGCTGGCCGAGATTCCGCGAACGGTGAAACGTGTCATCATGCTGCGGAAGGTTAGCCGATCGAGTGCTGTATCATCTTTTTTAAAGAGTATTTATTTATCCGCCGTGACTCGGTCTACGACGAGACGTCTTTATCGGAAATGTTTGCGAATTAGATTATGCCTTTGAGCTCTTTCAAGCGAATATAAGTTTTGAATGTTTCTTTAGCGATTTATTAGCTTAGAAGTCTTAATAAAAGTCTCTTTATCTAAATATGTCGATAGAAAATTGCTTCAAGCGCTCTTCGATTTCTGTTAAATTCAATCTACTACTATCTAAAACTAATCTTAATTTCCCACACATAATCAAGAATTCTTGCCTGTTGGCCACACGGAATTGCACGTGTTAATTTATCTAGTTAATTACAAACGGTAAAGTGATAAGACCAGAAGTTAATAAAAACATTAAAAATTCCCACGAAGCTTGTTGCTTGCGGAAATCGGTGTACTCTCGAAATAGATCCGATTCATCGGAGCGAACGTTGGAGCGGGGGTCGCCAGGTTTTCGAGGGAAAACGATGATCGCGGAGCGGTTTTCACGAAGGGAGATTATAGTGGTGGCCGCGGATGATATATTTTTCTTTCGGTGTCCGTATTGCCGTGTAAACCCAATAAAGAGCCACGAACGACCGGCCACACACGACGCGCGACGAGTGTCTTGCCCGGGCCGCAAAGCGAGCCGAAACGAGATCGTTCTGGGCCGCGCCGTTTCATTTCGACCGAGACAATAAAAGGATTCCAGCGATCGGCCGTAGAAGAACGTTTCCACGAGGCCCGGCCGGCCAGCCCGCAAACAAACGAGCCTGGAATTTTCACTTTTATAACCCGGGAACGGAGCGGTTCACTTCGCGGAAGCCGCTGCTTATCGGCTGCTCCCGCTTCTTCTTCTTCTTCCTTCTTGAATCAACAAACGACCGATGTCGCCGCGGTTTCCAGACCCCCTGGCATTTTTCTCGAATCGACTTGCTATTGATAGAGGTCTGCGCGCTGCCGGCAGAAATAATCTCTAGAATCGCTTTTCTTCGGCTACGCACGGAATTAGAAGACGGATATCGCAGCAATTCTTGGCAACTTCGTTAACCAGATTTTCCCGCCTTCCTATATCATCCTCTGATATAATTATTTCGAATAGAGCAGAAATTGTTACAATTGTAGAGCAAATGCAACGATCTTAATTATGCTGATAAAAATTACTGTGAAGCCTAAGCATAATTTTCTTCTGATTGTCTTAAATCTCCGTTGCCAATTATAAAGTTTAAATTGATTTGATTTTTAAATAAATTCTATAGTGACAATTATTTGCATCCTGTGGCATCGAGTCGTCCCTAATAACGTAATGTAATAATTTCGTTTGAGATCATCATATAGGATGGCATAGCACAGTAATTTAATATCGTTTTGAAATCATTTAACCATGATTAATAAAACGCAGAGCTTCGTGCAAAATAAAAATAGTCTGTCAAAATTATAACTTAACTACGCTTTTATTCAGAATATTATACTCGAACCACTTTGAATCCTGATAGCCGACCTTCGTGATAAAAGTACACTTGTCGTTGGGTCCCGGTCCGCGATACATTAAAAACCCAACAAAGACGGTAATAACCTAACCGGCGGTCACAAATCACCAGAAACCCGCAGCGTTAACGAGAGATTTATCCTCGGCGACGTGGAAAGGGAGGCTCGTCTTAATAAAGCTTTCCCCGTTCGTCGCCGAAGTTTACAGCGCGTGTAAATACGTGACTGAACTCGCTCGCGAGCGGCTGCATGCTCTGCTGCATCGGCGAGACCCGCCGTTTCGAAATCGCATCGGACGCGAGTCGCGAAACGAATTGCGCGCGGAGAACGAAGTCGTATATATCCAGTCTTCCGATCTAGACAACTTGGCATTGGCAGGGTCGGCTACGAAAACGATGAGATCGAAGTCCGTCGAACCCAAGAAAATTCGAAGGCAAAGGCCGCGCGAATGAAAAGAAGAAAAAAAAAGGGGAAACGTTTTGCGGATAGAGCCGGTTTTCAGTGTCGTGCGAGCAAAGATGCAGCCGCGTGCAGCTATTGGTCAACGCTCTCGCAGAAATTACGCGGTGCAGGCCTAGAATCACAGGAATCACGGGCAGAAAGAAACGGGACACGGCTGAGTTCAACGGCGGGCCAATCACACGCGTGTGTGACGCGCAAACCATAAGAATCTCGGAGGAAAGGAGCGGCAAGCAGAACGAAGATTATGGTACGGGGCACGGGAAATTACCCCAACGTGACTGCCGGGCTTCCTGGAGCGTGAACGGGTTCGGTTAGGTCTCGTAGAAAAAGAATCACCGCGAAACGGAAACTGCGCAGGCTCGTGGCTTTTCCGCGTTGATTAACCACCGATCACTATTATAAAATGATAACAAAATTAGGGTGGTGAAGCTAGTTACTGTGGGGTGGTCGAATAAATCGCGTTGAATTTTTCTACTCATTTATTTCCTTCATTTTCAAATAAGAGATATTAAAATGTATTCTTCTACTTTGTCTGTTTTCTAATAAATCATATTTATCAAATGAGATGTGTTACATTTCTTTTATTAAAAATAAACAAATTTTTCTATGCTTTTATTTTATTCACGTTTGAATAAGACACACTATTTTGTTCATTTTTTAATAAAGCAATGCAACGAAACAAATCTTCGTCGTTTCGACTAAATCGAGAATCATCGACGAGGAACTAATGCAAAGTAAAACGTAAAAGAGATCGCGCAATTAGAAGAATACTGAATATAAAGTCCAATAGGCGAGCTCAACGAATTCTCCGATTAATTTCCTGGCTGCGTTTTGACTTGAGAAAGACTAATCAACGAGAAGAAGACGGCCGGCCGCGTCTCCGTCGAAACGGGCGGAGGATCGTCGTCGTCGATTTCACTTTGTCGGAGCGGGACAGAAAGAATGCAAACGTTAATTAAACGAGCGTCCGCTCCGTGGCGTAATTAAAACGCGTCGGCGAGGGAGAGGGAGCGGACGCGGGGCGCGAGAGGATCGGTCGGCGCGAATCGGCTTATCGGAATTTTCTAAACGAGCGAGCGCTCGAGACTGCGTGATCGGAGCCGGGTCTCCCTATTGCGGCGTTTTCTCCATTCGCGGAAAAGCTGGTCGCCGGGAAAGGCACCTGCAACGGAATGGCCTACATAATGAAGACGTAAGGGGCGTGCCTTCGGTTAGGTAATTAATCGCGGCGGACTCGGCGTCGCGCTCGACCCGGCCGATTATCTCGGAAAGCACGCTCCCGACCTCGCCGGGACGACTTTCCTTTCTGTTGGACGCCAGGTGTAACGCGACAGCGGAGGGAAATTAATATCCGGAGCATTGTCGGCGAGATTTCTAATGAGGGCCGCGAGCGGAACGGAGGAGAGAAGACGGTGCGCGCCGCCGTGCGCCGGGCCGCGTGTCCGTCTCGCCGGCGGAACGGCCGCAGAGACAACGCCGCCAAATCGGGAGAAAATCTGCGGTAATTGGATAATTGTACGTCGTCGTCGCGGAGCGGCGTGCCAGATCGCGTCGCGCGAGAGTGCGAAAGTTCAGACATAATTGCCCTGTATACGGGCTGTCTCATTAACGATGGCGCATCGAGGGATTCGATGGCGACCGCGATATCGGCCGGAACGTATCGACATAATATCGCTTGTCCGCCGCATCAAGATTACCCGGAGACGTCAATGCGGGTTTTCATTTAAAAGACTTCATTAAATTAAGCAGCCCGGTAGGTACCTAATTATTCGGACGCATCGAGCAATCGGTAGACGCCGGATATTTATGCAAATATAAACTGTCATGGACTGATTCGCAGGTACTCGGGGGGCCCACCGCTCGTTTACCCTCCTTAGAGTTCCATCGAGTCTCGAATAAATTGCGGGCTTCGTTAACCCATTCGCGGACTAATTTTGTGAAGTTTCGCTCTGTAATGAGAATATTCTCTGACCGATACGAGCACAATTTTATATCAGGGTACTTCGAGTAATGTACCTTCTACTCTTACTTCAGTGAACGAGTACTTCTTAATCGAGGCAATCGGACTATTCGTTTCACGACCAATCAAATTCTATGCCGCTCCCGTATCAATGGGAAATTGCGAACCCATTTATTCGCGCGTACACTGCACGTTAACTTTGTCGTAAAATCTTACAAATACATTCTACTATCGCAACGTTAACACTGTTAATTAATACTAAATGTATCGTCCATGTTAACATGGCAGTCCTAATATATTTAATAAGATTATAAATGATACAGATTCTTTCATAGAAAACGATTAGATATATTTACTCGTTCGAGCGTATATTATGTTAAAAATGGTGAAAAGTCTAAATAAATTCAGTCCTATCATCATTATGACACAAAAAGTGCAAATAAACAGCAAAGTGTTTTATTCGTTCTTTAATTTCAATCAAATAATTTCCATAAAATAACCAACAGATTTGATGTCATCTAGCATGACGGATCAAGAGAAAGACTGTATATGTGTATGATTAACAATTGCAGAGATCTAATGTCTTCATTTTTAAGTCTTCTGATGTCCCCTTTATTATTGATAATATATTATGATAATATATTATTGATAAGAGAAGTAACCAGCTCCTTAGTGTGATGTTATCCTTTGAAAACCATTTAGTATATTAATTACGATAGGATCAACAGTTCTAGTGTTAGAGAACAATTTCAGTTATAAAACGTGAAAAAAAAAACAAATAATAGTGCACGATTAAAGAAGAGAAAAGGCGGCACAAAATGCTCTCCCGACTAGCCGAAAATCCGGCGAGGCTGGCCCGGATAGGCGCGAATAAGTAACCGAGAGCACCCTTGACTCCTCGGGTGCCGGGGCACGTGGATATTGTTTTTAAAAACACCATTAACGAGGATGACTGTCAATCGCCTGGAGCACCACGGCGGAGCGACGCGAGGTACACGCTCGTGTAATCACATTACGCGGTGAGAGGAGCGGCGGCCGCCGGTACAACACGCCGCTCGTCCGCCTCACAATGGCCGCTGTTTTTGTAGTGTGCTCACGGCAGCCATTGTTACGTCATTATTCGCGTACTGCGCCAGGGGCACCGCAGAACGGCGGGCAACTATAGCGGGATCCACGGCTATAGTGAGCCGAGGCCAGACCTGCCCCACCAACGGCGAACGAGGGTGCCTTCAACCCTGCGCGAGACCGTCCGTATCCCCCTCTGTGTACATCGAAGGTGTTACCTCGTCGAACGTGAAAAGGGGGCCCGAAGGGAGAGTTGGGCGAAAGGGGAGGGCCCGGTTTCTACTTCTTTCTTTCTCTCTCTCTCTCTTTTTTGCGCGCGCTTCGCCAGAGAATCGTACGCGGACCAGAACGGAATCGTTTCTTCTCCGGGGCTCGCGTTCTAACCCCGGGCCGCAACAATGGCAACTGGGCCCCCGGAAAAAAGGAATGTTTGCCGGCGCAACCGACTTTTCCGTGACAGCTGCGGACACTCGAAGGGTACCTTGGAAATGCCCGTGAAACGAACCGCGGAAAGCGAGCGTGTAACGCGTTTCTCGCCGCCTTCTGTGGTACAAGGTTGCGGTACACGAATCACGGGATCACTGGATCCTCCGCATTCGAGTGGCTCGATCGTTTACGATGGAAGGGGGATGACGGCACCAATGGAAAGAATTCGATTTGATTAGATTTTGAACGGCGGTACGTTGTCCCGGATCTCTCGCAGGCAGAGACATTTCGTGAGCTTTTCAATGGGCGCTTACAATGTGGAGAAAACCCTCTTCAGGGTGAGGGACGGTTAACAACGCGACGACTATTAGGCGGGCCGAAAATCTGCGAATCGATGATTTATTGGGAATACGAAGTCGTGATGCTCCTCTCTACCGAATTTCATACTTCTGCGAGCAAAATTTAAGTCTTGGCATATGACTGTCTTATTATACATTTGTAAACGATAAAATTATTTGTCGCGATTTGAAACATTTTTATACTGATATATTCAATGTAATTTCAAACAATTTCTACGGTACTAAATTTCTATGGATTTAATAGGCTGTAAAACTATTACTACATAATTTACGCCAATTTATAGTTACTTGGGACACTTATTATTTGGTTGTAAGTAATGTAAGGTTGTAGAAAATTAAATTTCCAGATTTAAAATAAGTGTATAATAAATTGCTAAAATTTTCAAGCGTGACACGAATCAATTCTAAATGCTAAATAAAAATATAAATTGTCTGCGTTGGAGGAAATGTTTAAAATTCTGGAAGTCGAATGTCCTCGTGTGCAAAAGGGTAACTTTTCTATTCTTATTTCAGTGAATCAATTATTTTAATTTTATAGAAATTGAAAGTTGCTGTATTGACGGTCAAAGTGTTGAAATAAATCCAGGAACAGCGTTTCATGAGTTCTAAAAATCGACAGTCTTATCAACTAATAAAGAGTAAGCGGACTTTGTCGAATCGATACCACGTTCTGAATATTTCCCAGTGTTCATCGAACTCGTCGAGGGCAACCCCCGAAAATAGAAAAACGGTCAGTCCTCGGACCATTAGGAACGCGACACCCCAGTCGGAGCGGAAGTCGCCGGCCCCGTCGGAAGAGGAAGACAGGCGTCGTTGCCTCCACTTCGTTAGTCTCGAATAAATCGGCAGGAAATGTAATATCGTGTCGACTTGACCCTAGCCGTGGTCCCGGGCGGTCCTCCCTGTCACTCGACTCGTCGTTTCAACGTTGACGCAGGGCTACTGGTCGCATCAGTCACCCATCTGGCAGTGCCTGGGACCCTGGACCATCCATGCGTGCCGCTTTTACACCGTACCCTGTTATGCATTTGACTATCGACAATGCGCGCAACATGTCGAGAGAGACGCTCCGAGGGTGCATAACCAAGAGACCAACAAGGGTGGTTACGGGGGGGCATGGATCGTCAGCGGGGAACGCTCGACTAGGAATCTCTTTCCGGATGAAATTAAGTATGTATAGTCCGGAGCTGGAATTAATTTGTTACCAATCGCCGCGCGGAATCGTGCTTTCGTATATTTCGTATATTTAATTTTATTTCATCTATTTTTCCACTTTGCATTAAATACGAAACTACGTTACATGTTACAGCATTTCTGGATCAGTGTCTTGGATGTCACGAATCCCTTAAAAAGTCAACTGTCAAGTCTTGGTCGCATAGGATTTCAATTAAATAATGAAACTGAATGCGCAATGACCGCCAGAATCAAAGAATCGCGATAATTAAATCGTAATCGACCGATGAATATTTCCAAACTCACCGCGACGATGATTCATAGAATTTCTTTCATTGAATACGTATAAATAATTTCAAGCGGACTTCACGAACGATCTAGCATGAGATAGAAAAGTCGTCTCGAAATTATCGGAAAATGAATTTTGAAACGCCGTTACCACGTTTCGACGACGCCGCGCGCGTCGAGCTAAATTGATCGACGACTCCGAGCCGGAGTAAAAATTAGGTTGAAATGAGCCGTGAACGCGGGCCGGCAAAAACTTGTTGACACCGCCGGCAGCGAAGAAAAATCGCCGGGAACGAGTTAATCGCGCGCGCCGCGTTTAAACTTCGCGGTACGTTTAACCAACGAGACGGCCCGCGCGGCGTATCCGATATCAGCGTCGCCTCGGGCAAATCGTATTTTCCCGAAGAACGCATTCAAATCGAATGAAACCCCTTTCGAGAGGCGGCAGCGGCGGCGGCGGCACTCGAGCCCGGCCCGTCCACTTTTCAAGCGTCGCGGCTAACAGGATAAGAGCGTAGACCGCGAAGAAGACGAGGGACGACCGCAAATCGAGCATTCGCCGGCCGCTCGAGTCAATTGGTATTATTAGATTGGCAGCCGAGGGGGGTGGCCAGAGGGAGAGAGAGAAAGAGAGAGAGAGAGAGAGAGAGTGAGATGCATCCCTCGGTTACCAAGCACCCTCGGAAGCCGGTCTCGTGCTACGTTACTGGCTACGTGCGTGATGGTCGACGGTAAATTTCATTCGAGGAATTATCATGATTGAATCAGCTTCTCCGCTCCGCCACTCGGTTAGATTCTCTCCCTCTCTCTCTCTCTCTCTCTCTCTCTCTCACTTGCACCCCCACCCTCTTCAGCAACCCCCACGCGTCCTCGTAAATCGAACCCGAAATTTTCTGCGAATGTGAAAGACCGCGTTCGTTCCTCGACCCCTCTTTCGAATATAATTCGAGAATTATTGACTAGCAGGTAAATTGCCCTGTAAGACGATACGTTGTTTCAGCTATATTTAGGTATACCCGATAGCAGCGGGATTTCAAGTGTTCGAACAGCCGGGAGAACAGAGCCCGAAAAGTGGATGTGGAAGACGAGCAAAACAGAGGCAGAGAGAGAAAGAGAGAGAGAGGGAGAGAGAGAGAGGAACGCGTGCAAGCTTGTCCCGTGAGTTATGCGAGCGGTGATTCTTCGGTCGTGCGGGTGATTTATACTCGGTCAGCTTGATACTGTTACAATTCGCTAAATCACCGGGACGCGGACGCTGCCAAACTGCGATCCGAGCGACTCTGTCCAAGTTCTGACAACCTTCGGCCGTGATCTCTCCCACGATTAAATAGTAAGAATCGGTAATTGACCGTGCAGTCTGTAACTTTTGACGATCCGCGTCGTTTGCTTTCTTCTCAGTTTTATTTGATTAGTATCTACGGCATGTGCAGGAGGTGCCAACAAAAATAGTAAAAATTACCTAACGTAATAATAACACACAGCACCGTTGACAAGTGTTCGAACGATTCCACATGTATTATTACTTATATCTATTTTGCATTCCGCTTAATTTTTAAAATTAAACATGTAAACGTTACAATAAAAGTAAATGTTACATATTCACGTAACAATGAATAGTCAGAGGTACGAATAAATTACTATTAAACTTTGATGATAATTAAAGAAAAGAAAGAAAGGCGTTTAATTTAATGTTAAAAAGATAATAACTATAATTATTATATACTACCTCTTAAAATTATCCAATAGACGTGGATTTTTCCCAACTTATAATATCGTTTGGATACTTATGAACGATACTGTACTTAGAGACATAATATTTTGTGATGATCACTTTCTTTATATCTCTATAACACGTTAATTGGGTGCAAAAGAGTATGTGAATTTTAGTAATGATGTCAGAAAAATTGTGCTATGTTCAGAATAATTATGATATATAAATAAAGGAAGAAACTATAATACAGCGTCGTTTGTCACAAAGAAGTTCAAAAATTGTCATAATTAACGATAAACGTTGACAATCGGTTAGTGAAAATACAGGACAAGTAAAAATGGTGAATACTGAAAGGTGCTCGACATTTATCGACAACATCCATCGAAAACAAACCCGGAAGACCGCCGCGAAAGAACCGTGAACCATCATCGTGCACTTCGATCGATTATCTACAGAATTAATCAGTTTCTCGTTTTGGTCGATCGAGCAGCTGCTGCGTCGATCGCGTTGCACCAGGAAACGCGGATCGATAACGCTCTGTTTTCGAAGCGGATAAAATTGTCCACGCCCGATGCGCTCATCGACGTATTCGGCGATCTAATTTGATCGCGGCACCGTGACCTTGGATTCGCGATTACACGGCGTCGACGTCTCCGATTATCGATTCGATTAGATATCGTAATGATAGTCGGGACCTCGATATCCGTAGCCTTCTCCGCTTATCGTTCACGGCTAAGTTCGCGAAAATCTCGTCGCTGACCGATCGATAGTTTCAATAAAGTACAATAGCGATAACCGATTTAATTAGACGCCGAGGAACTTTCCGAAATCGGTAAATGTAAGGGAAATATTTTTCAGAAGAATTATTTTGAACACCAGAACTACCTAAATAAGTAATATCTGTCTTAGTCATCATAATATCTTTAATTTCTTTAAATTCTTAATTTCTTAAATTCTTTATCAACGCTTTGACATCGTTGTCACGTGCACACGACTCCGTGTAAATTTGAATTATTAAAATCACATAAAAAGTATATCACAGTTATATTATTAAGCAAATTTATTCTAATTAATTCATTAACAAAATCTTATTTGCATTATTAAGAAAGTGCTTTCATTTCTGTGTAACTGATACGTAGGTGACAGAATTCTTTAAAATTTAATTTTTATGCTCACTGGTCATAATTTCTTAATATTATTGAAATTCCGATAAGGTAAGAATATTGAGAAAGTAATTAATGTCATATAGCTCCCTTGCAATTCTAATTTTACTGAATAAAATCTTCTCCAATTTCATGAAATATTTGTGTGTTTTTAAATGCGCATAGCGTTGTACTATTAAGACAGAATGAATATTAAAAATAAAATTTGTTACAATAATATTGCACAACGATCGTACAAAAAGATTGAAAACATATAGTATCCAGATGCTGACGAAAGGGTTGAACCGCGTATAAGTTGTTGATCGTCTGTTTATCCTCGGTTACAAATTATCGGTACGACGATGAACATAAATAGCCGGAAGACAGGCTCGAGATCTCGATTCTCCGCGGTGCTCGATTCTTGTTTGCGGCGCTAACAGCCTAGAAGCGCGGCGACACCGCCACAATGACGCAATAACAATTATGGGCCATTCTGAAATTCATAGTCGCGCCGGGCTAATGCGATCGACGATACACGTTACGGGGTGGCTGCGCAAACACCAGGGGTGGCTTGCCCCGGGGGTTGGGACCGAGAAAAAAAAAACTCCACGCCAGGGAGAGCCAAGGGCAACGACAATGGGGCCACCCTGTGTGAGATAGACGCTCGCGACGTTGTTCCACGCGCCGCCCCAGTTATCTCTGTCGGTGACTTTCGTAAACACCGGTAAAACACGCGCGTTTTTCCGGAATCGATGTCGAGACGCGACAATGGGTGGCTGAAAAAAAATTTTCGGAGGCGTTCCCCCGCGGCATTATTCCTCCGGTTCCCGTTGACGCCGCGTTTTATGGGGGTTTTGAAAAATATTTGTGTAGACGGTCCTCCCGAATCGATCAAGTCCGTTCTATTTGTTATTCTTTCTGTGGTAATTGTCACATCCCTCGTTTTACTCGTGCACCGGTTTCATAAAAATTATGATTTTTCATGTCCTTGCATTCAGGATATTTGTGTGATGCGTGCATATGTGTGTATCTAACGAAGATGCGTATGTAGCATATAATCGTCTCTCTTGTTGCATAAGTTCTCAAAGTGTAAATATTTCGCGTTGTTGTCTAATGGAATAAAGTATATTTTTCACAACGCTGATCGAATATTTTCATCAACACTTTAACAAAAATTACTGCGAGAAGAAATATTGTTGCCGTTGGTACCGTTAAATCGCATTGAACGATAGGAAATTAATTATGACAAACGTGAAACCATGTCCACGATTAATGATTACGATTAGGGAATAATCGGGTAATCATGACTAACAAATAATTTAAGTAATCAAAGAAAATGTAACCATTAATCATAATTAATATAGTAATCACGTGCTGACTATTATTTTGATAATGATTAACTGGAAAATTTGGCATTGATCAGATAAGATAAATTGATTTAATCAACGACAAAAGTAATGGAAAAATAATGGATTAGTGCGCAACTCTGGCGTTCGATAGCAAAGACAATGATTCTGGAGGTGCCGATAATTTTCCGAAAAACAAACCGCAAAATCGTTTAAGCCACTAACGAACCCGAACCCGATGCACCCGTGATACGGACACGATAAGCACGTAATCTTCCGCTAATTAAAACTGCATACTGCACAGTAAACAACAACGTGATAAACGCGTTGTTCGGCCACGCGATAGAAATCTTTATCGAAAACAACGAAGATGGAAGTTAATCGGCGAATACTTCGATATCGACATTCTTGGACTTTCCACGGGATGAAGATAGAATTCCGAGAACGCCGTTCGGAAACGCGTAACTCAAATTTTCAAGCGACGAATCGATCCATTGCGAACTGTACGAATTTACTTCGACCTGTTCTCGGCAATTTAAGAGCTAAATACGGGCGCGTAAAGGCGCCTCGGCGGAGCCAGCTAGCGGTAGACGGGATTCAAAATGGCGGTGATGTATCGCGGGGGAGAAAGGCAATTTCATATCGGGGGTGGGCGCGCATCGTTAACGCGTAATTGCCGAAATGCGTTGCGCGCCCGTAGGTACAGCCTTCAGGCCTGATCGTTTCAATAGCGGGGCTTACGGCTTAGAAATCCGCCCCGATCTAGCCATCCCCCTTTCGAACCGACCCCCCCTCGCCACCCCGAGCACTGGCATTACTGATTACAGAACCGCAACGGCAGCAACGACGACGACAGCGGCGGCGACGGCGGTGGCAGCACGTGGCTCACGTCTGCGCCCGTCACAGTCACACCGGCCAATTTGCGTTTCCGTAATTTCCGCCTGACAATGGACCACCCTGTACATAATCGCGGCGCGCGTGTGCGCGCTCAACCCCCGATAATCCGGCCAGCTAGGAGACCCACGAGCCACACACGACTGTGTCTATGCGAGATCGGTCGACTTGTGAGTTTTTCGCACGCCAGTGTCCCCCCTTTCTGGGACAAACTATTTGCAAATTCTTTTCCTGGAAATTTTCCGCACTATTCCTGTGGATGATCGATTTTCTGATGATCCGCATTCTAATTTTGTAACCACGTGCATACTTAGTACCCATAGACACCGCACCCTTTATGGTTAATATAATGGCAGAATGATTAAAAATGTAAATTTTTATAGCAACGACATCAAGACTTTTTCTGTGATTCTTAAATCTTTTCACGACATTTACTTGACATTTAACTAAATCACTGCTTGTATTTCGTGACCTGAAGGGTAATTCATCTGTTTAATTTATTAATTATAAGAAGAATAAACTGGGATTGACGGTAGGCGACAGCTTTTGACAGAAAACGGGACAAAGAACTTTCTGTGTCAGAAAATAACAGATTCGCGAAGTTTCGATTAGAACTGAAATGAAAAATATGCAGATTAAAAAGTAAGATAACCGGATCGAGATTGTATTGCACGATTGGGGAAATCCATCAATGCACTTAATCCGTGAAGAACAATAACGTCTGATTTCGATGTGCAAGACTCTGGGCTAAGGATTTTGAATTTTGTGTATTTAATCCGATAAATTCGTCTTATTTATTTGCGAAGAAGTGAGGGAGGTTTTAATGAAAATTTGAAAACGTTATACGTTGAAAATGATTAGATTGCTTAAATGGAATTTAATAAAATATTGTTAAAATGTGTATTGAAATAAAAATTGTTCTGTTAGTAGCACCTAATAGGAGACGTTCGAATGCATGTGGTTAATTAGCATTTCTTCGTTTATCATAATTGTTATAGTAGAGCGAGATAACTTCTGCTTCTTGTTTGTCCTACATTTACTTTTATCCTTAACATCAAATTTTGTTGTACTTAAACGAATCGATGTCCATATTTAATTCATTTTTACTTGCTCTGACTGTCGCTTTGAAAAACATCTTTTCAAATAAATACTAATAAACAGCAATAAGAGTTCAATTATAAAAATATTACCAGTTCAAGCACTAGGACATGTACCTTATATTTAATATATCATCTATGCAATCTTCGTCACGAGCCTGACTCGTTGTTCTAGCGCAAAGGGTTAACGGTTCGCGGGAATCTGTGAAACGCTTATTCGTGAAAGTCCGCCCCACTTCGGTGGCACTTCGGCCCACACTCCGCACAAATCTCTTCCATCCGAGCGGACAGGACACCGTCAGTTCCAGCCCCGAGGACTTAATAAGCCGTCCCTTTCTCATGCAGAACCGTGCCTGGATCCGAAGTCAAGAACGGACTGTGGTCCCGGGTTCGTGTTGCCGGTCCCATGGAAAAGCGACAGGGGCCGCGGCTCGTGGGCCAAATCCTTTCCGAGATTCGAGATCTCGGCTTAACCCGGCCCCGGAAAGCGGAGGGCCCCGTTGCGAGTGCGGATTTCGACAATGGGACGCGCAGCGGGGGTGTGTCGGGGTCCATTCTCGACCCGTCTATTTTCCGAGGAGTCCTTCCGAGAATTTTCCGGCTGACAATGGCCGGGGGAAAGACGTTAGCTGGCTGCGTCGACGACAAAACCCCGAAAAGAGGGAAAGAGCGAGAGAGAGAGAGAGAGAGACAGAGAGGGGGAGAGAGACCCCTGAGGCCCCGGGGCAACTGTTGACAATCCGGTGAAAAGGAGACGAGAGACGGTGGGACGACAGAGAATCGGGAAACACTTTACCGCCGGACGCGACCGAAGGAGCCAGCGATTTCGCACAATGGCATTAGAACGGTGCCGGAAAATCCGTTTAGAGTCGCTTTTTCGCGGTAGAGCCGGGGCGAAAGCGCGCGTCTTTCACTCCTGCAGCGTGTGTTGTGACGACCGATCAACGTGGCCAAACGGAGTCGGTGTCCGGGCCGGCCGACCGCGTCAATGGAGCTCCGCAGGGTGCAGAGGAAGTCGATGCTAAAGAAATTGAGAAAGGGGAGGAATGACGTAACCGGAATTTCTGGGGATCTACTTTCCAGTCGCTGCTTCCGTGAAATTCCGTTTTCGCTTTCCGAGTTTCAATTTGCCCTAAGCATTTGCATTAAATTTTATCTTACACGATAAGATCGCTAGCCAAACTAAAATTACCTTTGTTTCGTGATGCATAACAGCCATACTATCAAAAACCTAGAAGAAAAACAGAAAGTATCGTGTGCTTATACTCGCATAAATGTTTAAATAATGGTGAAAAGAGAACAGAATTTTATCCCGATTTAAAAGAAGGCAATAGAAATATTCGCAAGTAGCCAAATTTGTAAAATATAAGAATGGATATAATGACTATCCTGTACATCTCTATACATTTTAAACACAACCTATTACGCATTCTGCGTCATTACGAGGTCTGTCTGACGATTCTTCTTATAGTAAGGGCTCGCGTCCGTTAATTAATAAATACTAATAATAAAATACTAGAGTCGTCGGTCCAAGTTGGTGAAACGCAAGAAGCCTGCGCATTAACGCGCGAACATGTCCAAACATCCGCAGCGCGGCAATGGCGAAGGGCGCAGGATAAATAAAAGAAAAGCGACGGTGCCCTGCCGAAATCTCGTTGCCGTCATAAAGGAAGCTCGCGTTCTACAATACGCCCGCGCGATCGTTCTCTGAAAGGCAGCCCTGTCTCCTCGACAAAACAGAGCCTCGAAAATCAGTCCCATGGCGCGTCCTCGATATGTGACTCGAATAAAGGGGTGTTTCGGGAACGAGAGCGAACGATAGACGGCCAGAGAAAGAGAGAGGGATGGAACGATCGGGCACAATGGACGCCGGAGGAAGCTCTCGAGCTCTCCGAAATGAAATCTAGGCAAAAGGGGTTGTTAGCCACCCTTGTCGTACCTGCGCGCCTCTCTCTCGGTGTGCCGGCGTACGCGTTCGGCCGCGTACGTGCGTGCAATACGCGGGGCTTTCGGTCGTCCGGTCCGCGTTTGCACATGCAACAGGCCTGGAGCCAGGACTCTTTATTTAAACGGAGCACAGAAGATATGAATGCCCGGCCGTGGATTAAAAGCACCGTGGCGAGGAGAGGCCGGAGGGAGGGCGTCGCGGGGGAGATCGGGCACGAGAGGGAAAACGGAGAAAGAGAGAGCGAGCTTCTGGAGAGGATCATTTGAATGAGTAATACTACACCTCGCGCACCCACCCACACTTCTATGGAGGCCCCGTGCGCGCAGCAGCTTTGTTTGATGCGGCGCATTGTGATCGCTGCCACCGGTTCACTTTATACCCCCGTTCCACACACAGGTACGCGTGCTTGCCGGCAGCCTGCATGTATGCGCGCGCGCCTGTAAGTCCGCGCGCACACTCGCTTACGACCTCCACCCTCTCTGTCCCTCATTCTCCCTTACCTCCACCCTCTCTCTCTCTCTCTCTCTCTCTCTTTCGCTCGCTTTCTCTCTTTCCCCTTTCCGTGTCGTTTCTTTTTGCCAGCGCAGCGTATACTTCGCCGACCACGGGTCCAACTATACTGAAAATTGTATTATAATGCAGCCGGGACGCTCGACAATGAGGGAGCGGCTCGGTCAAGTTGCCTTATGCCAATCTCGCCGCGGAGGCGGTTACGATTTCAATGAGGAGGAACGGAACCACGAGGAGAGAGGGAAAACTGCGTGAAAGAGTTCGCTGCAGAACCGACTCTGCTCACCTTTCGATACCGCTCTAGCTGAGATCTCGCTGCATTCTTATAGCAGAATTTCATACGATGGGCTCACTTTAATTTAACCGCTGCCATTACTTTCATATCGACATTGATTAGTGCTCCTTCGTTGTGTATAATTTTCGTAATGGAAGACTATTTTTGATTTACGGATTTCTTTCGATTCTAGATTTTGATAACAGTATTATCATATTTTGGTTTCATTTGGAAGAAATAAAATTCGTATTTAATCAGAGGTAAAAATTATAAAGAGATGATGTCTATTTAATTGATGATCTATCTATGATAGATGTATAGAGGACATGATTTATCCACGTCTGATTCACAAATTTTTCTTTATGTTTCAACATATCGTCGGTTGTATAGACGCAAGTATAAATAAATTAACTTTAAAAATAGGTAAAATTTCCGAGTACTTGAAAGAAAATGCTCTAAGCACTTAAAAGAATCAATTCTGCTTTACGGTAGATTTACATTCATTAACAATAGTAACGATAAGATTGCCATACTCGTAGCTAAACTATTCGCATGATTCACTCATTTATCGCCATTCAACATAAATTAAGCTTTGCCTTCGTAAAACTAGATATTTGCCCATATATTATAAATTAATAAAACGATTCAATTAAAAATCCCTGTCAGCCAAGGATCGATTTCGAATTTGCAGAGAGCGCACTGGAGCTTCAAGTCAAGGGGCTGGCGTCGCAACGATGACGAAAAATGCCGACGAAACCACCCCCGGGTAAGCGAACGAAAGGCCCTCGAGACAAGCGGCTGGAATTCCATCCGGCACTCGACTTCCGGGGCCCGCTTTCGCTCCGTGGTTACACGCGCGCTGTTTACCGGGCCGATTAATCGAAATTCACGTTTATCCGTATGCACGAGCGCGAGACGCTTAACCTACCTTTCGTTGGAGAGCTTACCGAGATCACTATTAACTGGGCCGGGATAAACCACGGACGGCGGGTTCTTATCTGGCCCCGCCGCCAGATAAATTTCGCCCGGGTCCGCGGATTAGGTTCGTGCAAATAGTGCATTCCGTTATCGGCGCCGTTGCAGCGGGAGAGCGTCCCGCCACGCGTCACATGTGTGTACGTCTCTCGTTTCCACGTTGCTCCGGTGGACACGCGATTAAAGGACACGCGCGGTACCCTCCGTGTAGGTACGGCCAGGACGAATCGCGCGTGTCTTATCTGCGATGCTGCTGGACACGTTGCCACGTCCCCGCCGTTCTATTACCTGAGCATCCCGGAAACTTCGGTTCGACCGTCGGAATTCCCGGCGCGATGCGCCCCGCAAACGGAAAATTCAAATCAGAAAGTGTACTCCCCGATTGTCCAAACACAAGGTGGCTTGCTATCTAATTTTCCTTAACGCTGTTTCCTCCGAGCGACTTTTAACAATAGAACCACCGAATACTTAACAACGACTCGTTTTTCGTATTTTCGTTTACACTATGCCGAAATTATACGACTGTTTATTTTAATAAACTCTTGAATAAACTTCCTGCGTTACATATTATATATTACAATGAGACTGTGCACATTGAAATTAGACTGCAGATTGTAAGCATTTCTAACAGAGACCAGTGAAACCTTGGTTATAGCTAGATTATTCACTAGAGTGGCATAAATATGCGAACATTGAATAGCCATTCCAATGCAGTGCCAGTTTTCATCTTTATTAATTTGTTTAGAAAATCGTTTTGCATATGGATTGACTGCCTTGGATTGTGCTGATTACATACAAAGAGTAATTACGTGATAAATAATTCTGATATTGGAGAACTGAATAATCGAGGTTCTACTGTACATACAATTTGAAACAATAGAAAGATTCAAAGAATAGAAGCGTGTGAATATATTGCAATCATTCCTGTACAAATCCTATAGGAAGAAATTCCAAAATGACTTATGTGACTTGCGGTGAATGTAGAAAATTTGTATTTCGCATAAAGATCCGTAATTATGACAGACATCAAGAATAAATATGTAAGTCATAAAATAATATACACCGATCGCGTCAAGATAATCGATGCCAGTTTGTAAAACCGTTGAAGATAATTGAATGCAGAGAATATCGACGCGGTAATTAGCCGAACAGCGTGCTAGAGTTAAACGTTGATAGAAGCATTACGAAATGTGCAAGAAATCGATGGAAAATGTCTCTACCCGGATATCTTTTTCCCGCGAGTAATACCGGCAAATAAAGGAGGATCGATTTTATGAGAAATCCAATCCTCGATTCGTTTTCGTTGGTCTTTTTTTTCAGAGGGGTTCGGCCGCGAGGGTGAGCCGCGGTAAATTCTACTCGGGTATCTACGATCTAGATAAGCCTCGACGGTAAGAAACGACGGCCGGGGCGGATACTACAAGAAAGGGATAAACGTGAATTTCGATTAATCGAAGGGACAACAAGTTGTTATAATCTCGGTTGTGCCCGAATAAACGGGGGATCCCGTGTAATCTGGGGGATGAAACCGGAAATCACGTTCCGCCGCGAACGTTTCATTAGCCGAAGGAAACTTATAAACAATAATACTATAATAATAATGGGCCGGGGTTAATCTGCGGAGCGTTCGTGCCGGTTTACCGAATTATATTAGAGGATTTAGCCGACGATTCGTTGGAAGCTCTTCTAATTGTGTACACTTTCTGCGAAAGGAGATTAAATAATACGATGTAAATGGCGCGGTGTAAAAAGGAACGGAACAACCCTTCCAATTAATTATAATTGTTCCGCCGTATCCTACGTTATTCGAACCGAACGAGGCGCTTGTTACGGTTCCCCTCCACTCCCTCGAAAATTCTCCGAAGAAAACAGCAAATCAGAAATGTGCCGCGCGAGTGGGCGGAAATTATTCTCGGAGCAGCGCGAATCGATCGCCGCGTTTCCGTTCCGTGGAAAAAAAAGAAAAGGAGAAAAAGACAGAAACAGACTTTCAATTTAGGAAAAACATGTTGCGAGCGAGTCTCGCAGGATCTTCAGCCCGTTCCCCATGGATTTTCCGCAAAGAACGTAGCGGAACCAGGCCGAAGGAAGGAGTCGAAGGCTTAAAGGGCTTGCGAGATAGGTGAAGTTAGACAACAAGGAGGATGCGCGCCGGGCTTTATCGCAGACAGCAGGATAATTAAATTTGTCGAGGTGATTTATGGCGTTGCAAGGGCTCGGGGACGCAGAAGCGGCGGCGGCGGCGGCAACGTCGGGGGTGTAGATATGCCGGGGCTGCTCGCAGAACGCGACACGGTCGCCTTCGACCTCGCCCCGCCGTTCCTCCGCGCCGCCCTTTCTTTTCCCTACCGGCGAAAAAGGCAAGAAGGATGGACCGAAATTACTTGCAAGGTTTACTTTACTACTGCGGAAAATTACACGGAAGAGAAATATTATTCCGGGACCGGGGAACGACGGCGCGAGCCCCGGCAACGACGACAAATCGTTGTCCCGAGTTAATTCCCGCCGAGCGCTACCCGAATTTTCGATTCCTCTTCTCGCGATATTCCTCCGCGGGATTCGCATTATATTTTCGGTGCTGACACGTTTGCTTTTTTTCTACCCGGGCCCGCGGCCTTCTCGAATTATTTTTAAACGGTGAAACAAGTGAAGCCCGTGACGCGCACCGCGGGAAAATACGGGGGGATCGCTCTCGGGAACATCGAATAAATTCGGGAAAGTAAATTTACTTTTTATTTACGGTCGCGAGAGGGATTTGGGTCAGCTTATTCGGCACCTATCGGTCACCACACCCTTGCCGCGGAATCAATTTCTTTGTAAAATCTTGGTGGTTATTTGAAGCGCGTATGGAGACACTCTGTGACATTGGAAATAGGGTAGAAAAGCTAATTATGGGACACCAGGCGTTTTTGCTATTTGAGGAACTACGGAAATTGAAACTAAAAATATAAAATTCAGATAAATAATCACTGTTTTGTTTTTTCGTAATCTTAATATAATTACTTTATTAAACATTGATCTTCACTTATTTAATACTGTCTTAAACTTTTTCATAAGCTTTAAAGAAAATTTCTCCAATAAAACAATTTTTGTGATATTTTAAGAACTTCCTACTTTTACATATTTAATTTTAACAGATAAATAATTCACTGAATTTAAATAAGGAAATTTAATACGTCTTCTTCGATAAATGTACAGTTAATTATGCTTGGAAGCAAACGAAAGGCACAGTAATCGGCTATTCCACTGTAACTAACTCCACCATTTAATCGCGAGAAACACGTCAGTGTCGCGGCTAACAGAACAAGGCTCGGTGCGAACTGGTTTTATTTATTGTAAAAGTAGGTCTCGAAGAATTATTCTAGAGCGCGCTAGACGTCAGCCATTAGCATTGCAGTACGTCAGTATCGCGTTTCTATAGCTGTTATGGCAAAAATTTAACGTCATCGCGATGCCGTTGATAAGCGAGCACGGTACCACGACGGTTTAAATGTTCTCGAATATGGTAACAGGTACGAAACGCCACGACGACGACGACGACGGTGTGGTCCGAAGGAATGTCGCGGTTAATAATTCACCGGTTTTACCAACCTTCCGTTGGAAACATCGAGTACCGGTGTAAAGTTGGCGACACGTAGCAGGAGATAAGACAAGTATCGCGGGCGGTGTTTCTCGTAAGAAAATAGAGAGGACTACCGCGAAGGAGAGAAAAAGAGAGAAAGATAAAGGGAGAGAGAGAGGGGTAAGGGGGTGGGTCGCCCCTAGGCTATCGGGAAAATCGAGGCGAAAAGAATTAGGGGCGGCGGGTATACGTTCGGGAAGGAAAGAGGCCTCGGGAACTTCTTCTGCCCCTCGTGGCAAGTGTCGTCGGCCTCGTTAAATATTCAACCCTGTAATACAATATCCAACGTGTAGCGGGCCCTGGTACCGACGGGATAAACGATTTGCGAGGACTAAAGGGCGGCTCGTGCACGAAACCACCCCCAAAACGCGCCGCTTTCGGCCCCGCGGAAACGTTTATGGGTACACTGGTCACGTAACGGCCATGCTGATAGCAGACTGGCACAAAGGAGCCTACCAAGAAAATACTAAAACCTACCAAATTTTCGAGCGGTGACCAAAGCGTTCGTAAATGCACGGACCGAGCCCAGGTTCAAAAACACTGACTCTTTTAGGTCTCGATAAAATAGTCTCTCGTCATTAATATTTGAAAATTGAAGTTCATGTAGCACGATAAATATCAATTTGTATGTCCCTCTAAGAAATTATTCCAATCAAGGTAGTTCGAATTACTGTAACTGTAAAGATAACGGTGTTATAAGGATTAAATAAAGATTTAATTTTTCTGTTCATTGTTACTTCTTGCAACTGAATCGGAAGATCTCCAATTTGCATCGAAGAGTTTATTTAATGCTATAATTGCGCAGACGGTAAATTGTTATCAGAATTATTCAAGTAGAGGAAAAATTGCTCTATGGCTCACGAATGTTCCAGTTGATTTAAATAAATACGACTCGTCGATTAAATCAAATTATTTAAAAGGAACATTGGGAAAGAACGTTTAACTAAACGACTGAATTATTAATTTTTGAAAGAGCGTTAAATTACTGCGGTGAGTAAATTCAAGGTACCGGAATCCATCGCAGCGCATGATTTGGTTCGGATCGATACGCGTCAGCCGCGAATGTGATCGATAAGGGAGCCTATTTCGCAGGAAGATCGAGATTTTCCGAGGAAAGCGGCGATGAAAAGAGTAAATGGCCGCCCGTAGCAACCCTCCAGAAAATCCTTCCCTTTCATTCGCTGATCTCGCCCCCTGCCGTCTGCTCCGGTTTTTCCATTGAAAAATATTGCAAATTTCCTGGCCTTTCGCGCGACACCCCGACCACGACACGCAATCAACCGCGAAAAGATAACTTCCCCTCCAGCCGACCTCGGGGCTTGCACCGTGCTCTCACCGGGTTCAACGCTGTCACGAGCGGTGTTCGGAACGGCGGGTCACAATGAAATGAATTTTTACGTCTCGTTGCTGCATCGGATACGATAACAAGGGAAACGATTACGGAGGTTCGCCGAGAAACGCGCAATTGATTCCGGAGATCAAAGGCGATCCAAGGTCCGTTAATAGCCACGGCCACGAGGTGTTTCGCGTGTCATGCGAATCGCTCGTTGGATCTCTTCTGGAATACGTAATCGCGACTTTGTGAATACGTAACGAAGGCGATCGCACCGACTATACAGCGGTACTGAATAAACGAAAGGTGGATCACGGATCGGGATTTACAATGGCGACAGATCGAAGAATGATATACGTATCAAAACTTTGTGTCTCGTGGATGAAACGAGCCATCAACAGATCGCTTTGACCAGGCACACTCGTATCGGAGTTTGAAAGTTACTTAGCCACGTTGTTTGCTGATCTAGGTGTGAACACTGCCGTTGACGGAGACATGACGAACGCCTAGGCAAGAGGATTTGCTGAATCGATGTAAATGCTCCTTTCAGGTATAGTCGCGAGGCGCTGTGCATTTGCATATTATTAACGTCGCGTCGTTGGACAGTCGATGGAAACTCTTTCCACCGTGGTGTCGCCAGAACCATGCCGACCACAGTTTCCCAACAATTTCCAATTAACCGGCGGAGGCAGTGAATTAGGAACGAGCTGGCAAAGTGTCCGGAAGCAACGGGGCTCAAAGGGACTCCAAAACGGAGCGTTCTCGCGTCCAGCGACGGAGGAGACCGGGAGGAGCAGAGGCTGGATCGCGGACCAAGTTGGCGAGGGCCGGTTATTTTAATAACGTTATAATAAGACGTCGGGATTGATGCTAAACTATTCGCTGGCAGCGAGCGGCCGCTGGCAAGGGGAAAGATCGCGTAGCCGACGCGCTTAAAGCCACCGGCACAGAGACGTCTAGATCTAAAGCCTGTCGCCTACGAGTCATTAACATACTTACTACCGTGCCCGGCTAGCGGCGACGCTAGCTCGGCCGCGGAACTCCCTTTTTCCGGCGATAAAATTAAACGAGCCGATTTCTGGCGCACCAAGGTTCCCGTTTGTATCTGTCTCGAGCCGCGTGCCGCCGCCCTCCCCCGAGCCCTCCTAAGAGTGACGGTGCTCGATTAATTCGACGCTGTTTACGCGGATACGCGGCTACCGTGAACGATGACAGCCCGCTCGGGCCTCTTAATATCGTTAGCCGGCTGCCACCGGATATCGCGCGAAATTTCTGACTTGCTCGGCTTCTACAGTCCCTGGCCACCCCCGTCCCCAATCCGCGCGATGCGAGACTACGAAAAAATAGCATTTTCTACGAACATTTTACAGAAGAAGTATCAGAATAGTAAAGAATATTAAATGCGATCTTTATGAGCACAGGAAAGAAAGAGGAGTAGCAGCGTATAGAAAAGATTGGTCAACGAAACCAGACGAAGGAATGCCTCGAGCATAAACACACGTCCGAGCTGAGAAACTAGCACGGTTTTCGCGCGCGTAGAAAGAAAATAGAATCGTGTAGAAAGAACCGGTCACGGAGAGTCTAAATGTTTTCTCGTACCACCGTCGACCATCAGCTCTGTACAACCTCTATACAGTTTCTTCTATATCCCTCGAGTTATCGTCTACGTAATCTAGAACCACCAAGCAAGTACAGTCTATAATGTCTGGTTGTAGAACATTGTCCGTTTTCCATCCCCCGAAGCCGTTCGTGGACAGCTCCCAGAAACTCCGGACATCTAAAGGCGTGACCCTGGCCTGTCAGAAGCGACGATCAGATTTACATCCGGCCGATCGCATGGATCGTCCTGGCTAGTTTAGAGGGGCAATAAAGGAGGATGTTTGAACACGAAGGCTTGGCCTCCGGGTGTTCCTCTCGCGGTCGAGCAGGAGAGAGAGAGAGAGAGGTAAATAGAGAGTGAAACAGAGAAAGAGAAAGAGAGAGAGAGAGAGAGAGAGCGTGTCCGCTTCAGGCCTAATCGTTTCTCCCACCAGCCCGTCGATAGAAGTGATCGTGCCCGATGACTTTACGGGCGTCGATGCTCGTTCCCTTGATTTACGGCGCCCCTAACCTTCGCCGCGTTACCTACATTGTTTCCCCCGCGCGGCTAGGTTTCTCTTTACGCGCTCGTGCCTGCTCGCAGCGGCCTCGACCTCGCGCGCCTAACGGGGTACCGTCTTTCCAGGTGGAAGACCGGCGAACGATCGGCCGATCGGAACGGTACATGAACGACGGCAGACGGCTGGGAAACGGAAAAAGGTGTTTCAGTACCTGTACAGGCTGATCCGCCCCAGGTAAACATCCTTCGGTCGAAAGTTTCCGACGTTATATGCTTGAACTGCACGAAACGATCCGGACTTCGTCGTGTAATTTATTGTTGGGGGTAATTCGGAAGTGGCGGCACGAAATTTATTAGCTTGCCGGGGAGATTGACCTAGGAATCCTGTTTTCGGTTTGCAATATCTGTAGCCCTAACTGCAAGCGAATTAAGAGTGACAACGTGCGACAGTTTACTAGCTGATTGTAACAACTAGCAGTTAAATTGTCTGCGAAAGTTTTATAGCTCGTTACAGCCTTTCTCCCTAATTACGAAGTTAGAGCTCGTCTATAAAAGAATCCTTACGACTGTCTAATCATCTCGTGCCACGGAACGGTAGAATAATCGCGGAACATTCTTAGAACAATTTAGGTTACAGGTGATATAAAACATCAATGATCTCTTAACGAGAGAGGCGTAAGTAGGGTGATCGCACGATAGGAGGACGATTCATATTTACCAGCAAGTGGGTTCGCGAAGTACGTCAGTTCCTGCTCCGATTCAAAGGTGGTTGAGATTCGATCATTTCGCTTAACAAGCGACTCCCCGTAATTGTGGCTAATATGCGGGAAACAACGGCCCGGCACGAGCAATTAAGTCGCCGTTTGCAACACGGGCGGTCTCTTTTACGACGACACCGGTCGTAATTCAGCCGTTTCGTAGCGTCCGATTTGCCAAGGTATTTCTCCTTTATGCGCGAGGACTGCTCGGCCGAGTCGGCTGCCGCCGTCGCCGCCGACGCACCTGGCTTCGTGTCATCGAAAAAACCGCGCTGAAAGCCGAGAAACCCAGCCGAGGGTTAACTCTCGGCTCGGCTGATGCACCTTTCTGTTTTCGTATGCGGGCGCAGCTGTACCCGGCAACGGGAAAAAAGCCAACGAAGAAAGAAAACTTGTGGTGACGCAACCTGGTCCTTTCGGACGATTCCGGAAGAGTCGCGTCGCGGAAAATAACTCATTTTACTTGCCAAACGGGACCGATCAACAAAGAAATCTAAAAATATCGGACGCTGGTGACGCGCGATCGCAGCCATCGTCGGCGTAACATTCCTCGAGCGTTACCGTGTACGTGCAACCTCTTCAATCTTTCGACATTTTTAATTTCAAACGATCTCTATATTTGGTCAGATATTTCACGTTGTTAACTGAATTTTAATTGTAGACTCAAATAAAAAAGTTAAAACGCTGGAGTCGTTTATCTCTTTTCATTTGAAGTAACAGCAAAGTAATAAGAAGTGTTTTAGTAATTCAGAAGCGTTCCAACGATCTGTCTTTTACAAAAATGATTGCGCTCTGGAAGGCGTTCAGCTAGAATTTTGTCAGGAGCAAAAATCTCTTCCTCTTTATACCCATTTCCTTCCTATTTATTTTCCTAGGATCTTTTCGATTATACGGCGACTCAATCAAGCACATTAATTTCATGAAAATGTTGAGACTGTTGGTATAGAAGAGAAGGTGTTAACGAAGGGCCTTTAGAAGATTTCAAGCAACCACGACGTTCGACCAGCTGTCCGAAGCACAAACCGCAGAACGAGCTAACAACGTGGTAACAGCGCGCTTGGTTAGACGGAAGTTGCGAGGACTAGCGGCAAGGAAGACTATCTGGGCAGAGTGGACTGGATTGCCGGACCCGTCGGCGAACCGGGTAAATTCCAGAGGTTTCTGGGGTCCAGGATATTTGCCCACGTGTCTTCTGTCTCGCTAGATACCGGGCTGGCTAGTCGGACAGCGCTAGATGTTGTTTTGCAGCGCCGGAATAGATATCGGTGGTGGCTGGCGCGGAGACAGGGAACTGCCACTATTTCTGACGAGAGGCGTCTTGCCCCCGCGCCTTCAACCACGTCACCGTGCGTCTCCCCCCCGCGCGCCTCCCCGCAACCGGGACCCGGTCCCAAGGTGTCCCCCGACGAAGGTGGGGGAGAAAGGGGAAAGTCGCACGAGAGAACGCGCGCGCGTTAATAGAGGGCAGACGCCGAAGCGGCCAGGAATAACCATCGGGATGTCACACTTCCATATAGACATCGCCGGTGAGCTCGATGATCTCGTTCGGAGCTTCCTCTGTCTTTCTTCTTCTGGCTCTTGCATTAGCCACGCCTCGTACTTTACGATAAAAATGGAGTTGACGCTGGCACGCCGCGGGATCGGCCGCAGAGAATATTCCACGGACGCGGCAGAGAGAGAGCCCGGTTCCGCGGTGAAGCGTTTTAGGAATTACTCGAACGATCGAGAGCAGGATAAAGTAATTGAATAACCTATGCTCGTCCAGCTCTCTCTCCATTAAACCTCGATGATCCATTCGGATAATTCGTCGACCTCGATTCTACCAGTCTCCGACGAGAAAAGTTCTCGCATATCCTCTCCGTTATCGGATATTAATCTCACAAAGGGATAGAATTTGATCTTGCGAGGCTGAGCACCGTGTCTGGATTTAGAAGTCGGGTTGAACAAGGGAGCCCGATGAAATAGTTCTAGATACCGGGATCGCACAAGTGTACCGATCCCAAAGAATAACAAGGGTCGCCGACGTTGTCGGCGTCGATCTGTTTAGGATTGTTCCCCGTGACAACTTTCAGCGACCCATCGGCGAGAGCGACGAGTTTACCAGCCTAGCCAAGATGAATGGAGAAGCGCGAGGTTCTGAATGAATCAGAGATTTATGTATCCGACGACGTCCTCCGCCGTGTTTATCTTACCACCGATTCATATTTTCCTTGGGGCCATTGTGTGCTCCCGAAGGTCCGGAGTCAAACTTTCGTGAATGAAGAAACACCCGAGGGAGAGACGGCGTCCTTTTCGATTACCGACGGGATGTGAACCGTTGGTCGATCGAAATAAGAGGACGTGATAGATATCGAAAATTACTACGACAGAATTTCATTTAACCGAACTTAATGTATGCGAACGAAATTATCATCGATGTCTAGTTTTTGAGGGACCCGGGTTATGTCAGCAGGTTCATCTTTAGTATTAATCCACGCATCTGAGCGGGATCAGCTCAGAACACCTTTTAAGCCGCAACAACATTTTCAAAACTGAACTAAATGACTTGAATTCCTTTTAATAACAAAGGGACTAGTTTACTAAAATGTTCTTTTAATTTTACCATTATTGTTACCAAAAAAGAAACTGTTACTTGTTAACATTTTTATCTGAACTTGAAACGATAATGTAAAAAATACATTTTGCAGATTTAGGTAACATATGAATACTGAAAAATTTCAGTGAAATCTCGAATATCATTTTCCAGGAATTATACCCAGCTACGCGGACTGTTTTACTGTACATGTACAGAATTTGTGTCAAGTGCCACCGGTTGCAGAGGCAATCATGAAACGGTAAAGGCTACGATCGATGAGTATTTAATCGAGTTAGCGATCGATCGAGGCTCGTCTATCGAGGCAACGCAGCCCCGGCTTCTCGGCAGACCGGCGTTTTCTCAGGACGACAGGCCGCTAGAAGAATCCAGTGGTTCTCGGGTGAACCGCGGGGTCAACGATTCCCGTGCAAGCTTATAAATCCTCAATTAACAGGGACTTATGATTCACGGGAGGCGACGCGGAGACGATGAAACGAGCCGCTAACTTCGTAGGCAGATGGTGTCGTGCGAACGTCGGCGCGGAAAAAGGGAAGCGTGTGCTGGTCCGAGAAAATCGCGAGGCCGATCTCCGGCGGTGAGAGGAGCCGGCGTGCGAGGAACGGAGAGGCTGCGAGTCCGCGTATGCACGCGCGCGGCTCTGTCGGAGGAGTTAAGAAGACGGCCGGGCATTCTAAGTTGCGGCTAAGTTTATCCTAAGCTCGTGTCACGCGAACGAGCAGTTAACAAAACGCGCCGTCTCGGCCAGAAGGAGGAAGCACGTTGTTTCGTTCAACAGCCGATGACACACCTGCCGGTGTGCTCGGCTCGGCCTTACCTGCCGGTGTCCGAGCTGCTATCTTCTTCGAGGGAACAGAAATCCCTTTCTTCGCGTCGCCGCCGTCGTTTCCTTATTCCTCCGTTCTTTGTTCTCCGCGGACGATGCTTTTTGCGACAGAGAATTTCGGACGGGATCGGGGCGTTCGTCGCAAGTATCCGATTCGAGCTGCTCCGACGACTCGGCGACATTTTACAAACCGGGTTTTGTTAATTGCAAACAACTAGATTGTCGATAAGAAGCGAAGACAGATTGTTAGAACAATAGAGAGTGACAATTCGCTTGTTAATTTTCCGAGGTTTCGCTCTCGATTTCAATCGACTGGTTATTAGGCGGCGTTACGGGCTAATGAGGGAAGCTTAAAAGAGAATCAAAGTCTCCCCCCTTCTGGCCGACTCTTTCCAATCGCCCTTTGGAGGCTGGGCACGTTTGGCAGGAGGCGAGCAAGAAACAAATTCTCGAATCTCTTCGGCGCAAGCCGTTAACGACCTAATCGGAGATCCTCGGCCCATTGTCGAAGGAGATAAGCGGAGGCAAGAGGCTTCGACAACCGCCCGTCCCTTTCATTCTCTTTCATGACCACCCGGGATCTAGCGCCAATTCGTGAATGACAAATGCGTCTGCGCGACGCATCGGGAGCACGTCCCTCTTCCCTTTCCGAAGGAAGCAGCTACCGTGGGAAGTGAACTCGCCCGCCGCCTCATGAAAAATCCAAGGGACGTTCCGCGATGCTCATCTTTACCTTCCACGTTCGTTCCCAATTACTTCTACCGGAAGATATTCCCTTGCACAAGAAACCGAACAATTCTCCAAAAATTTCAGAAATATTCTTCTCCGCGCGTTCGATGAATTATTCCGACATCGGAGTCGTCGAAATTGTGATTCCGATACCGAAGAGACCAAGGCGCGACGTCGAACGGACGGAGTCTCGACCGAAGAGGAAAGCACCGCGCCCTATCCCATCGAATTACGGAGCTGGCTATCATAAAGGAAGGAGATAAGGGAGCAGATAAGAGAAGCCATCGAGGAGAGAGGAGAGTGTCCTTGCCGGCGACGTCGCGCGTCGGTTCGACGAGAAACGAGTTCCGAACGGGAAGAAAAAGGGGATCCACGCCCACACGCGACGACGAGAGAAAGAAAAAGATTGTGTCGCGATGTGGACGTGGTTCGCACCACGCCGAGTGACTGATCCTCTCAGCGGCGCGTCTTTCAATACGCGCGAGGACCAACGCTGATTGCCATCGCGCGACGCCACGTTCCGCCTCGTTCTTTTGTCGCCGAATCGCGACGGGGACGACGGCTGACTTCGTCTCCTGCGGCGATCTTGTCGCGATTACATGATCGACAATTGGTACCGAGCTTTCTCTTCGACGTTTCGACGGAGATTTGCAGGAAATTTCTTGGTGCGAGCGGACCACGGGGCAAACAGATCAGCGAGACCTTGTTGCTGGGAAATTGATTTGAGAAGCTCGCTCAGGGAATCATTGGTTGATCTTCTTTGCAATCGCGCAATTTAGATAATTGAGAGAGAACTGATCTCACTATTCAGGTTTTTAATGTTGCTCGAGTGTGACTTCAAGTGTCTTTTTCGTGGTTTTTTATTAAAAATTGTTATTGTTAGTATTATTGTAACGTTATCAACTATATTACGATTACTTTTCTGTTCCACTTTATTTGATCTAATTTATATTGATTATATTGATCTCTTGCTTTTTACTCACTTATTATCATTATTCTTGTTTCTTCTATATTTTTCTAACCCATTTATTTTTATATGACTGCTTTATTTCTATATCGCCTGTATTACGAATTGTATATAACAAATTTCATGCAAGCACTTTTAATGTGCATATGAAATGTCAATAATTATTCTACACTACTTCTTTTCCTACTCTATTTTTAGAGATACTCTCATCACACTTCTATCATATACTTCTTAGATATTAATATATTTATATCGTACCCATAAATCTTAGACGTGTATTCTTATTATTTATGTATAGTAGAGATTGTAACTCCGTATAAAAATAAATTCAATAAGATTTAATTGAAAACGTCTGCCAAATGGTTAATATGGAGTAACGAAAATCTGGACGTCGGGATGTGACCAAACGATGAATATAAAATTAGAAAAGGGTATCGCGGGGTTGGGAGCGCTTCTAATACCGAAACATCGGCGTCGAATGGTAGAAGGCACGACAAGCATCCGAGACACAGGAGCAAAGCGTAGAAAGAAGACAATTGGAGAGCGACGAGTCAATTGCGGGCGCATCTATTCGCGAAACCGGGCTCAAGGCTAAGGTCGCGCGATCGCCGCGATCGTGCCCGGTGATCGACGAGCTTTTCGTTTTGCTCGGACGGCCGGGTACCGTAATGCAAATCGACGAGCGCCGCTGTCGAACGCCGCGTCGCGTCGCGTCGGCTGACACACGGCCGTCGCGACGCCTGCCTGAACTCCACCCGTGAAATCAGGGTGCGCTGACGTGTTACAAGACAGCGCCACGCAGAGGGCACACGTAGCACTTAACACCAGGACGTCGTCGGGCTCTCGAGACACGCCGATTATTTCGGCGATCGACTCGCACGGAATCCGATCGATTAAACGGGCACGAGAAAACGAAACCCGGGAAATCCACGGAATAAGAACACGACGGTGTGCCGCGCGTTCGCTCGACGGTAATTCGCGGGAAATCCGCGGGACCTAGGAAAATGCGTGAGAGAGAGGACCGATGGATCCCGGGACGGAGGGACGCGAGCGCGCGCGCGCGTGCTCACGGTTTTCGAGATTCTCCTGTTCGCTCCCTTTTTCAGGCCGAACGAATTCTGAAGCCCGGCACCGGCCCCGGTTAAATTTAGACCGGTGAGGTCGAAAAACGAACGAACTCATCGTGACTCTCGAAGCCACTGCTAGTCACTCAGGGAACACGGTTACGGTTATCGTTGTGCTCCGGGGAGAACATCAGACGGATCGAGAATAATTTCGGGGCGACAGCATTCCCGAAATATCTGTCTGGGCCCGTAAGAAGTTCCGCACTTTCACAACCCCCGGGCAAAAGTGGCTGCTGGATAAACTCGGCTGGCTTTAGTTCGACTGATTATATTATTTTAGGTGATAACTTGTGAAAGAGAGCGGTCTAGTTCCAGAAACAGAAGGTATAGATACGGAATTCAGGAAATTTACTTATCTAGACTCTGTTATCATACTCGATGAATGCACATTGCAGCTTACAAGCTAACGCTTACTACAGCGATCTAACTATTTCATATGTGCATGGAGCATCAGACAGGATTAAGCATAGGTTTAACCCCCGGACGGTGGATCACTATTCAAACTATACAATTGGCAATATTTACAACAATTCTCAACTTTATTCATCAATTTTTTTAACCACATTTTTCGACATATTTTATTATCAGTTTTTTTGTTGTTTCTAGTGCAACTATTATTTTCTCAATTGAATTTGGTTATCTTAATGCTAAACAACAATACATCATAGCTTGATATACTTGAAAAAATAATGTTTTCTTTAATAATCCTAATTATCAACAGTTTCATTATTTCTTCAAACATATTTGATATATCTCGCCTTAGTAGACCCACTTATTTAAGTCGGCACTGAAAGGATTAAATACACTGGGTCAAAGCGAATCGGTAATCGCGGGCCGCTGGTTAAGACAAGAATAGTGTCAACAAATACCTGCAACAAGTGTGCATGCGGCAGCGACGAGCGACACCATTGAATAAGACCGATCCTCCGCGGGGAAACGGAACAGTAAGCGTGTAAAATGGCGTCGGTAAGGAAGAAGAATGCGACGGAGCCCCCCCCTCCAAAATTGAACTTTCTCGGCGAGGGTTCAGCGATACGAGCTTCGGGAGCGGGAATCGAGTGTCCAAGCCGTCCGTCTCCATTCCGGAAGTCGTGTAGCGTCTCGATCCTCGAGAGTCGTTCTCGCGGTCGATTTACCCGGGAGCATCCGGCGCGGAGCGGAGCGGAGAAGAGCAAAGCGGAGCGCAGAACGACACACGTCCGTTTCGCAAGATCCCAAAACGGTCGTCGGCTGGTGTGCGTGCGGAACGCGTTCGGTCCGCGGCCCACGGACACGCGTGTTCGCACGTACCAGTCGGCGTCCGCTGGGTTCCCTCTGATCCTCTAATAGGATTTATGCGAGCGGGCTCGATTACCCGCGGTCAAGGATCCGGGGCAGAGGAGACCGAGCGCGCGGCATTCGTCGCGTTAATTTCGCGACATGACGTTCGATTAATCAACCGGCAGAAAAACGTAACGCGGGGGTTTGGGGGCGAGGCGGTGCGGCGACCGCGACGACGGGGGGCGGGGGGCAGCGAACTTACCGGGAACAACGGGCGGACACGAGAGAAAGGGGGAGGCAAACGTGACGAAGGGGGCGGTCTTCCGAAGAGGTGGCGAGTTTCGATTTAGCGTGGTAGCGCACCGACGGCGACGGCGACGCGACGCGGCGCGACGGCAAAAAGGGGACACGACACGAAGGACAAGCGGACGAGCAAAGGAACGGAATGCACTCGGAGAGCGTGAAACGGCTCGTAGCCAGCGGGTGGCGGCAGGGTGGCGCGGGGAGGTGGCCGACAGAAAAATCCCAAGGAGAACCTGGCCACCGCGGAATCTACTCGCGGTTGCAAAAACGGCGCGACGCGTTCGTGGAACACCGAACACGATTCTTTTGGAAGAAAATCGCGCGCGCGCCTCTCCCCTCTTCCGTTCTCGCCCCTGTCCACGGGGTAATAACGATAAAATCCCGCGACGCCTGTTCCCGGGGTACCGACCACCGCGCCGTTCTCAGGAGAGAGAGAGAGAGAGAGAGAGAGAGAGCGGTCTTTGTAATCCGCTCACGTAGCCGCACGCGGTTCTTTCGCGATCGTATATCTAACGGCGCGTCCCCGGCAAAAATCTTCGGCAAATAGTTTTCTTCGCACCTCTTTTGCCGCGCCTACCGGCCGCGATCTCCTCTCACCCGGTTCGCTCGGCGAGCGGCTGTTAGGCGTGGAGAGAGAAAGAGAAAGACAGAGAGGGAGCGAGAGAGCGCGGCTCGCCGCGGAGATGCCGAGATGTTTCGCGCCTCCGAGAGGAGAACGTTTATATGCAGGCTGCGCGAGAGATCCGCGCGGGGGATACCGAGGCCGGGGAGGATGGAGAAGAAGAAGTACCGTCGCAGCTTGTCGCGGTTCGGTTCGGTTTCTCGTTTCCGATCGGAAGGCGGAGAGAACATCGGTGGCGGCATCGGCATCGGCGCACCGGAATGCATCTCTCTTCTCTTCTCTCGGCTCCGTTCCGCTCGGCTCTGGGAGCGGTCGCGGCGCGGCGGTGGACGCCGAGAGAGAGAACGTTTCTTCTATTTTTCGCGGGCTGGTCGGCGCGGCGCGCGAGCAAACGCGCTCGCTCGCCCGCTCGCTTCTCTTATTTGGCGGTCCGGCCGAACCGAGCGAATCGAAGGACGAGAGACACGAAAGGCTAGAGGAAGAGTCCAGGGAGAAAGGGACGGGATCATCGTGGATGTTCAGGGCGAGACGGAGAGGATGATTCTTCTCCCTCGTCCTCCGCTTCTGCCTCTTCTGCTGCTGCTGCTTCGTCTCTTCTTCTTCTTCTACTTCGTCGTCGTCGTCGTCGTCGTCGCCGTCGTCTTCTTCTTCTTTCTCTTCTTCTTCTCCCTTTCATGCAAGCCGGCCCGTTAATCCTCCACGGATCCCGGCAGGATCCCACGGAGATGCACCGAGGGAATTTGCATACAAGATCTTCTGGCATCTCTCCCCTCCCCCACCCTCGGCCAACCCGTTCCCTGTCCCTCTTGATCCTCCGATCGCCACCGTACGTCCCTCTCGCTTCTCGTCGCCATCGCGACCCGCTTATGCCGCTATTCCCGCTTCGACTCTTTCGGTTTCGTCTCTCTTTTACTCTCTCTCTCTCTCTCTCTCTTTCTCTCCCTCTTTCTTTCTCCTACCGCTTCTCCTCACAGAGAAGGCTCGTCCCTCGGACTCGGACTCGCGAGGAACTTTGTCTGTCAGACTCCCGGCCAGAAACCGATCCAACCGTGGAACAATGGGAGAAGACTCGAATTCAAGGTCCACCGTGACCTTGGCGATCGGAGGATCGTGGATCGAGATGGTGCTCGTTAGCAGTGGATCGTCCCTACTCGAGTTTATTTGGAGTTAAATTATTTGAACGTCGAGTCACGTGCCCCGCGATACGCTGCTAAGTTGGTATAATGAAAAATTCCCTATTATCGTTAATGGACGTAAAAATATTCAAATTTGGTAGCAAATTTTATTTCTTTTGCAATATTTACTTCAAAATGTTCGAATAGATATTTCTAATCGAACAGAAGTTCGATTCAACCTGTCTACACAACCACGCTGCCCAAGAACGAAAGAAACTGTTTCATATTAAAACATCAATTAATAAAGTCAGAATTACTTAAATATGTTAACTAGTGTTTGGTATATTTTGTGCTACACAAAACAGCTCGTCTCCTTTCATTATGGCCCAAGAAAACTGAAAGGTTGATCACCATCTAACGCGTTACCTCCGAGTCTACCCGAGCTAATATAATTAAATTCTAAAATCTGCGCGGTCATCGCAGATCTTGGTCGCCGTGGAAACGATCTTGAATCAGCATGGGGAACCGCACCTCCCGATCGGGGGTACATTTATCGAGAGTTCACCGAAACGCGAGACCAGCTACGTCATCTGGGGATGTATATTTTCATAATGTAATATCGTTGCACCACTTAGGGGTGGACTTTCTTTTTAGGAGGGGTGGCCGTGGCTGAGCGGATGCCAGGCACAGCGGGCGTCAACAGTGGGGCGAGCCGTGACGTCGGGAGGGAGGGCAGGATATGACGAGGGGGTGGGGAAAGTGCGTCGGAGGGTGTTTTGCTGGTAATTGGTGCCAATTTAATCCTGCCCTTCGCCCGACGTAGCCTGTATTAACGCTAAGGGAGGAACCGGGGAGAGAGAGAGAGAGAGAGAGAGAGAGAGAGAGAGAGAGAGAGCCGGTTGCCGAGGGTGGCCGATCCGCTAGAGTTCTCCCGCACCTTCCCACGCCGCTCTGCTCCTCGCCGCTCCTCTCCTGCTCCACCCCGCTCCCCACCTCGCCGCTCCTATCCGCGGCGAGAGTTCGCCACCCCTCGATTCCACCGGCGAAAACAGCCGCGCCCGCGCTTACACCCGCAGACATCCACCCACGCACCGCGATACGCGCTCGTGTGTGTGTGTACGTACGCGGACGCCACGTGCTCCCGCGCCGGGACCACGGATGAGTGGCAGGAACACAGCACAAACACAACAAGCAAAGCTTGCGTGCTCGTGAGAGCCCGCTAGGAAAATATAATTAACGGTAATCGCTCGCGTATATGGCTCGGATTAACTCTGGAAAGGGAGGCCGGAGGGGGCCGACCCCCGCGTCAAATTCTTCGGGGTTATCGGATCGAATGAGTTTTCCTATGGGATTACCGGGGCACACAGCCTCCGCTCGCCTCTCGCTACTACCACTGCCACCGCTTCCGGAAAATTGCCACCCTCTCCACGGAATCGTCGTAATTCACTTGCACGAGGTGTTCCATTATTAGCGGCGCCTCTTTCAGGCCGGCTACACTCGTCACGGTGACCATTTTCTAGCTGGTGCTCGTTGACGAATTGCAGGTGGACGATATTTTTTAACTGGCAGTGTTCGTTATTTTATCAAATTATTGTATTATTTAAGCAATAAATTACTTATATCATATTTTACAAAGCAGTTTGTTGTATTTTAAATAGTAGGGCGATCGTCATCAACAAAGTCGTAATAATTTTAGTAATACTACACCTAGAGGCATAACTCCTTCGGAATATTCAAAACCTAAACGATAGACCTAATTAATTGGTGCTACTTTGTCATTAATAAATTCCGAAATATTTCTGATGGAACAGTATAACCTTATTTCGATTTAAAGGAAGTGCAACAAATTCTGTGTAACGATCCGTCAAGATCTCACTTTGACTAACGCTTATACTAACGACTTTCACTCCTTCTTCAACGATTTTAATCAATTTAAAAGAATCAACTTAAAAATGTTGTTAAAAGCTACAGCGTTCAAGTTTCCGTTGTATATTGTAATCATATTCTATGGAAGGCCTAATACTTTTCAGTTCGGTTCTTGTTTTTAACTGTTTTATACGCGAATGTAGCCATTGTAACCATTATTTTCATTTTATTATTATCTTATTAGCATTCTTATTATTATCATTACTATATTATTATTATTATTACTATTATTGCTATTATTATTATTATTGCATCATCGTTATCATATCGAATTTTTCTAGATAAATTAAAAAAGCATTCGACAACCGTGAAGACTACACAAACAGCGTAACAACAAAATCAAAAATTGTCCATGTTCGACGGAGTCTCGCCGTTTCGCGACGATCTGAGGCCACGTGTACCCACGCGGAATCCGCGAGTAGTCGCTGGTTATTTTCCACGAGCCGGGTAGATTACGAGGATCGCGTGACGCCCGACGCTCAACGTGCACGGACGTTGCGTACGGGATCGCGGCGCGGGGGTGGCGGACACGTCGACGCACATCGAATCACGGTGAACTACGACGACGACGACGACGGGCCGCGTCGGCGACGTCAGCCGTCGTTTGTCCGCACGGATGGGCGGTTCCAACGCGGTGAATACCGCGGCCCGCAATTGGTCGACGGAGTCGTTACACTTATCGCGGCGTGCACCTGAGCGTCTGAGGGCCACGCACCTTGAGAAACACAGGCGCGCACTGCGAGTCGTGGGTGTGGGAACGCGGCCCTGGCCCCTGCCACCCGCCATTTGCACAGCGGTTTTGCGGCCTAACCGCTCGAGCCGCCACGGATTTTCCTTCGACGCGGTTGCGGTCGGCATGCGGAAAAAAAAATAGGACGTTCGAGGGTTTTCATCTTCGTCTGTTTTTTTTATTATTGGGTCATTCGCGAAGCTGTTTTGTTTAGAACAAAATTCGTTCTGAAATAATAAGAAGAAGAGGAAAAATTTATTGTTGTATGCGGACATAAAAGGAGGAATAAGAGAAAGAGATTTTATACAGCCATCGTACGAGTATAATAAGAATAAGAATGATAATAGAAATATATATAGAATATATAATGATACAGTATAAAAGTAAGGTATTCTGTATAGGTGTTAAGGAAACACCTTATTCAATATTTTTCAAATGAAAATTAAGTTCTACGAGCATAAGATAAATCGTCTTTTATTACCTTTTGAAAGAAAAAAACAATTTTCTGAATGACTCAATATTAAATGAAACCAACGGGGTTTAAAAGTGAATACAAATGACTGTGACGATTCTAAATTATGTGTACGAGCTTTGGATGTCGATGTAGAGTTAAAATCGAAGTGCTTATACGTATTAATAATTTATCAACCAATTATTTGTGTATAATAGTAATGGCTTTCAATAAGTACAGTATTAACAGTGAGTAAAATGTCTTGATACAGCAAAATAAGTGAACATTTTATAGTGTGGTATAAATATTCTTCATGCAAAAACCTGCTTCTTATTATTATTATTTTAACCCTTTCGAGTATCGTATGATCATTATTTAAGAGTGTGTATTAACACTAAACCTATTGATACGTAACAAAACGAGTTAAATTAATTTAGATTTTATAAAATTTGTAGAATTGTGAAATAAGGAGATTTCCAGTATCATAAAAATGTGCATACACAAGGAGGAATTCAATTTTCAGCTATGCTAAAGTTTCGGAGAAGTCTCATTTTGACGAAGGCCGTTTCCTCGAAACGAATCGGTCGATTCGCGGAGAAGCTTTGAGGCAGGTCGCGGTAAACAATGTTTCTAAGAGCGACGCGATCGCGACGTCGTAATCGCGGGCTGTCTCCGCGATTATCGTCCAGTAACGGGTGTGCCAGAACGTCTTGTATCGCGTTACGACGGTACAACGTCGCTGCGCGGTCTCGTGGGCAAAATGGTCGGAGAGGAAGGGGCGAAACGCGCGCGACACCGGGGAAGAAGGCCGCGGGTGCGAGCGAGAGAAACGGAAGAGACCGTCTCCGTACCGCGGTGGAAGAAGGAGAACCGGATAATTTATTATGCTGTCAGTATGTCGCTCACAATGACCGCCTCCTCGATTTTAGTGACACGGCGATTATCGTCGCGGCCGATCTCGGCCGATCATCGTTAGCATGAATAACGTGACAATGGTAATCCCTTTCGTGAAAGTGCTAACGGCCATATACGTGCCGGGACGCCAGATGTCGTCCCGAGAATGTAGAGAAGAGACCCCGAAGAGCCGGGGACACGGAGACGAACGCGCGAGATGAAGAGAAGGAGAAGAAGAAGAAGAAGAAGAAGAAGAAGAAGACGCGAGGACATTCACCACGGAACACGAACGAGCCGCGACACGTGGCGCGTATGCGCTCGTCACCCGATGAAATGCTTCTAAAAATATTTAGCAACGCCACGGAGAGCCGGGCACATGCGAGACCAAAAAAAAAAAATATTTCGAATACTGCGGAGGCCCGGGTGGGCTCGGTTTTAATTTGGCCATCGGGACCCGAGGATTCGCGGCGACGTCTCGCTCTCGCTTTCCAGTCCTGGCCCGCCGAAAATCCGGAATTTTTTTTCGCGGCTGCTTTATGGATCGCTGCGAAAACGTCGCGGAACTTACACGAAACTTACCCTCGTGCTCGTGATCGCTGTTCGTGATTCCTCCCCCTTTTTCGTAGATTCGTATCCGGTGATAGTTTCGCGGCGAGCACGCACACGAAAGCCCGGGGAACAATGAAAGCACATTGATACTCGACGGTATAAAGGCACTAATGCGCAAAGTACAACGTGCCGAGGAATTAAGGACAAGCGAGACTGAAAAATGCTGTACGACGATTTTCTATGCAGCTCTGCACTTTGCGTACACGATTGCGCACACGATTGCTGGCAAGTGTTAGACTAGTATTAATCTCTACGTATTAATCAAATTCTAAAATACCTCAAATGTGGGCATGCTATGATATTTTTCTGTTTCATAAACTCAAATTATACCTCGTCGGAGGAGGCTTTTTTCACAGGAGTTGAAAATAGTCATGCTATCGGTTTCGCTTCTCAAAACAGTTACAGAGAACCGAAGAAGTCTCGTAACTGTTAGTACTATAACTGTTATCTTTTGACTCCGGGTACCGGTTCCATGTAATAGACAAAACCACCTGATGTCTATAGGCTCGGCTTATCGGTAATACAAAGTATTACAAAAATGTGGAAATAACAGCTTGGCGACAAGACGAACCGTATAGAGTCAGATGCACTAGACAACGTCAAACTGACTTCGAATTCGTTGGAAAATAATAAATTTCGCCGAAGGCACGCAGGAGAATCTGTCTCGGCGAAATATTCCCGAAGCAGTTTCACGGAGCAGGGGTTGATCGGGGGTGGTCGCCTCAGCCGGCGCTGGAACGGGGATGGTTTTCCAGCAGGCGGCGTGTAAGCGGGCTTCTCGAGGCCGGGGGAGGGGCGGGGGAAAGTAAAGTGGCCCCGTTACAAGTTTTACTACAGTTTTGCGGCTCGGGATTGCGAGCGCGTAACGGCGGGCAATTGAATTTAAATATTCAATTATGCGATGTGTAAATGAAATAGAAGTCTTATGCAAATGGCAACACGCTGAGGGTTGTTGCAAATTTAAAGGGTTAAATATTTATTAGCGGAGGGTTAACCGAGATTTATGGGCCGCGTTGCCGGCAGGTTAGGTCCGCTCTTCGGCTAATATTCCCTGGCAATGGCGTGGCGCGCGCGCGCGCTCGCGCGGCCCTCCGGGAATCGTTGCTCCTCCGTCTCGCTCCCTAATGATCGATCCCGTCATTGCGCCGATTAGCGGCTCGGCCTTGCTCATCAAGGACATTTCTCGCGGATCGGCTTCCTATCGGCGACGAGTCCCGCGGTCGCTTACCGTTCGTTTTGCACTCGCCTGTGCACACACGCGTTTCTACGAGTTGCATCGAGACGCCGCTTCCGTTCCCGTCGCTGTGTGCAATTTCATCGCAGATCTTTAGGCGACGCCTCTTCCTCGCGATCCACTAACGAACACGTGTACGAACGTGTTTACAATAAACTTAACATGACGGTGGTTCTGACGGGTTTAAAATTTTTTTTTATTAAAAGATTGTCGTCGTTAGAGAGACTCTTTTATAGGAAGTAACACTACAAAAGTGCTTTTCGAATTTATTAAATTATTTATTTCGTGAGATTTATATGATACAAATGATAAGAGAATTGTTTTTCATGCGACGCGATGCCGTGCGACAATTACGATAAATAATATAGAATAACTGAGGCAACGCGAAAAACGTATCTGCGAAGCGAGCTGTACGATCGCTCAATTTTTCAAAGCCAATGCGTTGCGGCGCTCCAAAGAATCGGCTGCTCATCGTGCGACTCCCTCTGGCTCGGTGGACGTCGACGATCGTTGACGGCTGCTTCCTGGTCTGCTGGTCCGCCGTTGGATATCCCGTTTGCGACGATGTTTAATTAATCCGATGGCAATTATCGGCCAGCGAGCGATCGGCCTCGCGTTATCAGAGACGGGACAACGCTTCGAAAGACTGGATCCGGGGCCCAGTTAACAGTTTAATTATAAAAAGGACACGAAGGTATTCTTGCATGCAGGAGGAAAGGAGAGCTAGGCTTCCGTTATCTCGGGCGGAGATCTTCCGCCTGGTGCAGTTGGAGTATCGGTTCCGGTGGAAATTACCAGAGTCAGTCGTTTAGTGGTGATTTTTTTTGTTTTAACTCAACAAGGCTAACATTTATTTATAATGAAAATACGTTGATTGAGACAATAGTTTAAACAAGTATCATTATCGGTAATATATTATCGCTATGTAATGCTAGTCGTATACAATGTTCGGCTGAATTTTCGTCGTAATCGTTATCCTTCCTTTTTCCTTTCTTTCTTTCTTCCTTTCTTTCTTTCTCACTTTTCTTTCTTACGTGTTTCGTTCACCCATCGTGATTGCGCTTAAGCCTAGTTTTCAAAGTTGTATCGTAAACACACATACATGCACAAATGTCCGTGACGATGTGTACTCGAGGACTCGTCTCACCCGGCGTGGCGCGACGCGTCTATAATTACGCAACCTCGGTTAATTGAAACAGCGTGTGCGTGTCGGTTCGCCGGTGTGCCCGTGCGTTTGTGTGCTGCGTGTATACGTGCCTGTGTACTTCTCTGTGTGTGTATGCGCGAGCGTACTCTTTCGCACCAGCTCTTTCTCTCTGTCATTCTCTCTCTCTCTCTCTCTCGCTCACTCTCTATTTCTCTTCCATTCTCTCGCTCTCATTTTTCCTTCTGTTTACTCTCTATTTATCATTCTCTCTCTATCTCTCTCCTTCTCTCTCTCTCTCTCTCTCTCTCTCTATCATTCTCTCGCTGTTTTTCTCTCATTCCGAGCGTCCGTACGCGAGTCGGAACTCTGTCCTCTGATATCTATGCTACGAAGAATCGCGCGCGGAACGCCGCGTTCCTCCACAAACGTTAACAAACCGTAGAAACAATTGCGAAACAAAAACGTAACACTATCGACAAGAAAAACCGCGACATGCTCAACAAACGGTGCGTTCCCGCCCGGCGCGGATCGATCGCCAACAGAAATTTCGTCGAGATCAAGATCGCGATCCCATCGGGCGAAAAAATAATAAGTGTACAAAGTACGCGAGACACAAAACTACGTCGTCGATTGTCTGCGCGGGATAACGACTCCGGCCACGGTCGCGATAACGATCGAGCAACGAAATCGATGGGAACAGAAAAATTGCGCGGTGTTCCATCGACGTTTGTTGAAGCTTGTCGGCCGATTTATCGAATCTTCTGGACATTGAGCAATAGAGTGCGAGTCGTAAGAATTGTCTGTTGCGCAGAAAAGCACGTGTCGCAGGTGTTGGATAGAAACGCGACGTCCAGTTATGGTCATAAAATATAACGTTAAACGATCACTTAAAAACGAGAACCGCGGATTTTTAACATTCACGAGAGCCGCGATAAAATACAGAACGATAAAAACGTCGGAGCGATATACTCCTGTTAATATTCGAACATCTTTTAAAATGCAATAACTTTTCAGAAATGGTCTAAATGGCTTGAATTTTTATTAAGATGATAAAGGAACCGGTCTACTAGACGATTACTGAAGCTCTTTATCTAACTTTTGCTATTGTATATAATAACAAACAAAGATAAAGGAACTCTCATTTTTTAACTTTTTTACTTGAACCTATGACGAAAATTTAAAGTTTTGTAGATCTTACTTACACGCATATCGAAAATTACACCGAAATCAATTTATCGTGGTATGAGTTGTAAATAATTAAACATCGCGAGAATCGCAGTTTCGTCCCGATTTTTGTAATTTATTTTTGCGTTAACTAAAGATATACAAAACAGATTTTTAAAATTTTTGTTATATATTAAGATAAAAAAGTTAAAGGACATGAGGTTCCTATTTTCTTTTGTTATTCTAAATAATAGAAAAATTTTAAAAGAGCGTTCTAGTTTCGGTCTAGTAAACTGACCCCTCTGTCAAGCAAAAATTCAAGTGTTTAAGACCATAGTCATGTTTTAGTAAAATAACTAAAATTATTAAGAAGAGAAATACGTCTCTATCCAACTCTGTTTTTCTAAATCGATAGAAAAGATTTTCATTTCTTGTCAATAAATCGGCGATCTACTTTTGACTCGATCTCTTCCAGCTGTCCACCGACAAATATATCCGTCTCGAAAAATGGAACCACGACGGTAGACCTTCGTTACCGGTTCTCTCAAGTATCGAGGGAACACCCCGACTGTCGCGGCGATCGTGGCGAAGACGTGATCGCGCGATTTCGTCCGCAAAACCGCAATAAAAAAAAAAAAAGGAAAAAAAGAAATATCGGAACCTCCCGATCTGGTAACGGCGTAAATACGTTTCGAGGCTGTTTCCGGCCCGAACCGTCTCGTTCCTCGATTATCATTAATTAAGTACACAGTCTGGGCGCACGCGAGCGCCTGCTCTGCACCTATGGCACTATGTATTCACGTTAGTCTCTGTTTCTCCGTTTCGTGTCGCGCGTGTATCTTTCCTCTCTCTCTCTCTCTCTCTCTCTCTCTCTCTCTCTCTCTCTTTCTCTCGCCGCGCTCGAGGAGAGCGCTCCGCGATGCGTCCAGTCGAGCTGTATCTTCTCTAAGCGTAATTGAACCGAATCCTCGGACGGTTTGAGATGCGTGCGATAAGTAACAGGCTCGAGGTCTCGATAGAACAACGAACGATCGAATAAAAAAAAAAAAAATGGAAAAAGAAAACAAATAAAATGAACCGTGTACAAAAAAGGAAAAACGTCGCGGGAGAGACGGATAAAAAGTGAGAACCCGTTCGCGTGTCGTTCGACGCGACACGCTCTTCCGGAGGACGGTTCGTCCCCCGGAAGTCCCGACGTGGAAGACGCAACAAACAACGAACTCAATCATCACAAATACAAATGTACAATTTCCGCGGCAACGCGCAGGCGAAACAAAAATATATATGTCGAGGTCGCAAAATTGGACCGATTCGCTCGATCGGCGTTTTCGCTCGAAAGCGCGCGCGCGCGCGCTCTCGTACGCGTTCACCGTGTCGGTCGTGCATACCTTCGAACTTCCGGTTTATCTTTCTCTCTCCCATCCTCTCCTTTTCCTGGTTGTTGCATGTAGTCCAGCCCCGTTCGACACTCCACCGTGTGTCGTTTCCTGGGGCCCTAACCAGTTGGGGAGGGGGTTATAAGGGGGGCGAAGGAAGAAAGCCGAGAGACCTTCGTACGAGGTCTCTCGACCCCTAGGTTCGGCACTCGTAACTAGGGTTCCGACCGGCTGGTGCCGAAGCCCACCTTCCGACCTCCGTACACCCTTGTTGCTTTCTTTTCGTTCGTTCAATTTCTCTGATTGCGATCTGGCGCACCGCCGCGGCGTATCGCAGCGGCGTATCTCACGATCGGGGAGCCCATGATGGCGAGCATCTCCTCCGGTCTGGTGCCCCGCGCCCTTCACCCTGTTTCCGTGTTACGTACCTGTCGTGTGGGGCCGACATTTGTTCCCTGTGTGATATATACTGTTCTCTCTCCGGGTACGAGTGTCTCTGTCCCGACTTTTTCACGTGGCCCGGCGGCTGTGTGTACACGGGCTCGCGCGCGCGCGCGCGCATCATTCGCCCGGATGATTCTTACCAGGCTGGTAGCCTCCGCTTCGCTGTTCCTGCGCCGGCAAGAATCATCCGTGCCCCTGACCCGCACACACCGACGCGTGCCCCGTGCATGTTGCGCGGCCGCGCGCGAATCGGTGTGCGGTTTGCACGCGATTCGGCTCGAACGCTCGCGGTCGTGTGTAAAAGTCCCGTGTACTGCTATGATTCATGACGACTGTGTGTACATATACCTGACCGTTCGTCTCTCTCTGTGTGTGCCCTTCCCGTTCGTCCACGTGTGTGTGTGTGTGTTTGTGTGTGTGTATGTATGCGTGTGTGTCTATGCGTGCCTGTTTGTTTGATCCGTGTGTACGTTAGTGTTGCGTGCGCTGGTTTCGCGTGTAAGAAATGCTAATTCCAGGGTCAAGGAGCTCTCCCCGAGACCGAGGCTCGGTCAGGGCACCAGCTGGGGGGCTCGTTCGCCTCTTGCGCTCGCTCTCTTCCTAGATACACGTTCTGCACAAGGTTTTATCGTTGAGTACAAGGGTTATTAAGTACGGGGATTGGGGGTGGACCTCGCGCGCCCTGCCGGCCAGGACTTGTACCTCACACAACTCCCTAGTTACGAGTACCGAGACCTAGTGTGGTGATGGTTCGATCGCGTACGGTTTGTGGGTATCGCGCCTTCGAATCTCCGTGCTCTCTTTCCATTTTCTCTTTCTCACTCTCCGGCATTTTCACGGTCTCCGCGACGAACCGTTCGATCGCGTGAATCCCGTCCGCGGGCGGGACCGATCGTGACGCTCTGCTCGGAACGCTGGTTCGTGCTCAATCTCTGTCAGTCGGCGAAGAATGGCGAAAAAAGATTCGTTGTCCGGTATACGTAACGCAAGGGAACCAGTCTTTGTATTTAAAATTCTAGGAGATTGTTCTCGATCGAGCAGCGTTCCGAGCAGGACGCGCACGCGCGTATCTTTCGCACGCCACGTACAATCCTTCGTGTCCTTTTTGATCGACGTCCTATCCGTCCGATTTTACCACTAGTCGAAGCTACTATTCAATAAATTAAAAACTATACGTCTACCTTCGCTACGATCTCGCGAATTCGAACGTCGGTTCATTCGCACTCGTCTCTCTCTCTCTCTCTCTCTCTCTTTCGATTTCTCACTCTTTCTCTCTTTCTCTCTCTCTGTCTCTCATTCTCGCGCAATCGTCGCTCATTCGCACCCGCATATACGCGACTCTTAAATTAACGATCCGAACCGTTCCGTTTAAAAATAGACACAAAATTCATTTTGTCACGCTTAGAAGCCTTAATCCTATTACGTATATTCTGATCACGGTTAATAGTTCGTTTAGCAATTAATCGTATCGCTCGCGCTTCGATACACGGAAGCGGCTCCGTTATCTCTCACTCTCACACACTCTCTATCTCGCGAGCTGTACACGGTCCTAGACGCCTTTTGCCCGCGTTCTACACCGAAATCTGCCCTGAACGCGTGACGAGATCAGTATCGATCATTATCTGGGAGACGAGGGAAAAAGAAGACGAACGTTCCTGTGCTCCCGTTTGCTACGGTTTCTCGGCGGTCCGACCAGCTGATGATAAAAACCGGCAAAAACCATCGATTCTAAGATAAAAATCCGTCCTCTCGGACGAGAGTCTATCGCGAATCAAAACGATAATGAACGATCGCAATTCTGTCGACCGATGAAAAGAATACGCGGTGTGTGTGTGTGTCGTGTGCCGGTCGGAAAACCGCGACACGAAAGAAGAAAAACCGACCTGACCCGCGCCCGTTCCCTCGAACGAAACGTTCCGCATCAACGTTTCTCGCCTAACACTAGTCCTCAGCTCTCACCGTGTTGCCCCAGCGGGAAGGGCCACGCGTCGTGTCTCGCCCTTCCCATAATGCCCGCTAGTACGCCAACGAATCCGTGCGCTGTGCCGCATAGACCGCGAAAGACCTTGGAGGAAACAGAACAGTGGGATGTATCGGGGGGCTAGAGGGGTCTCGGCGTGTGTCGCCGGCGCACCACGTGGTGCGAGAAGACCACGTGCTGCACCGTCGTCGTCTTCGTCGTCGTAGTCTTCGTCGTTGTTGTCGTCGTCGTCGTCGTTGTCATCGTCATCGTAATCGTCGTCGCCATCGTCATCATCGCCGTCATCGTCATCGTCGTCGTCAGCGTCGTCATCGTCGTCGTCGTCGTCGTCGTCGTCACGGTGTCATCGCGACGAAAAGGATGCGAATCGAGCGGCCGCGACGACACGCTGAATCGAAATTGCGTAACGTCGTCCGCTCGCTGGCTAGAACACGGTGTACGCGTACCACGCGACCCGGTCGGGTCCAAAGTCGGACTCGGGGCCGAGGAGGATCGTGTTTTGAAAGCTGGCCGAAAGTCTCTAGGTGTCTTGTCGGCCGGTGTCTGGCTCCGAGACGAATTTAGAAGCGTTCTTCACCGCTGGGCACGCCGCGATCTTGCGTAATCGAGCGTGGCCACCGGGCAAATGGACTGTGCCCGTCGATCTGGCCGACCAGTTCGGGAAACGTTCGCCTCCGTTACCAACGAGCGTGTGGAATTCGCTGTACACACTGTGTACAGGATCTCTCTCTCTCTCTCTCTCTCTCTCTCTCTCTTTCTCTCTCTCTCTTCTCTACGGCTTGAGCAACAACACTTAACAAGTGGAGTAACAGAGAACGCATGTGGATATATATCCGTGTATGTATGTAACAACAGAGAGAAGTGAAGAGACAGAGAAATTAAACATGACAGAAGAAAAATAATAATAAAAAAATGAAAGAAACATAGAGAGAGAAAAAGAGAGAGAGAGAGAGAGAGTATAGAAATCGTGAATGTAACTTAAAAAGCCAGCCAAGTGCCAAACAAAGTAACACTCGTTCTTTGCTCGCGAGCAGTACGAGACACTCTCGCTAGCAACGTACTGGAAATGCCGTCAAGTAGCGCCAGTCCAACGGTATCGCGCGGCAAACTGTCACCCACGACCCAATCGAGACACCCTCCCGACGACGACACACAACCCCTCGAGACTCTTCGACACGCCGGAGAAAAGGTAATACACGGCCAGGGTCTCCTGAAGAGACCGCTGAGCCACCCGACTGCTCGGTGCACACAGACATATGTATCCTCGAGTGACTCGCTGTTCGCCGACTCGCTTCCCTCCGGAACGGCTCGTCGCATCGCGGCGAGGCGAGGCGAGGCGAGGCGAGGCGAGGCTCCGCAGAAAATTTCGCGAAACTTTCGCAGAGAATCTCGCAAAAATCTCGCGAAAGTTCCGGCTCCCTCGGAAACGTAGAGGAGAGGAGGAGGCGCGCGCGACCGGCGAACAACGCTCGGGAAAGACGATTTCCGGTGACCCGGTTGCGTGGGGGGGTACGACAGAGTGGTGGCGGAAGACGACGAAGACACCAGACACGCCAGACTTGCGCGCGTACGAGGGGGTTTTGCCAGCTGGTGGACGAAGACAAAGAGACGGCGCAGAGCGGCAAAGGGGACAGAACAGAACAGAACAGAACAGAGAGGGTGTCACGGTGATAAGAAGAGAAAAGGTCTCGCGGTATCGGCACGGAAGTCGCGTCTATTACGAGCACGGATAAACGGCCGAGCTGATGCTGTGGTAGGCGGCGAGGGCGGCGTGCGCGTGCGCTGGGGGCGCGGATGCGGCTGCGTGCGGCGAGGTGGCCATCGCGGATGCCGCCGCGGCTGCCATCATCATCTGTTGGTGCGAACGCTTTAGGGAGTTGGGAGTTGTGGCGGCGCTACTTGGGGTAATAGCAGTAGTAGTGGTGGTGTTCGACTGCGGCGCAGGGTGGTGGTTTTGGCTTTGGTTTTGGCTCAGTTGCAAGGGGGTGGTAGTGGCGGTACTGCCGATACCGGCGTGATTATTATTATTATTGTTATTATTGTTCTGGTGGTGATGGTGGTGGTGGTGGTGGTGATGGTGGTGATGGGGGGTAATCGCGTCGTGCGGATAATAAGACGTTGACGATGGTGAGGTACTCACGACGTCCGGCGTGCTGGCTCCGTCCGTGTGGCTGGTGCTGTCCGCGGTGCTCCTCGGCCCGCCACCGTCCAGACCGTTGCCAATCTCGGGCGGTTTCGAGCTCTCTCTGTCGTCGATCACTAAGTCGATCGGCATCTTGCCTTTCAGACAGCTGATGTACCGGTGGCAGAAGTTGTCGCAGAGTTCGTGCACCTGAAACACAAAATTTTAGAATCGAATTAGCGTCGGGCTCCACTCGGATCCGGAACACCGTATTAAAACTAACGACCTGCCGAGGAGCGTGACGCTCCCGGGACGGGCTGTCGCGGCTCGGGCCGGAGCCCCGAGATAAGGGAAGTCATAAATAAGATTTTAATTGATGCCGCGGCGCTTGTTTTAATGTCCTCGGCTCCCGAGTTCGGTTTCGACGCCTTTCTAAACTTTACGCTTGACATTTTAACGACCGCTTTGAACCCCACTCCCGGCTCCCGCGATATCTCATCGCCCGAAGAGTGTCGATCTACAACGTATACTAATTCTGGCGCCGCGCACGGATCTCGCTTGTTTCTAGTTTATATCGTACAGGCCGCGAGAACGCTTCTCAAGGTCGAGAGGGCGACGAGCATAAAACGATCAGGGAGCGGGACACCCCCTAGGGCACCCTAGACCGCAAGGACAAGCAAGGCGACACGCGCGACCCTTCTCCCGTTCCCTATAAACCGTTCACCCGGTATTTTCACCTCGGACCAAGGTACCAAAAGATCCGGCCGATACGAGCGTTGGTATCGATACACAAAGATGGAGGAGAGGACCGTTGAGGAGTTCGTTGCATCTCGAGGCCGTGGAAGCAGTCCGGCAGCGAGAGACAAGACTGGCCGCGTCCACGGGACAGGATCGAAGGGAGACAGAGAGAGAGGAGGTCTGACCGGTGTCCAGTCGACCAGAATGTTATGTATGCAAATGAGGTCTGACAGGCCTATAGGATACTCGGTCCTCCAGCGTCCTCCTCACGGTTCATCCTCCCCTCCCGTACCTTTTCCTCCCCGGTCTCCCCTGACCCCGTCCCCGTCCCCGCCGGCCGCCGGACCGAACCGAACCGACTTGCCGCTTGATTCGGTTTAGAAAAAATGTATTATATAAGCAAAAGCAAATAAAAACGGTTATCTTGTTATATGTAAATCGACGGACGGGGGGGTCGAGGGGAATGACGGGGGAAGGCCGGCGCATTACGAGGCGGCGTGTCTTCTCTCGTTGCAAGCGCGTACGCGCTCGGTCTACCTAGCCCGTTCTCCTTCTCCCTCTATCCCCCTATCTGTCCATTCCTCTCCCACTCCTTTCTCTTTCTTTCGCTTTCGTTGGCCGTCTCTCTTTCACCGATACCGAGGCTTCTCTACTCTGCCTCACGGCAACCTATCCACCTAGCCAGATACTTACGGCGTTCTTCTTATTAGGCATTTATATGTAATAGAGAAGACGGCCATCTTTGCCGTAGGCGGCACCGTCCAATGGTGGAAGACCGTCGTGGCTAACACCGAGCGTAGACAATGCACGCGTTTATCATGCGTTAAGCGTATGCGAAAGGAAGGCTCGTTGATCGAGCGCGAGGTAACCGATGCACGGACCCGATCCTCTTTCCAGAGATCGCCGCCGCGCGCGACGTTCGAACGGCGCATACGATATTTCACGGTACCCCCCCGTCCTGGTCAGCCTCGATGCGCGCGCCTTTCTCCACCCTCGACTCGTTTCATGGGAAAATCGCGTTCCGCGTGGCGAACTGACAAAGACCGATACATCGCCAACACAACGACAACGCGCGCGTAGAACGGTCCGGTTCTCATGCCGATGCGGACTTCTCCAGAATTTTCTCCGTGGCCACCGGCAGGTAACACAATGCCTCCACGAGATGACTAGACTCTCTTTAACGCGGGGACGAAACTGGCGCGGAGAGCGGGCGGAGAGGACCCCGAAGGACAGCGGCTATAATGCCGGACTGGTTAGAATTTGATCCACCGGGAGTCGAGTCGAACCGGCCGACAATGCTCACCGAAGAAAAGAAACGGGGCCCATCGTTGTCCCCCTCTCCGCCTGCGTCCCCACGTCCGCGCCGAAAGGGGCCCGCTAGCAGAATGTTCACCTACACCGACAAGGCCCACTGTGTACCTCTTGCGCGCGGGAACACGGATATCGAGCCATTTTTTAGCGCGCGAATACATTTCGACCTTCTCTGCCCACCATCCCCCCCTATAAAATCATTATCTTACGACGAGAACGATGCGCTGAACGCTTATCCGTTGTGTACAATCGTCAGCTCGGTACAATCGCGTTAACGAAATCAGGAAAAATGTAAATTCTTGTAACAACAACGTTTTCTATTATTCTCAAATGTGCTAACGCAATTTACTCGATATGCTTTCCAATTAAATCATTATATGTATCGTAAATGTGAATATCTATTGTATAAATGTATTTATTTAAGATTCGGAGCACGTTATATAAACAAGTCATAAATAAAAATAAGGAAACTAACAGCAAGAAAGAACGACGACAAAATTATGTAATGACGAAAATACTGAGTGCCAGTCATTAAGGCTACATCATTGTAATATTATTGTATTGAATGTCTTATCTATCATTAGTATATCTAATATCACATCACTATGTAATAGTATATTTTAAATGACATTCAAACCATACCATTAATAAATAATCCTTTATCATCTCATTATTCGATTTTGAGAACTGTTTCGTACCTAATCATTTCTTAAAAAATAAAATAAAAATTGATATCGATGTCTATGGCAATGATTAATGACACCAAAGCTAGATCCCTCCCCTAATAGAGATTAAAGTGTTTCGTGATCAAGGATGTACCCTGGAACTGCGAAGTGCATGAAGTTCGCGCGATCTCCAAGTTCTTCTCTGGTTGACGATACGGAATAATGGGGAACAAACGAAAACAAAATGAAAAGTCGGAGTACTACGATCGGTTGGTAATCGGACACCGCGCGAAACTGTTCTCCAATAGGAGCCGTGGGGGGGTCCCCGAAGATCCCGGCAAGGAAGAGGAATCAACTGGTACCGTACGAATCGACGTCGAGGACCAAGATCCGCTCTTTCAGATGTATCATATCGTTTGACCGTTCGCACGGCCGCACGGTTGACACTGTACACCACGGTCCTAGAGTCAAGGATACGCTAGGCGGAGCAGCGAGAGCGCGGTGCACTTCTTTGGTATCTAATTCATCCGTGCGGGGACCGGTGCTTCTCGGATTTTCTGATACGAACCGTAAGAAGGAGTGGAAGAGGGACGCGGCGAGGGGAGGTTTGCGGGGGCCACGGAAAATATCGAGTGTCTCAAAGGATCGCCGTTTCCAGCCGGCGACCTCCCGATCGCGAGTTCTCTTTCTCCGGCGGTGAAAGCCCCTCGGAGAACTGCTATCGGCGGAATTATCCGAGCGGGTATTTAATTTCCGCGCGAGAGCGAGGCGGGCGTAAATTTCCTCGAGCGTCCCGAAATAAAAGCACCGGCATGGAAGAAGAAGAAGGAGCGAGGGAAAGAGAAAGAGAGCGAGAGCGAGAGGAGAGGCGAAGGTGGAGAGCGGCAAAGGGACGGTATCGCTTTCATTACGTCCCCGCGAACGCTTCTCGTGTTCTCCGTGGGTACATGCGACACCAGAGGCAACGCCATTACCGGAAGGTAGCTTCGCTCGGTGTGTGTACAAGCGCCAGAAGAAACTCAATGGCCGCGCGATACCGGCGACGCTGTAACTCGAGATTATTCCAATTTTATGGCCGATTTAACAAGCTCCGCGGACAGGGGTGTCGGTTTGTACGCGCGCCAGAAGAGAAATTGTCGGCCGGATTTCACCCGGTGCCCGCGGACTTGTTTCTTCCTCGAATACGCGCTCCGGCTCCGTCTCTCTCCCTCTCCCTCTCCCTCCCCCCTCGCTCTGTCTCTCTCCGGCGCTGTTTCTCTTTAACTTGTTCCTTCTCGCGAGCACAACGGGTGAACTGCTCGGTCGTCGTCCCACGTGTGCAAAGATAAATTCCTCGTGTTCCTACGGGCGAAAAAATCTCTCTCTCGAGTTGACGCGATTAAACGGTGACGAAGAAACTTGTCGCCGCGGCGCGGCGGGAAGCGAAGCCGCGGTCGCGCGCAGGCCTCGAAACGAGTTCTCGATTCAAAGACTTCTTAAACGGCCCCGAAGGTTCGCCCGGCTCTCTTGTTCCCCGTCTTTATTCTCGTCCCTCCTCCCCCTCGATCGCGCGAGGGGAGGTTCCGCACGAGGCGACATTATACCGCCGCGTGGTTCCCTTTCATCCCGACCCCCGAAATTACTCGAGAATTTAGGTAAACGAAGGAACCGGCGAACAAGTGTCTCCCTCCTCCCCCCCCCCCTTTGTTACCCCCCCCTACTCATCCTCCGACCCCCCCCTTCCCCCCCCCCCCGCCCCCCCCCCCCCCCCCCCCCCCCTCTCGTCTCGTCGCGCCGCGCCGCGCGCTGTACGAACCGCTCTCCTTCCGCCATCCTCCCTCTGTTGACGGGCTCTCGGAAAGGCAAACGGCGAAGAATGGAACGGATCCAGGGTACGTACGAACCAAGGAACGAAAAAAAGGAGCGCAGAGCGAACCCCATTTACGGCACAATGGGCTCCTTTGAAGCCGAAGGTAATGAAGGTTTCGGGGTGTCTGTCTCGGTCCCTCTTCCGTGCTCCCGATTCACAACCTGACCATCCCTTACCGCACGCACAGGGATACCTATATACCGGGTGTCACCAGACGCTTCCTTCCCTCTCCATTTCCCGCCGATCTGACTTCGTGTTCGACGATCAGCGCCAATTGTTTACGGAATCCCGGTGTTAGCCCGGTCGTCATCCTCCCGCCCAAGCTTCTAGATACTCAACTACCATTTGTCCAAGCTTATCCAAATTTAAATTCTTGGAAGTTTAAGTATTCTAGGGCTACCGTTCATTATATTAGAAAGATAAACATTAAAAAAAAGAAACATTTTCCATTCACTTTTCACTGTCAAAATTCCGACATGAATTAAATATGGTTTAATTTTTAAACAACTTCTACTCAAAATTTATCAATAATATTGAGATCCAAAAATTTTAAGGTATGATTTACTTGTTCTAGAACATGTCTTATTTATTAACTCGATACCTCACATGCAAATATTACATATGGAATTAGTTGATAAATCTATTCTTCACATAACAATATCGGTCTCGAAAAAATGTGAGACATTCTAATCCCGTGTGACAGCAAAAGAATAATTACAAGCTGCCAGAACTGCTCAATAAACACTTATTTCTTTCCTTAATATTTCTAACAAGTTGATAGTGATACAATATCTTCAGATCTTTTTAACTGTCTTATCATTTTGCATTGAGTCTACCAATTTTGTCATAAACGCATAAAATCAGTTAATTTTATCCTGAACAATTCCGAATATTTTTATGATTCCGGATGCATCGAACTTAGTAAGAACGGCGACTCCTAGAAATTCTGACCGAGCAAAAGCGGGTCCCCGAATCGACCGGCACGCAGAGACCGAAAGGATCGGTCGCTCCGTCGATCCGTGATCTTCCGGCTGGCGCAGCGCATCCTCGAAACGGTTAACCCGGATGTCCCCGGGGACACCGGCAAAAAACGTCAGCGCAACGTCGGAACGAACGAACGAACGGAGAAGAAGAAGAAGAAGGAGGAGGAGGAAGCACGCGGATGTCCCTAGCTGAGAAAGATGCCTAGGTATAAGTTAGAACCAGTTTCCTCCGGGGCGGGGAGGGGTAGAAGGGTTGTCCGCGGGTTGCGCCAGTATGAATCCCGTTGGTATGCACTGTGCGCCATAATACCCCATAAGAAATTTACCGCTCTCTAACCGGTGATGGCGTGTACATACGCCGCGCCGGCCACGAGTGCAGGTCGAAGGGAGAACGAGCGACAGGGTGAGAGAGAGGAAGGGCTACGGCGAGAGACAAAGATGCCGTGGTATGAGCTGCAACTCAGAAAAGACCGACGTGGAAAGAGAAACGGTCGGGAAAGGAGAGGGGTGGAGAGGTTGGCAGAAGGTAAACGAAAAGGGGGAGAGTGAGAGAGGGAGAGAGTGAGAGAGAGAGAGAGAGAGAGTGAGAGGGCGAGAGAGAAAGGAAGAGAAGTGGCCCTTCCTTCCGCGCACCGGGCCCCGGCAAAACGTAATTATGCTAATACGCGATTGGCTCGAAAATGTTAAATGCACGAAGCGCAGCACCGCGGGCTACCATGCCTCTCCCTCCATTGGTCGTCCTTCTCTCTCTATCGTCTCGCCTCCATCTTTTTCTCTGCTTCTGCTGCTTCAGCCTCCCTTCCCCCTTCCATACCGGACAACCACCCCCCGCGCTCCGCGCCCCGAGCGCAGATATTTATGGAATCTTCTTCATCGCGCGTTCGCTGCATTCCGCTTTGCTCGCTCGCGTCTTGTCCCGTCCCATCCCGTCCCGTCTCGCGTCCCGGCCCGGCCCGGCCCGTCTCGGCCCGCGTCTCTCTCTCGTCTCTCGGCTCGGCTCGTCTCGTCTCGTCTCCGGGGGCCCCGGGGACCCGGGAACGTTTCAATCTTCATTACCGTCGATGCCAGTGCGACTCGCACCGTGCCAAATTGCGGCCAGGTTTTGTCGCGGCTTTTCGCCGGTCAGCGCCGATATCGCCGAAATAAATCGCCCATCGAATTCGAAATCTACGAGCGCGCGACCCGCGGTCCTGGGACACGATCGGATACGGCCCTGTTGTCCCCTCGGGAGACACAATTTCGCCGAGGAAGCTGGATTCTGACGGCACCGAAAAGCGCTCGTTCATTTTTATCGTCCGTGCAATTGCGATCGTCTGCTCGAACAAGTTATGCGCGATTCTAGAATGTTATTAAGCAACTTGAAAGTAAATTTGAAACGATGAATTCGTTTCGGATGATGCAGGAAGGTGTAGGAAAATCAGGTGAACCAACTTCATCCCCATTCTTGTGATGTTAAAGATTTGCTTTTGGTTGCGCTATGAAACTTTTGTAACGTGGTTGAGAGCTACTATTGTTACTGTATTTGTACGGTACCGGCTATAATAATGCTACCCTAGTTTTACCAAATTCATAGAAAGATACCCAATTTTTTTTTACACGGTAGACATGTTCGAAAAAAGACGATGTAAGAATGGAGAAAAAGACAAATTCGTAGAAAAATAGACAATTGATTCCATATCCTTAGTATTATATTAGCCTTAGCACTGATAGCTGTTCTATATTAATTTATAAAAATAACAATGAGACGTGTATTCTAATTGTTATTATAACATTTAGACCGAAAGAATTACAGCTTTGTTATTTTTTATACGGAAGGATTAAAATCGTAAACGCGAGCAGTTTATGCAGCGCACTAATTCGTGTTCTTGTTGGCAAAGTGCAGGCGAAGAGGACACCGAGGAGAATCGACGAAGAGTGGATCGATGGGCGGAGAATGGCCCCCGAAATTCGCCGGTAGGCCTTTATAATAATGTAATCGGGGCAAATGAGGAAAATTGCTATGAAATTGCAGGATCGAGGATGCGATCCAGGCGGGCCTGTCGAAGAGGGAGAGCACCGAGGGGCGAGCGGCCTCTTGCCCGTCGGAGCCAATGGCTGCCGCCACGTCAGCTGCCATTTCGATGGAAATGCGATGGATGTCCGCTATTTCGTATGATAAAATATCGCCGCAAAAACCGCCTGGCCGGCCGGGGCCCGCCCCGGTATATTCAGCGGCCGCGCAAAGAGAACCCCCTTCGAAAACTTTCCGATGCCCTCCACTTTACTCGTCGAACAGTTATCAATCGTTAGCCGAGAGAAAAACGAGCCGAAACCGCCGCCTTCTAATGCAATATTTATCCGTCGTGCTCCCGAAATACCCGCGCGGAATATTAACCGAACGGCTCGCTTCAATTAATCCCCATTCACCGTGTCGTCGATTAAACCACGGAAGCGATAAGAGATCTGCAAAGTCCTATGCGCCGGGCGATATTCCTTTCACAACTAAGTCCGACCCCTCGCACCCTGAACTCGTCGCCAAAGCAGCATTTTCTTTCCCTTCGATTCAAAGGACCCGTTGCCGTTTCAATTAATTAAGAAATTCAGAATTTTTTGCATTTATTATGAAAATGAAATTGGCAGCTCGAGAACGTTAAAAAATTTCATGGGCATTTAGAATTCATAATTATAATTTATAATTGTCAATAACCGTGACGAAGTACTGCGGCAAATCGTACAAAAAGATGAGCCTTGTAGTAGCAAAATGAAATGAACTGCGTCCGCTTGAAAAGCGTGAATAGAAAATGTAGATACCTAAGTATCCATCGGTCACCGAAATGCTGATAGAGTTTCCTACATGGAGGATGGTAGCCTGCTCATTGATAAAAATTGCGAGCGAAACGGCCGAGTCAATTTCCCACGAGGCGGAGGAAAAAAGCAGGCAAAAACCGCGCAGCCCAGGTGAGGAAGATGGCCGACCCGATGCAAACAACTGCGGAGCAACGTGTCCGTCCGGCTGGCCGGCCATTGGACAGCTAAATGACACCACTTACGCTAGAAGGCGACTCGAGCCGGCCGGCGAGGTATACCATAGACGACGACAACGACGACGGGTGGTGCCGAGCTTTCACTACAATTACGGGAAATTGCGGCCCCGCTCGTAACACTTGTTTTTCAAGCGTTACGGACGGCTTATCTACCGCGACGCCGGTAATCCCGAACAATTGGAGCGAACGCGAGAATACGCGGGAGTACGCGGAGCTGTTGACTGTTCGTTTGGCACCAGGGTCGCTGTGCCGCGTACGTCGGGGGCTGACGATCGTCGATCATCGACGTCATCAATTTTTCGTAGCTCATGACACCTCCGAGTAATTTCAAAAACTGGGACAACGAACCGAGTAGTCGCGGTCGATCGAGGCTATCGTCGACGACGCCGTTTCTACAGTTTCGTCAGGTGGACGGTCGACGCCTGGTGAACGGCCAATTGATTATGTCTACGTAGCATTGATTATTTTGGTCTAGGTAGCGCGCGAACCTTGAGGTGTCTCCAATGCAACCGCAAAGACGGATTTCATTAAATTTCCATGGATCTATGGTAATAAAAACCTTCGACCATGAACAAGGAACGTCGCGGTCTTGTGCCGGTCGCATTGATTGTCCCCGAGCATTTAGCTAGAGCCACGTCCACCGATCCTTACATCGGGACAAATTATTGCCACGGCTATCGATCTTCGGCATGTATCATGGATAAATCAAGCGCGGCTTCCGTTTACATCCAAATACGTTTCGGCGATACTTAATTTACAAGCCACGGGAACATAACCGGCGATCCCAGAATAAAACAACCGTTCAATAATAACGGAAAAATTCATGGTCACGCTGCGCCATCGAGCCTGTCCGCGCGACGTCGCGCGGCGAGAATGGGCCCGTGTCTGGCAATCGTCGAGTGCGTACTCACCTTTTCGAGCTCGAGGAGGTGAAACCGGAGGACCTGGATCGCCTGGACCATCTGAAACGAAAAAAAAAGGAATCGAGTGAAATCTGTTGGTCGGATACAAAAGGGGACGCGCGGGTCGGCTGAGAAGAGTCAAAGAGGAGTCGAAGGACGGGGCGAGGAGGAGGAGGAGGAGGAGGACCACGGCGGAAGAATCGGCGTCGAGCGTGTGTATCGGTCTTGTCATTTGTATCGCGCCGAGTGCCGTGGCTCGGTGCACTCCGCGGGGATTAACGGGAATTAATTATTATTGCATCTGCACGCCGCTAATTGCGTCCCTGGATTCCGTGTTCCGGCCGGAACACGATCGATGCGGCATCGATGGACCGGTTCAACGACCTCGGGCCGAGACTGCTCGAGGCTGGCCGGTTCGAGGAAGGTGCCCCCCCGTCGTCGTCGATCGCGGAACAGGCGGCAGAAACGCCAGAAAACCGCGCGTTCCCTCCTTCCCTCGGGCATAATTAGCGGACGGGTCCGACTCGTAATTTTCTCGGGGCATTATTTTCACGAACTCTCTCTCGCTATCGCCGCGGAATCCCGCTTTGAGGGAGCGGCGGCGGGGGACGCGCGCCACCCTCCTTTATTTCTCCGAATGCTATACTACACGACGTTTTTCTAAACGAGAGTCACGTTCGCTGTCGACGAGGCCAGGTATCGGACGTGCATACTCGAGCCGGGGCCATCGGCATAATTTTCCGATACGCCGTAACGCTTAAACCCACCACGGAGAGAGCCCCCGCAATCTCTTGCCGGCCCCCTCCCCACTCCACCCTCACGGCACAGACTCGGAGGAAACCCGGGCCCCCGGTCGGCCCCGGCTACGGCCCCCGGTGGTAGCAGAAGCGGCAATTCAATTAGGCAAAGCGGCAATCTTAATTGTTAATTAACATTATATTTATGCAATTATGGTCCATTATGATTCCGCGCGGACGATAACGAAGCGACCGCGATGAGTGCTCCCTCAGATAGCGACTCCTCGAAAGCACGGCTCCGCGCGCTCTGCCTCCGCCCTCGCTCCCTCTCTCTCTCTCTTTCTCTCTCTCTCTCTCACACACACACACACGAGGTCTCTCTCCTTCCTTCTACACCCCACCTCCACCTTCGTCGTCCAGGTGAACACGCATGGAACTGGCTGGAGGTCGCTGCCAACCGACTGACAACGAATCGAGCGCGTTTCGATACGGCACGAAGCGATAGGAACAATTCGCAATCAGCGTCTAATGGAACGAGCCCAGTCCCGCCATCTTAGAACCTCTGGGGCGGAGGCTACGCCGGCGTTCGAACTCGAGGAATTTTCTGCTACTTCGACGACACGAAGCATGATTCAAAGCGTACTTCACAATGGTCAAATATTTAAAATCTCGAGCAACTATCAGGTCGTCCCATAGATGCGTGTCGCGAACATGGCTGCGCTTTTCGCGGCGCGTTTTCTACACGCAAAATGATAAGCAAACTGGCTATTATGCATTTATGCTAAAAGTGAGCAGGTACGATTTAAAACAGCGTAAAGATTAAAAGAGACTAAGAACGTTGATTCATTCATTTGAATATATTAAAACTAATAACCGGAGAAAAGAAACGGTGCTTGACTCCTGTGTTCTGGAAAATGATGTTTCGTATAAAGATTCGCAGTCCGGGGATAGATCACCGAAGGTAAAGAAGCGAAACGATCGTGTTCACTCCGAAGTGGGCACTCGGCAGGGAACGTTAATATACCATAAGCGTTTCATTTTTTACACAGTGGATGCGCGAAGATAATGCAGCAACATTTGTCAGAAATAATTGTCAGCTCAACCGCGTTTCGGACCCACAAATGAATTAGACGCGAACATGATTCCTAATCGAGTGCGGACGAAACGTGAAACTTATTATGTCTGTAACTTTGAACACCGCGTAATCGTCTGTCCGCAGATATTTAAAGAAAGTGAGAACAGTAAACGGCACGAACTCGAGACACGTGTACAACGCGAAGAGCATGTACAGTTACCTTTGGAACTCCGTACGGCAACGTTGAAACATCGAGCCCCTGTGTTACACTGTGCACTGTGTACAGTACGCTACAGGTTACATCAAACATCCAAAACGAACGTAATCTTATAAACGCGCCACCGACTTGTCAGAAATGCGTTGATTCAAGCCTTACGTGTGCCCCGCTTCAGAAACGCGATCGGTTTGTACCATGAACGGCGGTTCAGAATAGATTTCTGGCGAGCGGAGCCAGGAACTCGGAGCCTTCGCCGCGAAGATCCGGCCCGCGTGAGCTGTAAGAACCTATTATCAGAATAACCGGCCGTCCACAAAGCGGATGTCAACGTAAGTCGACATCAAACGATTCTCAACGCGGCTATCTGAACGAACAAAGGGGAACGATATAATTAGAAGCAGCTGGAAGTCGACACGTATCGTCCGAAGCGCGAGATAAAAGCAATCCCGATGGACAATAAAGAGATCGCGCGGGCTGGGTGCAGGGGGCCGGATAACGAAGTGAAAAGTGCCCCGGCCGCGCTACCCGGTTACGCGTCCCGTAAATACCGGGTTCAACTGCCGCGGTGGGGTTATAAAATCGGGAGCCAATTTGGCCCGGGCTTGAACTGCCTGTTAAACTGTTCGTCGCTGGTGATCTGCGAACGGGATCGATGGAATTGAATGCGTGATCTATACGCCGCGCCGACAACCGAAAGCGATTGCTCTGTTGCGCGATTGTCTTCGGCGGTTCTGGGGTCCGCGTGGCGAACCGCGTCCGACACCCGTGATACTCCTGTTTCAACCCTGTTGGTCTTCTAGTGTCTAGCAGGGCTGTGAAATATGATTGAAGCATACAAAATTATTTTGACAGGAAAATAAATTTTTCTCATGTTCAGATTTTTACAGTGAATCCATAAAAGTGGAAATTTGCGGATGATTCATTTATGGAGTTTTCGGGTACCTGGGTTATCCCTGAGATTGTCGAATAAACGAAAATTACGCGAGTATCTTTTAACTGGCTAAAGGAGCTATTACTGTTTTGAGAATGTTTATGAATTTCTTTTATTTATAATTAATTGTTCTATACTATCATTATCCTATATCTAAATTACACCTGAACATATTTTGTAAGCTAGCCTTTTTAGATCTTTTTCAAATTTTCAGCAAACATGTGAAAAAGCAAAGTTAATTCCCAGAAATCCAGACAACAATATGTACACTCAGGGTCGAAATGTACCTGAGAACAGAGCCAAACCACGAAGAAGTGTCTATTAGCGACCTTGTCATCTTTACAATAGTCACGACCGTAGCTCCGCGACCTCTTCGAATAGTTCTGCAGTAGAACTCACGGTTCATTAGGACCGAGCAGTAACCGAGTCGTTAATGTAATGGAAGTGCGCTTAATTCTCCCCGGCGTCGAGAATTTTTCGATCAAGTAATTAAAGTTCGACTAAGTGGATCGCTGCGTTCGCAGCAGGAGCTCGGCGTCGGTCGAGTAAATTGTCGTCCAAGTGAACGGACTACCGTATGAATCTACTGCTGCAACGACAGCGACTCGTTTCATCCGAGGCAACGCGATTCTTTCGTTTCCACGGGTTTCTGGGACGCGGAGGAAGCCGTCGGGTCTTCGACACTTCACGAGCCCGGCGCGGCGGCGACGTCCTCGTCGGGGGAAAGAAGGGCGGCGATGTCGAAGGAACAAGGTAAAAAAAACAGCCCGGGCACGCCGCTGCGAAGCGAGAAGAAAGAGAAAAAGAGAAGATGCTATCGGGCCAGTAACGAACACACAACACGCAGCCCCCGAGTGCTCGTTGACGAGATGGTGCGAGAGTCGATTCGCCACGACGTGTTTCTCTGCTCTCGTTCGCCGGCCTCCGCGTACAATGTGTCCTCTATATCCCGACGGTTTTGTTGCTCCGTCCGACCTGCTGCTCCGTTTCTCTCTTTCCCGCCGCCGCCGCCGCCGCCTCCTCTCTTTCTCTCTGTCTCGACCCGACCCGTTATCTACTACGGCCTACTCGATCCTCGCGTTCCCTTCGCAGTTTTATTGCCGCGGATCGCTAATCGAATGCAATCGCGGATGCAACCGCGACACGTTCCCACTGTCCTCCATTTCGAAGCTCCTCGACTTTAGTAACCTACAAACCGCCCATGGTATTCCATTAGCCTGTTCTAACGAAATGTTTCAATGGCATCGTCGCGAATTCAACACTCGCCTCGTGATCATGGACCGTTCAACTATTTCAGTGCAATGTTACATCTAAGCGAGAAATACCGAGCGAAGTGGATGTAATCTGGAGAGGTTATGATACAAAAATTCTGTGAATTGTCAGGAGACAAAAATTTTGAACGACATTATAGTTGGATCTATCGGAAGCGGATAGCAGCCTCGGGCAAGGGACAGAGCGGAGAATGAAACGCGGACGAGTTCTCCGGCAAAACAAAGATGGCCGTCGAGCTATGGGCGAAGACAGTAGTTTCCTGGTGAACATTCCGGCCGAAACAGCGGAACAATATCTCCTCTATGCTCCCGCGTCTCTGTCTCGGATCGCGGCCGCGTATCTGCTCGTTGCAGCGCGTTCCAGTCGCGCTGGCCCTCTTTATCGCGCGCGTTCGCGCTCGATCTCTCGGCCAGCCGGAGGTTTTGCCGCGATCGCTCATCACGTGATATTAATTAGGCTTGCGAGCGAGGCAGCCGGTTCGCCCTCGCCGCGCCGAGGAAGAGAAAAACTGCGAAACGCGCGAAGAAACGGGGAGATGGTGTTATTTATAAGCGAACGGGCAGGGACGACGCAGTCGGAAGCGACGCCCGACGACGGAGCTCTCCCCACAACCGCAACGCGCTCGAAAAACCGCTCCGAGCCGCTCCGTCCCGATCGCGCCGTCCCTTTTCCGCTCCGCGCGAGCGCGAGCGCCAGCGCACCGTGAACCCGATCCACGCCGTGGCCGCGTATTCGATGCGTGCCGGAGATACGAGAGACGCGCGCGTACGCGCGTAAATGAGCGGCGTGTCGGGGGCCCGGCGATTCACGGGCACTGATTTCGCCCGCTTTTTGCCCGCCTTCCTGTCTCGCTTCTGTCTCGCTGGCTCTTCATTTGCTCGGCCAACACCCGCCGCCAGTTCCCCGCTTGGTAACCCCTTCGGGGAAGTTCGAACGCCGGCCGATCGAGACCGAGCGGATCGCCGAGGATTCTTTAACGCTCCGCGAATCCGCGACCGGGCCGCGCCTTCCAGCAGGCGCGGACTGGGAATGTTCGCTGAGATTGGCAGCCCCTGGGAATCTTGATGGGCGAGCTAGCACGGCATCAACGGGTTGCCAAGCGAGTCCACGCTCGAGAACTTCTCGCGGCGAGACGAACATTTTTATTCACGGGCGGAGGTGGTCTCTGATTAGAGATTACTGCGTGCGTATGGAACCGTGAAACGCTTGTCACTGTCGACAATGTACGATCAGATGGACGAGAGATAATAAGCATTTAATAGTAATTAGCCTCGCGACGACTTTTACTGTACGAAAATTATAATGACAGTATAATATGAAAGTACTGCTGTGGTCTGCTGTCATGAAATGAAAATTGAAAATGTTTGAAAGTAAATCCTAGGAAGAAGATGTTCCTAAACCCGCAAGTATCGCTATATGATACAGAAACTACTGGTATTACCTAATATTATATTATGTTCTTTGTACTCGCCGTATCAAGTCTCCGCGGTAACGCGGCACGATTGCGCATTCGTTTTTCGATTCGTCGATGCAGGCGACCGCCGACGAGGAGAATAAACAATAATAGCCGTTCGGTAAAGAGGAGAGCGTGTAGTGTTTCAGCGGGAAAACGTCGCAATCAGGCGATGAATCGCTTATGACCATCGCTAAGTTCCTCCCAGACAGAAAGTTGGCCTCCACCCAGCCGGTCGTTTCATAAGAAGACACGCTACCGACCAATCTTCGGGCATGAAATATGGTCGACGATAAAAAAAGATCCGCGAACAACAATGCAAGGTTAATAAACTCTCGGTCCTTTTATCCGCGGTTTTCGATGTCCCGATAAAACGCCGTTCCGTCCATTGTCTCAATTTTCATGCGGAACGCGACGCGTTTCTTCGGCGACCGCTCGGGAGAGAGCCGATCGCGGGGCGGCTTCTGCGCTCGCGCGCGCGCGCGCGCGATTCAATTAGCGGCGCTCGATGGCTCGTTTATCGGCAACAATTATTAAATCATCGGCGCTCCTTTCGCCGGTCGGTGCTCGCCGCGACAGGAGGCGGTTGCTGTAATTTATTTCGCTTCTTTCGCATTGTGCGCCAGTTATCCATATTTCTATTTAGTATCGCATCGGTTTCGCGCCGCGTCGCCGGGAGATTTACGACGTCGTAGATCCTCGCTCGGCTGGAAATTCCGTTGAATATCGAGGCACGAGCCGTCGATTTCTTCTCCATCGACTACAATTCACGCGATTCTTTATTTATCCCGGTTCTCGCCGGGATCAGCCTATTAGGCACGAAAGAAAGTGCCAAGTAGGGATAGGGGAGAGAGAGAACACTCGGGAGCGTGATGCGCCTCGAGGAGCGAACTCGTCCGTTATCGACGCGTTATTAGTCATTCGAGCTATCGTACGGCCAACGACGGTGCACAGTTTTCTCAGAAATGAGTAATGTGTCGGATTCCTCAATTGCGTTGAGCACTTTGTACACGAACAAGATAGCGGACACTTTTCAGTGTGCAGCAAGCTAAAGGAGATTGGGGAGCATCGAATCACTGGCGATTAAGGAGAATTCGAGATGTACTCTCTTTGGCAGCGATACGTAACAATTTCGTGCGATGTTATTAGTACGAAATTAGACAAGTGTTTATGCGACCATTGCCAAGATGTTATTTTGCCTTTTGACTCGCGTAACCGTGAAGGCTCGCTTAAAAATACAAATCTTCGAGCGCTGCATATTAAAAAAGGGTAGCACTGGATGTAATCAGAGGATAAAACAATATTTCGTCTCCAATAATCATTCAAACGAAACGTACAAGTGATCGAATATTATTTTATTCCGTAGCGTAAACCATCACACAACATATGGATCTCAATATTGTATTAATAAAATGATTCAAATTCGTAGCTTAAAAAATCAGATTGAACAGTCCCTGCTTGCAGCATATTGAACAATTACTTTTATCAATCTATAGCAATAACAATTTCTTTTCTATAATTTTTATTTTGTTTTCTCTCGCGTATTATCTTCTTCTGTACTAAACGGTTTTCTCATAAATATAAGAATAAAATGTAATGAACGAATAACATTTTTCATCCGACCGAAATCACCGCGCTACTTTTATTGTTCGAGGTGCGAATCATTGTATACAATACATTGTTGCGGTTTCTTCCTAACGAAGCCCCGATTCACTGTCCGGTCTCTTCCACCCTCTTCTGTCTCGCCGGTTCACGCGGGAACGAAACGAAACGCGGCTGGTCTCTCTGGCGCGCGCTTTGTCGGGCACGCTCGAAGATGACGAACCTCGTTGTCGCAGATTAACGAGCGTTGTCGCGATATGTAATTTACGGCCGTCTCGCGGGACGTGTTTTAATTAGATTGACGCGTCGCGCGGGTAATTTGTAGCGCGATACTGCCGGCGAGGTTGCGAGACGCTGCAAGATTTTCGGCGGGACGGTTTCGTTGCGCGGGTTAAATGCGGCCGTTTTGAAGGCTGATTAGGTATTAATCTAATTTACTGCCTGCGAATACCAATTAAAACGGCCGGCCGCGGCGTGTTTACGTGGAATGATATATTCCCGTTAATTGGGAATTCTGATTGAAGAGAACACGCCCGAGACTTACACCACCACCACCACCACCACCGCCGCCACGTAAACCGCCGAGTGTCGGACAGCGGCCGAAACCCCCTAATTACTTCGAGCCGAGTGTCTAGTTCTGATGGCTCGCGATCCGTCTCGTTCTCTTTAATTCGTACAAATTACTTGGCATCGAATAAGCACGCTGCCCGCCAGATGCTTTTTCGAGCGGTCACGTCCAAGACTAAAAACGATGCATTCTCCTTCTTCGCACGAACGTTCCCCAATAGTACCACCAAACGATCATCAACTGAGTTCTGACAAACCGCTCGACTCGACTTTACATGCTTTTTTTAAACGAGTCTGCGGTTTAACCCTCGTTCTCGCGTAACTGCGTCGATTATGCAGTACTTATTCGCCCTTAACCCTTCACTCTCGAGTGACGACTGTGTAGCGCCATTCGAAATAAACTGCATACGTGCCGACAGAACTTTTATACTACTAATTTCTGTTATATTTAAAACATCACTATAAAGCAATAATCTCCACGTCACGCGCTTAACATGAAATAAATCATGTCAAATTGAAATTCTGTATGCCAATAGTTCAAAGAATTAATAATATCCCCGATTGTTGTTACTTGTACATTTTCAATTATTTTCATTCCTGACTCTGTTAGCAGAAGATCCAAATTCTGCTATGATTTATAAGAAATTAATCACGTTCATATTCAGGAAATGACAGATAAAGAAATAGATAAGAATTAATAAAAGAATCTCACAAAGAATACCACCAACAAAGTGAATAACGTTTATATGTACTAGATTATGCATCAAATAATCATCGCGAGTCTGAGTCGTTGCTATGGTGCAAGGGGTTGAAGTGCATTGATCAAGTCAACATAGAAAATATTTGATTTGAATTTATCATCAGCGAAGAATTCCTAAATGCATGTAATTGTGCTACCTGTGCGAAACGCAGACATGAACGGTTCGTATCAGAAGCGAAATGCGACGTTATCAGGGTCCGGTTAGAAGCCGCCAAAAATCGGTCGCCGAACCGAATCGCGTGACGGTGGAGCAGTTCGCAGCGCCGGCTGCAACCTCCTCCGGTCCTCCTGGGTACGCGAGAGTGCACGAGCGGCGACTCTAATGAATGGTCGTTAATTGTATCAATTATTAACGAGGGACATCGCGCGGACGCCGCGACCACTCTTATCGATGTCCAGTGATTTACGAGCCGGAGAACCATCGCCTCTCTCTCTCTCTCTCTCTCTCTCTCTCTCTCTCTCTCTTCTCCGTCTCTCCTCCTCCTCTTCCTGTTGCTCCTTGGACGGCCTCCTTTCTCGTGCGAACGATTCCCGAGACTCCTCTCGCCGAATCGCGGCCGGCTCGACGTCCGACCGCTTCATTATCGGCGTTGCCTCGTGTCGAAAATACCGCGCGACGCCTCGCCACCGGCGTCGTCCTCGCCTCCGCGGTAATTAATTTCCAACCACCGATCCCCCGAACCACTGTCACGTTCGCGTGTGACTTATTCATTGGCCATTTGCTACGATCCAACTCTCGCACGTCCAACGATGTCCAGGTTCCACGGAAACCTCCTATTTTCTACGGAATTCGGGACGTTTGGAAAACCGTCGTGATTTTTGCGAGTTTATTCTTGGATTTCGAGATCATGGTTTTTGAATGAGATTCGGAGATGATTTTTAGAGAAGAAAATGGCGGATCGAGGACCACGGAGTACTAATGGCTTAAATTGGAAACAATTGGTGCCATTACGTACGTTTATTTCGAGTCTGCGGATTTTTTGATTGCTTTGTATTGTCCGAATAGAATCTGAGTGGTTCACAAGGGTTCCGATGACGTCAGAACTGTGCATCCTACTGCAGAAGTTTCACTCGTGTAAATAAACGATCCAGATATATGCTGTTCATTTCTGTTATCAGTGAAATCTTTGGTAATCTAGTTATATCAGGAAAATATATTCTTATTCGTTTTTAAATGTCTTTTTATGACTTGAAGGACAATGTAATATGTTTCATATGCACCAACCTAATATTTTAGGATTCTTTGTCCACAACGAGTTAAGAACGGTTCCCAGTACATTGGACAATAAGTTCGTTACAGTTGCCTATGGATGATCCGATATTAACACGAAACCCTACCGAAAGCCGTGCGCGCAAACAAATCGAAGTATGTATGCAGATGATTTCGGATTCGACGTCGGGATTGGAGCACCGTCGAGCCTCGCGGGAATGCCTGCCTCTGCGGTTGACATTTAATAAACAATTAAGAAACAGCTCGGACAGAAAGGCAAGCCCGGTGTCTAGAGGTAGTCGGCGGAATAGGTGGGGCCCGCGCGGCCAGGACAAATGGCCGTTTCGAGTGCGGGCGCCCACGATGGCAGTTTCCCCGTTGGTACGGAGGGACATCGCTTTCCTCTCTGTATACAGAAGAAAAAGGTTGAAGAACCTTGCGCGGCACACGGTAGCTGAGAGAGCGTTGTGCAAGCAAGGGACGGTTTATCTACGACCCTCTGGCACGTTCGCCGCGGCGAGACACTCGAGGCGACAATATTTAAATATTGTTAAGCCGCGCGATACCCTCGCGTCGACAAACACGAGGCGGCGGCGGCTCTCCTCTCCTCTCTCTCTCTCTCTCGCCGATTTCACGGGGCCGGTGTCGAATATCGATGCCACGAAACGCGTTTTCGTTTGACCGAGGACGTGTTCCGCGCTCGAGCACTCGCCACCGAATGGGAAACAACGACTCGACGTGTACGAAAACATACTGGGCAAACTTTGCTAAATAGAGGCGAACGAGTGAGGAGCATCCAGACGAGCATTGTCATTCCTTAGTCTTACGGATGGAGATATACGAGAATATAAGGCAGTTCTTTTAATTCAAAGCAAATTTAAGTTCTGGAATCGTGCGAATTAAATGTAAGAAAATTTACGCGGTCGGAATACAATTTTAAAATATAAATAAATTATTATAAGACAATTCTCATTGCAATATATTAGATAATTATGATTGTAACAAAAAGAAAGTCTTACTCAATATTAATATAACAGCTGTTGACACATTTTTGTAAAAGAGAATCCTCTATTCTTATTCAACCAAAATCAATTTAATTCGGTACAGTTAGAAAACATACGAAAAAATAGAAGGTGTCTTATATCTATGTCCGACACCGTGCGTTGGGTAAGAGTAAAGGGTGCTAAACGACGCAGGGAGGTACCGACAATGAAATGCCCGCGAAATTACATCCGTATCTCGCACTGCCTACTTTCGTTACAGTATAATTATGTTATCGAAGTCATTAGCCGCGATACGGCGGCATTAAAAGTTAATGGATCTATTAAGTGGCAAACTGAAGTATAAAAATTTCATCAGCTCTTGTCTAAACTTTCGTTCCGTAACGCATTTCCATTCCCCATGCATACATGCATTTCGCAGTCTGTTAACAGACTGCGGGCAACTATGCATTTATAGCCCATGAAAGTTTTCAGAGAACTGTAACCCGCTAGGCGGAATGAAATTTAACAGTGGTTTAAACTAGCGATGATTTACGGTGCTATTACCGGCCATACGAAATAAAAAAAAACATCGCGCCGGTCTTTGGGAATTGAACGAGAAGGAACGGTGTTGCGCGGAAATACACGCTTTTATAAAATTAGAGTGATGTTTAAAAATTGAGAAATCATTTTGGTTTCGCATTGTCTCGAAAAAATAGCAATTCTCCGATCTCCCATCCCAAGCACCTGAGGTTTACAGGTTTAACACGTTGAATGCCACGGGGGTCACCGGTGACCGGCGCTGAACTTGGCAGTGACGCCATAGGGGCCACCGGTGACCGGCGCGCTCAAATTGATGAAAATATATATAATTTAAACAAATGACAATACTTATAATTTTTTTATTATTATCATCGTTGATGTAGTGGTGTGAGGAAATGAATGCCTTATAAAAAATCTGAAAATAGTTTTATTTATACATGAAATATAGTTTTATTATGTGACATTATATGTATCGCATAATAGAAAATTCCTGTAAAATGGGCGTGACATTCAACGTGTTAAAAGAAACTTCAGAGGGTTTAATAAAACGACGTCGATATCTCGTTAAAATGCCGAGAACATGAAACACTTCGACCGAGAGTTACAAACGTCCCGCAAAAAATTTTAGTTTCCTGGCCGGTTCAAATTATTAGCTCTAACGAGATCATCGTTGGCTGAAGTCGGTTGAAAAGCACGAAAGAATTTCAGCGAACCGCGCCAGCTATGAAATCGTCGGGAGCATCTGGGTGCATCGAGGGTTAATAGTTCAATAAACTATCACTGGGTGGTGGAAACGGAGGAGAATCAGCGTTCAACGGAGGAGGACAACGTTCGCGAGCCATAAGATCTCCAGGAGGGTTCCGCTGCCGCATTCGCGCGCGTAACGAAGTATTAAGATGATAGTGCGGTCTGGCACGGGCCATCGAAACGGCGGACCGCCGTCTTAATAGCCGGAGATTTATAGTCCCGACGAGTCGACGCAACGTCACCGGCCGGAGAGAACCGAGAGAGAAAGAAAAAGAGAGAGAGAGAGCGGGAGAGAGAGAGAGAGAAAGAGAGAGCAAGAAAGATAGAGACACAGCCCTAGTCCGCCGTAACCTAACCCAACTGAGAGTAGAAAGAACGGCTGCGAGAGGTGTATGCATACGCGTGTATGCGTCTCTGTGCCGCCGCGTACGTGTGCGCAGAGGGACGAGAAACGCGGGGCAGAAACACGAGGAGGTCGACGGGGACGGGGAAAGGTCTTGCGCCACCGCAACGGTCCCAAACAGAAACGGACAGAAGAAAGCGGAGACGGGGAAAAAGGAGAAAATCGAGGAAAGGGAGGAAAGAAGTTATCGCGCCTACCCTGGGTGGTCCCGACGAGGGAGAACGAGAACCTGGACGGGAAAGAATTTTAATTTGGCGTACTTGAAGATCGGGGATGCTGGTTGCCCAATCCCGGTGTTTGCTTTAATCATTTTTCCTGTTAACGTAAATATTGGCTCGGCACAGATTTCCTTGTATTTACAACCTCCGCGGGTCCCCCGTGGGAGTCTGTAAATAATTATCCGGCGACTCCCGCAACATAATATCGGTCCAACACTTGCAACCCCTCGTTTATTTCTGGAGCTGGTAATTCGATCGCAATTGGACGAAATAGGATATAAATTGAATTTTCAAAAAGAACATGCGTCAAAGTTGTCAAGAATTGTCAAAAAGAACTTTGCCCTTTTCTGGTCTTAGAGGATGATTATAAATACACTGGACAGCAGAAAATTTTTAATCTCCGGAAAATTAAAATAAAAAGAAGATTTAAAATAACCGAAGTTTACTAAGTGATTTACATTTACAAAAATTTACAGTAATATTACTGTTATATTACAATTGAAAATAGGTGTCTAAAAAAGTCACAGTTAAACTACAATGAAATAAAGGCGCGTTCAAAAGACACAGAAATTCGTCATGCATTCGCGGCAGTAGAAAACTAGTGACTGCGAGTGGAATCAATCAGTAGTTGGCAAACAGTAAAAATCGAGCCAACACGAGCGATAATTGAATAGAAAGTCGAGAGATAATTTGAAGGTGTAATTGCGTATAAACGACTGGTTAACGCGTGTACGAGCGGCGCAGCAGGGTCGAAACAAAATTGAAAACCCACAGCGAAAGGCGGGGCGCAGTCATCTGTACAGGTAGAAATAATCGTCTGGCTACCGTTTTTTCGTCGATTTCGCAAATTTTCAATTTCCCATTCGTACAGATTAGAGCGACGAGATACGGGGCGTGCGCGCGCGCGCGCTCGCGCGGGCTGCCGGCGCGGCGTTTGCTCGTCCAGCCGGGCAATTACGTTAATCGGCGCTTGATTTACGATAACCGTGCCGGAATATGTGTAACGAGCCACGCGCGGTCGCCTGCTTGGTCCCGGGGAGCACCTGCGTTTTTCGAAATATTTTTGGCCGCATTAACGGGCTTAACGAGGGCCGGCGACAACCCCAAAAAGAAGAACCACGACCGACAAAACCACGGGGCCAACCTATCCCTCTTTGTTTTTCGTCGCGCTTTTTAGGAATGCAAGCGTGAATGCGGCACGACGACGTTGACGACCTCCCGGCATTCATTGGGTCGCTCGCGACCCCCAAAAAGCAACTTTATCTTACACGCTTTCTACTCTAATTTATCGTTGCACTATGTCATCGTCGTAATTAGTAGTTTAATGCAGTTTCTTTTTTATTTCCAGTTCGCCGGAAACGGAATATTTCTTTTAAAACTGCGTTTGAACGTTCTTCCTTTGATAAATGAAAAGAAAGAACTGTTAGCTAAGGATTAGTTGGGAAACGAACGAAATGATCACTAAATAATAAATTAATCTGAAGATGATGAAACTTTGGTCGGCTTCTACTCGAAACGACGAAAATACTATTCAAATGTTATTTTTTATTAACAGTTCAGGTTATTAAAATTTTCGTCATAAATGTTAGCCTAATTATTAGTTATTTCCTCGTTGAAAAGATAAAACTCCTGCTACACGATATATTCATCATGGTCACGACGATTCCTACGTTTCCAATAATTTCATAGAGGAAAAGGAAAATTTTTATTTACCATATATTTAAATTAATTTGAATTCGAACGCCAGCCGACCAGAATTTCTGAAAGGAAACGCGCAACATTTCCAGCTTGAAATCTTCATCGCGCGGTTGACGGCGTTGTTCCCGAAATGCGTGCAGGCAGCATGGAAAATGATCTGGCACCGCGATCTCAATCGAGTCGTGCAACGTCCAGCGTTTTTCTCACGTTTCTCTTTTTCCTCGCGCGATCGTGCCCGCGTTACGGAAAAACGGCGAAGCGAGCTCGCCAGGATTTGCATGCGTCTAAGGCCGAGGAGCGCATTTTTCACGGCGGCGGCGGCGCGCCGGCACACCGGGAATACATTTTTCAACGTCACCGGGATGAAGGTAAACAACGCGCGGAAAAATATGTCGGCGAGCAAATCGGCCCCGCGATCGCTTATCTGCCGTTATCAAGCGGCTGCGCTCATGCACGATCGACCGGAATTTAATCAACGCCCGGCAGCCACGCTCGCGTCGAAATTAGACGGGTCTCCGGGCTTGGAAAACGGCTCTGAACGAGGGAAGTCTCGGGCGCGGATCGGATCGGCTACGAAAATACTTGGAATAATTAAACGACTCGGCGGCGATGATTTTGTTATTAGCTCGACGCGCAAAGTGGCTTGTTTTCGTCGCGACGAAACGCTCGACGCGTTGCGTCTACCGCCAGGTGTTAATTAATCGACGGAGACTCAGTTTGTCGGCCAGTTTCCGTATGATATTGTTTGCGTCCGTCGGAAAATTAAATATTTAAACGAGCTGATTATACCATCGTTACGTCTGCGAGAGATCTGCTTTTTAAGAAACGAAGTATGCATCTCGTGCTGATGTTTATAAAACTAGGACTCAATTTTACGCCATTCTTTCACAGATTTCCTTTTCTGAAGACGGACAAAATTTCTTACAATTAGAAAATCTAGTACGATGAGCATGGAAATAAAATTAAATGTATTTAATACATATTTAACAAAATAATAATGTAATATTAATGTCATGTAAAAATTGAAAACTATCCATTTTAAGAGACAGCGATATTAGGAGAAAAATTTGTGATATAATTAGAATTATTGTGGATGAAGTCAACAAGTTATTATCCATTATTTTCTAATAAATGATTATAACTACAATGACGAAATTTTAAATAGAGAAAAGGCGAGAATGGCGTGCCTAACAACCAGTCGGATGCATCTTTAGAAAATCGTTGAACATGGAAGAGAAATTGCGTCGAATGTTCGGTCGGTTCCTGTGGAAGGTACGAGACACGTCGCGCTAACATTAGCCAGGCAGATTCCCGAAGGAGGAGGAAAACAAAGATCCACGAATCCGGGTCCAAGTGTCTTGGCAAGATGGACGGTGGCATCTTGCGTCACAAAGTTGCGAGAAGCCCCGTTCCTCGTCGCCAAGAAGACCGGTATAATGGACCACCAGCGTGGAAGCGTTCGCCAGGCCCTCGGTTACGTTATACTTTACACATGCTTCTCCCACCTCGTCGCCCGGGACGCTTCTTTTTCTTCCGACTATGTTCGAAGAGTCCCCACGACGGCCGCCTCCTACGATCCCGCGGACAGCTTTTTATTTCTAATTCGCGGGGACCCGGGGGCCCCGGGCGAACATGGACGCGCCGACGTTCGCGTGGGCGTCGAGATTTTTGGCGGAGGTGGTGGCCGGAGCAGCGTCGAAAGTCGAATATCCGACGGCGGTCTCGAGCAATTAGCCGGAAACTGGCAAGCGTTTAGATCGTATTATCCGGAGCGCCGTGTCCAGAAAATCGGACGGACGTCTTCTATTACCTTGGGAGATCGTTATCTCTAATAGCGGCGCGTTCGATGGCGCCCAATTTACCGGAGTCGTAACTAAACCGTGGACGACTTTGTAAATTTACGGTCGCGGATGCTAATTCATAAAAAAAATAAGGCTAGACGGAATTTTAGTGGCTATACCGCGGCTTTTATCGCGCTCGTTTCGTACATGAAACGGTAAACTACATAAAAATCTTTGTTTTACTGCATTTTGCCAGATAGGAGACGCGAGTCCGTAAACTTTCACTGAATGGGAAACCGACCGAGACGCGATTCCACCACCGAGCGAAACCGTAAAGAACGGGGCACAAAAGTAATTGCCAATTGCGAGCGATAATCGAGAATGCGCAATTAATCGGGCGGCGGATCGATCCGCGAAGAAAGCCTCCACCCCCTCCCTCTCTGGAATGTATTAAACATTCCGTGAATTATACTTCGAACCGATGATGGCTTCCGGCCGGGATCTTTTATGCATACGCCCGTTACCGTCGGATCTATCAATTAGTCACGGTCTCTATCGATTTCATACTTATTAATCGAGACCTCGTTCGCGACGTAGATCAAAGTTGCATGCGGAATTTCCGGATTTTCCGGAAAGTCGGTGGAAAATTCATGCGATCTGCGTGTAAATTCATACTGTATTCGCGTAGAAGTTATTTTACCGTGTAGACCTACGGGCTGGCTATCATAAAAATATTATAAACTCGAAATCGTTGATTCAATGGAACAAGGACTGACACGGCAAAGCTTTATCTTGGTCATTATTGTTTTATGTTCATATAGTTCCTAGTCAAATTTGACAAGGGCGAGTGACACAGTAAATGACGCGTTTAATCGAACAAATTTTATCAAATTTTACATAACGATGTAATAAATTTTTCATGCCACCAAATCCAGTGAATTTCACCTTCATGTTGCAATGAAGCGCAAGTTACTTATTTGCTTCTTTCACTTCACTGTGGTCACTCCACTTTTTTCCTCAGGTGCACAACCTCTTGGTCTGCGCTAGAGGGGTAAATAGGGCAATCAGTGTCACAGATCTTATCAGGCAATCTTGATTTGCGTCGTATCTGGTTTCGTCGTCGCGCAACCGGTTGGGTAAATCTTGAACAGAGGGCAACAATATCTCGAGAGGTCCGTGGCGACGAATTAACGGATGTTTAGAAACAAAGAGTGCCGGAAACTTGGTTGACGACCTAATAATCGGCGCGCGGTCGCGGCGGGCCGGGCAGCGGCAAGAAAAGGAGAAAGGGTTTCGGGCGGGAGGAGGGCAGGAAACACTAGAAGCCTCTTTTTCACCGGCGAGTAAAGCTATACCCTCTCGTTTTGTTTCGTATCTGCTCCATTTCCATGAATAAACTCCGTGTCCCGGCGAGCGACGGCCGGTGGAGAGTGCGCGTTGCAACCTTGCGTCGAACAGCCGAGGGTCCAATAAAACCCACAAAACGCATCCTGCTCTCGGAGAGCCGGTGTACCCGGGAGAGGAGGCCCCGGTAGTAACGGTACCCTGGAAGCCAAGGATACCCGAAGAAGAGAGCCGCGCGCGCGCGCGCGCGAGTGAGCGCAGGATATCTCTCTGCGAACGAAACCTTTTCTCTCCGGCTGTCCTTCTCTCCCGGCCCCCGGCCGCTCCGCACCCACCCCCCCCCCCTTTCGGCCCCCAGCCAACCCCCTTTTTGCATCGCGTGTTCTACTCGTTGCACGCGTGTCGCCTCTCGTACACGTTCGGCGCACGATTAGCGCGACCGTGTTCGCGCGCGGTTCCCAGGGCCTGGACTCCTTCACGGCGAATTATCCGGCCGATTATTGCAATTTTGTTGCAAACCCTCGGACTCCGTTCCTCGAAAACCAGGCACGGGATTATTATACACTCGGCGATACTTGTTCGCGGCGATTTCCGTGACGGGTCTCTGCCTCGCTCGCTCGCCCGCCCGCCCGCCCGCCTCTCTCGTGGTCCGCGCGCAGGGCCCGAGCCGATCGCTCCGGCAATCGAGATGCCGCGCCGGGGCTACCCGTGATCCACGTGATTGCGCGTTCTAACGAGGGCGTAAAACCCCGTAACGAGCTTCGTGACAGAGCGGCGACGGTTGCGAGCGCGGCTTGCGCGAATTCTGGGTAAACTCTGCCCCGGGTTCACGTGCGGAAAATTGAACGCGGCGAAGAGTGAATCGGAATGAATACCGTGGAACCGTTTCACGGGAGCAAGCACCTGTGTGTGTGTGTGTTCGTACGTCGACGGTCATCGGGTTCTACGGTTCCCGGAAGATCGCGGATGACTGCTTCGATTTGAGTAGGGTGACGGCGAATAGTTTTGCAGAGGAGCTGGAGAAGAATCGGCCGAAGCGTTTGGAAAGCTCGGCGGCGGACTGACGTCTTTCTTCTGAGCTACTACTTGTAGTAGAGCGGTATGATCGGTCGAAAAATGCAATCTATCGTCGCTTCTTAAAGAAAATTATCTACTATCTTAACCCACGAGTTGTCCATAATTAAAAATATCGCCGCAAATGAATGTTCTCCAAGATCTAGGAATTTTCTAAAAATTATCACTCTATTCTTTGTAACTAGATTTCCAGCAGATTTCATGCATTTATGAAAAAATTAGATGGTTACAGTTTAAAATGGAAGAAACATTAGCATAATTTTAAAATGCCAATATCTCGCTTTTAATCTATTAAAGTCATTCAAGTAAAATCGAACTAGCTACTTAGTTCCTACTTACTGCAATTAATTTTCTAAAAATGCTCACTCTATGCTTTGTAACCAGATTTATAGCCGTTTTTATGCCTTTGTGACAAAATCGGATGATTGTAATTTAAAATGGAAGAAAGATTAAAAGAGTTTATAAATGTCAATTATCTTGATTTTAATCCATTAAAGTCATTCGAGTAAGGTTGAACTTACCATTTAGTTTCTATTTCTTGCACTTAATGCAGGTAATTTTCATTTTGTACAAAAATCTGCAGTCTTTTTACAAGTGATCCAGCAGCTTATGAATGAATGATTCTAAGCAAGTAGCTAAATAAATTGAAAATACCGTGGAAAGGAGTTCGGTTGGCCGTATAGTGTAATTCAATATTATATAATTTCGGGGATGCTCGTGTCAGTGCCGAGACGAATCACGGCGGGAAGAGGTTTCTTTTCGGTTTCGAGGGGATCCGCATGACACGAACGCCGGCAGCCGAGTGCGCCCTCCTGGTAATAATTATTCTCGAAACGCAAGAGCGGCAATTAGCATCTCATTGGTTCATTTCTCGCTTATGCTAATGCGAATATTATGAAAGCGTGTGTTATAATCCCCGCGTGTGCTGGGGAGGCCCTTGAACGGGCCCCCGGTAGGCTCTCGCGTGGTTCCACCGACGTGTACCAGCGGTAAAAGTCGACCGTTCGACCATCTTTCCTTCCCTCGTTTCGTTTACGACGTCCCCGAAAAAAACCGGAGAGTCGTCGTTTCGTCCGCCTACGACGCGCTCGACGATCCTTGTGGCGGAAATCGGTAAAAGACTGCGACGAAATTCAGATCGAAACACTCTGTAACCAATTTATTTAGAATCCACCATCTTCGTGGATCAATCAATCGGCATTTATTCGCATTCGTCTTTGTCAGGGGGGACGCCGTGCGAAATAGGCTTAAGCAGGTGTGAATGAGGCTCAGTGCAACGAGCGTCTCTGACGAATGAGCGAGCGATTGGTAGTATGAATTCGATCATTGTTGCTGAGATACACTGATAATGAAATAGATCATAGAAATGGTAGTAAATTATGTACAATTAAATTATATGCCAGATAGTTACAATAATTAAATGGTAATAAGTTTCGTTTAAGGAACTGGTTTGTTTATTGCGCTTCTGTGACAGTCTCAACTCGTTAAGTGATTTGCGAAGTTGAAGCATCGGTGCTAAAACTGTCCATCATTACTTTCTGTTATAAAATGATCTGCCAAATAACGTAGTATTTTTATTCTATGAAAAATGAAGCGATAGAAAAAGTCACTTAAAACATCAAGTTTGAATGATCACTGTAACATAGTTTCGTTTGTTCGATATCAAACGACGAAAACAGGAAATGAACTATTCGATATTTTCGAACTTTTGGTGCAGCTGTTGATAAGGACGCCGCATTGAATAAAAATCGAGTTGGCCACAGTATGTCAGATCCTTATCTCAAGCTCTCGAACTCCAAGCGAAGAGAGAGAGAGAGAGAATTTAAAGTTCGGAAACCAATCGGATGCAACCACTGGTGAAATTTGAGGACCGACAGAAAATTTGCTCGGAACGCGTCCGGGATCGCGGACAAAATGGCGCGCATCCGTTCGAAATGGGAGTTCGAGAAGCACCGATGCAGCCCGCCGCGGAAAGAAAGGGCCGAAAAAGGTCCCCTAGAAAACAGGACATTATCGTTCCATCGGAGCGTCCCAGATAAGATCCGCGCGCCAACGGAAAACACGGATTCCACCGAAGAATGGAGCGCTTTCTCCGCGCTGAAAAGACTTCGCCCTCGGCGGACGAGGATTCTTCTCGCTTTTAACCCCGGGGAAACCCTTGACCTTCGATGGATCGAGAGAAAGAGAGAGAGAGGGAGAGAGAGAAGGAGAGCCGCTTGCTACACGATTTTACCTCGTCCGCCATTGTACGCGCCGCTTTCGGCCTGGAACAACGCCGACCCCGTTCTGCTTCTTCTTGCCGAAGGTTAAAGGCACGGGAGAACGCTGTTCACGGTGGCTGCTCGCAGGATGAAACCATTACTTCTCAAAGAATTCTACTTCACGTCTTAATCGAAGAACGAGACGCGAATGCTTAATGAAAGCGAGAGCCGTGGTAGACAATCGAGACACCGCGAGCCTCGCATTCCGACATGCCTAAAACTCAACTGATCCGCGGTTTTTCTGCAACTTGTTTCTTCCACGTTTAATATCCAAAGGATATAAACAGTGCCAGCTGTTTATGAAAAAGATTCTATTGCGATCTTAACCCTTTGGCCACGGCAGATGTCGATACATACCGTAGCATGGGATAGTTCCACCGCAATCTGTACCATTAATGAAGTTGCGTGTATTTTTCGGATTTACATTGACATTGACGAAACATTGAACCGTATCACGTATGTTCGTTAATAATAATTTTTGATATAATGTGTCCTAGGGTCAAAAATTGGCTTAATTCGCAGGTATGATTCGGGAACTGCGAATATCTGTGCAGAATTTATATTTAGAATAATTGTTTTAAGGAAAATAATACAGTAATATATATACGAACACAATAAAATATAATGTAATCCCACGAAAGTACTCGAGCGTTAAGATTGCTACTGGAAAATCAAATGTCCTAGTTGTCTATGGATTAAACTGCTGGCATCGTTTCGTAATTTCTTTAGTATATCCCTGGAAACCGAATGATCGACATTCAAAAGGGAATAGCGGATAATTTATCGACGGAACCAGCGACCACAATGAATAGCAGAGTGGCAGAAAATTCGTACGGAATAACGAAGCCAATCGATTCGACGACCGATTATAAGCCAGGAATCACACGATTCTCAGCGACAATGAGAGGAGGTTGCGTTTAGCGCGCAACAGTTTCCATTCGAAGGAGAGTCCCCCTTTTTCGCAAAATTTCACCGTCCCCTTGGTCCCCGAAATTGCAGCTGCTCCGAATTCCACGACGGCTCTCGCCGTTTCGCTCGCTGGACCGTGACATCTTCTAGCCCCTGGAAACCCTCCACCTATGCAATATCCTCGAGCCATCGGGGCCCCGTCATATCCTTCGAAGACTTCCGGAACGCCTGGCAATCTCGGCTTTCCCATTCCGCGAAATTATCGGCAAAAAAGCTCGGGTTCGATCGACGGCCGTTCGAGATAGGAACTGCGCGGCGGCCGCCGCCGCCGTGCTACCGGAGAAGAAACGCGCCGAGAACGGAGAGAGTGAAAGAGCTGTACGGGCAAAGGACGCGAGGGGGGAGACAGGGACGTGGGACGAAGGGAGAAAGAATCGAGGGAGAAGGGCTGGCCCGAGCAAAAACCGCAAGCGTTACGTGCCTCTTCTTTACGATAGAAGCTCATTGCTCGTAGATTGCGATTTGCCACGGACGTAATGAAGCCACGCCAGCTTCTGGCGGCGCGGCACCGGCTCGGCTCGGCTCGGCTCGCCGCGGCGAACCCGGCTCTCCTGCGGTCCCGTGATTGCGATTTTTGATTCGAGAAACCTCTCCCCGCCGTGCCGGCATAGCAACCTCGGGTGTTCGTAAATTTTCCAGCTTAGGATTAGATTCCGCGCCGTTGCTTTTTCTCAACCGATCCTCGCCGGCGGTGGTCTCGCGCCGCGATCGAGCCCCAAGGAGCTTGCAACGCGGTTTCGGAAAGTTCCTGGGAGAAGCTGACCCGTTGCTCGGTAATTGCTCGATCGTTGTCGGAGGCTCGTATTTATGCAGGCGCAATCACGAGGATACGTTTATTAAAAAGCAGCCGCTCCCCGCCGATGCGAGGCGCTTTGAATTACCGCGCACTCTTAGCAACAGGTGCAACGATAGTAGCTATAAACGGGATCAATGATGGCGGTCATAACTCATTTAGCGAGTGGTCGTTTAGTTTCGGTAATCGGCTAGCAAGATTCGATAGAAGACAAATTCGGCCTTCCGCGCGGAGAAAGACATTCCGTGCGACTCGAAATAAGAATTACGCTTGTTAATACATTCCAGACGGTCTGCTCGAAGCATGCCTGACGCCTATGCACGAGCTGATGCCGATCTTACGCGCGTAACCATTAAACATAATAAACTGAAACTATGAAATAATAAAACGCCAATTAGTGGATAATTTGGGCGTTGAAAATCGTGCTCATCCTTTCGTGAAACTCTCGGCAGACTTTTTTAACGAGCCTCTCCGATACGAGACTTTCCCATTTTGACTTTCAATTTAATCGTCCGAGAGGCTGCTACACGTTCCAGAAAACATTCTCGTCTCGGTCTTCGCGCGAAGTTTCACGAAGCACGCCGGCGCTGCGTAGCCTGCCGCGTTTCTCTTTCGAATTCAGATGGCGGATGAACGCGCGTCGCGTACGCCGGACATCGATATCGTATTTAATGTTGCGGATGCATAATAGTCTGCGCAACCTGCCGCATAGCAACCGCGCAATGCTCCTCCTGCATCCCTGACGCGGCGCGTTCTCGTGTTTTCCGGTTTTTCGTTTCCCGGTATTTTCGTTCTGTTTTTTTTTTTTTTTTGTTTTATTTCGACGGGTCCCTTTTTTTCATTCGTTGTTTCAACAGATCGAGACCGACCGACAGTTGTGACAAGAGAGAAAGAGAGAGAGAGAGAGAGAGAGAGAGAGAGAGAGTGGGAGGGAACGCGCGCTAGATGCGAGAGTCTGGGTACACCTTTCCGTGGACGTTTGCGCGCGGACCGATGCCGTCATGACAGCTCAGATAACGGGCGTGACATTTTGAAAAATTGAGGGCAACGATGCGAACAACGTCAACGAAATGCATCCCCGTGGTTCGTTTTCCTTCTCCCTTCGCGCTGCCGTTCCCGCCCGACCCGCCGACCGACGAAAAACGAAACGCTCGTACACCGGTTCACCATTAACACACCCGGATACATCCAATTTTGAATTATAGTCGACGTCGAAAACTCTCCCGGCTCCTCCTCGTCGAAAATAAGATCGCCTGTCGTCGGACCGACTGTATATACCGGAGATCGTAATTTCGAACGCGCATTTGCGTAACTAATATATCTCGATAACTCCAATTAACTAAATCAAATAACCCAGCTGAACATATTTGTATTACCGATGAATACGTTTATAATTAACGAAAACGGTAATAATACTTATTAATCTATAAATAATTGATTCTAAAGAATAATTATGAAAAATAAACAGAAATGTATGTATTATTTGAAATATTCTATGTATTCATTTTTAATCAAACAAAAGCAAAAATTAGTGCACCAAAACATAGATTTCAAAACATGATCTTTTAATAATCGATTATTTAATATAAATATCTTGACATGAAAAAAATATAACTGATTGAAACTGAATTTATAATTTTGTTTTTTGGATGCACGTTAAACTGATAGGTATTTCTACAATATATTTTGTTACCTGTACTCCTCGATTAGAAGAATACATCTTGATTATATCCCTTCGTTTTTCAATGAACCGAAGAATAAACCCAGAATCAGAGATTCCATAGAGTTCGAAAGTAATTTACCGATAAAGTTTCGTTGCCGTACGTTCCCACATTGTGCGACGGTCGGTGCAAGCCCGATAATTATTTCGACTAGATAAGGAGCGGTAATGGAGCAAAGGTCCGCTTCCGACAAGAACAAAAGCTTCTCGGGGAAGAGTCGGTAATGGTGGATCGACATTGAGCGCCAGTATCGACGGGCTCTTGTCCTTGCCCGACAGGGAATACACACCCGAGTTATTTAAAAAGGCCCGCTATCCGTTATCTCGATCGGAGACCGCGGAGAGTAGCTTGAAGTATTTCTTCCTCCGGCGTCTCGAAGGCCTAGCCATTCGAACGGCCGCCTGAAGGAAACAAAGCTGAGCGGTTACCCAGCGTTTCTTTCGTCTAATGACCGGGATGTCGTTTTGCATGGCTCCACGGCGTTGAAATCGCCGGGTCAGTCACAGAGACTGAGCTCGCGATGAGAATCATTAGCCGGGGATCGATACGCAACCAACCTCCGCGTTCGTTGGTTCTCGTTGAAAAGATAGCGGCGCAGATACCGGAGCTAATGGTAGCCGCGTCGGAACAACAGGCTTGGCATACGGACGAACACCCGCTGAAACAATTTCGCGATCGCGACTCAATTCGAAACGATCGCAAGCCCCTTCGACGCAGAGATGGCGATATCCCCGCGAGCTTTTCTCGCGGCAAACGAGCCATCGAATGAGAAGCATGCGAGAGAGAAAGAACGGTATATTATACGAACGAATCTGCATTACAAAAACATTTGCTCCGCGTCCGTGTATCTACGTTCCGTTCATCTGGATCTCGGAGCGCAATCGCGGAAACAATGTTTCGCGTCCATGGAAGCGTCGGCCGGTCTGATTTTCCGGCGCGTATTCCCGCAATTTCCGCCGACAATTAAACGCTTCCCGTCTCGGGCCGGCGATCCGAGACAGCTTTTCTATCGTCATTCTTGAAAACGAACGCGCACGCCTCGAGCTGCCGCGCAAAAGCGCGCGCCGGGTGGCCGAACGTATCCTGGCGCGCGCGATCCTCAGATAAAATTGAATGATTAGGCGCAAACGAGGCGAGCCCGCGTTTCGCGGCCGAGCGAATAGGAAGGAGGAGGAGCCCCGGCAAAGAGAGGAAAGGGACAAATAAAAAAATCATCGCCGGTAGGTAAACCGACGAAGGAACGATGGAGAGGGGGGGAGCGCGGCAGAGTACAATGGGGTTCGCGACAGCAAGGGGCAAATAAGGAAATACTCACCAGCGAGTCCACCTCCGGATCCGCGATGTAATATGGTTTCTCTTGTCTGATCTGTAACAGACGAGCACACGGTTAAAAGCTTTGATAATTAGACTCGGTAATTGCGGTATTAAAACTATAGAAACGATCGTATCTCGGATGCCTGCGTACACGCGCGCGCACATACACACACCGACGCCGAGTACGCGTGCACAGGCCCCGACCGCCTTGCACTCTATATATTCCTCGATCTCTGTTGCACCGCTCGAAATCCTCTCTCCCCGTTTCCGTCGTTTCATTTCTACCCCGCAGTCGACGAGGGCCGCCTGTGCTCACGGTTCGCCGTTCCAGCCAGTCTTTCTCTAAGCGATTTCCTTCGCGTGCTTCCTCTTAATTGGACCCCCACTGTTCAATTCGTCGGTATAGAAACGGAAACGCGTCGGCGAACGCGATGGAATTCTCTCCCTCTTTGTCTCCTTCTTCTCTCAACCCCCCACCCCTCTCTCTCTCTCTCTCTCTCTGGTTTTCTTTCTTTTAGCCGCGAGCAGACGATGAACAGCAACGAAAGCGCAACGGAGAGAAAAATAGAGAGAGAGAGAGAGATCGGAAAGAAACTAACCGCGGGATTCTCAAGCATTTTCATGGCGCCGCGCAGTGCCGATCAAAATGGAAACAAAAGGGAGACGGTGCGCATCCCCGCCCGACTGGTTGCCTCGCTCTTAATTGGACCCGCGAGTTCTTACTGGAAACGCGAGCTATTCGCATCGACGCGCCAACGGGGAGCCGGGCGAACGACGAACGTCGATGAGGCTGACGGATACGGGAATCCTCCCGAGTTGGTGTCCGCGTGATTTTCGAAGTCGTTGAAGCGTAGTCGATAATTCAGTCAAGATCAATTTGCACGGAAAAGCCGGTCCCCGTCGACCGTGGGTTATTGAATGAATCCGTTGGAACTCGTCGCGGCGACCTAATGCGAGAATCACGTGAGATTCGACAGCTGAAAAGCGACGACCTTGCGCGGAACCAGTGAACGACAGTCCAAGGAATCGGCTGCGAAGCTCTTTTTCAGCGGTCGTAAACGCGATTGTAATTTTCCCCGGCGCAGAATCCGCCGGTCGCTCTATGGAGTTTGTCTTCAGACTGTTCTTGAACTTCGGGTGAATAAATTCATTATTCGTTGGGAGGTTTTTGTATCGATTCCGTAGATTATGCTTCTATGACGGGTCAATTTGCATGAATTAGCATTAATCGAGTCGCCGATGCATTAAGAGTTAGGCGGAGCGTGTGTTAGTGTCACTTAGTCCTTGTCTATCAAGCGCTGGCATCTAATTGAAGATTAATGCCGATACGAACAGCTTTATAAATACTGAATAATCCTGTTCCGCGGGAACCAGTTTCTCCGAAAAACAAATCGAAACGATCGCTCTCGGTTATCTCGGCACGCCGGTGATCCCCGACGTGGTTAGAACCCCTACGAATTAATTTTCACGTAGGCAGCTATATTTTAACCGTTGCACGGAATTACTTTGCCGATAAGTGTACAAAATTGGGCAAGAAATCAATCGACGACTAACGATTCGATTGCTACCGTTAATCGTTGATCGCGGTCAACGATTACATGCCTTTCAATCATTAATCGTAGTCAGTGATTGAAATATTACCGTTAACAACGATTGACAATTACTCTCAGACAAGTAATCAGTTGTAAAAAAATTAATGAGAATGATTTATAATTATTTCCATCAATAATTAGTTTATTTCCATCAGTAAATTAAGAAAACAACAGCTGTCTTAATAATTAATCAGAAGGAAATATAACGTACCATGTTATGTCACCCAAATGTTCTATTAATTATCTAGGTAGTTTTCTTTATTTTTAATTTTATGAGCATTTATAAAACGGCACTTTTTATCATTTTTAGTGCCTCTTGTTTCATGGTGTGACAAGAGAATTTACCCTTTGCACTCGAAGCTATCACAGTTCTAAATCATTTCATTCGATTTGCAGCACTTTGTTCGTATAAAAATCAGCCTATCGACTCATATAAACTAAATATGACAATGTCAAAATTATTACAGAATGTGATATAGAAATTTTCAGCGGCGTTTCGAAGTAGCCACTCGCGTACAAAGAGTTAATAAACATCCGACCGTTTCCGGGCGATCCAAAAAAACAGATCTCGTTGCTTCGAAGTCCAGCGTCGCCAATAACAGATAGAAGAACCGTTCTGGTCTCAATTCCTCCGGTGACGGCTAGAATATTCAAGGGAGCCGCGCCGGCAAAAAGCAATCCCACCCCAAAGAACGAGTCAAAAGCAAAAATCGAATTACGATCTTCGATGGTAAGGGGGCTGCTGCTGCTGCTGCTGCTTCTGCTGTTGGACCCCGAAGAGACTCGGCGCACGAAACAGAGCCGCGATTTCTGAGAACGGGACCCGGCGCGTATTCATGAGTCTGAATTCTGAATGGGAGTTCCTCTCGCTCGCATCGGGTGTATAGGTAATGAAGGCGTCTCTCGTACGCCGCACAAAAATACTGTCAACTCTTCGTAGGGGGGAACTAGTTCTTGCAGGGTCCTGTCACCGTGCTTTTTCGCCGATCCCTGAGCGTGCAGGTAGCCACGTCGATTACAAATTGTAAGCAGACCCGTCTCCGCGTTTTGCTCTCCACCCAAACCATCGTAGTATCGTTTCCATTCGCGTCAGGATCTTTCTGTCGCTCCCTGCGATTCCGAGGTTACGTTAACCCGCCAGAAAACATTAAAGAGCTGCGGAGCAGTGTCTAAAGTTCAAGAAGTGCAGAGTTCCATGTAGAAGATCGTTAGACCGCGTGTGTAAAATAAAAATTGGAAATTACGTCAGAAAGATAAAAAGGGTAAAATAGTATTCGGACACTTTTTAAAGTGACGTAACCTTTTTAAAACTGGACTAAATTACTTGAATTTTTCAGTCATGTTAAAGGTACTAGTTTACCGTGCAATTATTAAAATATTTATTTTCTTGGTATTGCTATTACTTAGAAACTTTTGTATTTGTTGTGAGACTATACGAAAATTTTTAAAATTGTTTTTTCGGATCTCGGTGACTTATACGCATTCTGAACATTTTATCGAAGTATGATGACGTTGTTCCCAATGAATTTCAGTAAAATGTTCAGCATAAGTTGCCACGATGTGTAAAACACAATTTTTATATTTTCGTCTTAAGCTCGGATAAAAAAGGTTTAAAGAACGTAATTTCTTTTATTTCTTTTATTAATAACAGTAACTAAATTTGAAAAAAGTATTTCAGTAATTCTACAGCAAGCTACACTTTTTTATCCGATTTGGAATAATCTTAATAAGTCGATAATACTGTAACAGTATTTCATTTTAGTATGTCGCGAGTATCGCCCATTACAGCGCTCAAGCGTAGCGAAAAAAAAGTTACTCCTTAATTCACCAGTGTAATCGCCAGTGTCCGTAATAAAATATGAATAAATTAACGACTAGCTGCAACGACAGAGCTTTTTTGCATTTCATCTTATAAATTCTTCCACGGAATTTCGTTCCAACCAGTCTCGCGACTCCCGGCTACAAAAACTTCCTCTGCATCCCGAAGTTTCGATGATTCAGAGAGCTGATTCAAAAGGTCAGCTATTCCAGTGGAACGCGACAGCCTTTCGGGGAAACCGAATTCTCTCGCGTCATTCGTTCCGAACGTGATATCGAGCGATCGAACTGTCCAGTTTAAAGTTTCTCAGCCGGTCGAACTAAATCCCACTTCCGTCGCGGAGTAACCCGGGGCCGCGATCTCGGTAAAAAAAGAAAATGGGCTCTCTGTCGACACCCGGCCACTAATTTTTCCGGAAAGACGATTACAGACACGTGAAAGTCCCGATAGCGGCCCCGAGCGCGGCGTATCGCGCCGATTAGATGTTGAACAGGCCAGGGGCGCCCCGAGTGACAGCTAATTGAGCCCATGCATATGTATAAAGCAATAGAAACGCCATTAATGCTACGATACTCCCGATTAAATATTCCAGATCGTCCATATTTATCGCGCTCGGCTCCGCGTGAATGGAGCGAAAATACATTTTCGTGTTCGGGATTCTCGGCTTCTTCCGGGCTGGCCGGCCGAATTCCGATCGCCTCTCGCCGGCGTAAAAATAAATCCGGCGCGAGAAGAAGAAGAAGCGGAATTTTCGAAACGGAAGAAAAAACTGGAGACAGAGCAGCGCCGCGGGAAAACAAATAGCGACGGGAGGGACAGGAGTGCTGGTCTTCGGGGATCACGGTGGCGGAGGTGGTCGGGTATACGTGTAACTTATCCGGCGGGGTAAAAATATTGTGCGATAATATTTAGAGAATGCTCTCGTTCCGGGCACCCGCCTCGCGTCTGTTTAGGACGAGCCGTCTAATGCAGAGGAGATCGTGCCGCGCGCGACGATCCTGCCGAGAGATATACGAAGCAGCTGGCTTCCGCCGATGTTGCTACAAGCCCTCTCTCTCTCTCCTTTCGGTTCGCTTCCCGATGCTCGCGGAAATTATATAATCCCTCCGTACACCAGGCTCCGCCGAATCGGTATGAAACGGCTCGCGAAGCCAAGGTGCGCTGTACAATGGGACGAGTGACTATTCTAGATGGAAAGGGGTCATGCCAGGAAATACCATATATCTTCCGTAATATGTATCCTTTTTCCCGAATATTTACTTAGAGTAATGACTAGACTGCGGATTTTATAAATCTATGCGAAATAACAAACACGGTTGAAGAATTTGAAGGTATCGTGTTTTTGCCAACTTGCTACGTTTATTAAGAAAAGATTTAAATGTCTATGTAGTTCCTGCATCTTATAATTAATGGAGACAACTTTTATTTCCGCATAAGCAACCGCAATATACTAATGGCGTACGTAATGATTAATAATACATTAATTACGTTAACTATGTAGACAGAAATCAGTGCTTAAAATGTACCAGTCCCATACTAATCACGAATTTGATACCGAACTTATTTTATAATATTTAAATATTTATATTATCTATGATTGTATAATTTGTATATATTTTTATATACAACAATTACACAGTTTATATCATTCACGTATGTATAATTATATTTATATAGCTTTAACGAGTGGTCGTATCGTAAAACTATTAATTCGAGGTCTAAAATAATAATTTAATCTGCTACGAGTAGGATGAAACAATGTACGATCTTTGCGCGCCTATTATAAAATGGTCATTTATCGCAACGTTCGCAGGCACAGCCCCGAAGAGTATTCCCGAAGAGCATCTCCGAGACGCGGAGGATTTTGTCTCCTCGCAGTAAAACGAATTGCGTGCCCTGTAAACTTTACGGCATCCTCCGGGCCCGAGGTGCCGGATCGCCCCGTGGAAATAGAGGCGGAATGGTACTTTCCTCCAGGCCGGGAAAGCACGCTATAAAACAATACAACAGCCTGTCGAACCGGTGGCCGCTTCGGTTGTTGCTACGAGCGTGTTCCGATGGTTCGAAACTCTGGAACGTTATAGTTGACTTCCACCGGGGGGAACCTTGACTTTTCCGATACCTGCGTCCTTGGTGACCCACGCCGTCGACCGGTCGTAAAACAAGACGGATAGGACGCGCGACCGACGACGATGCCGACGACGGAGTCGACCGATTCGCCGGGCCCGATGCGACCGGTGTTGTAAAGGGAAATTTTTCGTTTATGACGGTGGAGGGTGGCGTAATTGGTGCCCGCGGGAATGCCCATTGCAGATGGCATTCTACAGTTAGGGTAAAGCACACGGCGCATTCTTGCAGCAACGAGTGAAGATATTCGTGCATCGAATACGGGTTCGGATCCTATGGACAGCTGGGTCCATTCAATTCAGATGCTAATAACTTGGCGATCGATAATGGAGAATATATTCCTTAATTCTTCGACGCCTAATCGAATTGCAAGTGTACGAAGCAATTGTTTAGGGTAGCGAAGCCCGAAGCCTGAGACGCAACGAAAAGTGGCATTGATGCCACGAGTCCGTGTCGTTCAGCGGCTGCAATTTTCAAAAGGGATATAATCGTGATCTTTTAAAATGTATGAAATTCATGAAATTTATGAAATGCAACAAGCCAAGGATACTAAAAACTACGCATTTTATTTTGCTCCTGGTATTTTTCGATATTTCGACACCTTCTTTGTCAATGATCACTCTCGTAGTTCCTTAACAAGTCGTATAATATTCTAATCGTCTCGTGGACGCCTATGCAAATTCTCGTTCTTAAAATCAAGTAACTTTAGCTCCACATAAAATACAACTTCATTCGCTACCCCGATGGTTCCGAGTCGATAATTACTATATTAAGAAGGATAAAATTTCAGTCGAATGACTATTCCGTTCTTCTCCGAGGATCTTTAGCAGCTGTAAATGCATAACGATCGGCAGTGTAATTATGACACATCTTAAACCGCGAGCTAACGATGCAATAACATGATGCAATAACATGAACCGTTGGACAGTGAATGAAATGTTACGGGTAAATTACAAAAAAATTAGAGTGACGAGTCCCGTTCGAAGGAGAAAGGGAGCAAAGGGTGGATTACTTAGATCTCTAAGCTTGAATTTATTTAGTTATACTCGTTATACTTATCCGAAAAATTTCGGAATCTCTATTCGAATAACTTATTCAAATAAAAAATGGAGAATTATCCTAATAAAAAAATTTAGAATGACTCGAATAAAAAAATAATTATAACAATGCAATTGTTATACAGATAGAAAATTTGACTAAAACGAAATCAAATCGATAATTAATAGATAAAAATTGATTGGAAACAATTCCTATAGTGTCATACTCTGGTTAGAATATGTCACGACACCTTCCTGCATTTGATCGAAGAACAGCGTCGTCCAGATACATGCATGACCGACGTGGTGGCCAGCCAGCGTTGAGGCCATGGATGGCAGCGAACAGGAGAGATAACGATTGGAGGATCGCGCGATTTCGGTGCATAGTTTCGGCGCGGGCAGAGCCAGGTGAGAGAAGAGGGAGAAGACGATCGGCAGCAGCCGGACAGGTCAGCGGACAGACAATTCGTCGACGACAACGAGGAGCAACGCGACGAAGAAAACCGGTCCGCCGCCGTGGTGGCTCGCTCGCCGGTGGATAAGCTCGAGCGGAACGGGCTCCACGGGTAACTCCTCGGCGCGAGCTTCGCTCGGTTTCGTTTCGTTAATTAGCCTCGAATCGAGCAGAGAGCAGGGTTCGCGAGAGGCACCGATAGCCCGGTATCGGGTTCTGGATCGTTCAACCTGCCGCGGAATTCTCTGTAATCGCGTTTAATTGCATCGATTCGCGAGCGACCAATAAACCGGCCAATAAACCGGTGGTCTATTAAATTTTTCCCCCCTCGGCCGCGCTTCGAGATTCGTGAAACCGTCGACGCTCGCGACGGACAATCGAATCGAAACTTTCTCGTCGGTGAAATCGGGTGGCGGTAAACCGGGATACATCGACTTCGCGATCACGCTTCTCGCCGAGCGTCGAAACGGTCGTCGGCGCGGCCGGCCCGTCGTTATCGCGATTATGATAATCCGGCTGTTGCGCTTCTTTGCGCTCTCTACCTTGCGCGGCTGGGGACAGGTATCTCTTTTCGTTCCATTTTCGCTCTAAATCGAGCGCTACTTAGCGGCAAGAAATATGGAAAATCGCGGCCTCTCACCTAATAACTTCTCACCTGATAGTTTATATTGCAACCGCGCCGATCAAATGCATCATTAATCATTTCCCCTGTTATTACGTTTTTAGTTGATCGTATTAAGCCCAGCGAAATATCAGGCTACACAGTTGTTTTACTTCGCCTATTTCAGCATACAAGCCAGCCTATCAAATTAGTACTAGATTAAATCCAGGGTGCGGAGGAATCTCTGACCCTCCTTATAAAAAGCACTCTTTCTCTTTTAGCATTCTTTCTCTTAATATTGTTTGTACACATTTCGATCTCCTTCTAGCTCAGAAATGAAAAGCGATAAAAAAACGAATTACAATTAGCGAATTGCACAAAGGGGCGGAATGAAATGCATCAACATTGTTATGACTACCGTCACGGAAAAAAGAAGTTAGAGAAGTGCGTAAAAAGAGAAGAATAAACATGATCGTTATCGAAGATAGAAGGATCTCCCCATCAGTCATTCGAGTTGACAAATGAGTTAAAAATGGCTTTAGAAAATGCGTGCGAAGAAATTACCGCATACCCGAGGCGAAAGAAAATTAATAAAACCGTATATTGTTCGAAGTAGTTCATCGTAGATTCTCGTGACAAATAAGAATCGTGTAAAAGCCATAAATCGCAGGCGTACTCCGAACCGGGCAGACAACTCGCGCGTTCGCGCGCGCAGAAAAAGGCGAGCGCGTGGATTCATAGGCAACAGCGTGTCCACACCTTCGAGGTGGAAAAGCAGGTAGCGTGCGCGGAGGACACGGCCGTCTCTCGCGGTCCTATTAGTCAGGTTGTCAGTGTGGGGGCCAACGTTTTACAAGGGTTTAATGCCCCCGGAGGTGCATTCTAATTGCACCAATAAATCCCAACGGGTCCTTCGCCGCTCGTCTCCTTTCAAAGCTCGCTCTCTGCCGGGCTGGACGCGCGGAATTCCGTCGAATGGGCTATACACACGCCTACGTTTTCCGCTTTCGAACCTCCATAACGGTCGACGGTTATATTCTATTGGCCAGTGGCGGCTCAAAGGCTAGAACGGAACAAATGGAGAAGAAAGTTGCACGATGCCCCCGTGGGGACATCGGGGAACCTGTAGAACGAATTTCTGGAGCGCGATGTGCCAGACATCTTTGTCGGAGGTCGCAATTTTTGGACGGGCCTTTAAACCTTTACACTATAGCAAGCTATAGTAGAAGAATATATAAGTTAGTGGAGCGGGTGATGTGGAGTGATCAATTACTGTGCCTCTGCTTTGTTTTCGGGAATAATTAACTTTATCAAATAAGACTAATAAAATTTTTTCGTTAAAAAATATAGATGAACCAAACAGCAATTGATTACAATAGTCAACTATACTACTCTAGAGGAGACAAAACATAACTCATACTATTAGAATTATCTGTTTATGATCACTATGATCTCGCCTACTGTCCTTGGTGTTCAAATCATTGCACGCTGCGAGTCTTTGACCACGTGTCAGTCCAGACAGCACGCGATTCCGCAGGGGATGAAATGCTACATGGCGAACAAGGTATCCGTCATGCGAGGATACTACTTTTTTCGTGATCCCGTGAACCCGTTCTCCGTCGCATTCAAATTTCACGGGACAGAAGAAGATGGAGTGCGGCTCCGTAAAGGGGCACACGCGTGGAAGTCCACGTGGATTTGCATCGAGGATGCAACGCCGAACAAGGCGATTCCACTGGCTCGCGTCCACCTAGCCAGCAGGAGAACCCTTGAAAAACATCGGATCGGCACAAAAGAGCGTGGATGCTCTTTTCGAGGCGGCCGATTAATTTAGGCTCGACGGAGCGCAACGCGGCGCGCCGGGACGCCGACGAAAGCGAAATTTTCGCAGCGGAGTGCCTGCCGATGGGCACGAAAACTGGGACGGCCGATCCATCTGGTAAAAAAGGGCACAACAATGCGCGCGTAACGTGGCGCAGCGGGGCGCAGCGCGCGCTGCTACGTCGCTGCCAGTCGAAACAGACGGAGCCCGACAGAGAGACAGAGACAGAGAAAGTGAGAGAGAGAGAGAGAGAAATAGAGACAGAGAGGGAAAAGAGAGAGAGAGAGAGAAAGAGAGAGAGAAAAAGAGAGAAAGAGAGGCAGAGTCGGGGCAGCGCGCAAAAAGGGAGCGGAGACGGGGCTTGCGTGGAATGTATCGGGCCCCATAGGGCACACGATGCGTGGACCGCACGGGATAATGCCGGGCCCCATTGAATAGATCAATTTACAATGGCAGAAAATGAGCACCGCTCCACCGGCTCCGGCCTGCACCCCTTCTGCCCCCTCCTGGCATGGTTCGCCGCTTCTCACGATTCGACGGCGGTGGTGGTCACGCCGCGGCTGAGGCCACGCATGCGTTACCTGGCCGAGGCGCATGCGTCCGACCAAAAATTAAACGCGGAATAATCCGGATCTCGCGCGCGCCCGTCCCTTTTGTCGCGATCACGGCCCTGCGACGACCAATCCACCATCCACGGGGTGTAAAGGGGCTCCAATGAAGCCGACACGCATCCCAAATCGCCGCAAGAGGATTGTCACCTGTTTAGCTTTTCGAGGTCCGTCATCCGCTACTCACAGGGATCATTCTTGCTAAATCTCCACGAGAACATGATTAGAAGAGTGTTCCGTCGAATTTTTACCCCGCATTCGTCGTGCTTTTCTTTTGATTTCTTCTTTGAGATCTTCTAGTTGATCTAGTTTAGATCTTCTCCTGTTAAATCTCCTTTGGACAGACGTGTTGCAAATTTATACACAGAATATAACTCTCGCTTGTGTTTACCTTTGGTGGAATTGAAATACCTTTGGTAGAAGGAATTTCAAGTTTACCTACCACCAAGTCTAAACTTATATACTAAACATTTTTGACTCAGATATGGAAGAAAAATATTTATTTTAATAAAAATTCATTAATATATTTCCAGAAAAATCATTGCCTTTATTCTCCCAACGTGAATAAATGTTCTTCAGAATTATTAGCCTATATTGCCCGTTAGAATTTTTCAACTATATGTACACAGCTAAAACCAAAATGAATATACATATTTGCACGGAAGTCATTTTTTTAAACTTCTTTTCTATTAAAGTTGTTTTGTGCAAAAGTTATCTTTACATAGAGAGATATGTATATCAGGTTTGACAATTCTTATTCCACGATTTTTTAAATTATATAGACATCGAAAACCATTTAGTAAATTTATTCATCGAAACATACATTAATATAAAAATGAGCAAAAATCTAAATAAATTCAATACTGTAATTTGTATAAAACTACACAGACGAGTTTCTTGTAACGCACGGTATGGTTAGCGTTAATATCTTGCATTTATTAAACAATATTTATTTGTATTATTTATTTCTTGAAGTAAGAGGACAAAAGTTCAACGTAACAAACGTAAACCGCAGAAATAAAAGAATGTAGAACGTCGCGTGACATGCAAATGAAGTTACGTCAACTTAAAACTGTAGACATTGCTAAAGATCGATATTAACAATTATTCCAAAAACACGAAATGCAAATGTGATTTCTATTTTCGGGCGCTCTGTTATCTTGCGTGTCTGATGCCTTTCCTGCTTATAGGTTTTTTTATTCCCGCGTTTACGTCGGCGCTTCGTCAATTATTTTCACGCGCTTCGAAGCGCTGCAAGCGAACCCTCGCGTCCCTTGACCCAATTAAGTCGGCGTTTTAACGTTTCAACGGTGGCAGACAGGATCGCGTGGCGCAGATACCCCCCGATAATCCAGAATGTAATCCGTCCGCGAATCGTCCCGAGGACAACGCGCGTTTCCGAATGGGCGCGAAGAAAAATAAAACAGAGCGCGCTCACCGCCGCGACACCCTCGATCAAGATGCATTGTAACACAGGGGGCGTCCCCTCCGACAATTTGTTTACCCGCTCGAGGGTCGCGCGGTAATCTGAGAATTAACGCCCGGTGACACTTCCTGGCCGCGCGCTCCGAAGGATCCCTGTCCCGGAGACGATCCTCGCGGACGATAATCGCGCGCGCGAGGCGATGTTTCATCGTCGGCTCGCGCGACTCGTTAGCGGCAACAGAAATGAATTGCATCGATAATGCGGGTGATATACGAGGTCCGCGTAAAAAGGCAGCTGGCAAAAGGGAACAGACTGTCTGCCATCGCGATTTACTACGTTGCGATACGCAGCCCGGCTAGAGAAAACCGTCGCGAAGCAGTCGGGTGTCCTTCTTTATCCTACAACGGAGAGCCCCGTGCACACGGTAATCCTATGCGCCTTATTAAGATGCAAATGTCATGTCAATTTCGCAATTCTAACGGACTCTCTGCGAACGGTTCGCGGAGTTGTCTCGCGGCATAATGTCGACATGCCCGCGCGGATAAATAATAGAACGTGCAAGCGGCGTAACGAGAATGATCGCGAGAGAGTCGCAATGGTCGAAACTACCGATTTGCCTGCAGAAAAATCCCTCGGCACGAAAATAAACCAACGAGTCGTATACGCTCTAGGAGATATCGGCGCAGCCAATCGATATTTTCATTCGGCGTCAGATCTTTGAGACGCCGATCTGTCGAGGATCTAATCATAGACGTAGGGTGGGTCCGAATTCGTAGTGCAACCGATCAAGAAACGATTCTATGTGAGACGGGCATTGTTCGAATTTTCTCGAACGTTCATCTAAAATAATAATCTATACTCGAATATTTTATTCGAATAACATCGGAAATAATTCTCTAAATAATTATTCTTGAATGTTTTTAAGGAAAGGAATATGGAAGGAATAAATCAATGAACTATGAAAAAAGAACTAAATCTATCTATTATCTTTATTCGAATCGATCATTGTCCGGATGAATTTCTCCACGAATAAATTCTTATTCGAACGGAATCTTATTCAAATTCATTTTTGTTCGATTGTAAAGTAATCGAGTGTCATTCGCGTAAAATAAACATAAACAATAGAATAGAGTAACCGAATAAAAAAGAAATTAAGACAACGGACAGTGAAAAATTTGGGCAGCTGAACGAAAGAGTCTGCGCCCCGAATACGTCCAGTCATTGTTATTCGATCTGTTTCACGATCCATCCGGATCGGTTTGGTGGCGTCAAGCGACGCGCACCGTGCCGCCGTTCAATTTCTGGAATCTATCAAACGTGCGATGCGTTCAAATTGAGCCGCGGACCACCAACCTCTGCTGTCTTATCGTACCTCGCGCCAAGGCTTAACTCTTATCGTTATCTTGGCATTGCGGTGTTGGAAGCAGTTGCTACTGTGTTACCGATGCTCTATATTTAGATATTACGATCGGCCGGAATCGCTTTAGAGCCCGGTCTCGAGGAAAGAAAACGCAGAAAAGGGATCGACAGAGAGAGAGAGAGAGAGATTTCCCCCGGCTACGAGACGTCGACGCGCGTCTTCATTGCGGCTGTTTCAACGGCCGCGCGAACAGGTTGCCGTTTCTTTATATTTCCTGGACACCTGATCGCAAATGACTTTTGTGCCGTTCACGATCGGCAATCGGAGCCCGCGCTGATCCTCCGTTGATGATCGCTGCCAGCGTGTTGTTTCACTCTAGCGCCGAACACGTGGCAAACTATCGGTAAACTGGTTTCTTGCTCCTTTTTCGTCTACCCGCGCGCTTAGAGCCCATTCGACGCGGAACTTTCTCGCGATAAAAACGCTGCCTTGTTTAACGGCTCCGTGGTCTTTTAAATTTTATTCCGACGCGAATCGCGCGCATCTCGCGTTCGGCTCGATTTCACGCGATACAGGATCGTTGTTGCTAATTATACGATCTGCAAATAAAGGACATCGGTATCTCTAGTATCAGCGATACCGCCGTCGGCTGACTCGTGCGAATTAATTTCTTCTACGAACGCGCTTCGGCCGCCTCGTCACAGCCGTGTGTATGTGGGTGACCGAATTATCGACGCGAACTGAAAAATTCGAATTCATTTGCAAGCTAATCTATTTTATCAAGATTCGCAACACGAAAGAATGTCGAAGATGCCGTTGATGCCGTTGATGCCGTACAACGTTATTTTGCAATTTTAATTTAACCAGTTTGCCGTCTTCGATGAGTAGACTCGTTGTAACGGATAGACACGACGAAAGCAACTATCTTTAATTACGTATCTATAATTATCGATAATTACCTATCATATAAAAATGTTACATTTAAGTAAAACGTGACACGTACAACGTAATTACAGCGACTTGCACACCATTCAAAAAGAATACAACAGCGAACTGGTTAATTAAATTGAAATTATGCAACTTGCTTCGAGATATCACTACTTTAATTGCTTGTATACGCTAAGTCGGAATCGAACGGTTCCGTTTCAGACGTGTAAGATAGAAAATCAGTAAATCACGGTTTCTATGAATTTATGAAAACGACGAGTAGGTATAATTAAAAGCAATGACAACATTGAAAAAAGTAAGAACGTTCATGTATTAAAATGATTCAAGAAAAATAACGAAACACGCGATTGTGTTCTACGTCTTATAACCGATGCAGACAATTTTTATTCTGCATAAAGAATCCGTAGTTTAGTAATTAGACGAACATTAACGACTTCTTGCCTTCGAATTGAAGTTGCTGCATCGACCGCTGAACAAGGTGCGGAATTCGCGTCTTCGGGATCGGTAGTGAGAAGTCGTTCCGACGATGTTAGTTTCCCAAAAGGAGGACCGACAATAAATGTTTATGCGTGCAGATAATTCCGCTTAGTCTTCGCAGGGTTAATAAGAATCGGGCAATTAGACGGCCAAAAGGGAGAGCCCGGTCGCCGTGGTACAATTTTATGCGAAGATAACCAGGGGAACGAGCACGGCCGGGTATTTACCTCCGCGATACCCGCAGCCGCAGATATCCCTCAATCTAAATGTGCTGCATTCGTTTGCATCGACTAGCCGCGCAAAGAGCCCACCAAGGCAACATTTTTATCGTCCGTCCTGTCGGGCTAGAACTCGGTTCTTTGTGCACGCGCGCGCGCGCACTCGCGCGGTGAACGCCGGATGCCTGTTCCACGGGTGAAATCGTTCCGCGATCACGTGAAAACCGGCACGGCGCGCACGGCTGAAAAATCGATCAATTCTTTGAAGCGACGAGTCGCCGCGCGGCCGCCGATCCGGTTCCATGGAAGGTAAACGAGGAAACTACGCCGGTGTTCACAGAGGTGGTATATATACCTGTGAAAACGTGCTCCCGAAACGATCCACCCGGGCACTGTTTAGGTATAGAGCAGACGGCGAAACGGTGGGTTTTTAAAAGAGCCGAATCGTTTCGCGGCGCATGGCTCGCGTATAGGTTCTCCGGTTACCTACGCGTGTCCTTGGGAGGACTCGCCTCAGGTGAGCTGCCCGGGGAGAGCGAGAAGTGAGAGAAGAAAAGAAAAAGACGAGCCGAACGAAGAAAGGGGACTCTCCCGACGCGAGCGAGCCGTCTTCTTCCGGCTCTGTATTGCGAACCGATCCTCGAGGATTCCTATTCTCGGCCCTGACAGCGAATTCGACGCGAGCCCGGGGATTATTCGGTTCTCGTACCCGAGAAATCGCTCCAGCCTCTCGTCGGTTTTCCGTGAGCGCTTCGAGCAGCGATCGTCGCACCTTGCAATTTGAAACGGAATAACTTTTTTCAAATTGGACGACATGATTTTTTGGAAATGTTAGAAATTAACATACTTTTTCATTTGATAATGTAAAAATAATTTTAGAACGTGATATGAATACGTTCCAGTGGTGCCTCAGTTACCACTCGAGTGCAAAGGGTTAATTTTTACTTGATATCCACTGAAATGCTTGTCGAATTTTACCCACTCTCTTTACTTTGCATACTTGATTTAGTACTCTATAAATCACTATAACTTTAAAGTCATACACTGATTAATCAACGTTTGCTCGTTTCATTAACAGCCACACAATGTTGTGCCATTTCTCTCTCTACTATAATTAACGCTGAACCTACCAAACCGGTCGAAATGACCGTTCTCCCCTTTTCTCTATTAAAATTGTTCAAATTGCGAAGACTCGTTCATTGGAAATGATTCAATCAATTTCTTAGTTCAAGCGTATATTACAATAAAAATGGAGAAATCTGTAGAGGTCAATTCCATCTTCTCAAGGTTATACAGTAATACTTTCAGTACATAAGGAGACGGTGTATATAGCAATTGTTCAATGTTACTCCTTCCATCGGAGTAAATTCCTGTTATTAGAAATTGCAAATTCGTTGTTCCACTTATCTAAAGAGACATTTCCCTGTTCGTCTCACGATCTCTTGCCCTCCGCTGTAAATAACTGACGCGAGCAACCGCGCGCGCGTTCGAGAATCGTTCGACCGAAAATCCCGATCGAAGCCAAGAGATCAAAGGAAACCGTGTCACGCAGCCTTACCTGTTTGGAGAAGACAGCGATGTCCTCGTTGAAGCTCTCGGACGAGCATACGTCTCCGCCGGCGACACCAGGCTCGCGCGGCGTACACGTTGCGAGCTCGCACTTCTCGAAGATTAGCGCGAGAAGCGGGAACAGGGGGTGTCTGTAACAAAAAAAAGAACAGTCAGAGATGCGGAGAACCGTGTAATTCATATATCGATATCAAGTATCGCGGTGCAAACGAAAAGCGTCGCGAGTTTCTAAACTGAACTACGGACACGGGAATTCGTCTTCGAGGCGGTTTATCCGGCAGTCGGCCGGCGATATCGTTGATTAAAACACGGTCAAAGACGCGGATGCGCGGAGGAAACGGCGAGCGCCAGCGAACGGGATCCGTTTGTTCGAAGAAGAAACGTGTCCTCCGCGGCCAGAGAAATAAATTGCCCGGCGTTATCCCCTTCGCAGCAGCATTCTGTGGATTCTGAGGCTTTAATTGCCCGCCGATTAGAAGATACGCGAGATCCTCGAGATACCTCTCGCATCGGGGAATAAAGAGATACGCGGATATGGTTAAAGCGTACAGTCTGTCGCAGGTGTACGTTGAAACGTTTCAAGGGGGACGCCGAACGAAACTTGAAACGTTCTAACGTCGATGCAGTGTGTGCCGTTCCAATAATATCTTAACCAGTTGCGAGGATACCGCTGCCTCGATAAACGTTCGCAGAAATGGTACCCGCGTTCAAACTATTCGACCGCCAGTAACCTCGGACATTTTATCAAATTTAAGTATTTTACTTAATCGAATTAACAGTGAATGATCGGATCAATTACTTTCCCAACGTTATTACTTTTTGCGAGTCCCACCGAGAATTATGAAGGTGTAATGGATAAGCGCGGGCATTGATTTTCAATTTCCAGACTCTTTTATAGTAGATGAGTGAACCACTGATAGGTCAGACGTCTCGTTCAAAAATGACCGTTTAGTAACGTTCGTCATTTTTGCACTTCGATTAAATTTTGAATGGAAATGGATAAAACGTTTACTGTAAATGTTGTGAAGTTTATAATAATATTATTGTAATAAAAATGGTAAACGGCAGCATTGTCGTCCTTTTGCGCGTAAGTTTAACGGTAATTCAATTTTCATTTCTGCATTGTTCAGTTGAACAGCCAGAAAGTATAAATTAGAAGCTTTTGACGGTGAAAGAACTACGAATAATGCCTGGAGTCACTGGGACGATGCACTTGCGACTCGTAACGAGTAGAGATCACCGTCAACCCTATCAATTATGCAGAACAATACTGGAAAATATGAGGACGACGGATGGCTTGCCGCGCAATGCAAAATGCTTCCGTGAATGTAGATAGGTTCGCGCTATCTTTTTGCGAAAGGTTTATGACGGGGTCAGAGCTCAATTGAGGCCTCGTCGTAAACCATGTGCACTCCTAGGCTGGAATAGGTTACTAGGTCATTTGGAACAGCTGAGCGCGATCCAGTCCTTTGGGTTTCTGTATCTGTATGCGTGGACTAACCTCGTTATTAGTGCATCTCGAATTTCAACAACTAAAGAGCCCCGAACACTCGCATTGATATTTTGCATCGTAGTTCCATCGGCGAATCAGTTTTTCTATGTCCTCAAAAACATCAAGCTGTTATTACTGTACTGCAAATTTTATACATTCCTGATCAAACTGAGCAAAAATATTACTAGAAAAATTCGACAGATTATTCTGATCTTATTAAGATTGTTAAAAGAAGAAAAAAATCTCTAACTGGCTACTGCTTTTTAGAATTAATTTTGATTTTGTACAAAAATCCACAGTCGGGTTATTATTGTGAAACCAGGTTAACAGATTTACTGTCTCTTGAAATGTCTCGCTGCATATTTGGAACATCCCTGTGCGGAGGTATCAATGTGCCTTTCTTGAAACAAGAACGGCGGCCTCGATTACCAAGGTAAACTTGATTATTGTTGTCGAACGATTGTAATTAATCATATCGGACGCGCGATTGATTTTTACTTATTTAGTGAACGACCGGTGCGGAGATTTCTACCGAAAAAGGACGCGAATGTTTGCTTCTAGCCTTCCGAACCTTGGGACCAACCTGCCGCGGTCCGACGGCAAGCAATCATTCCCGCGGCCACCAATTTGTCGATCGAATTCCACGTTCGTTGCCCTTAATTTCATTTCTCATACGTTGCCATTTGTCGAGATCGTGCCACCGAGGCCGGCCGGTTAATAAAATAATTTCTCAAAACGTTCGCGTTTCCGAGAATCGTTGTTAACAACTTTCTGCAAATTTACATGTTCATAGATTACTTGACACAACGTAGATCGAAGGTAGAATACACGTTATCGACGAATACATTCGCGACGTCGCGAACACTAAGAAACTAATTAGTGTTTACCGGAAATTTCAGTCCGATAATGTCATTTAAAGTTTCAATACTTTGAGATATTCCTTTCGAGACGTATATTTATCAAAAATGTTCGTTGAAAATTACCACCGCGCTGACAAGACGTCGCAAGCAGTGACCAAGATTATACCGTACAATAAGTATTATTAAATGTACGAACAATTTATTATTTTCCTTCGCTTTGCGAACCGACTGAAATTTCCAGCACGTATCGTCTTTTGTCTAACGGTTTTGGATCATCATGTAACCATAGAACGAAACAGATACAAGCTCTGGAATCCCGTAGAGGCTAATTAATTACCCGTGTAACTCCGGCAACATTGTAGTCCGTTATTATTGTAACAATGTACGTGCAATCGTGTTTTGTGGCTGCCAGCCCACGAGTTCATCCAACGATACGGTAATCAAAATTGCACTGGCATGGTACGCGCAAGTAATTGGCGATTATTCGGTCCGAATCGAAAAGAGGATTTTATTAAAAAGACGCGAGAATATTTTGTAGACGTTTGTACCGCGGCCGAGCGAACGCGTGTTACACACGGGCCACGGTTGCCGCGGTATTAGGAGGATCACCGGATAAGATAAGATTAGCCGGTGCTGGTGCAACCACGCTGCAACTAGGGGACTACACTTGTGATTTAAAGTAAGCGAACCTCGACCGAGCCACTCGAAAAGCGAACGCGTTATAATTCATTTGTCGGTGGCGGCACAGCGCGTCGATTCATCGGGAAAAAATGTTGTTTTGGCGATTCGTTCGCTGATCAGAATCTTCGAGAACTCTTAAAATAATATAATCTTTGTCATTGTATATTCTATTTTAATAACCGAGGCGATTACAAATTGGACTCGAAAGTCAGGAATGCTGAAGTACTTGCGAATAAATTAAATTAAGACGTCAGAAATATTCAGGTGCTAATGAACAGATTGAATCGAGAAATCAGGCATACTTAAAGTGTTCACGAACGAATCAAATTCGAAGATTAGATACCGGTTGAATTGTTAAATTGTCAAACTGTAAAATCAGAAATGCTCAGGTGGTTCCAAACAATTTCAGAATTAGAAATACTGGTGCTAGATTTAATAAAAAAAATCAAGAGTACCCAGGTTCTTACAAACTAATCACTCAGGAATACATAGAGATTCCTCGTGAGTCACCGGCACGATACCCGAAATCGTGCGACGACAGTAAATTCAATGCCGGACAAGTCGAAATCGATAACGCCGCGAAACTGTCCAATACCTTTTGGCTCGATAAGAGAATCGTTTCATACGGAATGAAACTCGAGCGGAGTAAAATGCGGCGGAATGCATGAACAATTTTTTCGTCTCGCCGCACGGTGAGCCGCGTTAATTAATCGACCGCCGCGGGCCCGTATAATCGTCAAATTAACGAAAATAATGCCCCCGGAGGTGGGGGGAACCGAGCGATTTCGCGGTGGCGATGCAGCGGGACTAAAAAAGAATTGGCCGGCCTTCGAAAATCGTTCTTCGCGGCGCGAAAGAAATGTTTATGTGTCCTTAGAGGTCTCGAGACGAATCATCGAAGAAACGGTTCGGGAACCGGGACTCGCTCGGAGGTTGTGTGGTAGCGCTATGGGGGCCGGGGCGTTGTGTACGCATGGTAGCGGGTCGCGTCTCGCGGTGTGGCAGACATAAAACGATTCGGAACGAATTTCGACAAATTGACGTGGCCGCCACGAGCAACGACTCTCTGCGAATCGAGCCGAGCTAACGGACTCGACAAAAAACCCTCCCTTGCCCTCCGCTGCTGCCCCCTCTCCCCCCTTCCTCTTTGCCGACGAACCGTGGACCTCGCCCCGCCAACCCCCGTAGCCCTTTCCAAACTCGGTTTTCTCTATGGAACATTTTATGCGTTCGGTTGCATCTGCCGGCGCAGTATGGGATCAGAGACACCCAAAAGCGGTAAGCGGTACCGTTTTGTACGGAAAAAGACGGTATGCTGTTGGTTAATTTAACATCCGTGTGCAACATTATTTTTGTTCGTTTTTTATTAGGTAGTTCTGTAAGAAGCCGGTCTAAAAGTTAATGGAATACAAAATTCAAGAATTCCTTTTTGAAATGCACAACAATATTAGAATTTATATTCCTCAAATTATATTTATATTATCAGAATTCATTATTCATAAACGTTAATTTTAATTTCTTTTAATTTTTAATTCATTATTCATAAGTGTACAGTAGTATACACGTATTGAAGGTATATACAAATTGAAGGTAAATTGGCCTTCAGACCTCCATATTTAATAGTTTTATTTTATAATCATAATTTAATTTATAAGTGTTGTTAAAATATGAATTTTATTTATTATACTAGTTGATAAGACCTCGCATATAAAAATCCATTGTAAAAACTAACAAAAATCAGCAGTAACTATGTCATATTATTAAGAAAATATCCTTTACCGCGTTTGAGTATTTTAGGTAACGTTGTTCAAGATGCGAAACACGCGAAAGATTCATCGGAAGACGGTCGTCGAGACATCAGGCGAGGAAAACAAGGGAACCGACTTGTCGCCCGCGATATACCCGTTTTACGAATATCTGGTAATTAAAGCAGATTTAATCGATTATTTGTTTTAGTTGAATACGTAATGGATTTCAGACGTTGATGTATTCGCGCGATACATCAGCAATCTGAGGCAGGTTCTTCAAAGATTGATGACATCGATTCCGATTACGTCGCGGGCAACGGAGCGACGTGTTTTAAGCAGCTATAAATGCCCACATGATTGCGCACACACGCACCGCATACGCAAACACAAACACAAAAGCAGAGGCGGCACTAAAAACGAAGGGAACAACGAATCGAATATTCAACAAAAATTAATGCACGCAGCGGCGTGGACTAATTAGCGACGCGGAGCGTTACATACTTACCGAAACGCTAACGTGTCCGCATAAATATTTTTTAATTAAAAGAAACGTTTCCACTTTCGTTTTCGGTTTGATAATCCACCGTCCCTCGTTACTTGTCTTCATTAAGACGCGAACGTCGAGGGCTCGTTAAGCCGGGAGAGCAACGCGTCCAGCGAAATTTGTAGGACCGCGCGTAATTGGCGTGTACCGGTATTCGAGGAATTCGAAAAATTACGGGGAATTCGAGAGCCCGATTGCGTTTCTATGGTAAAAATCGCCTGGCGCGGTCGGTTTCCCGCGCAATCAGGAAAGCCGGCAGATTACGGGGCCCGTATGAATGGTGCTGCGTTTTAAGTGCACGTTCCTTAAGCGGTCGCGGTGCAGCAAAGTGCAACGTCGATGACAAATGACGGGTCGAAACGAGGTGTCAGACTGACGGGACCGCAGAAGGTAATGATATGATTGTCCGATGGACGCGAAGCGGAGAACGTTTGTGGTTTTGCGGTTTCCGCCCTCGACTCGACGCTCCTCTAACCCCTTTCCCTTGCCGACCCTTTTTATTCGTGGCTATCAGCAATTTAACACTACGATTGGAAGAATCGATGCGATCTGACCAGTATTTTAATTTTTCAATCTTCATCCTTTCTCTCTATCATATATATCTATATTCGTCCACCCTTAGGGTTAATCACCCCTGAGAATGGCCCCCCTGTGACTGATTTATTGCTTCCGCATAGACTTATCTATACCGTCATTTTCTCTTCTGACACTCTGCATCGTTTATGTTTTGACATACCTGCTCGGCTTTGCAGAAATCGTGTTCTTTTCCTTCTCGAATCCCATAGCATTCTCTACCTTCGTTTTGCTGGGTTAGTTCTAAACAGCAACGTTTAGGCTTCTTTAATACAGCGATACGCATAATTACAGATTCGAAGTAGCTTTTACGTTGTTATCATTAGCTCCTACTCAGATTCATTTGAAATTTACTCGTTACTGTTATTAACAACGAAGACGGTACTGTTATAAAGTTTGGCAGCCATTTCGGGAGAGCTCGCCGAGATTAACGAAGCGCGCGCTAATCGGATTGTCCCATAAATTTCGCGAGAGTGGATGGCAACGTGAACAGACTGTAACGAAAACGACTGTAATTTTAATAACCGACATGTAAATGGCGGATCGATCGCGATAGTAAGTATCTACGAATAGTCGTCCGAGGATTGAAGCCATTAGCTTGATTGAACCGTTTCTCTGCTAGTGAAAGTTCCCGGCGTAATTAGTGCCGAATATCGAACGGGCGAGAGAGGAGTTCGAATCGGTTAAGAGGAGATTATCGAAATCGATTCGGCGCGATCGAACGTAACAAGAACTATCCGGGACGCGTGGTTTCTTGGGCAGACGCCGCGATTAATGGGTACATTGTTCGTTATCGATCACCGACGTTCTACACGGATGCAAAAAACGGAAGACAGATTGCTCGCGTGGTTCTCTTGCTGTTTTCAGCTGTTTCTTTTTTCTCTCTCTCTCTCTCTCTCTCTCCTCGCCGGCCGGCAGAAATACTGATTAACACCGGCGTTAATGAACACCGAAGCTGAATTAAAATATCGAAACGCGGCGGGGCCACGCCACCGGGAACCCGGTGAAAGCGAGAACTCCGGCCCGCGTATCGGTTTTGCATGTTAATTTTATCGCGGTTGAAATAAAAACAACGGGAACGTGCGGCGCCGATAATAACCGATAAAGGTGTCGGCCTGAGAATCGCCGGCCGATATAACACGTATTTATCGAAAACCGCGTGAAATCGACTGGCCGATCCGACCGACAATCTACCAGTTAATTCGCCTCTGCGCGCTACGGTCGATCTTAAAACTCCTCGCGTGTTTTTCCGCGAGCGTTGTATCTCTGCCGCTTGGACCATGATCGACCGACGGCGAGCACGTGGTACGGACCGCTGCGAATTCGATTCGCGGCATGTAAACGGAAGTGATTAATGTACGAGAGCCGAGTTCTAATAAATTCTACGGTATTTCCATAAACCTACTTCTAATTCCGCAATCGGCTCGCTTTTCCCGATCGCGGCGTGGAACCAGAAAAAAAAAAGAATCAGAAATTCCATGGCTTTCTCGAGCCGTCTCAATTACCCGCGAAGGGAAAACGCGAGCGTGTCGGTTGGCCGCCAAATAAAACGCGTGTCCGAGATCCTGTTTTCCCGGCCGGCTGTCCGACTCTGCGAGCACGGCGCGGCGTGATGTAATCGAACCGGCGCTCGACCAATCGGTTCCATTAAACAGTGCATTAATATTCATTACTCGCTCGTCTGCTGAAACGTCACGCTAATGCACTAATTATCGTCGATCAGAAAAATAGAATATTAAACGCGCAGCAACGCCGCGCCGCGCCGCGTGTGTGCGTGCGCTCGAATCGAATATCCGCCGCGTTCGCGCGCACCTTTCGGTTTCTTCGGAACACGCGCGAATCCGCTCCGCGACGATCCGCGCGCAGCTCCGCGACGCACCACGCAGCTCCGCAACGCTCCGCACCGCTTCGCAACGCTTCGCAACGCTTTGCTCAGCGCCCCGTCCGGGCACGGAGCGCTTTGCGTAAGACGTCTAATCCATAAGTGACTCGGCCAATCATACTCCTTGCATAAGGAACCGAGGTCCCCGTGATTGGCAGATTCGCCTGCCTGTTACGTCTCCGCTTCGCTCGGCTTACGTAAAACCCTTCCGTGCGGTCGCGGAATCGGCAAGAATCGCTGCGAGCAATCTTTCCCCCCCGTCCTCCCTTTCTCGCTCTGCCGCCACGTTCGCAGAGTGGAATTGATTTTTCGACGATAACGCGCGCTTTTAATGGATTTTGTTAACCCCGTGCACCTAGGATTTCTTTCGCGAAAGCACTCACCGTCGGCCACTTTATCGTTGCTCGCTCGAACAGGATAAATAAATAGACGGTTCTATTTCATGTGTGAGTCCAGCCGCGCGTGTTGGATAGCGCTTCGCGCGGGCAGTGTGCGCGGCCACGGATATCGCGGAGCAGTGGAGGAGATACGAAAATGGTAATGAACAGACTTGCGGATTTTTATGCAACAGAAAAACTGTCTACGTTAATCGGAAGATACAGGTGTAGCGCGGAGACGCTCTCGCTTCTTAATCATTCTCGTAAGTTCAGGTAAAGCGACGGTATTGCCAAGGATTATAGATGTTTTTACTGCTCTGTATTCGATCTACTGTTACATCGATAAAATCTGCATTCGAAGGAACAGAATACATATTCTAAATACGTATTTGAATATTCCTCGACCGGTTAAACAAATACATTGATATGTTTATCTGGTGCCCGCTTTAATTAAATTAACCTATGTAATATTTCTGATCATTCAAGAAAGGAAACTTTAAACGTGTAAGATCAATTCCAAATAAGTAAAAGCTAATAAATGGAATTACGTTTGAAACTTTATGAAGTAGTATATTTTCGATCGATTTATTGTATTTAATTGTAATCATTTTATAGAAAAAGAAGATAATTTGCATTTATTATATCACGACATTTATATGAATGGAATAACATTTACGCCTCGCAGATTATTGCTGGAAATCTTCGTCGCGAGTCATAATCGTCAAATTACAGCAAAGAGTTAAAACACACGGAGAAGTGGCAAATCGGTAGATAAAAACAATAGTATAGATAATTCACGGTATCGAGCCGCCCACTCCGTCAGTGAACCGGCACAACTGTCCGTCTTCCGCCGGGAAAAATCACGATTTCCCAGACGCGACGGACGAATCCGTGTAGAAAAAAAAAAGTCCCATAAAAGTGTTGTTCAATTTATCGGACGAGCGGGATCGCAAAAAAGCAGGATGGAAAAGAAACTGGAATAATTATGCAGTAGAAAAAGCCGAGCGTAGTACAACTCATTCCGTGTCACAATTACACGGTCGCTTCTAGCTCGAAGGGAATCATCGAGAGACACGACAGGCCGCGCCGCGGCCGCGTCTCGCCGTCACCGGGACAGAATATTCCAGCGATTTTCCAACTGGAAAGCGATAAAATAAGGCGCATTACCATTCGCGGGCTGGGGCCATCAATCGTCCGGGACTAGCCGGATAAATCAACGCGGGGTCTCTGCGAGCCGAGGGACCCAGTTCGACGGCGGGGGACTACTCGCGAGGAAAACGACGACGGGTCTCGATTTCACCTGGACGACTCAATCGGGCCGGGCCGGGCCGGGCCGGGCCCGGGGTAGCGAGCGTACACGATCGGTCTGTAAACACGAGTTTATCAACTGCGAACGAAATGAACGGGCACGGAGCTAAACGCCGCCTCGGAACGGCCCTCTCCTCCGGCTCTCCTCTCCTCTCTTGCTCCAGGGACCGTTCCGAGAAAGTGCTGGAATCCGCTCGGGGTTCGGCCGGGGCACACGACGAGTGGACAAATTACAGGGTGCGCGAAATAATGAGGCTCCCGTTCTAGGATGTGTGCACCAGAAATCGGGCCATCTCGCGGTTATAAATCACACGGAACACGGCCGAAGCCGCTTCGTAAAACGGCCAATTGACGAGTTTCTGCCCCGGCTCGGACGAAGCGTGCCACAAGGCACACCGGGCCCGACCATGTCCGAGACCGTCTCCGCGACGCTGATCTTTTCTTACCTTGCAGATCCACCGCGATGTATCGTATACGACGTCCGGATTACCGATAAACTCGAACTTGAAACCCAACGCGATGCTCCGAACAATTGGAGAACGCTCCGGTGACCTTATCTGGGCGTCCAGTGCACCGAGATTTGGCGTTTTCGAGATAAAAATAGACTCGATAATCGAACGCGTGCTAGGCAATCCAAAGAAAGAAAATGGTAATCCATAAAATTGACGATTCGACCACGTTACCATTTTGATTTTTCAATTAGGATAGCCATTTTTTTGTGGGACGCCTAATTGTCAAAATATGAGAAAATCGGTCATCCTTTAATTTTGTGCAATCCTCAGTAAAAGTTCGAAAGAAAAGTTCAATTTGATAAATGTAAAGTTAATTGGTCACATCCCGCAGCAACCGGTTCCACCACCCTATATTGCATAAGTTCAATGCGATTGGTAATACTTTTTTCCTTGTCCTTACGACACAAAATAGTAAACGGCAGCGGAACTTTTTTATGGACGTTACTTCACGACCTATGCAAAAGAACTCGTAAACACGACCGTACTAACACCCGCTGGATAAATTTTGAATTGCGGTCTTTTTTTAGTGTCACGATAATCGGTACAAAGGCACAAGGAAAAAGAATTATGGGAGACAAAAGTGGACGCAGCTGAAGTTATTGTTTTCGATTAAAGAGCCGATACCGTCTTTCCTAGTGTCGGAAACATGCATACGGCTGAACATACATTACAATTAATTTACATCTCTAACCTGGCGAATACATTGTTACTCGAGTATCGACAATGCCACGCATAACCGATTGCTGGAAACAAGATATTCCATGTTACGCTGCACACTGGATGATTTACTTTAATTGACACTTTACTTCCACGGTCTCATATTGTATCAACCCTTATTATTTTCTCCATTTTTTATTTAACTCGATAGGAGATGCGCTCAATTATTTTAACTCATCCATATTTGTTCAACTATACTATTTATATATAATATAAATGTATAAATTAACGTTTCGTTGATTAAATAAATAAATATTACATATCGGTGGGCAACCATAGAAGAAGGTCTTGGAGGAGTAGAAAAAGAAGCGGCTCGGTGCGCGTCTCTAAAAGCGAATTTCGCGTCGTAAACCGCACTCGCGATTATTCATGTGGAATGCAAAACCGTGGTCGGTGGAAAACGTGTCGATTATCGACCACGTTAACCTCGCGATAATGTTATTCCGCTGGACGCGCGGTAAAAAGCGGCTTCGTGACGCGAAAGAAAACTGGTCGTCGCACGGCGAAAGATCGAAAGCTGTGTGCCCGCGCGGTCTTGTCCAAGTGAAAAGGAAACGGTCCGCGTCGGCCGACGGTGAGAAATGAACGGTTCGCGGGTGCTAAATCATCCGAATTCGGCGCGGCCAATCATGAATCACACCGTTTGCGCGCGCCTGCCACGAAATTTATTCGATCCGCCTACCGAGAAGTTTCCCTCGGCGACGGGAAACTTGGCCGAGAAAAAAAGTGTCTCGAGCCGAATATCAACGCGGGAACGGCCGCGCCGGCTACGGCCGTACACACCTCGGCGCTTCGCTCCGAAGCGCGGCCAATCCGGATAAAGAAATAACGCTCGCAACGCGTCATGAATTTTCATGTAAATCACGCGGCCATTAGGATTTATCAAACCCCCATTGTTGCGCCGCATTCCGCGACCCGGAGTTACGGCCAGATTAACGACAAGATAGAGAAACAGCCGTATTAACAGCAACATTGAAGGATTGTTCGGTGTGTAATTGATCCGCGTCCCTGCCTCCGCCGTGATAACGCTTTTTATCTTGTTCTGAATTTAGAGACCGACTTTTATTGCGATGGGGATGGCTGCGATCGCGGCGCGCGGTCCGGGTTCTTTGCGCGCGCGCGCGCGCTCCGAACCGCCGCCTTTTTATGGCGTTATTTTTATTTTCTGATTCGGATTCCGATTCCTCCGCTGATTACTCCGGCGTTGCCTCCCTTTGTTTGCCTGCACTAACGGAGCTGAATAAACACCTAATATGCTAATAAAATGCAGTTGCACGGTCGGGAATGTGGCGCGGACTATCAGATATCTTCAGCCGTTAATGCTTCTCATCGTTTCTTGTCTTGGAAAGTGTATTAGCAATGCTGACTTTTTTATTCGTACATGTGCGCGTTGCAAAATTGCTGCCTTGTATACGTTCATTACGCGAAGGTCTGGATCTCGTGTTATTATACCGAGAAACGCGTGCAACGTTTCTCAGTATCACTCTGAGGACGAAAAGTCGCGGTGGAATATTTTGAAAGTCGAAATTCATAGATCAATTAGGAAAACACACTAGGAGAAAGATGTTCATAACGCTGACCAGCAACTACAATGATTCTAGGAAAGATAGACTATCGCGGTAGGAATCAAATTCGCCTACTTTCGGCGGAGAATAAAATATGATTTGACGAAAGCTTTCTAGATCTCCGGATTTGTTATAGTTGGAAATCTAATTTACCGATACACATGGCGCTGTTCTTGTTTAACACATTTAAAAATAAAGCACGTGATTTGGAGATCATTCTACTGTAATACTTTAACATTTCCATGTTCTTTATGTATATTTGGTGAAATGTTGAGATATTAAAATATTTGTATTTGTCTATAGATTTCTTTTTGTTATACTTATTTATGTATATTTTATTTCATTCTTTTTTTAAATATATATTAGTACAAAATTTAGAGAAAATAATATTTCAGTATTTTCGAAAGTTGCATTATTGTAGAGAAAATAAAACGCGTTGTTATAATAACCTCAGTTCCTTTGCATAAACACAGGCGCGTTCCGTTGAAATAACCAGCGTCAAAGAATTAATTTACTTGAGCAAGATTTTCCGCGTTTAGTTATTATTCTAGAGTGAACGTGCGTAAGTGAACTTACCCGTAGATCGCGTCCTTGTCACGCTTGTGCACGTCCGGCACCGCGGACGCAGCAGCCGCCGCCGCGGCCGCGAGAACGTGTTGGGGTGGCTGCGGCGGGGGTGGTGGGTACTGCGGGTGTGCTGCTGGTCCCATACCCCCCAGGTGTGGACTGTGATGGAGGCCCGGCACCCCTCGGGCGCTCCCGTGCGGATCGTACAGCCCTGCACCGCCGCCGCCACCTCCTCCCTCGAGGTAACCCCCGTGCAGCCCGCCATCGTCGTACTGCAATCAAAAACAACGAAAATCAGTCAAAATCAGCGATCCATCATCGTACAACATCATCGTTTCACCGACAACTATCTGCTCTTCGAGACGAGGTACCTGACGCCATACCTGGCCGCCCAACAGACTCACAAACACAGTGGTGAACTGGTGTCTTCTTTCGACAAACAGATCAGTTTAAAAACATAATTGTTTTGTGGTTTTGACGTTTGATTTTGTTACAATTTTTACAAAATTTTTGTCGCATATCAGATATTTAGTAAACTGGTCCTAACATCTCAATTAAATTCAAGTTGTTTGGTATAATTTTAGAAAAGTTACTCCGTTCTGAAGAATGATATATTAATTCTGCAATGACATCGTATCGTCAAGATTGTATTAGTAATATTACTTATAAAGTAATAGCGTCTTTATGAAAACCCTGTGCTTTATTAGCAGTTCACTCATTTCTACCATGTACTTGCTAGCTATTTGTATATAAACCCGCATATCCGCGATTTATATTATTATTTATGCATACTATTTATGTATTCTCCCGTATACAAATAAATTCGATTCGATTTAATCTGTTCATCGAAAGGAGACATCAGATCAGTGGCAAGTGTTCGGGCCACCCCTGTGTCGAAAGATTGGACAACTATGACCGTGGTATCTTTGAGTAAACTAAGATAACTAAGGAAGATCCTGCAAAGTCATAGACTCGCTTCGAAGAAAATACTTCGCTCTCGAAATTCACATGTATTAGGTCGGTTCACAAAGCCCCGTCGCGTTCCTTATCAGTGTACCGATGATATGATATATAGTGCAAACAAATGTTTCGAATCAATAGAACAATACGGTAAAATCTCGACTGACCGGTCTAAGCAAAGTGACATAAATGTCTTATCGTCAATAAGTCGTTTTATGTGATTTGCCTTGGACCGATCTGATTGCAGGGAAAAATTCATTTAATAATCGATAGTTTTCTTTAAATCTTACAAGACGTGAAAAGTCTTTTCGGCTGACCCAGTATCGAAACAATTGCAAAATGATTGAATCACGAACGCGACGACTGAAATCCTAGAATAATTCTACAAACGAGTGCGTTTTTTTTCGAAGAGCGAGAAGTACACGTCTTCGATGCAAAGAGAGAACGAGATGCAGCCTCGAAACTTGACGTCACTGATTCCCGTGGCGTTGTTCCCGAAGGCAAATTGCGCTCATTACTCATGCCTGGTTTGCGATTTATAATATAAAAAATATATATATTTTTTTCTCAGGTGGCGATCGCGCAAGTGTACCTTTGAATTATTGTTCCAACGAAGAGGCCACCGGCGCGCAACTATAGGCTCCAGGAGCGCGATAATCGCGGCAGGTCCCCTCGTCGATTAAGACACCCACCGGACGAACAATGTCCGATACGAAAGGCCGTGCCAGCGCACACCTTTGTTCCGAGGTTCGCACTCGGTTGGTAGAGTGTCACCCGGGTTTCTCAACGCTTATCCTAGCCGCCATCGATTCCGCGGTTATTTAGGTAGTAAAAATAGATGCCACTGTCCTTGCTCCGAGCGACACGAAATGGTTCGCGTGAAAATAAGCGGGCATTGTTTACGCCGCGGGGATTCGATGAACGAAAACCGTCGGAGACATCGAGGAATTTCGAATTTTCGTTTTGCTAATGGAGAGGAGATGTTTCTCGGTGGCCGGACACGGATTCTGTCTCGGAAGATGAATTTCGATTCGAATGAAATTGATAGAGCCGACTGTGTAGCGCTGCTATGTCTCGACGTTAACGCGACGAGAAAGAAAAATTTGCAGAAACTTGTTATAAACACGTAATGCCGGCATGGCCGCGGGGAAACATTATACGTTTGTACAAGCGTTTAGCTCGTGTAACTACATTAATTGTATAGTCATCAATATCGAAAAATTTTACTATGGTTTCTTTTAATATATTTCTTATCTTGTTGTAATTGTTTTTAATAAGTTCTTATGAATATATCCTTAGGTTTTTGTTTCTATGTAGATAAATAGAAATATATGTAGAAGTATGTAGATAAATAGATAAAGGGATAAACAAGCGAATGAATGAATGCATGAATGAATGAATAAACGTGAGGAAATAAATTGGTAAATGATAAAAATGTGAAGTTAACCGTGGTAGATATTTAGTTAAACGTGATTGATGAAACGAACGAATTGTCTATTGCGATTATTCTGCAGCTTATTACTGTTATATATAAATATATTTTCCAATGAGGATACACATGCAACTTTCTGGATCCAAGGAATAATTCAAGCCTTCGGCAACTATATCCGCCAATTTCTCTCGTCACTTTTATCGTTCGAAAAAAACAGAAGAATTGTTTCTTCGTCGAGCCATTAAAATATTTTACAAGTTTCGCTGAACGAGGATCGGCGCCCCATTCGTACCAGACACGGTGATTAAAGTTTCCCATAGAAACGCACAAGAGAACTGTTTAGGTCGCCGCTGAAAGGACCGTATCGTGATTTAGCGGCCGTAAGTGGAGTATCGTGATCGATCGAGGAAATAAAAATCGCACGAAACCCGCGGGATGATTGAGGTTAATTACAGCGGCACGGTAGAGCGTAGTTAAACTTTGCCGGCGAAGTTAATGCACAGGGGAAATGCAAATTTCGACGTAGCCGCGGAATGTGAACGGACAAATTCCACGGCGTATCGACAGGCGAGGTTGAAGTCTCTCGACGGATCGAGGCGGCACGCGGATCGATCGGGGGGGAAGCCAATGATTTTCCTGACTCGTCGCATCTTGTACCTTGTCATGGTGTACCACGGAAACGAAAGCACGCCGATTATTACCGCTAATTACGTCGCTCGACCGCCGAGCCCCGGAGAGTCGGTAATTTTGTCATGGAAACAGCGAATGAACGGGGAGAAAAAAAGATATCGGGAGCGGCACAGGGACGCGTAAGAACGACGAAAAGAGAACGAGAAACAAAAAAGAGAGGCGACAGCGGTACACAAAAAACACGCGAATTCGTGGTTATCGAGAGGCGACACGCGCGCGGCTTTCGCGAAATGAACGGGAACACGGCGCTCGGGAAAATCGAGAATCCTTAATTACAACCGTTAACCGAGGTGACATAACGAAAATGCTCGAGACAGACTTCCATTCCACCCTGCCTCTTGCAATTTCAATCGCTGTACGTAAGTGGCCTGTGCTCGCGTAAGCGTTTCCGGGCATTTCTGATTTCGTCGTAAAAATCGACTGTGTGACTGTACCGTTTGCAAATGAACGGAGATCCTCCATGCATTATCGATAACATTCGCGGAACGAATTCACGAAATTACATCAGCGATCATTGTCGGAGAACCGACTTTTTGACGTCGTTCGCGTTACTTTCTCGGATTCTTCTATCATTCTTTATACATTAATCAGTTAAAAATTAGAAACTAAAATTCAAACTAACCCAGGCCTAGATATTGTATACAGATTTTCATAATAATTATTTACACTTTGTATTTGTCATTTTACTCCGTCTTGGTCCACGAATATTCAAAATACCTCAATAGTCGCGAATATATTTTAGCTACCAATAAATTTGCAATTTAAGCAGCAAATAACGAGTATACTTCTCATAACACGAAATATTACCACTTCTACGTGACGACTATAGACATCGAAAAATAGCTACCTGATTAAATTAAATTGTGGAACATTAAATTCCTGTTAAACGATTGAATCGAGAAATTTTGGTTGCCAACGACTACATTTACCTGTCAGAAGGTGAGAAATTGAAAAGATACGTGTGGCCCCGGAGGCGGTCGATCGCGGATTGCTACGGTTCGATTCGCTGAAGCAAGTTCTCGCAAAGAAAACTTGGAAGAACATGGAAGAAACGAATTCCGCCGGCAAGAAGGGTCGAAGAACGCGAGGACGCGTCTAATAATTCAGCGCGTCGCGTCGCGGCGGATCTATGAAGATATCACCGGTCGATCGAGCAGAATATCTGAAACGGGAGAGATCGAAGGATACGGAGAGCGACATTAAAGAAGACTTGGATCCCGGCGGAGCGATGGCGTTCGCCGGGTCTGATCGCGGCCCGGGAGAGGGGAGATTATTCCGGCCGAATCGTTCTGGGACCGTGGCAAGAAAAATCGTCCGAAAAATTAGTTAAACATTTGCCGGAATCCCGTACGCAGAATTTCTCGTGACAAATCGACCGGAATAAATTGCGCGAAGCGCAGCTGCACGGCCACGATGAAATATTCATAACGCAATTAAAGAGCGGACGACGGTCCCGAAGAATTCGTCCCCGCTGCGCCGCGCCGCGCCGCGCCGCGCCGGTTCGGAAATTCGCGGCGCGAATCAACGATCGATTCGAGGAGGGCATCTCCTCGAGACCGAGAAACGCGGCTCGTTTACAAGCGGATAGGTCAAGGCGAGGCAAGCCGAGTAAGCTTAAACGCCCCCGATATAAATCACTGGCCGAAGAAAGCCGGGAAAGGGGGCGGAAGACGCGGATTCCCTTTCTCGATCAATACCTCCGCCCATACCGCGGAAATGTGTACGTAGAGATCGGCAAATATCCGTCGACAGCGCGGCCAAGATGGCGACCAACGAAAATCGAGGATCGGCGCGACGCCGACGGCGAAAATTCTCGGAGCCCAGGTAAACCCGATTCTGCTCTTCCATTTTAACGCGTTCACTACAGTGTCAGTCGTATACAAGCAATGCATTTAACTATATCGTACAATGAATTTTTCACGCTAATACAAGGTGAATAATTTTTCACCTCCATTGTTCTTGTAAACTACTTATCCTTTGAATAGGATTCTGAACACCTGGACCAACGACAGACATCTTCATTAATAGTTTTAATATATATAAAAATCAATTTATAATGTTAACAGAGGTTAGGATGTTTCTATTTGCTACGCGTATTGTATTCATATTGCTTTAATTTTTATTTGCGTTATTATTCTATGCTATTCTATAATAGAAATTAATTGTTGTATAACAAAATGTTTCGAACAAAAGTTTTATGGTATGGTATGGTATGAAGGAGCATACGCGATAACAATTAAGTATTAGTGTTATAAAGTTTTAATTCCCAATGTTTCCTAGCTTAAAAGAACTATCATAAGTGTCACACAGCGTAATCATTTCCAATATTACATCATTTCATATTTATAGAGTTACTTGCTGTTTCGCGAATAAATATGTCATGTGAGAAAACTTTCCTAGATGCAAAGAGTCGAACATGGTCGTCGAACGATCGAACAGGATAGAATATTGTGCGCAATTGAAATTCAGCGGATTTATGGTAATCGCGTCTTTTTGCGCTAACGGCAGACTGGCCCGTAGTTGATACAAATGAAAATATGTTTTTAAAAAATTCCGTAATCCATTACATCAATTAACAATTAATTTTTTTTAGAAACGAATAACCTGTCAGGATTAAAGGATGCGTGCGGTCGTCCCATGAATATTTATACCGTGATCTGCGCTATATTATTCAAACCTATTCGTTTCAATCTAAATTCAATGAACTTAAGAAACATCAATTACACGGAGTATTAATATAACGGCTTCTTTCGCGTGGAAAATGTCGATCACGGTTACATTACGATTTCATGATTTCGCTAATGCAAAATTTATTCATCATCGGAGCTCGTAGTATCAAGACACCAAGGTTACAGCAAAATTAGATCATTAGCAGATCGTGTATTAATATGCGGTAATGGAAGTCTTACGAACGAACGTACGCCGACTGAAATCGAATAGAAAACAACGTGATTAACCCCACTCGTTATACACGGTCGCGAGTCAATTAAGAACTTGATTAAACCTCATTAAACATTTCGTTACACTGAAAATTTAGGTAAGCGTGTTAACTGCCAGCCGTAGATGCACAAAATCCGGCAACCAAACCGTAATCTCTTTCGATCCACTTCCATCAGTCTCGCACATAAAATCGTCTTAAAACGTGCAACTTATTATACATAGAAATCGAATATTATTAAGTCTTAACGCTTCTCTCCAATCGTTCCAAGGAGCAATCCTAGCGATCCATCGATCGAAAATCAGTCCTTAAACTGATCGCGCACATCGAGAAACATAAACCGTGGACAGGTAACCAGATTTCCCGAGTTCTTCCAGCGACCCTTGCTACGTTCCCACAATCTCCATTAATTATTCCGCCGATCGAATCTGTCGATCTTGCTTTTAAACGTATGCGTGAATCATCAAAGCAAGACCGACAACAATCGTAAGAGAGAAAACGTATAAAGTTCAAGGTTGCTGAGTGATACTTTCAAGCATATGGACGACACTAATCTTCGACTAGCTTTCGAGACACAATTACATTGCAATGAATTTAAATAAACTAAATTTCACTAGAACTATCACTAGTATTTTCACGAACATTTTCTACTGAAAACTTGAACATCCTAGTTTCAATTCCATTAATTAGATTTTGTAAGAATTTGTGCGATGCTTAAAGTGTTAAAGAAGAACGAAGAATCGTGTGAATAAGACATCACCAGCGTGTCAGTCGATACGTTAATGATTTTTTAACCTAATCACCTTGAAAATGTTTTTCGTATTGCGAATTTTTGAAACGATTTTATTTTTTCGGGTTCGAGCTTCCGATTTCTGTTCTATTAAATAAATTTCTTCGATTTTGTGAGAGCTTCTGTGAATTAATTCTCAATGTTCCACGTGTTAATCGACCTGAGGAAAATTACAGAGAAGATTCGATTGTGAATGGTGCCTAAGGTCGTCTTGTTCGCCTCGCAGAACGCGGCTGGGAATTCCGGGACAGAGAAAGAAGCTGGGAGAGGGGTCGATAGAGGAGAGGCAAGGGGAGGAGGACAGAGTCTGGTGACTGTTCGTTACTTTCTGATTGATGTCGACATTTGGAAAACACAGCGACGTACACGCATGCACCGGGACACCGCGCCATGTGCCTCGCCTATCTCGAGGACGCATCGTGCACCGGTGCATCGTGCACCCGCGTCATCGTACGCTCTTTTTCGAACGGTTCGCCGATTTTTCGAGCCCGAATCGCGCCAAGATTCGACGAAACCGAACGAGAACTACATGTATCTACTGCCGGACGAAACGTCTTCCGGGCTACTTTCGTAGCCTGCCTGAATTAATTAAACGTTTGATTTTTCGCTCGAAACGGCCTTAACGCACAGTGCGTTTAGATCAGAATGCCTGATGCTCGTGAACAGACCTAGAAACTACTTTTTTGGAGTCGGTTTGTAAAACTAAAACGGACATTAGTAACTGCTAATAAAAAGGCAAATATTAACCTTTATATTTGCATATGTTGCACAGGTATGTATAAGCCTTGGGCTCAATGTCGTATGCATAAAATGCAATATATCATATAAAATTGAAACACTATGAGTCAGGAGAGGTATCTCGGTTTTGGAGTTAAAATAACGAATGCGAAAGGTTAAACCTAGCGAGCTCTAAAAATAAGTAACAGCGTGTATTGTTTTACTTATAAAAATTTACATGTCACTCTTAAATGACAAAGCAAAAATTATTTAGACCTTTTACTATTTTTACGATAATGTAAGCTTGAATAAAGGAATTTACTCAAATGTTTTGCTAAGAAAGACTCTTCATAACTTCAACAATTTAAAAGGAAAAAATATAAGATGAGTTATTTTAATCAACACAGTTGGTTTTGATTAGACTGCGAATTTGTATGCAAAATAAAAATTATCTGCATCGAACACAAGACAAATCAGCCAAATACTTTACTATTTCTTTCTCAAGTAATTTTAATGAGTTGAAACTAATGCATCAATATTATTAATCTCATTCAATCGTCTCTTTTTTGTTTTATCATTCCATTTTCGCTATTAATGCATAGAATCCGCAGTCTAATTATGATATATTCGAATTATTAAAATCATTGTAAGCAGAGATTTTTATGTAAATCTTATTCCTGGCCACTGATGATTACGCTCTTTATTCAGCGGAAGATAAAAAACAGAGACTTCGTAGTTGAAGTTGGATCATTCTGAAGCGTCACAATCGTATCGACTGTTTGGAAGAATCCGGTCAATTGCTTTAATTTGTCGGAACGTATTACAACCGAGTCAAAGTATGCCCAGACGAGGAACGATATTGTAACGGCGACTACCAGGAAACTTTTCGAGCAATATTTGACGACGGCAGGAACGTTTCCGATGTTAGATTCGAGATACAGTTTAGTTTCTGTGCTAATCAGGCTGAGCTGACAGGCTGGTCCGTGTCCATAAAATCGTGCAAATTTATTGCGTCGAGCTAATCTACGGACTTTTATCAAAGCAGGAACTGGGGACACTTTTTTGCAGCTGGAACATACCGCGGAGACGTTTGCAACTCCGAAACCAGAGATCTGCAACGATTTGACAGGCCTGTGGAGAAATCATTTTCGGAATTCCGAGACCCGTCTAATTTTTTCGAACGAAACAGACCTTGAAATTTACGATTCTCCTTAAGCGCTCGTTCGCGCTACGCAGAGCTAAACGTCTTCTGCACAATTCAGTGGGGCTCGCTACAACGCAAGGATTCAATTCAGGTGGATCACACGGAATGTGTAATTAGAGTACCATCGTTTCGCAAACAGGTAATTAGACTGCGAGGAAGACGAGGCGGAGTCGCCTTAATCGATGAAAGTGCACGACCGCCGGACGAGACGCGGGGTTGCTTCTCGACGGAAAATTCCAAGGACTCTCGAAATACGCTCCAAGGACGGGAAAACCTTGGCGGCAATAATTCACGCAGCACCGAAATAGAGAATACATGCGCCCCGATACTCTTCGCCGCCGCGCGGCCGGATTCAAATCCCGCCGCGAAAAGTGACAAACAGAAATTCCGGCCGGCAACTTTCGATCCGGACGAATCACGCGAGGCGCATTTCGTTTTCCTCGGTCCGGCTAATGTACCGTTACCAAAAAGATTCCTCGTCCCGCTGAAAGCCGACCGAGCTCACACACACACGCGCACACACAAAAACCACAGAGGAATAAAAGGAGGAGAGACGCGGAGAGGGAGGGAGGGGGGGAGAAAAAAAGAACTAAAAATCGTCTCATCGAGCACACACGGCGAATAGAACGACGAGAAATCGATACGACTTTAATCCGGCAGGCTAAAGGCCGATATCCGCGGCAATCGGGAGAGCGAAAGTGATTGATGGATACCCATAAATACATAATCACGGCTCGTTCGTGGTACAGCGGTGGACAAAAATCGACGCTATTCACCGACCCAAGAATTTTTAATCCCGGCAACGGGCTCGCGCGTACACTTTCGTTTTTTCGCATTTTTTTTACTCCGTCTTACTCCTGCGTCAGATTTTTCATCGGGCTCGGAAACTATGTAAAACACGGGCAACGTAAATAATACGAAAGAACCATCGCGGATTTGTTCTTTTTTATCGGGAACTATAAATAGCATAATTGATTATTTTGCCTATATATTAGAACTCTTAAAACCGACAGTGCCATCGAAGTCGCTGCCTAACATTCATTCTTTTCACATCAACAAAAGCAGAAATTCACCAGACTATTAAAATTATACAATTAGAGTGGCTAAGCGACCATTTTCATATATTTAATATTTCTGTGCCGTTTTTTTTATCTTTACCAAAACTATACTATAAAAAGGCTGACAAAGATTGTCGAATAAAAAATGCGAATAATACGAAATCTTCACCTAATTCGAGTACTTTGCTTCGTGTAATGATTTTAAAATCCTGCCATTTAGGACGCATATTTGGAAACAAGGTAGAGAAATGATATAATTTCGATCACGAATTGAAAGATTTTCGTAATAGCTCGGGAGCTGTCATAGCATCGGATGATTGATAGTTCATCTCGGCTCTCTACAATTGCCGGTAACCCACGTTAAAATGATTCATTCATGGTAGGTATCTGTGATACTTAGAGGCAGCGGAGAGCATAAAGCTTGCGGTTTATCTAGAGGGCAAATGACTGTGGAAGAATCGATGTCGGAGCACGGTAACGAAAATCTATTCGCTCCGTAACTATCGTTGTTCGAGAGACCAGTTCAACGGCGAGCGAGACAGAGCGGTTTCCGAGGAGCACAGCGATGCTCCGAAAATGGTATAATATTCTCCGGGTTCAAGAGGAACGTACGGAGGAATTTCTTGGATACATCGTCAGAACGCGAAGACTATTGAATTACCGGGAAGATCGAGAATACGGCGGATCAAGATTCGTATACGGAACGATCGGAACGTCTATTTTTAATTTTGCATACGATACTATCTCTTTCTTTTTCTCCGCCACGTTCCAATCAGACTCTTATCAAATCGGAACCTCGCTGGACGAAGTGCAAATTCACAATCACTTCTGGGAAAACGCTCGCGCTAAACACGGCACAACATTGTGCACCGTAACGAAGGAATTTCACTGTCACTTTTTACATCGATTATCATTTCTGGAGCACTTCGAACACTGACCAATTGAATTCTCACACGTTTCACTGTACCTAACTTCTCCTAATCGAGTAATGAATTGTTCTTTCGCGTCACAGATTTCGAACTCGGTGCACTCGACGTAGCAAAAATTGATTTTCAAATCCGAGTGTACACAATTCTGTCGGTCACGTTCAGATAACAAATTTCTGCTGGTATTTTTAGACCCGGGACGATGGAATCGCAGAATTCCTTAAAACTTGACGCACACTGAATCGAGACATTCATTTCGGAGCATTTTCCAAGACAGTCTCGCACGACCGGAAGAGGTTTCGACGCGTTTTCCGAGTGGCTGGCTGAAATTTTCCGGGGAGAAGGCCACATAAAAGGGAAATTGCAGGGCGCGTCGGGGACGAGCGTGAAATTCAGGGGCCGATAGCAGCCTATTGGGGAAAACGGAAACGTTTCGTGGCGATATCAGTGTCGCCGGCGAAGAGGAGGCCGACGGTACGCGTCTCGACGCTTCGTCAGTCGATTCTCGGCGGGGCACGCGAGCGATCGCTGGTTATCGGCGATCTCGTAAAGCTCTTTATCGGCGCCGATACCGTTTTCACTTGGCCGGGGCTCAATAAAACTGCGGAACGTTGAAATTCGAAAAACCCGGTGGAAAAGCGCGGCCCACGGCATTAAACCCGATAATATTGTGTCCGAGCCGAAATTGTAACGCGATCATCGACAGAATATTCACTGCACGCTGGCGCGGAATTTCACTTTGATAAGCTATCGCGACTTTTTTTTTTTTATGTAGACAATGAGTTTTCCACTGTTCACGTGCGGCCGAGAATACGCCGCTTGCACGCTGTTCGAACATTTAATTCAATCGTAGCACTGGTTTCTACCGCGGACACTTCACTCGGAAAATTGCGGAGCACTTTGTAGCACAGATTAATGAAAAAGAAGTCGGACTCGGGAGACAGTACAGATTAACACATATCTGCCGAGCACTGGAACTGACTGACACGTCTCATTCTACGAGAATGACAAGATTGAAATTATTTAGACTTATCACCAGTTTTAGTACGGTTCATGATTGAATTAACAAATTTATTATATCAGTACTTATGAAAGAGTCCATGAATTTTCAACGACTTGGAAATACAAAATGTAAAACTGGTGATTTCGATCGGCGCGATAGGTTTAAATGTTAAACGAGGAAGAGATGTCAGATTTTGGATAATAAGAGTTCTTTTTTTTAAAGTCTGTCGAGCCGGTTATAAAATAAGAATATTTGAATTTATTCCCTGATTATAAAACGGAATGTATGGCCTGGTAATGGCAGTTGTTTAAAATGGAAATCGGAGTCCGAGCTGCGTGGAATTTTATCAAAAATTTGTCAGAAGGCCGACGGATTTAGAAATCGCTAAAAAATCACGAGATCTAAACAGCAGACGTTAAACAGAGATATTAGATAAACTTCGAGATAGGGACGTGAATCGGAGGAGTCGCTTGGCGTCGGCGTCCGACGGACAGTCGAGACCCGGCGTTGAAATCGTTCCAGGCTCTCGGTTTCACCACGAAGGAGCCGAGACAATCGGAGCAATCCTTGGCCACCTTGCAACCGATGGCTCGCGTGAACGAAAATATGTTTCGGCCGAAATCGTGATCGGTTCCTCGAAGATCGAAGTGTTCGAAGCCCCGGAGGAAGAACACGCGTGGAATATCAATATAACGAAAATTCCCAAATGCTTGGAACGTGTAGGCAAAAACATTTAGCGTTTCGCAGTAACACAAAGTATACACAATTTCAGAATGGAGCACAGTATTTATGAATCGGGCCCCACAGACAATGGTTACCGTCGGACTTTACGGGTGTCGAGCGTTTACTACGAGAAATCGGCAATTATGATGACACTCCAGGTAAACAATATAGTCATTTCGAGGTTGTCTATGAATGATGAAAATTCGACGAGCTTCTCCGAAACAATTTTGAATTGTTGTTCATTGTTGCTAGATTGCATCTCTCTCAATTTCTGAATATTCATCAAAATTCTTAAGAATTTGAACGCAACCGCAACGAAACGGTAATTACAGAGTACAAGATCCTACTAAGCGAGCTGTCTGTATTTTCCAGACTTGCGAGAGAAACCTAAACGACTGCTTCACATTTTTCCCTCCAAGCAAAACGGTTCCAGAGCACGTAGACTCCGTCGGGGAATATTCTCTAAATGTTGATCTCCCATGGCGAAGATTCGGGCAGATAAGAGGACGAAATAAATCCCCACGTTCCAACGACTTCATCTTAAGAACAATGTCCAATTATTTTGCTCGAGCCGGGTTCGACCATACTCGGTAACGAGTCGGCTAAGTGAAAAATTAACGAACCAAATCCCTAGCCCGGCGAGACGTTTCCCCGGGCCTCATTTCCGTTCAAACAGAGCTTAAAACGCGCAAGAAGGGATCACGATCGAGCGCGTCGACGCGCGGATCCACGCCGGGTCAATCCTGACCGGTAAAACTCGCGGATAAGACGGGTGAAATAATAGGAAATCAACGTACCCTTGGCTGCGCCATGAACGCCCTGGCCGCGCCGGGGAACTCTGCGTGCTGAGCCACCGTAGCGGCTGTATTTTCCCACAGTATAAAGCAAGTAACACTTCACTCACACACCGTTTACGCTCACTGTTTCGCCTGATCGTGGCGATGATCGGTGTTATTCACCCTGCTTGTCGCACTATCGGTGTCGACCGAGAGACACAGGGTTCAGAAGGAATTTTGGGGGACAAGGGGAGGATAACACCACCGGGGCCGTCGGTGATTGTCCTCGGCTGGTAGACGTCGACGATGGCTGAGACGTCGGCGAAGAAGACGGTCGGGCCGGCACGGTTCACCGGCCGACGGCGTGCGGAGCTGCGGCCTGGCCGGAACTGGATGGCGGTTTACTGTTTCGACGGTTCCGTCGGCCCTCGACGATTCCCGAATCCGAGTCGAGCGGCGACGACGAGACGCTGTCACGGCGAAGAGTCGAAGCGAGCGTCAGCAGAGCTCGGGACGCGCGCTTGAACGTTGCTGGAGGACCACGGCTACGGCCGGACACACGTGCTTCCTCATCGTCCCGGTCACCACGCCGGAAGTACCCGCTGACCAGACGGGAGGAGCTTGGCCTCTCGATAATGTCAGTACCGCGACATCATACGCTCGATGCTCTCTTTTCGGTTCAGTGGAGCACGTGGCCGCTCATAGACAGATGCTTCTTCGCTAGCTATAAGACGATTCCTTTTTCCTCTCGGTTGACGGGTGCGCGCGGAACGCGTCAGATGTCCACTGGTCGAAGCGCGCGAAAATCGAATCCGGAAAGTATCGACTGATGAACGTTCAGCGACGGACTGAACAACTCGGAACCAACGCGGAACAACGGATATCACTACGAATTCACGGTGAAGATATTGTATTCACGAATCTAGGCTGCGCTCTCTCTTTCGCTTTCGTTATATATACCTCTCTATGTATATATTTCTTTTTACGGTTTAGTCCACTGGTCGTTCGAGCATCGAAGGATGTTTCGCACACAGTGTGAGGACACGAAGCGGGGACTATGTATTCCCAACGGAAACGAAAAGGAAAAACAAAAAAAAACACCAGAGGGACTATGCGACGATGTTCACTGACGGAGCACGGTTCACATCCTTCCCGTGATTGGCGCGAAGTCAACAGTGTTGTTTCGTTTCCACTCGCGGGGGTTAGAAGGACGGCGGCGTTCGCGTGGCGGCCGTCGTCAACTAATAGCGCGGATGATCGCGGCGCGTCTCGAACAATGGTGGATCGGCGAGATGCATAAACACCGAGGACCGGGGCAACTCGTGTGACGGATTGATTATTCTTCGCAGCGAGCAGACGCCGAGAGCACAGACTGCGGGTGGTGTCCGGTGTCTGGTCGAGATCCACTGGCACGGTTAAACGGCAAAGCTCCGTCCACACTGTGCCCTCGTTAAATCCGTGATCGACGGGGGATGCGGTCTTCGAGTTGCTCCGAGTCGGGAGCCACGGTGCAAATGCTGGAGCGAGTGTCGGAGCGACGGAGGAGGCGGCGTTGCCACTAGCGTGCACTCAGACGGGTCGTCCCGCGCTCCGATAGATCCCCGATGTTGCCGTTCTAGTTTTCGTCGACACGGTTGATCACACACGAGGGGGGTCTTGTGGGTCGATGGGGTGGTCCGTCGTGCGTATACGATCACCCTAGAAAAATCGTCGAGTATCGGCGCGCGGCTCAACGACAGTCGAGAGATGTATGTCGGTCAGAAGTGGACGAAATAAAAAACCGAACCGGCGGGCACACAGCGCGTCGTTCGACGACACCGAAAGAGTCGCGTCACCACCGAGCCGTGTACAGAAGAAGCGCGTTCCTCCTCGCGGCGATTACTGAACGTACGAACGAACGAACGAGGCGAACCAACCAACCAACCGGTCACGCACGCTGAGGAGAGAGAAGAGGTGACGCGCGAGAGAGCTGTCCGCGAGACGGCGGGCGACCCTCCTCCCTAACCGTAACTACTACTGCGTGTGCCACTCGTAACTCCGGCGGACAGAAGGTGGAAGGTCGGTGTATATGTTGTGTGTGGTGTGCGCGCGGGCCGGCGGGCAAAGGCAGCCACGGGAATATGCGTGTTTCGAGTTCTTCCCCCACGAAAAAGCACCGGGTAGAGATATCCACGGGTAAGAGAAGTGCGGACCGAAGCGAGCGTGGAGAGCAGCGCCTAGCGCGGTTTTAGATCCTGCGCCGTCCGCAGTCGTTCGCCAACTGTCAATCAGCGCCGCGCTACGCCAAGGAGTGGGAGGCGCGCAGTCACGCCCATCGAGCGCGGCCAATGCGTCCCCTGGCTCCGCCCATATCCCCACTCCGCGACTGTGATCGCAGCGCCCCAACGGAGAGACCGTGAACCACGGGATTCTCCGCCATCGCTACACCACTACCAACGAGACCGTCGACGGACTACGACGACGACGACGTTGCCGACGACGACCAAGACCACGACCACGACGACGACGACGGTGAGACCGACGAACCCTTGGACGGTAGCAGACTCGAGAACACGGTCTTCCGTTTCTACGGGAGAGGAAAACGGAAACGGTGGAATCAGAGTTTCTATGTTGCACGCGTACAGGGGCTGATATAGACGATCCTCGTCAGGGCTCGAACTTGTATCGTGGCAACCGACACCCCTCTCCTGTCGATAGCTTGCTCTTTTTATTGCGACGATTTAATTGCTGATGAAGGTAGAAAACTGTAGATACGATATCGTACTTGTTTACTGGGATACCGGGATTTCGTTGTTGATTTACTGATATTATTATCAGCATTTTAATTGCATAAGTTTTCACTGGGCTCGGATTGGAACGATGTTTCTCTCAGAGCGTCTAGACGAAGGCAGACAATTTTGAACGATTCTAATCCTGAGCTAATTTTTGTTAACTCATTGTTATTTCTAATTAACAATTCTTCAGGTCGACAGAGTCAGGGAAACTGTCTTCAATCTTTTTTACATCTCATCCAAAAATACAATAAATTTCTAAAATCCTTCTGCTGTCTTATTAAAATTTTTCAAATTTCTGCTTCTTATTAAAATATTAAACATTTGCGTCACCGCAATCAAAACTCCAATTAAAAAATACATGGAACAACTGAAGAATCGCATCTGAAGATTCCGTCGCGATACAATAAGCGCCGGTCCAAGTCCGATTCTGGAACTTGGAAACTCCGGTAACCACAAAGAGCTGACTGAGACACATGTTCCTCGCTCGGGCTCCCACAAAGACAAATAAGCAAGCCGAGGCGAGGGCCGCGCTTATCTTTTCTTCGGATGCAGGACAGGACCTACGATAATCTCCGGCGTGTTTCGAAACGGGAGACCGGTATCGATCCGAATTAGAAGCTCGCGTAATATCTAATATAACGCACGGTTACCCCTAATCCTGGCAGCGCAAACTTCGACGCCACACCGGTGCTCGCAATTTGCAAGACGACAATTTCCGCGTGCGTTCCGCCGCGGGGTCTGACGGCGTTGCTCGCCGGTTCCCTGAAATTTTCCGCGTGCCTGTGCCAAGCCAGAAACCCCAGAAATAGTAGAATAGGCAGGGACGCGTCTTGGCAAGGAGCTGGCCGGTCGCGTTGGCCCGTCTTAAATAATGCAGCCGATGATCCTGACAAATAACGGCGTTCCGCTAAATGCTGGCCGTCGGACGGCTCGTTGGCCGTCTTCGATCGTCCGTGCGTCATCGGGACAGCGGGAAGAACCTTGGCGAAAAAGTTGCGGCGAAATCGGTGGCGTCGATGCACCCTCTAGAGCCTATTCAGTCCTCCCTGCCTCCCAGAAAGGGCGGCTCTGGTCGCTGAATATCGCATCGCGGTCGACTTCGCGTTGTTTCGCGCCGACTCTTCTCGGCTCTTCGTCTTCTTCTTCTTCTTCCCCGTCTCCTTTTATTTTTCGCCCGGCCTGCTCTTCCTTCTTCTCCTCCGTTATTAATTCAACGTGTCTGGCCGCGGAACGGCCAGCCGGCGGCGGTGGTCGATCGAGCTTTGAATGAACCGAACGAACAGCTGACTCCACGCAGGAATTGGGTCGCGAACGTGCGGTTTCGAACTTTGAATGGTATTCGGCGTTGGGTGAGTAATAGCGACAGGAGGCGGCGGAGGCGGAGGAGGGCAGAGAGGTGGCTGTCACCGACATCACTCAGTGTCTCCCTCCTGGCGTTCACTTCGCTCGATTTTATGACTCTCTCATCCCTCTCCCCCTGCGCACTTTCACCCCCGATCGTTGCGACTGCCGACCCGCACCACGCGTCTCCCCTCGATTACGCGCGATGTCGCGAATCGCTGCGTCAGTTTTACCTTTTCTACCTTTCCTCTTCGCCGGCCGGTTTTCTCTCTCCGCTTTCTTGCTGCTCTCGGCGCGATGCTGGAGCCAGGGCCGATGGATGCGGTCATCGGTGAAATATGGAAGGACGTGGCCAAGGGTAGTGGAGCCGGTTATTGTGGGCTGATCAATTGCTGTGCCTTTGATTTGTTTTCGGGCATAATTAACTTTATATTTCTCGAATAAGGCATATTCAATTTTATTTATCTTTCCGTAAACAAATTTAACTCTTACCTGAATTACCGAGTACCCGTTCGCGCTTTCTCTCCGCAACATTTTTCTGTACCCGGTAAAAAATGCCGGGTTAGGTACATTATTTATAGACATCTGTTTCGAGTCTACAATCCCATTATCAGAAAAGTACTAAAATTAGACGATAAAGTTTGGTATACGTGTGCTCAATAATCACGTAACCGGGTACCATTTTGCACAGTCTTTCCAAAATATTTCTTGTTTCCAGTAAAAAATACCCGACCAGGTGGTCGTTATTTAGCACATTATTTATCAACATCTGTTTCGAGTCTGCAATTCCGATATCACAGAGGTACTAAAATTAGATGATAAAGTTTGGTATATGTTTGTGCAACAATCACGTAACCGGGTACCATTTTGCACAGTCTTTTCAAAATATTTTCCTATCGTTGTCTATTTCGAGTCTACCCGGAAACCCTCATAGGAGAAGAGGATAGCAAATGTGAGTAGTAGAGATTCTCCTAATAACTCGCTAATATCTATCTAATAAATAAAAATTAATGTTTCTATAAGTATATAAAAATTACATAAAACACTAATGCAATATAGGAGCTCATCGTAGGGTTATTTACACGGTTATAGAACAACAACAATTTTAGTTATTGACATAAGAATTAATATGTCTTATTCAATCACTATAAAGTTAATTGCGCAGATCGAATTTTCATGATACTCACTTAGGCTATCTCGTACGTAGACTTGGAAGAAACGCCGATTGTGCAACTATTTCGCATGAATATGCAGTCGGCATTTTCTGACATCTTTAGCGGACATTATTTTTTTGATAATCAATAATTGACTTCGATTACAGAACAGGACTAAATAAAAGCACGCGAGTTAATAATAAACAAGCGCAACTCGCAAATGATAACCTACCCATTATCCAGCTCAAGACAGTTTCATTTTGCGGACCATGTTTAGCAGCCTCGTAAATAAATGTATACCGTCTTGTACCCTGACCAGGAAAAGAATTCCCATGAGATTAACATCCAGATTAAATAAATCTGTGGATTAATGAAATTTTATAGGTCCGAGAAACTTGGAATTATAATAATCCTTGTTTCACGGACGTTCCACGGGATAATGATCTAATAGTCGGCGGCGTCGAAGACCCGAAGCATGCGATCAGCATGATGGTAATTAATATTGTCGCGACAATTTCAGACTGTCAGGCGAACGGAATATTTATTTCCCATAACTAGCCTGCATTAATTACGTAATTGCGTTTACAGCTGCACAATTCCACCCGTTAAAGTGTAAAAAGGTTCGAACAATGCCCGTATATTATCCGCTGGATTGATACCGCAACATCTACGAGTGCATAATTCATTATCTAAACGAGTCCGCCGGATTCACGATGAAAATAGGATAATTATACGTCCCGCAGCAAACGGGACGACGATTAATTGGAGCGCGGGGCACCGTAAACCGTGTTTTGCGATTCATAAAGTCGTCTTAAGAGACATTGTTAAACAATGTTAAGCCGGCGCGGGCATAAATTAGTAATACTTTACTTGTCGCTCGCTTTTATAAAACGGCCGAAGGCCGGGCTAACTATTATGAAGTCGCTCGTATAATAATCCTATTTGCGGCCGACGGTATTTTGTATTGTAAATTCGCCAGCTATTAAATTTGCTTAGAGATACGAGTGGCTTGCACCGTGGAAATAGAAACATTTTACGGTCGCGAACCATCCGACTTTTACTTTATTAAATATTTAGCCGTGCCACGTGGAAAATGCATTTGTTACTTTGCCGCGGATACTGTTCTCGATAAGTTGGAGGTCGCCTGCTTTCGCTAACCTTTATTTTTATAGTTTCTTTTCGCGAACTTGTTTCAAGCGCGAGGCCGGTCGTAGTTCAACGTTGACCGTTGCCGCCGCGTGTCTATAGTTTCGACTAAGAAATAGCTGCTTGTGAACACCGTGCCATGAAATGGATCGTGTCTTTGATGATTCAGTGTGTCGAAACAATAATTACTGTCGACGAATCCGATTTATATTTCGAAAAATAACACAATTGTCAATCGACAGCAATCTCTCATCGGTTCTTTGCAGGTTCGTCACGAATGCAGAAACTGAATTATTATTATTTATTAATGAACGGGTTGAAAGCCCATAATAATTTAATCGTAGATGCAGTATATTGTATGTCTTCTGAAGCGCATGACTATGAAAACTCACTTAAAAATACAAATCTTTTATAATTGCATAACAGAAGAAAAGTTATCGATATTTCATTTGCAAGTAATATAATTGCAGGCCATATTTCATCTTCAATAATTATTTAATTGTCCCCTTTTATTCTACAGTAACCTAAAGGTTTATACTAAAAAAAAATGAATGTTTATCGCAAACTATTATTTGTCGTACTTGGATCGCTCAAAAGGCACCATAAGAGATTACTAAAATTTTTATAAAGACACAAGTTACTTCGGAATGTTATTGCTCGATTAAACTATACGAGTTTACGATCTAGCTTGAATTCTCCACACCATTCGCATATATTATTTCAAAGATTTTACGATCGGTAATTTTCAACAGATCCGTCCTAATAAATAATATCGGACACGCGAACACGGAGACTAAACAGTTTGGAGTTTCAATCAAGTCTGTGCAGTGCGTATGGGGTAATGGAAAATCCATAAGCGGCATGAGTACCGTCTTTCGACGCCAGAGTCGATGAAAATCGCACGGTCACCGAGCACGATCTCTCCCGCTCGGAACACCATTTATCCGGTTAATTCGTAGGTATTCCGGACATTGTCGAGGCTTTACCTGGCACGGGACACTTCGAGCCTGTTATTTGGCAATAAATCACACTGCGAGATGGAACCGAGCTTGTCGATAGTAACGAGGGATTCGCCCCCGTCCGATTCGGTCCCTCCCGGGGTAAACAGCCACGAACCATTAAACTGCGCGTAATGCCTGAAGATGATCGATTCTTACGTAACGCGCAGACTACCGCGCGCCCGACTACCTTTCATTCCCTTACAATCAATTTGAAATAATCTGGAAACGTATACCAATTAACCTATATCAGTTATTTAAAACGAACGTCTGAAATTTCCATTCGATTTACAGTGTAATACAAATTTATGCATATTATGTTTGTGGTCGAACCTCTTGCCCTATAATTTCAATCATAATTCATTAAATATAAATGTTATTAATGAACTGCGGGTCTTTATGCAAAGTAAGAATTGTGACCAGCGATATTTGTTTCTCCTCTTAATCATTTTAACGAGGACCATTCAATATTCGTAGCGTCTTTAAATTCTTTAAATGTTCGCATAGTTTTGAATTCGATATACATACTAATTTTTATCATAAATTTGTAAAATCCGCAATTTAATTATCAATTCGTTCTAGGTCAAAATAAAATTTAATTCTTCTATCGGCAATAGTCAATCCCTTGCGCGCGAGTGACAACTCTGAGGCATTACTCAAAATTATTATATCTTATTCCAAAATCATTTTCAATATGCATGAAATGACTAACTGCACAAATTATAGGTCTCGTAAAACGGAAATACTGTAGGTCAGAAAATCTATTTTCGATTTACGGTTAAAATTCTTTGCCGCGTAAGAATTAATTAGCCACAATCGCTGCTGGAACTCATTATCGCAGGCAGTAAACTGAATCGTCGCGATTCTTATTCATAAAATTGTACGTTACTCACGTGTGCGAGCGTCTTGAACAGTCTCGTTCGATTATTGCCGTATGCAGAGCGAACAAGAGATTCGCAGCGGCCGATCCTCGGGTCGCTCGTTAGTCAGGCCGAAAGTTCGCCGCGGACAGGATCGCACCTGGATACGCGGTTGCGCAAGTTCGGACGCACCTAGCACGGCAACACGTGAAAATAGAATCATATTAAGATGGAAGACGTTCCGAACTGTACACCAGGTATAACGCAGAAACCGAGGCGTTGATACAATGGGCCGCGCTACCTAACCCGTCCGTTGTCCCTGCGTAATTCTGCGAAACACCCTACTGTGTCTCCTCTATTGTGCCTCCGGGCATAACAATGTCAAAGTCTATACCGTTAAGCCGTCGACGAAACGTGTACGCGGTGTACACCAATTATTCGTCTTCGCTGAAACAGTTCCCGACCTGGCCCTCTCTTCTTCGATCTTTTCTTCCTCCCCCTCCCCCTCCCCCAACTACCCTAAAGGATCGCTTTAATCCCTTGCCCCGTTCGATGGTCAGCGACTTTCCTAATTTAGAGGTAACACGCCTCGCGCGGTAAATATATTCCGTAACACTTTTTCTAACGTATTTATCAATGCATATTAGCCGCACCATTATCGGCAATGATATACATGTGAAAGACCGATATGTTTTTAAACACCGCCGTGGGTAAGGGAACTCGTTTCATCCGCGATACAGGAAAATATTTGTTAGATACCTTACAATTTGCATTTTTGACATCCGATTTATTATAAATTAACAACGTGGAAGATCGTGCCGTTTTACACTGTATGCTATTTGCGGTCAATCTCTGAAGCATATGGAGAAGGAACTGTGAACGAGAAATTATTATTTTTGTCAGGTTACCGTTTTCTTAATTATATATAGAGCGCTTCGCATTTTTCTGTACACATTTCATATATAGATTATTCTACAAGAAGAAGTAATATAAAATGTAATATAATAAAAAGACCCTAAATGCTTTGTCAAGAATTTCTGACAAGAATATAAAAATAATTCTTGCTTATAGTAAAATAACTGTACTTATAATTCCCACTTAACTGGAAGGTACTTTTATATTTATATTGCTCTGCTTATCAATAGCTCCATTGCCGCAAGCAATGGTCGCTATTGACCGCCGTCGATCTTCGTTACCATTTTCGGCCAATAGCGACCGATGGCTGTACAATAGCGCAGCCAGTCAGAAGGATGAATATAAAGCAAGGGTGTAAATTGACCGTCGTCTTAGTTTATGAGTTATTGAATTTATTGTTCTTATAACTTCTCAACAAAGACAATGACACAAAACCGTAATATGTACAAAAACGCTGGACTTTCTGTACATCATCTAACAAACATTAAACAGAAACTATAATTATTAATCTTCGATATAAAATTTAATATTCATCGGAAATAATTATACTAATATGTATGTGTATTAAAAATTAAATAAAGATATGCTAGCGAGTTAATTGACGATCACCAAAAATGTCTCAAGCATTCGCAAATAACATTTTCCGATATTCTTATAATCACTGAAGACTAGAGTGTCGTCTCATTGTCCATATAGTTCCCCGTTGAAAACTCGTGTGACACGCGGTGCGAAGACACGATCAATAAATGCGATGCTCGTACACGCGGGCAAACAGACGTAGACGGAGCAACACGCCGAAAATTGTAATTTGTATCGAAAATATTCGCGGCGTTGTTTATGGATGATTCGGGACGCGCGTCGTTTGACCTGCAAACGATCGGTATGCTTTTTCACGGCCTCGAGGAAACCTACGAATGGCGTTAAATCACGGATTCGAGGCGATTCTCGCCCGATCCGCCGGCATCGAGCCAAAATTCGGCTCCGCGGGAAACTCTGCCCCTCCGGTCGGAGCTTCTTTTGGTTTCCCGGCCGTACTCGCGGTCGCCGAGGAACGAAGCCAAGTTGTTTAGGCATAAAATAAGAGATCGGAGCTTACATTCCCAATGGTTCGTGCTATATTTAATTTAATTTAGTTATACATATATTTACAAAAATCAGCACCTATTTTTATAATAATATAACTTACTTTTTACTAATATATAAGTATTGTTGTTAATGAGTGCATATGTCCTGTGAAATGAGTCAGTAGAAATCAATCTCGGCGAATATTATAAGAGGATATGTATTCAAGCTTATAAATAAAGCAACGTTAGGATTGTACGATATACCTTGCAAAACTTTATATCTAAAATATAGATTGTTATAAATACAAGCTCTATGGACACAAGAGAATTATTATACTTAATCGTTTGAGATTTGACACGCGATTTTCGCGCCGGTCAAAATGCGATTGTCACTTCGGAAATGGAATCCGATGATCGGTTCGAATCCGGGCTGAAAACGCGGATCCAAACGAATATTTCTAACTCGAGGACCGAACGTGGGGCATCATTGTGTCGTAAATCTTAACGCGCGTATATTATGCAGCCAGAGAATGGCTGAGGGGTTGAGGTAGGGTCGTCGAGGTTGAGGACCCATTAAATCACAGAAGTCAAAATAACATAACACCGTGGGTCAATTAAGAAGACACGCAATTTTTACAATCGTTCGGCTAGTCGTTCAGTCGTGCTTGAAAAAAAAAGTTATCGCATCTGAAAAATGTGCTAATACTGTTTTTACCATTTGCATAAGAACTCGTATCGTTTGCTAACGAGGAAATGCCTCGAACCGTTGGCAATTTAAATTTCAGCTTTGCCCAATTAGCATGATTCGAAACTGCCGTGGATTTTCCAGGGGCGCGAGGATCGGGGACGGTGTAAAATCAGCTGATCCGAAGTAACGAGGCCAGGAGGATCCGAAGGCGTCCTGTCGCGATTTGTTAGGCTCGCGAAACGCGACACCGATCCGATTATGGCTCTCGAATTACCGAATAGCCGGTCTCTGTTTCCCGTTCGGCCGTCCGGCTCGTGGGAGCAGAGGCGCTCCGCGACACTCGAGCGAGCGCACCACCCCCATTAGATGTTTATGGTGTTGCGGACGATTCCGTGGTGCTCGCGGCCGGAGTTTGTCGGTTCGGTTCTCTCTCTCTCTCTTTCTCCGTCGTGAGAAAAAAGGTCTGTTAGTAAACACCGGTTCGCCGTGCGGCTTGTAACGTAACCAGCCTCGAGAGTGCATGAACGAGAGCCGCGGCTGTTTGTCGTTTGCAGCCCGTGGCGGGTTGCAAGTTGCCAGAGGCCGCGTGTGTTCATTGACCATTCATTCGTAATTCTTTGAGGCCTCCTTTTTTCCCCCCCCCCCCTGCTCGAGCACGACCCCATGAACGTACGTATGTATGTACACCGCGAGCTCTTTTTGTCTCCGTTTTTCTCCTGGCCGGTTCGAGGAAACAAGATCGAAGCACGGCGAGTTTATGTTCTTTTTCCCTCCGGCTTTCGATTCTTTCGTTTTGCCCTCTTGGCTTTTTCAGACCGCAGCCGAGTTAGACCTGCGGTCTTTTAGGCTTTCTTGGAAAATTATCGGAGCAAACGTGCGGTTGCGGTCCGTCCCGTAGATTCGGTGTACGTGTAGTGGTGTACGGGGGGGTATCGTGTTCCTTTCGGGTTAAAGGGACGGAAAGAAGTTCGCGGATTTCTGAACGAGCATTAAATGCTGCCAGCTCGGCTTCCACGCTTCTTCTGCCGATTACGATAGAGCGGCGGCGACTAGAATGGGAGAGATCGGCGGGCTGCACCAACAGGTATCACGTCGACCACGACCTAGGTGTAGCTGCGTGACGCAAATGGAAATTTATATACATAAAGATGATGGAAAATGTACTCAAGCTAGCGGTTATCGTATATTGTTTAGTCAAATGGCGCTCTTTGTGTTATAGATAATGTATGTAATCTCATTCGTGATAAGAGTACTTATCCGTTTCAATTTTCAAGTTCATTTTAATGCTGTGCTTCAACAAGTAGACCATGGTAAGTGCTGCTTTCTACGACTAAGTTCTTCTAAAACAGGAACGGATACTCTATTGATGACTATAAAGACAATTTTGAAACATAATAACAACTTAACTATACTAAATGATTATTCTGATTGCACACGAAAAATGATTTCGCTGAATAGAAATTTATTACGTAACTGAGTTTAGTAGAATTTTCTTTACATAGGAAGATACCCATTTAGTTCGCACCCTGGTACTACCCTCTTCAACGGAAGCATTGAGCTGTGTCTCACCAGTAGGAACATAAAGCTACAATTCAACACTTTATAGCTTTATTTAGCTATGAAGTCATATGTAATAATGTAATTTATATGTGGTAAAAGTATTTGATTTTGTTGTTTCGTTTTTATCACCAAGATCAAGCATCTTAAAAATTATAAATTCGTTGCTATTTTATACCCAGCAGTGATATACGTATACGTATATTATTTTATATATTGATTTATATAAACAATACGGGTTATGGAGGATTAATTATCCACCACCGTGGTCCTACAAGCTCTGCAAATAATCATACCGTCGACCTTGTTAACCTGTTCTTCGCAAGCCCTCGCGCTCTTGTCCCTGATTCGCACGTTTCTTATGCAGATGGGACCGTGACGGCAGCAAAGTCACGTCGCCGAACGATACAAATTTTATTCATGGCGAGCATAGTCACCGGTACGCACCGTGACTGATGCCTTTCAGGAATTTATCATCTTGCACGCGTGATCTCCGATGGAACTTGGCCTGCGCGTCCCGGCGGCCGGTACGCGTGTATACGGGGTGGCGTATTATAACAGACTAAGGGTGGATAACCCGTGATCGATCACTCCGGTGAATGCGACACCCCTACGAACACATATCCGCGCCCCATTAAGCCCGCCCTTAGGAACGACGTGCGCGCATCCATCGCGAGTCGGCCCTCTACCCCGAAGATTCTATCGGCCGACGAAAATCGGGGGGTGTTTTTTTTTTTGCCTGCGGAGCTAAATAATTGAGCGTAATGCCATGGCCGCCGCTTTCCGACTGTAATCTCGTTTTCGGTTGTATCGTAATCCGCGATGCTTGACGTCTGCGACCGGTCACCGGTTTTCGGGGGGGGGGGGGGGGTTGGAAACGGCGGAACAATAGAGTTAAGTGGCCACTTAATTGTACGACGGACATGTACGATACCTTCATTCGTCTTTCAGGTGGACATTAACTAAATTCAATTTCTCTGGTATTAATAACCAATCATTTTAATAAAAAAAAACTGTTCACATTATTTTGTTTAGCTGTCAGACCGAGTATACATTGTAAGAGAGTGAGTGAATAGAATTTTTTAAATTTCAATCGGTTGGAATAACTATAAAACTAAAATTAAAATTTAACTTTTTTATCAGACTCTATAACGAAGATTTAAAAAATATATTTAGTAGAACTCGGTAACTTACATACACGCTGAAAGATTCATTGAAATCGATCTTTTCTCCGAAAAGATTGATATTTCCTGATTTTGACTGACATAAACCTTTTCGTCCTCTTATGAAATATTCCGACTATACGTAGAGACAGGTTAAACAGGTTCCAGACGTAGAATTTAGCGTTCTAATTGATTCAACCGAAATCGGTCGAAGATACGGAAGCGGATAAGAAAATCGACTGCGACTTGTCTCAGGTGTAAACGAAGCGCGCACGCAACTATCAGCAAGTATCAATTTAATATCATTAGCCTCCAAGTTACGCGTACAACAAGGTACTTACATAATAATTCAATTAATTGACCTAATCATTACCCCACGTCACATGATTACGTTTAATGCCATGAGGGTCGTATCACGGGCGGCAAATTAATTCGTATCGGTTCAATTACCATCACGATCTTTACACGAACAGGCGTTGACACGAATCATCGTAGGAGACGGCCTCTTTATAATAAAATGTGTACTGTGCAAATACGAGCAAAGTGGCGAGGACGAGGAGAAAAATACGCGAAGGGACGGGCTCGGTAATTACGCAAAAAGAGGGAAAGGAGAGCGAATCCCGCATATCTCGAGCGGATTGTCTGGAAAACCTCTGGACATCGATGCTAAACGAACACGATCACGATCGATTCCGTCGATAATTCGATGCTATAAATTAATGCCCGGTCGGACTGACGGCTATCAAACACAGTAGCAATGAGTGTCCCCCGTCTCTGCCACAATGCGTATAATTTTCCAGAGCGGTGAGGGTTGCGATCGCTGACAACGCTGACGCGTGGATATTTTCTTCGACTCGCGTGAGATATAACACGGTCTGTATAAAAATTTAAAAAGCACGTGTAACGTAAAGGAATATTTTATACCAGTTGCGGACAGGTGCGAAACCGTCGTTTATTTTGGTATCATGTAATGAACACCTACTTCAAGCATTTTATTCCGCTCAGAACTTTGCAATTTTGTCTTCAGATCATATCTGCGGATCTTTATGCAAATTCCACATTTCAAACCCTTTGCAACTCAATGTAACTCCGAAGTCACGTACAAATTTATCAGGTGTCGATCTTATTTAATTTCTAGTTTCATCTTGCTGTGGTTGAATACGTTATGCATCGCAATCTTCAAGTTTCACTTTACACGTGTGATTACACAGAACTTTTGATAGTTATCTCGAGATTGAAATTTACTGATTTCGAATTATATAAATGTTGCATACCCGTATAGAAAACTCGGAGTATGGCGAATTAAGCATTTTACGAAAGTTGAGAAAGGGAAACCGTTTCCTACATCAACGAAGCTGTTTGCGGCGAATTAATTAACAGGCATATGTTCTTGAATTTAGTTTGTGTATTTCATAAATTTTCCAAGACGATTAGAAGGCGTAGAGATTAAATAAAGCTTAATTACTCTGTTAAAAATTTTATCAAAAATTGTTCTTACGTCTTCATGATTTCATATTTCAACTATATATTTTTCCTATCGGTGCCTAAAATCCGCGGCTTAATTATTGCAAATGATACGTTAGGATCTCGAGCGGTGATCGCAGGAAGTCGCTTTCCAGACGCTTTTCACTGGCGCGCCGGTATGAATTTCGTCCTCCAGCTGGCTTCTCAGGAACCTCGTGCTCGCGATTACGCGTCCGTGCCGGATTAATTATCGCGGCTGCAAACTGGTGGGTCGTTAAAAATTACGAAGCCAAGGAGGGGAAAAATTAGCTTTCAGTAGCGGCGAGAACAACGATGCCAGAAGGGGAAAAGGATCGGTCGATAAGGCAACATTGTACGCGAGGAGGAGTTGTTGACTGGAACGCGAAACCGGAACGAGACCCGGCGTTTTGTAAGCGCTCGTTACCGAACCGGAGCATTTTTCTTTACAGGCTCTTTTTGCCGGCGCGAAGCGACACGCTCGCAAAAATCAATATAATTAAATGGATCTATCAATCATCGTTGATAGGTGGGTCGCTGTAAATGATTTGGCATCGTTGCTGCGCCCAATGACCTTTTCAACGAAAAAGATCATATGCGGTTTTGTTTTATACGCGATATTAATTTGCGCAACCTCAATTCCACGCGTCCAGCAAATCTTTGTAAAGCACCTCAATTAGTGAAAAAAAGTTTCGAAACTGCCATTGTACATTGATGTAGACATTGATCCGAACATTCAACGAGCATTCAAATGTCGACAAAATTTAACGAAATGCTGCAGCGTATATCAGCATGAAAACGAAGTAAATAAAATATATCGGGGGGGGGGGGGGGGGAATTTGCGCTAACAATGAAACGGAAGTTAAATCTCTAAATATTTGAAACGATGACAACGATGAGTTTCTGCCAATAAAAAAAGAACACGTTGATCGCCTTGAATTGTAATAGTAATACTGATACCAAATAAATTAATAACCGAAAAATTTACAAAATGAAATGTTTATATTTTCTTAACAAGCTGAGCTAGAAATGTTGAAAAATCGTTCAATCGTTTAAAAAAGGATTTAGATCGCCGATTTGGTCGATACAATTTAAAGAAAGTTATTTCATTTTGAAAAGTTATTTCAACGCTTTTACGAACGATCGTAATCGGAGCAAACAAAGCGACAGTTGCCAATTGTACGTATATTATACCGTACTAAATCAAGTTGCGCCAACTATTTTCCTATTCGATCGTTCCTAGCGGTTATCGAACAACTGTGCGTCGCGTCGCGGCGCGCAATTACGGCCTATCGAGGAAGGGAATTTTAGTATCGCGGAGGAGCGTTTAATGACGAGATCAGATTTCCGAGGTTCATTCCCGATGGTAATTTATGCCGAGTCCGTCGCTAAGACGCCCACGTTTGCTCCGTTCCCTGTCTATCACTATTATCGCTAACGCAACGACCGTGAGAGGTGCGCTCGGCGGATCCTCCTACGACCGCTGGGAGGGGAACGAAACGGGCCCTAATTGTTTTTCGCGGGGAATTCCACGCGGTTCGAATGCTGTACGCCGACACTTCGCTATGGTTCTGATCGCCGTCCCGTCTTCTGTTCCGCGCGTGTTGCGTTCACGGATTATGCCTCCGCCTCGTTTACGACGCGTTTATTACCACCAGTATGTATAGGCCAAAGTGGCCGAGCAAATTATTCGCCGCTACGCCGAAGCCGATTCCTCGGAAGCAGCCACCAAGACGAAATTGAATATCAATTTCTCGCAGCCGAGCGAATTATCTTTCGCTAAAATGGATACGAGTCGTCGATATCAATCTCGGTGGCACACGCGGATACGATTAACGTGACACTGGGTTCACGGGTCCCGTCAAAATGACGGACACCAAATTTTTTCATTTACGCCCGTTGCGAATGTAAAGATACGTTTATGGGAAATTTGTTAAACATGTTTGTTAGCTGAGATAGATATTAGAATAACGTCGCAAAAATCCGAAGAGATATATTATTAATTACTAACGAGTATGTTATTAATTATTAGTAAATATATTATTGTTATTTTTTTAGTACTCCGCAAACCTAATCTTAAGGGTGTGGAAAATCAATACAGTGATTCTATACTCACACTGCAATAAATGTAACATTTCCGCTTTAATATCGCGATGAACAATTCGGGACTGGAACTGTGTCTCTTAAACATCCAATCTATGTACATACTTTCTTCAAAATCTTTATTTTTACGTTACTGCGAAGTAATTTGTAATATTCGGCAACGTGCTATTTAACAAGCAGCTTCCGATGCAAAACTGATATCACAAGATGGCGATTCGCTGACAGACCTTCTCGAATTACGAGATTTAGCGTTCTTATAGCAAATCTGCTAAACTGAACATGTACGAGACCGGAGATATGTATTTTTAGTTGATTACTTGATTCTTTAAAATGGAATCTCACTTGTCTAAAACACCGATTCGTACTTCAGACATTTCTCACTGCGGATGTGCTCACTATGTTATACTTTAACTAAATTAAAAATAGATATTTCAAGCTATGGCTAAACAATTCTGTAATAAAGTGGAGATACGTCGTCCACACGGTGTGCATGCAAATACTAAATCTGTTGATAAGAAATAAGCTCGATACAGGAAATTATTCTTAAACGACATGTCCGTGGGAAATCTTATTAATTATCTAATTCTAGTGGTCGCTCGTAATGTCAAATTTAGACCCTCGCCCGTAATTGTTTTGCAGAGGTATACCGTAGTATTTTGAATAATTTTGGACCTCTCTTTTAGCTTCCTCAGGTCTCATAAAGACTTTCAGATGCAAGCTTTAAGGATGTCCATCTTCTTCATGCATCAGTCGCGTGTAATTCAGTCGACATAAAAATTCGATAATTACTCGACCTTCGAGACCCGGGTACTTTAAAAACCTTAATAGTCACGGTAATAATTTCTTGACAGTCGTCAGACGTTAGCAGTTCCCGAGAGCGTGTGTCCACCATCCGTGCAATGTAATCACCTCATGATCCATGCACGTTCATTTACCGATCACTTCGCTTTGTATCGCTTGCAATACGCTCGATATTTACCGAAAGGTCGCGACCGGGAGGGAGTTCTCTGAAAAATTTCGAATTCCCATCAGGCTTCGGATCTGCCTAAAGATTGGATTCTCGGGTTACCGAACGTTCGGATAATTAAATATTGTAACCTATTCCGAAATCCTGCGGCAACAGCTACCATTCGTTTTTCTTCGCAATCATAGATTAGATATCCTTCTAAATATCCCTCCTGCGATTATTTCACTACTTTGTGCGGTGCTTAAACCCGTAAGTGTCTAATCAAAGTATAGTAGGATATCATTTACTATGAAATTTTTATTAATTGGTTTAGCGGACGCACATATGATTGGATAAATTTATCCGAATACGAACTCTAGTTATTTAAACGCAAAGTTACAAGCAGTGAGGCCAGTCAGTCGACTTCTAACATAAGAACTATTATTTAGATATATGAACAGGTTGTTTCTTGACGAGTACACAAAATTGAAATTCTATTATAATTGGTTCTATATTTTTCTTTGACATTAGGTTTACAGAGTATCAAGAGTAGATTTTCTTTTATGTGAAATTAATTCATTAAATAGATTCATATCATTTTGTCGCATTCTGTAAAGCAAGTATTCTATAAAAAGGCTATGTTATTTATTTAAATTCTCCAAGAATAGAGAAACTTAGAAAACTGATTAATAAAAGAAAACTAGTAAGCAATATTTAAACTATAATCTTGAATTTTGCCAATCACTTAAATTAAGAAGATAAATTAAATTGTCTAACGCAACTGTCCTGCATTCAGCATTCAGAAAAAGCAATTTTTCCCCACTCCAGACGACTGTTGGGTAAAGCGTGCGGCTCGGTGACGAAGCCGAAGATTTTTCGGCATGTAGGTGACCTCGCCGGCGAGTCTCGTTCGGTGTGCCCGAAACGGTCGAGTTTCGGAGCCACCTTCTGGACAGCGGATCGCGCCCACGGCACCAGCACACGCATCAGAACAGAATAGTTCGGGCTAACGAATCCCGAATATCTCGATCGGGGATCAAGCGACGATTTCGTGGCCGGTGGAACACGGCGAATTCCACGGGGCACCGCAGGGACGAGGAATTCCGTCGCTCGGCGCGTTCCGAAGCGCCTCGGCCGCGGCCGTCCGCTCCGGTCCGCCTCGCGCGGCCCCGATCGAGCCAAAGGACGGGGCAGAAATCCTCAAACGAAATTCCAGTGTGACTAAACCCCCGTGGATGACTGGCAGGCCGGCTGCATACGGGATGCAGCGGGAGGGTTGGGGTCGCGTCGGGTATCGCCATCGGAAGATCTTCTCTCCGTGTCCTCCCCGCCGCCTCTCTACTCCCCTTGCCCGCTTAAAAAGATCGTCGACCAGAGACAGAGCGGCCTGCGGTGGGGCCGGAGACGGAAAAAGAGAGCCGGGGAGATGATGCATCGCGGCGGCGATCATCCGAGGAACAACACGCCGAATAGCCACCGACCGTCGAACGCCTCTCGGTGAGAACATTAGCCGGCGATATTAATTTTGCGCGGGAGGCTAATTCGATGCGAGAGCGGCCGAGTCGTTGTTTTTTTAAGGCCGGCCTGCTTGACCCGATGCAGGATTATTTGTTTCACGATTAATTCCTCTACCATGGCGAAATACCTACGAGTACGCTCCGCTGAGTATTGCACTCCCCTGTTCGACTGTTGGCCATTTTCTTCGGCACATCGAGATGGCTTGAGACTGTTCTTTCAGGGTTAAGATGCTTCACTTATCTGCAAGAGTATGTTTTAATTTTCGCCCCTCTCGTTTGCATATTAGAGCGATGGCCAAATTAAACTTTGTATAATTTTTATTGCAATATGTATTTGAATAAGGAAATTAAAAGCATCTTTGCACCTTCAATAATCCTGAAATATAAGATTGGATACTGGTAATCCGATCATCGTTTATTTGTTACACCCGGGAAGAATTCGGCAGACGGGGACGTCTCAAGAGTTTGACTAATTGCTCCACGGTTTTCCCGGGATACGGAGCGGACGAGTTGTCGCACGGATGGCGCGTGCTCCGATTTACGACAGAAAATGACGAACGACACGGCGCGGACGTTATTGTTTGTCGACGCAGCGAGATCTGAATCTCGATGCGCGGCAAGAGGCGTTCAGTATGCAAGCGGGCACTCTCATTACGTCTCTCGGCTCGCTGTCAAAGCGGCCGAGCGAGCAGTCTCTCTGCCCGGAGTCGAAGGGAAAAGGAGGGTCCGGTGAAAGAAGACTGGCCCCGGGTTGTAGGTGGGAGGACGCGAAGAGGCCGGAGAAAAGGTGAAAAGGGAGAAAAAGGAGCCCGGGGCCCCTCTTCACCGGCACTTTGGGTCACTCTGTTCGTTTCTGGTGACGGTAATGCCCGTTCGTAGGCTACCTTATCTCGACTGGAGGCCGTGGACCGGCGCGGACTGGTTAGATGCGTTTCGTGTAAGGTCGGCCCATACGTTTTCTAAAAAGACCGTATTACCTGACCTCTTGTCTGTTCGCCCACCGGCGGCCGGCCGCCGCCGCCTTTCCCCGGTGTGAAATATATTTATACACTTTATCTCGCCGCGGCCGTCATATCGAGGGCTACCTGACGCCGAACAAAATTTCTGTCCCGGCCGCGATACCCGGTAAAAGATTTTTCGCGTTCCGACCGATCGCCTCCGATTGCGTACACCTTCGGCTTTTGTTGGCTCCACCGTTGGCCGTCCGCGTGGGAGAGCACAGGCACGGCAACGCACGCCGATCGCTTGTCCTATCTCTTATCTCAATTATTCTTCGTCGATGGAGAAGAAGGAATTTAATTGTTTGGAAACTTTTACGAGACACGCGGTGATCTTGATGCAGCGCGCCGCGCCGGTCCGCGTTCAACGTTCGCGTGTTGTTCTCACGGTTCCTCCGCACTCCGAGAAATAAAGATAAAGATTTCGAGTGAACAATAACTGATAAAAAGCTTTGCCGTCGTTAGCGGACAATTTACAGCGCATAAAAGTCGTCGGCTGGTGTACGAAACGCGAACTTTAATAGAATGCAACACTTGTTTTTAATTCGCTCGAACGCCGCTCGTTGCGGGGAAATGCTGCTTAATGTGACTTCGCATTAACATCCTATTCGTTATGCCGCGAAGTGCGAGAAAAGAAGGACGCTCTTACGGAATGTTTGTGCAAGCTAATGCTCCCTTTAGAAGTCCCTTCGAAGTGCACTCATTAACCCATACGCACACGGGCGTCGCAACTATTAGAAAACTCATTCTTCGCGTATCCATTGCGTCTTCTTGTTTAAATTACAAAATCTACTGTAATTAAACGGAATACTTCAGTTTTATAACATTTTCGAGGTAGTCGGTGTGACGGTCTAAACGTTGCACAGATATTTCACACTTTGTGTAATAAAAGTTCCTTGAAGCCATGTTATTTTAGAACTTGTATTAAGAGGAGCTCCGCAACAAACTTCGCGGAACGAATGTGCACAGTACTTATTACAATTACTAACTTCTGTTCAAATGAAGGCTTCTCCATCGGTGGAAAATTCTGTTCCCAAAACCCGAGGACGATTTCTAAAGAAAGTTCCACGTTTCGAGCAGTACCTAATGAAAAGTCCCATAAGTCTTGTCGTTGCTTGGAAGAAGGATTCGTCGACGAGAACGGTGGTTTTAATATCAGGATCGTCGGGGGACGAGGAATTCGGAAAAACGAATACGGTTCTTTCGGGAATGGAAATCCGTGAGTGTCGTTTGCCTGACAATGGAAGACGCGCACGCATCTACATACATATACATAACAGTGCCGGGCGATGACACGCGAGAAATCCCGGTCCCGGCGCATCGCTCTGTCGTCACTTGCAAATGCATAGAAATTGTACGTGCGACGGCCCCGACGACGTCGAATAACAAACACAATTGCGAGGGACCGTCCTCTCTCCGCAGATCCGAGTGGCCCGCGCGATACACCGTACTCCCAGGACCTTCGTGTTAATTAAACACGTGGCACGGCTATCCATTGGGAATCGACTACTCCCGAAGTCTCTGCCTTTCGCCGAATTAAGTTTCTTCGCGGCTCGATCTTCATTAGACAGCGAGACGAGAATTTCGCGAAGTCGTCGATGGTCAACGTAGGAAGACTCCCGAATGATCTTAACAAATTTTTTGCCGGAAATAAACTTTCTCGAGATTTCGCAATGCAACTTGAGCTACGAGAAAGTATTTTATTCGGACACACTTGTTCAGTTGTTTTTTGAACAGCGTACATCTGCGTCGAAACAACAAAATTGATTTACTGGATTACACAATTTCCGTCTCTGAATAAAATTTTCACTTAAAATAAGTTCTATTCCGGAGCGATGATCGGCAATTGATTGCAAGAACCGAGTGACGCATCGATAAATGAGAAATGACGAGATCGATACGAGCATGCGCTGCGTTAGATCGTCGAATAATCGGATAATTAAGATCAACGACTCCAAGGCCGGTAAAAAGACCTGATGTCGGTGGTATGCCCGATGCGATCGTAGATTACGATTGAGCGAGCCCTGGCCCTCGGTAGATCCACGAGGCCCCCTTTTATTTGGAAATGTTCGATCCGCATTCGACAACCACTTAGCGCGCTCCTCCGGCTCGGGTCTCGAAAAGACGCGGACTCATCCTGACTGGTACGCTCCCATGGTTATCGAGACCGGGGCCGATTCTCCTCTCCTAGACAATCCGACGCGGCATTTACAGATCCATCGATCTGACACTGTCGCTCGTCGGAGAGATCGAAGATCTGCGTAGGTGAGACTTTACAACGTTTCAATCTACCGAGCGCTCTTTCTCGTTCCCGTCGCGTTATTAATTATCCTTTGAGAAATCAATAAGAATAACGACTCAATTGTCGTCCGAGTTTCTATTCCGGCGCCACGGATCGACTTGTCATCGCTCCGCGTTCAGGAATATTTTATGGTAAACGACGCGCTGTGCAGCGACTGGATATTCTGCGCCACGGGACAGAGTTATGGCAAAATGGGACTCATCAATAATCGCGTTGATCAATTTAAAAGTTACGCGTGCACGCGTACACGGATTATTTACGATCTATGCGAGATGAGTGTTAGGTTCTAGAAGACAGAGCGAACTTATAGATCTTACTGTCGGTCGCGTAAGTGTTTGACTAGCTTCCGTACTCACGATCGGTGTACACCTGTCTCTTAATTTATGCGCGTCCCTTTTCTATGCGTAAATTGTAATATAATTTACACGATATAAATTTACGCAGATAGGAAATAGTTACTTTTTGCTGAATCTGTTAGGATCAAATGCTATGATAATTAGTTCATTGCAAAGTCTATTATTAGTACTTTGTTGACCCTTTAAAATATCGTCCTTTTGGACAGTATCATTGCAAAACGTTGGGAAAATAAATTCGACATGACGCTAATCTAAAAGAATTCCAATACTGATAAAAATAGACACGAATTTTAGTGCAAGTCATTGATGTTTAATAAACTAGCTTACCTATTTATATTTATTTTTTTGTACCCGTTTATTTAAATTAATTCTCTAGAACCAGATAGTCATATAACAATATTTCTATTCGGATGAGCCACACCATCTGAATATTAACATAGTTATTTATAGTAGTAGGAAGTATATATTAGTTAATTAAATAATAATATTCATTAACTCTCTGCAGTCAGAGCCATTTTAACTCGAAATCCAAAATAGTTTCCCTGACGTATATATTATTCCTATTTTCGACCACCTAGTGAATTTTATACACATTGAACTGAATTTGTGACCGATGCAGCAGTTACGCTTTTAACAGTTCTTCAAACATAAACAAATCCGATAATGTTAAAATTTTTAATGATGCCTTTGAGTCGCTGCTAGACTGCAAAGAATTAATTGCATAAGAATAAAGAATGAGAACCGAAGCAAACGAGTGTCGCTCGTATTTACTCGCTGTTATCGATCCGTGTACCACGAATCTATGTTCCGTCGAGTTTTCGGCGGCGATTAAAACGATCGGGGCCAGAAGACACCCCCAGCAAGACGCAACAGGACGATAAATCGTACCCGTGATCGTCCGACGGTCGACGGACAGGCGCAGAAACATCGAACGCGTTCGTTCGCGGGCACACCAATGGGTCCGCAATAAGGATCTGTATCGCGTAGCCGACTTAAGATGTTATTTCAGTTATTTACGAGATGTCTCGGGACAGGTGACACGCGCCCTATACCTGCCGCGGGTAAACGGCCTCGCAGCCACGTTTACAAACGACCGGGCGAACGTGAAACGAAGCGAGAGGACGAAAGAGAGAACGCGGACTCGTGGGAGGGGGAAAGCCGGAGAGGGGGAGGACCGATAGACACCCTGTAATTACGCGAGGGTGAGTTATGGCGGCACGAGTGCCGCGGTTACTGCCGGAGCACCCGGGGATACCTTTCCCCTCGATGACACGGGGGGTAACTTCTGCCATCGGATACGGAAATGATAAATATATTAGGCCCGACGCGGCCCCGATCTACCGGAGACGTTCGGCGCACAGATGATCCGCGACGTTCAATGCTCCATTGCGAGTTCTCGTTCTCTCGGACAACCTCAAGTGCTTCTCGTGTTGCTCGTCTTTCTGTCTTTACGTAAAACTTGTCACAATGCGGTCCGAGCAACTTGTTTGAAAACTTTATGGTATATCCGAGGGTGGTTTTTATTTTCAAAATAAGAATAAAGATTTTGACTATTAAGTTTTCGCTATTTTAAATCTACCGACATTTTACAAGCCGTCGAGAAAATGTCTATTTCTAGTTACTCGAACGGTAATGTATTAATTTAATATATTAATTTAATAGATTTCGCTGCTCAGCATAACCTAGGGTACCACCCTGTGATGAAAACCGTATACCATTTTGTACCATAAATTTTATAATATGAATTTTTTCATTTCCTCTAAATCAAACTCTAGGAATGAAAGTAAATGAAGGTACACAGAAAACGAAAATGATCTCGTTTTATTAACCTACTATATTCTCTTAATTTTACCAAGGTACTCAAAATGTATACAATTATCGCGACTGTTGTCGTGCCAGTCAAAATGTTGAGACATTCATCGAACTCTATCCAAGTTACGATTGATTAGCAGACACAAATCACGATCGTTTCGAGGAATCGAACAGCAATAAATAAAAGAGCGCGCATCCCGAAAGTGCGCCAGCAGCCACGAACAGATATCCCATGATTCGTTCTCGACGGGTTCAAGTGTCCGAAAGTGGACGCTAACAATTATGAGTCTCAACATCTCGGTAGGCGAACAACAAAACGAAGCGGAGATCGGAGCACAGATGGTGGCATTCATGGCACCGTTCCCTATAATGGCGCCATTTATAAGTCACTTATGCAACGAAGCTTGCGTACCCGGCCGGACCCGGCCAGAAGAAACGGGTAGTCCAGAACTCGGTAGCGTCATCGTTGACGCTTTTTCGACCGCGACGGGCGTCGGCAGCGGTCCCCGCGTGAAATTTAGGGCAGGGCCGGCACACGGAGCCGGGGCCTGTGTGAATAAGTTCGCGCGGCGTCCTTGGGGCTTCAAGGCGACCGGGGTGATTTGCGCGGGTCCTCGGTGACGTACGCAGGACGAAGAAGGAGCCCGGGACGTTGGCTTTTTTGCCGCCGGGTCCACGCTGCATCCGTGACACGATCCTTTGTTTTGACGCGGCCGGACAAGTGAGTTATCTGCGACGGCGGGACGATCGTTCTTCTCGGACACGGACACGTCGCGGAAGTTCTTCCCGAAAAAGATCCATCCGGGCCCGGTGTAAACACAGCCGATAAAACGACGAGGAGAAGACGGAGGGAGGGGGGCAGTGAAAAGGAGACATGGTGAAAGGGGGAGAGAGAGAGAAAGGAAGGAAGAGAGAAAGGGAGAAAGAGAGGAAAGGGAGAAAGAGGACCAGGAGAGACTTAACCGGCGGGGAAGAGTGATGCGCCGCGGGAAACCATTCTTTAAAACCCCACACATCCCGTGCCTGCCCTTTCGTTGCAGCCACGGCCCACCACGGCCAGTAAAAACGCCGAGGCTTGCTCCTGGAAGATGAACTACTACCACCACCCTTACGCCGGTATCGACGAAAGGCCTCGCCAGCGTTCGACTCATAACCATTTAATTCCCGTTTGATCGATGATACGTGTCGCCGTAATTTTCTCTTTGATTGTACATCCGAACGCACACGGCGACCGCGGCTGCGGAACTGTTCCAGGGGCTTTCAATCCGAATGTATCGTTTGTACTTAATCGCTCTATAATTATAACTAATTTAATCATATTCTTATTTGCAGTAACTTAATGCAGCCCCTAAAGAACCGCGCAGATGTTCCATAACTTTTATCCTGTACTCGGGGACTTAATAAAGGTCTTCGACGCGCAACGATCTACGTAAGTTATTTAGTGTTGAGTACGGCTTGTAAGTCTTACATTGTAAGAGGTACCAGTTACGTCCACGCAACCTGAAGAATTATTAAGGCTCCAATGACAGGACAATGTTATAATTAGATAATTGCTAGATCTCTTTTGCTATTGTGATAGCAGTTAGCGGTTATTGTTATATATTCTTGTCACGTATTAACGATTAAGATATATTATTATGCAGGCGTGTTTCATTGTAAGTGATTATTATAAGAGAGATTGTTCTTTCGTAAACACATCGTCCATAACTTCATAAATAACGCGATAATAAAAGACGCCAGTCTGATAAAGAAACGAATTTCTTATTTTCAGGCATAATTAACTTTATATTTCTCGAGTAGTACATATTAAATTTGTTTATTCAAAAATAAGCAAAATAAAAAAATAACAAAATTGAATAAGTTTTATTCGAGAGATATAAGATTAATTATGCTTGGAAACGTACCGGAAGGCACCGCAATGGCAAAGGCATAGTAACCAGCTCGACTACCCCATCTTGAAGACGGCGCGAGGTGTCGTCGAACACATACAAAAAGGGATCGCGTGGGTCAAGGAAGAGGAACGAACGCGGTGCGGAAGAGGAGCCAGAAAAACGCGGCTTGTAGAAGAAGAAGAGCTGGAACCCTCCCGCGTCTTTCAGCGGACAAGCCTCGGAGCGGCTTGAAGAAGAGTCGGACATCAGTCAGTCAGTCAGCCGGTCGGCGGAACAGTCAGTCAACGGGGACGTTTGGTCACACGCGACGGGACATTATCGCATTAAATATCGACAGGCGGCTTTCAGCGGGGCCCGAGGAGCCGGCGAAATCGGGAGAAAAATGCCTGAATCCCGTTCGCGTCCCCTTCCTACCACGGCGTATCCACGCCGCAATCCGTGTCCACCCACACCCGCTGCGTTCATAATAGGCTCTACGGAGCTAAGCCCCTCTAATTCCTCTCCTTCCCTCGGCGTACCTTCACCTGACCGTACCCTCTCTTGGCGGATCGTCCTCCCTGGTCCTTCGGCATACACACGCACACCCCCTGCTCCCTCTGTCTGACCCCTCTGGCCCCCTCTGCGTCATGATCTCTGCCCACGATCCCCCCCACCTTGTTCAGCGAGCCTTTGAGCGGGGTTCCCATAGATTATTATTAGAATGCGCGTTTGTGGCCCGGTCGCGCGGGCAGGTAGATGGACAGTGCTCCGCCCCAGAACACACCGGGGAAAAAAAGGAGCCCGTGTGCAGCCCGCTGCAACTCGTGCTCCCCGTGACCTATCTCTTTCTACCTGGCCAGGAATTCTTCGATGAAAATCATGGCCACTGTCGTCCCGGGTTGCGGCGCTGTCCAAACGACAACTCCACTTCGGAAATTGCAGCTTCTGCGGTTCCGAGCCTAATTTTTGTCTCCTAACACGGTATGCTAAGTGAGCTGCGTGCGCACGTGGTTTTGACTTTGGTCTAGCCCACAGTGGGGATCGAGACATGGTAACTTCGAGTGGGAAAGCAAATTTACAATCGACGGATATATTATTTGTTCATAAATATCATAAAATATTGTGTGTTCATAAATAGTGTGGATATTTGTATAGTAGACAAAATGTCCACATTGGACACATAGTGTTTGCTAACGTTAATTTTTAGATATATGTTTCACCGAAAGCCCCAAGCTGTTTTATTTGTAAAAGTGAAAATTATTAAGTATCCAATATTAAAGCACGCGCATTTAGTCTACTATTCTGAATAACATATAATATAAATGTATAAATAACACATAAATTAATAATTAGCGTTTAAAATTAAACATATTGTATGAAAGAAAAGAAATAAATTTATACAATAAAAGTCAACAGAAACCTCCACAGCGGAAGCTTCGTAATTGCAGGTTATTGCGATCACAATCGCGAGCTATCAAGAAAAAGTTACATCAGGGTATAATGAAGTTATGGCTGCCTATATAATTAAAATAACAACGTATACTTTGCAACAATAGTTTTACATAATACATCCAAAATTTACGATGAAAGCTGCAGTAGTAGAAGATTTTGAATAATTTCCAATTACTTCCGACCACGTGTACGTTAATTCCAAAGACAGTGTACATATCAGTTATCCCAGTTTGAAATATAGCGCACATAGTTCTAGAAAAAGAAAGTGTACACCAGCCCGAGGATCCAGGAGGAACTCCTACCGGTAAAATAATCGTGGAGAGATCGTGATCAGCCGGTCCGCACCTGACCAGTTTCTGGTTACAAGGTGATTTGTGCCGCATGTCCCTTCGTTAGGCGACATTATCGCGCCTAATCGAGAGGAAAATGACGAGTTCGCCGCCGCCGAGCGGAATAAATCTTGGCCGGCGATCGTTATCGAGCCTTTAACACAAAAGCAGAAGAAAAGAATGAATGACCTATCCCGGACCGGCAAGCTGTCCCCGATGTGAACACTGTGAACGTATCGCCGTCGGCTTTATTCCCGCTTGCGTATTTTTCTTTTCGGTCTCGACTGATCGTTGTATTCATCTGCGACAGGTAGCACAACGTTATCATTCGGCTTTTATCGAGAGAGAGGGAGAGAGGGAGAAAGAGAGAGAGAGAGAGAGAGAGAGAGAGAGAGAGAGAAAAAGAGTCAAGGGGTCGAGAACTCGGCCAGGAGATCCTCCGGGCGTCTTCGATCCTGGCTGCTAGGTGGCAGCACCTGACGGTTCACCATTTCCTCGTCGACCCGGGCTTTTTCTGGCGTCTCGCGTTTACATGGTCTCTTCGGCTCTCGGCTCCGTCTTTTTCTCGGGTCCCCGGTGACAGTTGGCAATATCTTTTCGGCTCGGCTCTCTCTCTCTCTCTGGCCCGGCTCAGCGAGCAGAAAAGATAAATCGTTTGTTTTGAGGCGACATCCCCTTCGACGTCGCGAGCAGTCGCTCGAATTTGTTCTATCTCTTAATTCAAAGGATTCCGGGAGAGGCGAGATTATTCTTGCGGCTGGCATATTTCGTGGCCGAGCGAGCCGGGGTAGCTTCTTTTCTCGAACCGGGTGTTCATCGATCATCTTTGTTTATGCCGGACGTAATTGAAATACCGTTCGCGGCGAAATCTATACGATCCGGCTCGTTAGATCGCCGCTCGGTTCTTGGCGACGTTCGACCATTTCCACGATCTAGATGTAAACGGAGAATTTGTTTCAATGTATCCCGGGATGATGAATCGCCGCGGTGAGTGCGACCAAAGGCGCGCGTCCACCGCCGGCCAAGGTTCCATTAATTATAAGCGTTTCACGGCGCAACGGTTGCCGTTCGCATAAACACCGCCGCCCACTATGACTCTATTTACCCGTAGACTGTTCCTGAGGTTGTCCAAGCGACCAACCAACGTTTTACAATCGCGAAGGTAATGACATTCCAAAATTATCGGCGACCACGACGTTGATTAGTGGGCGTCTTTCATGCCTATCTAAATAAAAGGTTCGACAGTTACTCCGAGCAACATGTGTGCAACGACTGAATTTCTTTCGTAGCCGAACCATTATTACCGTCATTTAAGTCTTTGATACGTAATCTATCACTTAGACGGAAATATTCTCACACTTTAGAATATTTTCGACCACGCAGTATTAAATATTTTAACGAGCACACTTAGACTGTGCTTTAATCGCTTCGTAGCATGTCTTGTTCCTTTCATTCATTTCAAAATTTTATGAATAATCTAAATAATATTACTCACAACATAGAGATATGATTAACGAATAGAATAATTGTTTCAGTGACACGCAATTTAGAGTTTTAATTTTTTCGGATATAGATAATGAAATAATGTCAAAAGGACTTTTATTAGTTTTTGAAATGTACATTTTCTAATGATAGTAATAGTGTATTGATGTCAAGGGAACACTCTTCGTTACATAGAGTAAATTATAAAAGATATGATATAACAAGAAGTAAATGAGAATAAATAAAATGAAGGGGATGAAATTGATTTGTAAGAATAAATAAAGAATATACATTTTATAAACAAATTCACCTCACTTTTTGTTCACAGTAGTACATATTGTAAAGAATGGAACGTTTAAATGATGACAATGATTGACAAAAATGGTTTGACACAGGAAACAATCGATTTAAGATATTTTCCGAAAATATTGTTTAGTAATTCATCTAACATTTCAGTAAAAAGCATAATCGTTTTTATCAACACGTTAAAAACGTTTCTATTTCGGAAAGACATTTTCCTACACCTATTTCGCAGTATTTACATCATGTACTCAATTTATGCAATTATATTAATATATTTTGCGTTGCAATAGAGATTGTTTAACGCTAAACCCGATAATTTACTTCAAGATCAGCAGAAAGAGGGTATGTTGCTGCCACCTCTCGTCGCGCGACGAAAGCAGAGGCGCTCAGCCGATATCTCCCGGCACCCTTATCATCCCGAAGGCGGTGGCGAGGTCATCATTCCCACTCAAGAATTTGACCTTATCGTACGTCCATCACGTGGCACACGACCATATTCGGTCGATGATGAACCGGTCCGATGACAAATAGTCGGCAGAGGCGAACTTGCCTACGAGGCGCCAAGCATTTACGAAAAATCGCCTCCGAGGAGACCATATCCTCGAGCGATCCTGCGACGAGATCCTGCGGATAACGTTATCAGCGGTTCTGCCGCGATCAGTTCTCGCACAATGAACGCAACATCGTCGTGGTCGTCGGATGTTCCGAGCCGACGGGGGTCGTAAAATATTCATAACTTTTCGAAATCCCGTCAATATGCAAATGGAAAATGCTAATCGCGTCCTGTTCGCGTCTACGACGAAGGCTATCGTACTGTTGACACTCGCCCGTCAAGATTTTTGTTTTTCGAATATCCCTCTCCTCCCCCGCCACCTCTCCTCCTCCTCCGGCTTCCACCCCTTTGGTCGCTCGCAAGCCGTTCATCGAGCCGAAAGGAACCGAGTCCGTTCAAGGTTTTTCTTTTTAAACGCTCGAAGAATATAAATTTCCAATTTTTTAATCGATGACACAAAAAATCATCCCGAAGCGCCTCCGTGCGAGGAACCAAAGACGGTGTCGGCGAGTCCCCGGACAGCCGACAAGTAAGAATTAAAAGCCGATTAAAAATAAGACACGCCTCGTGAAGCAGTTTACGAGACCACGGTTTTACAGCTCGCCCATGGAGCCGCGCTCGTTACTGCACCTAATTGCTCCATTCCGCGTATGATAATTCCAACAATCTTGACCAATCTTATCAATTTAATTGATGCAGTGCTCGCCGGTCGAATAAAACTCGGCGGCCGTTTCGTATAATTCGAATTTTATGAACCTGTTAACTAGATAATTTCGCTCCGAACAGCCGTTTCGATGAATTGACTCGCTGAATTAAATGAACGCAGACACAACGCATACGCTTACGTTCCGGGCTACCGACTTTTTTTGACGAACCACGATGAAACAAAGCAAAACGGTGTGCAACTAAATGCCAAAAAGAAAAAACAGATTCATTTATGTTTAACTCTTCGAATGATTTTCATCCTTTATCCGCGCAAAATCGTTACCGCTCTTCGGCGTACAAATAATTTGCCAGCGAAGGCATCCTTTTAATTTTTCACTCGAGAGGGTGCAAAGAACGCGGAAGAATTTCGTTAAGTCCGGATCCCCTCGGCGCGAGGGAAAAACGAAAATACGAGGGGAAGGAAAAGAAATTCACGTTACTCTGTTGTATTTCGTCGGGAAACCGCGGGAACGGATCGGGTACACAGCACGAACCCACGTTAGTCTCTTTAATCGCGCCGCGAATAATTAGCGGACGGCGATTAGGGTGATTAAGAACGAGGGGCCGAGTCACCGGGACGACGCAATTAGCCGAATCACTTAACGGGCCGGTCGACGGGTGTAAGGCATGACACCCGGGGACAGGGATCGTCTGGTGGTCCTCTCTCCGGTGGTTCATCCGGAACGAGGTCCTGGCCACTTCCTGATTTTATTAGGGACCAACAAATTGAAGAAGCGTCCGGGAAAAACTTTCGCCTTTAATGGAAGATTATGATATGTGATTAAATAAACCCCGTTAAAACGGACGAAAATTTCAGCAGAATGGAACGAACATTTGCTGTTGGAACTTCACTTTGAAATAAAATTTTAGAGCAAAGAAAGTGAGACAAATCTAAAAGTAGTGGAATACTGTCGGAAAAGTACTTGTTATATAATAGGTTTGGGGTTAATAAAGGTTAAGGATGTTGCCTGCACCACCCTGTATAATGTCATTTCAACCATTCCTCTAGAACACAGTTTTTAGAAGGTTAGAAAGACACTAACAGAGAAGGGGTGAACTGATTAGAAATATGTTTTCTGTTAAAATCCTTAAACATCTAAACTATAAAATTATTAGACTTAGGCCACTTTCTTTTCTCCGTACATATCACGATAAAAATGGCGGAAAGTGAAGCTAGATTCAGTCCTGTCATTATCCTACATTAAAATACGCGGAGTCGCAAAGATTCGAGAAAACGAATCGCGCGCACAATCTTCCCCGCTGGTTTTTACGACTCGTTCGATCTCAAACATTTGACGCACGAATTCAATCCCGTCGCACAAATCGACGAGGAGGCGTCGCGATCGGCCGAAGAAGTTGTAAAATGAGCGTAACTCCAGGAATGTAAATTCGAAGCGCGCGTTTGCAACGGCGAATGCCGCCGTTACCGCCGCCGAAAAAAAAAAATACGACCGAAACCCACGAAACTTCACGACCGGCATAAAGCTCCGTGCGCTCGATTCGCCGGCGATTCAATTGATATACGTAATTGCGGGCGCTTTATGAAACGTTCGAAGGGCAATTAAACGTTAATTCAGCCGGCATAAACGTTTCGGTTCCTTTTTTGCCTGCGGCCGGAAGATTCATGCGGTCCCGGTCCCTTTCGATATTTACGCGAAACAACCTGTTCCCTGTCCTGGACCGAGTGCCGACGCCGCGCCGCGGCGTTCGCGCCGGGATCGCTGGATCCTCGTCGACGACGACGACGACGATCCAGGCCCCGTTCTCTCATCTACATAAACATCTTGGTAGTCGGTGCAACGCAGAAGGGTCCCGAACAAGAGGACGGCTCCTCCCATTCTCTCGGTTCTACCGTGCACGCTGGATTCATGCTCATCTGCATGAATCCGTCGACTGCAACGAGGCCCCGCGAATGTTTCCACTGCGGGCTTTGTCGGTTTGAACCATGTTCCTGCACCTACGGCACCGATCACGCTTTTTCGAAAACTTTACCGATATCACTACACTAGGGATACTGCTACCGTGCGTAGCGACTTGGGAAGTCGCTTCTTGCGTTCGACGCTTTATTTCTCAAGTTCAATAGCAATTATTACTATAAAGTTATTACTGTATTGATCGCAAGTTACAGGAACTGTGCTTTTCAAAAAATTTTAGTGAAATGAAAGGAACACAACAGTATATATAGGTTCTTTAAATGTGATGTATACATTTGTGTAATAAATGCTTAAACTTCGCAGTCTAGTGATAACCTATTAAAACTTCCAAATAAATAAAACTTCCAATATAAACTATCCAAGCTGTCACAGAAACAATCGTGCACCATTTTTCAAAACATACTTCTTAAATCTATTTGCGTTTGAATTTGATATTTCTCATGCTCTTAGGCGACGTAAGAATTGTCGTCACCTGTTGCAGGAGACAGGAGCTACAGCAAGAAAATCTTCGGAAAGCAAAGGCGAGATCCAGCAGCCTAAAATTCCGTTCTCGTTTCGATTATCATAGTTCCCAACCTGCTTGCCGGGTCTTCCGCTCCCACGCTCCTCCAGCAAGATTAAATTCAGTTTTATCAAACTCGTTGAAGCTCCGCGTTCATCGTCTTCGTGCGTCCATACTATTATACTGCACACAGCGTGTCTGTCGCCGGCATAGCCGGTTCTAGCGCAAACAAGCGAAGCAGATAGTGGCACGGTAGCAACGTCAAGAGATTAGGATTTGTTTTACAGCGAGCGGTAAAGCCGTCGCGGAGCCCGCTGCCGTATTTAAACTCGCACCACCCCGCTCGATTCTAACGCGCATGGACAAACGCGTTCTTTCATACCTCGTACCAACGTTTCTCCCTTCGAACGAGATCCCTTCCGGTACATCCTGCTTTCCCAGGCCTTCGAAACATTGTTCAATTAATCTCGGAATTTTTAATTCATGCGTCGCTTCCTCCGCGAAGTCCACCGCAATTTATGGGATCAGCGGTTTTGCAAAGGTACTCGACAGAGTCGATGCGACAATTTATGGTCGAAAAGCTTTCCGAAGAAGTTCATAAAAAGAGCATTTGCAGCATCTAACATAGCTTTTGTGTACCGTCAAATATACTTGAAACTGATACAAGTGAATCATTGACGTCTCGCATACTTTCTGTTTTATTTAACAAAATTTGCGCAGCGTTCCTAATGAATAGCTGTTCATCTTGTTAGAAGACGACCGTTAGTATTCCCGAGCGAAAATATTTCCGCCTCGCCACTCGCATCCCCCGAGCAGAATATAAAATACGTACCAGTGTAAATTGAAATGTACACGTACGATAAAACGTTTAATGATCGTCGTGTTCTGTGCAACGTCCACGGGTATAATGAATTCGCGTGGTGATCTCGGCATGACTAATAACTGATATATTCGACAGGTGACATCGTTGTTTTTTAGTCAACGCCGACATACATAATCGTTCGACGAAAACGCGTCGACTTCGCCGACCGATAATTTATCGGCTTGCTGGGAAGACACGGTATTTCGATGGCTGTATTAATTGCAGCACCTTTCGGCCGGAGTTTATGCTAAAACAGTCAACACGGATGACATCAGTTTCGCGCGATAACGGCGGAAATTAAAAGTGTAGCGTTGTAGGAGCAGGAGGTTACACGGCAACTGAGAAAACACAATTAACAGGCAATGAAAATAGACTCGCGGCAAGGTGGGGGTGTTGCGTAGCGTTCGCACGGTCGCCGACGCGTCTGCCGGGCGCAAACATTGGTGGCGGTCGCCTATGTTTTCAGATGCAGATGTCGGCGGGTGTTGCCGGTGTGTAAGAGGGCCCCCGGTTCCGAATCGACGTGAAAAGAAAGGAGGATAGGTGGGGAGACGGAAAACGAGTCGAGAAAAAGAAGCAGGAAGGAGAGAGGAACGACGAGGCACGGGCGGAGAGACACGCCGTGGAAGGCTTGCCTTACCTTACAGGCCGGGCTCACCTGTAATAGGTACGCAAACGAGGTTAACGTGTCTCGCGGAGAGCGGATTATCGTGGCTGTCCTCGTTAACTTTCGAGAACGACGCCTCGAATTCGCCTAATGAAGCAAATAAACGACACCGCCGCGCGCTCCCTTGGAAATGAATATAATGGACGAACTCTCTCCGTTTATCGTGCGCACGGTTACGTTCGCCGGCGCAGCGCGGTGCGGCGCGGCGCAGGCGGCCGCGGGTAGGAAAGTTAAGGTCTATCTGATCGTGAGTCAACGAAGGTCAGCTGCGTGTCCCGGATCGAAAGGAGAGAAAAAGAAAAAGCGAGAAAGGAAACGGCCACGGGTGGAAAAGAGAGGCGACGCGACGCGACGCGGAGAGGTCAAAGTTGGATGGCGAGTCGCCGAGGAAACACGGGAGCCAGCGCGGCGCACCGGGTCCCGGGAATGACAGGTGCGGGCGACACCTGTCCCAGGATTTAAACGACCTCACCCATCGATCGACGTCGACCTACCTAAGAGTCGCGCGGGAATGATAACCGGACACGTAAGGGACGGTCGTTATCGGTGTATCTGGCCGGGCGCGATCATTCCTCAACATCAGCCGAACAGTTACGTTTAATTAATTCGGCTCGGCCGGTTCGATTCGATCGTCGTTTAATCACGCCATCCGGGAAACGCTGCGACGACCGCGGTCCGTTGCGACCACTGAAGAATCGTACTTGCGTTTCCGGTTGGGACGCGACCCGCTACTTTTTCAAAAAGTTGGATAGAATACAATTTCGGAAGTTCAAAGAGAATATAGTTGAAAAACCTAGACCTTCATATCGGGTTAAGAATGGCAAGTTTAAGGAAAATAGACTTCTGAAATAGTAAATGAACTGTAAATATTATCAGATATTTATTATCAATTCAGAAAGTGGTAGTTACATATGGAAATAGCATTTCAAATGTATTTGAAACTACCATTGCAACTACTATTCCAAAAAGAATTTATTTACCAAATTCTATATTACATTAGAAGCTAAAAATATTCATCGACTATTTCCTATTTTAAATATTTGCTTTTTCTTCCTCTTGTAACCAGCGTATCTCTTTGTTCTCAGTTACAGTTACCTATCGATCTCTCCATTTCTTCGCCATATATTCCATCGTCGTACTATCGACGCGATACGATACTAAATCCAAATTCATCTTCACAAGTCCAGCATATGAATCGAAAAGTACGGCGGGCAAACGCACTTCGCTGTCTGCGCAGGATGCTTGAATTTTTCATTCCGGTCTTCCTAGATGCATTCCAGCCACTGCGTGTCGCGTGGAATAAATTGCAGCGTTTCGGGATGTCGAGGGGAGCAGATCTCGATCTCGACGCTGGAACACGCGTGAATTGTGAGCGAGGAACGGTATTTACACACGCGCCGGAGCTTTCCGCGGAATGTGCTCGGACACGGGCACCACGCGCCTCTGCTCTCTTTCTCTCTCCCTGGAGCAAACTTCTTTTTTTCTCGTTGCGCGCTTAAAAATCACGAGATTACGCGCAGCGCTGTGTATACACGCGATGAACGAACTGCTTTAACCTTCGTCTCCACCCCGGTCCCGACAAAACCCCTTTCCGGAGATGAAATATGTGAGACGGGACCGCCTCGCGGGATAATTCTGAATTATGTTTGTCCTCGTCTGTTCCGCCGCTTCCAGTGAATCGCGCGCGCTCACCTTCGCCTTTGTCAGGCCTCTGGGAGTCGGGGGCCCCGGTCTCGCGAAGGGACCTTCGGGTCACCATTCTTCCCGCGTGTTTCACGTTTCGATTCGTTTCTGATCCGTCTCCACGCCCGAAGAATGCACATCGGGGCCCGCCGTCGATCTTCGATCCTCCTCCCGTGTTCGATTTAACGGTCGAATATTTTTGGAAACTCCTCTCCGTTCGTCGTCGTCGTCGTCGCCGTCGCCGCGCGTCCTCCTCCGCTGCCTCCGCACACGATCCATCCGGGACGATAAATATCGGTCCCTGTCTCTCTCTCTCTCTCTCTCTCTCTCTCTACCTCCTCCCCACCCCCCCTCCCACCGTTTCCCTCGATCGTTCGACGTTTCATTAATCTCGATTGAGTTCGTCGACATTCTTTACGGTACTCCCCGCTCCTCTTTTTCTACCCTTTCTACGGTTTGAGGAATTAATAGGGCCGGCCAAGCGTGGGAGACTCCTCGAGGAGGCGCGATCCTGTCGGGATTCGCGAGATCCCTCGATCGTGATGCTTGTCAAGCCTTCCGCAGTAATTCTTTGCGGCGACTAGTAACCGTAGATCTTCGAGCGGGAGACCAGCGCCATTTGGAATTTGGAGGTGTAGAAGTTGCGCGTGCAGTCTGTTTGAAATGGGAGGGCTGCGAATACGGACGGTGCTCGTGCTCCTCCATATATGTATCGGATACAAACGCTAGCCCTGTGTTGCCTAATTTTTCGACTGGCATCGACTGTATACTGAACAACGAATTCTTGTATACTTCTCCTATGCTTCTAGGATATCCCCCAACAACTTTTACCGATACTTATTCTTTCAGTTCTTTCGTATGCAGTTCAATGTAGATAATATACGACTGTTCGTTTTTTATTACGTTGATATAAACAATCGAGAATAGCATGGTGAGATGAATAAACAGAGAAACGTATACTGTAAGGAACAAAACGAAAAGTAATCAATTTCCTCTCGTTCGATGAAGAGGAAGATTACATCGCTGATGTGATCTTTAACTAGAGCCATGTAAGGAAAGCTAAGTGTACCTAAAATAATGCACCGTGATTATATCATATAATAATAAATAATACCGTATAATTTATTATTCGTGCATTTCCACAATAAGGTTATGTTAATGTCATAATGTTAATGTTATTAACATTGTAACGATATTTCTTACGTGCGACGTCGCTGAGAGGTGAAAAGTGGTGATTACGGAACATATATTCCCAGCAGAAACACTATTACAAGCCATGTTTAAACGTAGGACGGAGGTTTCGCTCTTGTGCGCCTTCGAAGTAACAAGGATAAAAACATGAGCGAAAACGGTCCGGTACGCGGCAGAAGGATTAATGAAATTAAAGGTGGCAGATAGCGTAATTGACAATTGCGAACTGTCCGGCGGGAACGAGAGGCTCCGGCGGATCCAAAGAGTCGAAAAAATCCGATATCAAAAAGTCTTTGAGGCGTCTCGGGCACGCCGCCGCGCCACGCCGCGCCGCGCCGGCACGAAAAATTACGAGGAAGCGTCTCGAAAAACGAGCACGGCGATCCACAACAATGGCGTCTGCCATTACGGACACCGAGGGGCGTCAAGTTCCCAGCCGGCCGTTCGAAAAATATGTAAATGCCTTTTTTATCTAGACATCGTCCGTTCGCGATCCGGCGGACGGGTTAAGCCGTTCGCGTCCTACGCGCCGGATCGGTTCGTCTGCTTCGGGAAAAAGGACCAACAGCGAAGGGTGTGGGGGACAGGAGGGGGTGGGACGGTTCACGAGGGGCACGACGGGGGTGACAAGAGAGAACTTTCTACCCTCGATTTTTCTTTTCCCCGTATCGGGCGCGCGGTTGTTTCACGGAATTCTGGCTTCGGGGAAACTTCACGGGAGGAAAATCGGTCGGTGAAAGAGGAGGTGAAAGAGGGGCGAGGGGACTGGTAACGAAAAATCTGGGCAGAGAGGAACGAGAGGGAATATCGTGGAACGCCATGGGCATGGGATCGCACGCATGCGTCTCGTCCAACCCAGCGGGTGGTGGTGTGTGCTCCTTTTTTTCTCCCTTTTCGCCCCCCCCCCCCCTTTCTCTCCTTTCCCTTCTTCGCTGCTCGCTATCCTGCTCGCCCTCGTCTCCAGCCGATCCTTTCTCTCTCTCCTCCGTCCCGGCTACGCCGTGTCCCTACGGTTCGGTGCCAGTCAGAAAACTCCTCGTTTTGCCCACGGTCCTCGCTCTCCATCCACACATTCGTCCGTTTCCTCTCCTTTCCCTTCCTTTACTTTCGTTTCGTTTCGTTTCGTTTCGCCCTTGGATTTCGGCTTCCCCTTTAAATAATTGTCCGCCACGGGGAAGACGAGGCGCCCTCCAACACGGGAGCCAGCCTCCACGTTCGCCACCAGGATCCACGGATCCTTCTTCCATGAATATGTAGATCGTGTCTCCCTTTTATTTCGTGAAACGAATGATCCGAGGATCGAGGTCCTGTGGATTTTGGCGCGAAACCTGAACGCTGGTCTTGCAAATCTCGGAAACCTATTCTTCTCTCGGAATTTTCTGTTCGATTTTCAATTCCAGCTTGGACCGTTTCTTCGACACTGAGTCCAATGTGGTGACAAATTTATCGAAGCAATTTCCAATAAATGGATCTTTCTAATTTCGATAATGGCAAATTCAAACATTTGAAACGTGTCAAAATGACGTGTTGCTTGAAATTAGTGTTTATAACAGAGGGTATCTTAATAACGCGGCGATATTAATAAATTGACGATATTTCTCTTTTACTAAAAAATCTTGAGAGCGAAACTTCCATGATCTCGTCGTTTTCAGGGCGCGTTTCTGTAGTCGGGCGTGTAGCGTTAATTCCCACGGGCTGCGATTTCCAGCGCGAACTTCGTGCATCCGGCATGTATTTCCTCTCGCCGCCCCCCCCCCCCTCCCCTCGTATTCCCCCGTTTATTCTACTTCTATCCAATTTTCGACAAATTAAGTTCCATTCTCCGCGGAGGTAACCTCGCGTTCCGTGAAAGTACGGGTTTCCAAGTCGCGGCGTCGCCCGGCCGGCTCCGTGAGAACCGACGATTTAACCTTTCGCGGCCTTCCATCGAATCTTAAATAACGTACCAAATAGTAAGTAGCAAATATTTCCGCGAATTTATTCGCCTAGCCGGGGCGCGCACGTACTCGCGCACGCGGGGTCCCGCGAGCGCGCGCGCGCGCGCGTCGGTACGGAATATTATTTATAGGGGCGGTGTATGCGCGAGATAAACTTTCTAGACTTTCCTGTCCACTATCTGGAACGCTATTTCACCGTGGTTTGCGCGCGAATAAACTCGAGACGGCGGAGTTTATTCTAATGAATTCGGCGGCGGAGCACACACAACGCGGCGTCGCGGAAATATACACGGAAAACGTATCATTATTTTAATTGCCTCTGGTGGCCATTAAAAGCGGCGACCGCACGTGCGCGCGCGCGCGCGCGCTCGCATCGATAAAATGAAGGCTGAAATAAAACAACGGTCGGCTACCATTTGTCTCTGGAAATCTGATGTAAAATATCATTCTACAATTAATTCGGGGTTATCCGAAATCGCGGAGCGCGGAGCGAATGCGAATTTCGGTGGACGTAATCGATAGCGGCGATACAGGGAATTTGACGAGGGTCTTGTTTCATTGGCTACTGAAACCGTGTACTGCAACAGTTTCTTTCGTTATGCTGTATGTAAATTAGTTAGAAAACTGCGAATGAAGGTACAGGTAACGGGACATTTTTATTTGGCACCTGTCTGTTTCAACCAATGTTGAACCATGCAGTCTATGAATTAGTAAACTTTTAAATTTGTGTTAGCAATTCGCTGTGCCTAAAAATTCGGGAATCGATATATCAAAGCAGTGCCACTAAATTTAGGCGAAAATGTTAATAATAATTTCTTAATATATGGCTTTGTAATATATAACTTTAACCAATAATTACTGTGAAATATTTAACCAATTTAACGTTATCTCAGACGTTTTTTTGCAGATCTATTTCAAGAACATTGTAACTTCTGCACTTATTCAATAATGTACGTAATCAGTCTTCCCTATTTACGAATCTATTAAAATCAAACAAATACACACGTTAAATACTTCCACTGCTCAGCAAGTATAGAATAAACAGAAATAACCGCACAGGAAAGTGTGCCTAACTATTAACTAGCAGAGGCAGAATTGACCCACAGAGAGGGTGCTCTCTCCGGGTGCTGTTTTTCCATCTCGGCAGCCGTGCAGTCCGCGCCTTTAATATAATTTACGACGTTGCAATGGCTGTGACAAATCTTGTATGTAAACATTGTCAGGAGTGAGTAAAAACGGTAATCTTGTTCGGGGCGTCCGCCGCCACTGCCAATAAAACTAAATTGCTTTGGCTCTCTTTCACGGGTGCATTGCCCCGTACTCTTCAACCGGGACACGATTGTCCCCCGGAGTCATAAAGCCGACAAGATGCAACCCTAAACGCCTAGAGACCCGGGACTCCCGTCACCGTAGCCGTAAGCACCAGCATTTTTTTTTCCACGGGGACGACGACAATGCCGGATTTCTACCACCTCGAGGGTTAATTGGCGTTCGCCTTTTGTCGGCGATGTCCTCGGTCAGCTACAACGTTTTCCCCGCAGCGAAAACATTCTTAACAACCGGTCGGCCTAATTGATTCTATTAGAACTGTCGAGAAGTTCTGCACCGATATTTTCGGACCCAAGGGGACTTTCTTCGAGGGGTAGTATATTTACATTGCAGGCGAACTTCGAGAATCCAATAAATTCCAATTTGCAGTCGGTTATGTGGCTTACGGAGTACAGTCTGCAGCGAGTTGTTAATTTCTGTGTTATACCGTCATCAAATTTTCGACCAGTCCTCTGGTTAAAACGGTGCAATAAGATTTTCAGGTTATGATTTATATATTATCCATTCCTGGTAAATGACGCAACAAAAATGTTTTTAGAACAAATTTTTAAATAAAATTCTTTATTCACATTATCGTAGAAATCGCACGAAGTTTAAATAAATCCAATCTCGCCGTTATTATAAAATAATGTGCATTGGTCTCGTTACGAGCACGGCGGTACTATTGTTAACGACGCAAGCATCGGTAGGTTTCCTTCGGAGCCGCGCGAAAGTCGAGCCTCTTCCCGCAGCGGGCCGCGAGCCGATGCGAATCAATAAAGTTAATAAAGTATCGCGGCGGTCGGAAATTGAAAGATCCGCCGTCCAGATGCAACCGGCGCGGCGTTTTAATCGATTCCCTGCGATTAATAAGTTGATACAAACGGCGTGTATCGGATCCCGGCGTTTGTTTTAAATACCGAACGCGGAAGCGAACGGCGAGCCAATCGCCGTTCGTTCGTGCGCGAGCCAAATAAAAAGCTCGATCAAAGATACCGATCGAAAAAAAAAAGAACGGCGAAAAAGAGACGGATAAACGGGATAAAAAACGGAGAAGAAATCAACAAAAGCTGAATAAAGAAAGGACCAATGAGTAACGATAAGGGTGTCGCGAAATTAGTCGCATAAATAAAAAACAATTATCGTGGCATCTCGCGGGGAACGGAGCGCGTGGTCCGCCATTATTTATGGACTCCGCGTGGTTGTTCCGCTTTATTATCCCCGGCTGGTCGACCAACGGCGAGAGAGAGAGAGAGAGAGAGAGAGAGCGGGAGAAAGAAAGGCACAGAGAGGAGGAAAAAAACCGTAGGAAGAAGAGCAGAAAGGAGTATCGGTGTCCCGACATCGGGACTAATTATTATCTTGTCCCCGCAGGTACACCTGTAGCTCCGAGACACGAGAAATCACGCCACCGTTCCTCGTCGAACAAGAGTTCTCCCATTCCTCGTTCGACGCTTCTCCCGCAGTGATATACAACCGTCACCCCTTTTATGACGGGAACCGTCGTCCCCTGGGCTCCGGACCCGAAACAGTTTCGCGTCTTTCGTTACGCTCGCCGTGCGGTAGCGCGAAACGGGCCGAAGCAGAGAGAAACCGTTCCGTGTGTTTACGCGCGGCCATATACACCGCTAAGTGCTAAGTGCATAATGCCTGCTTACCTCCCATTACCACCGGGGCGAGTTCGAAAGTCTCTATTAAGGGCCTCCGCGTCCATAAATTCCGCTCCGAGTGGATACTCGGACTCCGTTCGCGGCGCGAACCTGAGCCGAGCGGAGTCGCGCCGGGATTAAAGGAGCGCGTAGGTCTTCGGACGAAAAGGGATGTGTACTTTTAGGGGAAATTTGATTAAGTGGAGGATGCCGCCGCAACCCCTTCCGAAATGTAACGCGAATAATTCTATTAGGGGCGGGGATAAAAGTGGAATGAAAAGTGTGCCAGGGACCGACGCTCGAAGCGCCCACCGTTAATGGACGCTGTAACTTCGGAACTTTACGATTAATCTCCGGGGATGCGCTTTCGGAAGGGCCGTCGATTAGGTGGAAGATGGAAGAAACGTTCTGCGGACGATTTTCACGCCTTCGGGAGGAGAACGGTGACGGTGATTTGCGGCTTCGTAACGGGTCAAGTTAAATTAAACGGCTGATAGAGCTCGGCGAATTTGTATCTTGTTAGCGGGGTCCCCGGCTCGCAAGATTTGTGTTCCGGGGTTATGGTGCATCGTTCGATCAATGTGTTCTTTCCATAATTAGAAGAAGCACCGATGTATATGTCCGTACGTATTGTTGCCTGTTTCCGCACCAACTGTAGCTCTTTTAGGATGACATTTATGTCTTCGACGCAGAAGTTCTCTCGACAAAATGTTCTCTTAACACATCAAGAACACTTCGTCCATAAAAAGTTCAGGTTAAGATAGAATAACTATTTCAAAATTGCTTCAAGCGACATGTCGCCAAAATAAAAAATCAAGAAGTAAAAAACAATTTTTGTTATTACTCCGAACGTGCTAATATAACTCCTCATTGCAAAGAAAAATGTCCCCATCGTGAAACGAGTCGACTAAGCGTTAATTCCCCGGCTAACAGATTAAATTGCCATCAGATGTTTAAAACGCTTGCCAAGAAAATAACACGCGCGTCGTAATTGCGAGGAGTACGGTACGAGGAACATCGTTAATGTACACGCATATCCGACTGGTCGTATAACGACATCGGTTAGAAACCGACCGCAATCTTCACCAAAGCTGAAAACAGATTTCCAAACGGGGACTAAACAATCATCGCGTAACCGTCTATAGACCCAGCTCACTCCCACCCTCGTACTCCACACGCTCCTACGAATTTATGTTAATACCGAATCAAAGATAGAAAGAGTGTCGGCCGACGATCGCCGTCAAAGAATGATACACCGGTGAAAAAGCAGAAGAAAGGGACTCGCCTCGACTCTCCGGGACTTCTACATATTCATGCGGGATTAAAGTCGGCTCCGTGGAAGGAGTATAGCGTGGCCCGGTAGGGGGGTAAAGGAGAGCAAAGTGGGGAGGGCTGCGGATCTCCCATTATTCATGACACCGGGAGAACAAGCGGGGACCGGTACAAGCGATCCCGGTTTTGTTTGAACGGCAGAAGGAAACGAACGCGTTCGCAGATTCTACGTTGTTTGCTCTATCGCTATCCGTAGATAAGATTCGTTTTTTCGGCGTCGGCACCGATGGCGGAAAAATGAACGCTGCCGGTAGAGAGAGAAAGAGAAGGGGGTCACGCGTCATCAATTCTCACGGAGGAAACGCTCGCGCGAGAAGACGCATGGCGCTTTATAGTTTCGCAAACAGGGTTGCTGGAGGTGCCTGTAGGAAAGAGAGCCTTTTGTTCCGGCGTCTTTGCTCTGCGCTTTTAATCAGGGATTGGAAGTTTGTACGAGTCAGGGGTCCTCGGCGTGTTTGCGCTGCGTAGATTACGCAGATGTGGGTGAAACCAATGGAAAGATTCATGGAGGATCTACGAAACTCTTAGTCTATGTTGAGTTTTTGGTATTTTTAACGTATCGTAAGAATTTGTCCTTTTATGTATGTGAAAATTATTATTAGTACAAGGGTGTTCAATAAGTTATTTCTGTAAATGTGTCTAAAAATACAATCGTCTTCTATTTCCAACGCACCCTTTTCTTATTTGTAGCGATTGCTTCCAACATTTAAAATTACTGCTACACTTAAATGAGACAATTCCTTCTCTTGCATGTCTTCACTTACTGTCACTTTTAAATTTTCGTAATAGAAAAAATCATGAACTGTTCCCATTCAGAAGAAATGAACATCATTTACTTATAGTGAGTACGTTATGTTTAAAATCTTTATAATGAATTTGATGCTATTTTCGCATTAATACGCACCTAAATATATTATTTAACAGTATCCTCCCTTAAAAAAATCTTAAATCTTCTATGATTAAGACCATCATAGGGTTACGAACTATTTTGAATGTTTTGAGACAATTTGTAACAAATATGCGCACTTAAGAGTCAATAGCTTGTCACTTTTTTTTCATGTATCAACTTGTTAAAAAAATGTGAGTGTCGTTTAAGAGGATTATTGCTTTCGTTTAGAGAACATCGAATTTCCGTCGTTGGTTATTCGAGATTCCTCGGGACTCCGACGTTCGAGAGTATGTTCCGCAGATGGAGCGAGCAGAAGCGACGCCGTTGTCTCGTATTTCTCACGCATGTTGCTCCCTGTCATCTTATGATTAATTGTCCCCGAAAATTCGAGGGGTCACGCGCTTACAGGTCACGGCTCCCCCTCCTGGCTGGCACCAGGGGTTGCTTGCTCTCCTTCTTCATTTTTTTTCACAACACGACAAACCCCTGCCCGGAGAAGTCTTCCTTGTCCTCCTCTGCGGAAGACCTTCGATTCCATCCGTATTTCACGCGCGCCGTATCTTTAAACAGCACCGACAATGAGTAATGGCGGGAGCACTCTTTTCCACGGACCCCCCTTAAACGGCAACGCTCCGCACACTGCACCGAACAAAACATTCTCTTCGCCGTCGAATTACTCGCGTCGATCCGCACATTTATTTGTAGTCGGGAAGAGTGTATTGAGATATTTTCTGTCTGGATATCATACTTGAACTATCCTGCATTTACCCCTGAAGGGAGCATAAATCATTCCACGCTGTTCAAAGCTTAATAGTTGAGAGATTGAATGAAAATTAAAAACAAATATAGGAAATTGAGGAAAGTAGAGGAACGAGATAGATAGAATCAAAATATTCTAATACAATAATTATAACGCGACGATTATTATTGTAACACCTCGGTATCGAATCAAATTTAATTTTCTCCTATCATCGCAATAGAAATGAATTCTTGAGATAATAAGAAAAATAGTACTACCAGTATACAACCGGTGCGACAGTAAATGTACTACAATAATAATAGATGAAACTTTGTGATCTCAATATATACTTATCGAATTAATCGAGTAATTGTCACGACAGCCTTGTCGGGTCAGTCGACTAGTCAATCATTGTAAATACATGTTACAGTGTGAAGTTTTAGTTTTACTTTCGTTACGAAAACTATTACTAGAAACTCAGGCAATCGATACTGGCGTCTAAATATAGGCAAAGAGGGTAACAAAAGTAGTTGTTCAGGAATTAGTTTTCAAGTTAAGTGCTGAATTTTTAAGCAAATAAGTAGAGACCGCCTAGATTTACGAAGTAGGTTTATTTGCCCGAGAAAAGACTGAAAACCCACAAGTTTTATACCGATTCCCCGACCTTTTTAAATCTTTTGCTATAGATCACTTTTGATTTCGACACCTCACACCACAGTGTAAATTACGACGTACCAGTGAATAATAAAAGTCACAAGTTTGAAAAGAACGTCCACGAGCCACGTTTTCTCGACTCGTCGTTGTCATGATCGATCCATTCTCGGAGCGGAAACACCCTCATTACACCGCGGAAAGTAGCGCGTGACTCGTGGAACGCGGCTTTGCCTAATTCACGACAATAATTCCGTAGGTCGGCTGATTGCTCCGAAGGTGCGGAGAACAATATATCGAGTGCTTTTGGTGGCAGCGGCTTTAGCTGGCTTAGCGAGGGTAAAACGTTTCTCTGTCGGGTGAAAGTTGCCGATGGCCGACACGTATGCCCTGCCCCTCCTCCCCTCTCGGAAATGCGACTTTATAATGGGATTAGGCGGGTTGCAATTCGAATTATAAATTGGATTATAGCGCACCGTTAACCGCTTTAAACGCGCCCGGCAAGTCCCCGCGCCGCCATTGTAAACAAGCAATTCACCCCTTATTGCAAACTTTTACCTGACCGGAAGACTGACCGCCCCGGGCATAAAGTCCAGGATTTCCCAAGGAAAGGTCTATTCTGCCGATCGGTAACACGGGACATTCTCTATTATCTTTTTATTTTATTTTTGACTCGGTCCCTCGTCCCTGCGACGCTTAGGAAATTGAGATGGTATTTAGTCCGAAATTACCTACGCAGAATATTCATAGGGCCTTCAATGAAAAAAGTACTATTTATTGTTATTAAATTATGCAAAAAATTGCCGATTGTAGGAATTTATTAGACCCCCCCCCCCCCCCCACGAATATCCCCGGCACTCGACCTCAAGTACTCTCGGCTCCAGATCCCCAAGTGGGTATTTCCGGCACTAGACCCTTACGCAGGTACATACTCCTAGCATTAGACTTTCACGTAGGTAATCCCAGGTTAAATGCAGGTACGATTGCCTCGGTTGAAGTTCGATACGTTCCAGGCGTTCGGTGTTCTACAAGAATTTTTCCCAATCTTGACAATTACCGTAATTTCTAACTCTTGTGATCGTTTAACAAGACCGACACATGCAACAGACCATTACCCCGTTAGCTCTTTTTGACGGGTATACTCTTCACAACATAAAATGACAAGTATACTCGTCAAAAACAGTTTATTGAGGGATAAAAAGGTTTAAAGGAATACCGTGACATTTTTGATCGAATTATGTATTTTATAAAAATGTTTTATTTAAGAAAATCATTAAGAATTAAATTAATGTGTTGAGGAAATCAAACGTATACAGTATAATTACAATAATAAGCACGCTTTTTAAAGAAATTCCAATGAATAGGTTTAGTATTTAACTGGTTAAGTATGTCACTATTGTTTTTTATCCTGTTAATATCACAGTCTTCTAGTTTCATTGATTGATTGATGTTTAAGATTAATGAGAGAGTGCGAACAGTTAAAAACTTCAATTTGTCGTAAAATCGACGTTCGATTTAAGCGACTGACGTTATAAATCGTCGATCGCTCGTTATAAAATATTTATCGTCGAAAAATCAGCTATTACATTAATTAGATCGGTAAAGTGTACCATTACAGATAATCCAAAGTTAACCCTATAAAGTTTTACTAAAATCAAGATGTCCTGCGACGAGAATTTTGATTCGTATTATTTGTCTACGATTTAGCACGCTGAACAACAGAATTGGAAAGAATCGTGTCGTTCGCAATAACGCCGCACCGAATACGATAAGAAAGTTTTCTAATGTCCCGGTGCAGGAAGGCGACTCCGGCCACGGGATATTTCGAGAAACGCGCGAAACAGGCAGCCATAATTTAGAAATGTTAATCGGCCGTGCAACGGTGGAATGGAACAGCGATAATCGAGTATGTTAAACACCGGTGTCTCCGAGTCGTCGAAATTTTGTCTCTCCTCTTCTTTTTTTTTCCCCCGCTTCCTACCGGATTATTAATCGGCCTCATTATTTTATACCCATAATAATTAATAGTTCCCGAAATTACATATGGAAATTGCCGATATCCCGATATATCCGAGAGCAGCGAACCGCTCGGTTGTTATTTACAAGCGGCGAGCGGATCGCTGCATTAATTTTTCGCCGTGACTAGGCCGAATATAATTTGTTGCTCCCTCCCAGGCAACGCTGCCAAGCGAAGATGGAACTCGAGGAATTCCTAGACACAGCGACGACGTGTTTTCAACAGGTGTGCGCCCGTTCGTCGGTCTGGAGAATTACCGGGTCTCGTTCTCTCTCTCTCTCTCTCTCCCCCTCGATGGCCCCGCGACCCATCCTCCGCCCGGAGTAATCGGTAATTATAGGTTTCCTTCGGAGTCGAGAAAGATCTTCCGTGGCCCATCGACTATTCCGACTTTATCTCATTATACGAGTCGTTTTAGATTTTCAGTCGTTTCTCGGATTCCAACCGGTGAAACGGGAGAACCCGAAACGGTTCACGTGTTACAAATCCTTCATTATAATTCCCATGTAGAAATCCATTCCCGATACGAGTTACACGACCGGCCCGAAAGATCCGATTTATGTTTACCGTGCTCCCCCCCCGCCTGTAATTGAGCATCGATGAAAGTGTAATTGGCAAGATGAAGGATCGATATTTGCTCAATCCGTTTTACGAGCGGCATGAAATAATGTCCCGTTTCAATAAACGAACACGTGAATAAACGATGTCTGGAACGTTCACGAAATTGAACTCTTGAAATGCTCGCGAACGTTCTCTTCTGGCGCCATTGATATCGTGTCGAACGTTCAATCAACTTCTGATTTCATAGGATGGTATAAAATCTTGACAAATTGACGCGACGTTTGATCCTTATGCAAAGTAAAGCAGGAAATCGATGATAATTTATTTCCACTGTGTGTAACTTTAACAATTTATTCGATTCCTCTGACCGTTTTATTCGCTGCTCATTTTTGGTAAAATTTCCATAACAGATCATTATTCCTGCTCAGGAATTTAGCGAGGAAGTTTCTTCTATGATATATGAATATAACGATGTGATTCTAAAGGTTTATTTTTGCTACAGACTGCCAGGTGTTCTATGAAACTTTGATACTACCGGTGAGAATTTCTATTGTCTTTCGACGTGTGCGGCAAACAGTACAGAAAATCGAATTTACAGAAATAAAATAATGCATCAGCTAACGTCGACAGCAGAGAACTCGTCGAAGCAAACTTTTAACGTCTCAGAAATTTTGTTCCGGGTGAACCATAATCGGTCCACCTTCGTACACGGTGGCCTATAGTAGATACCACATTATTAATCGTGAATTATGTTAGCCGCAACGATAGTCACGCTTACAGTGTACAGGAAATTGCTCGTGTTTCCGGGTTAGTGCGTTTTACAATCGAAGGTCCAGTTGTCTCTCTATCGCAAGCGGTTAAAATCCGCAGCGGCGAGACCGTTTCTCCGACGGAAGTTACCTCGAAAAATAATGCCGTTCGAAATATGAACGTCGATCTGGCACGGTCGCTACGGAATTTCCGTGGCGCGTATATTCCGAGTTAATTCAAAAGCATTCCCATTTCGCGGGGAGTTCCAGCGCGGTTCGCGATTATTCGCGCGTATCAGTTTCCTCGCGTAATAACGCGGGCCCGGAGCGGATCCGCAAGGCGGACAACCGGACAGATCGTTCTGACATGTTCATAATGGAGCGATCGGTGGCGAAATTCAATCTGCCAACCGATCGGACCGCGCGCGCGCGCGCGGTATCCCTTTCCCCCCCACCGCCGGTAACTTCTTTTTGTTCGAGTTTATGAACGCGGGGCACCCTTAGGCGAGGGCAACGATAGCCCGCGCGCGATCTAGCGTCGAAGAGCGGAGGATCGACATAATAACCGGGGAAAGAGACCGTGGACGGCGGACGGGTTTGGTCGTTTTGCGGCGGAGTCGACTCTGACGGGGTTTCGCCCGAAAGAATTAGTGAAATCCAAGGGCTGCAGGGGAGGCTACCCTGACAGCAGGTGAAATGCGCCCCGTCCGCCCACATTTGACGGCTGCGGGTTACCTCTGGGCACTTAAACTGAAATCTTGGCCGCTTTCTCCCTGTCTGCACTCCCCCCTCTGACCAGCCCCTCGATCTCGCGCAGTTTTAAAAAGCGTGGCAAAGGGTGGCCCACCGCATTTTGCCGGGCATTATTCAGCTCTGCGGGTGATCCCTGCGGTCCTGCTTTCTCTCCGGACCCTTCTCTCCATCTTTCCTTTCATCCCGCTCCCCTTCGATCCCCACCTAGCCAGCAACCGTTTTGTTTCTTTTCGTCCCTGCCTTTTTTCTCATCGTCCGTCGCATTGTATCCTTCTATGAAGTCGTGCGCCCGACCACGGATCGCCAAGATGCGATGTTCCGACGTATCGGCGTATCTCGACCTACCCGTGGCTCCCGATCTCGATCCTTCTCTCTAGCTTCTTACGCCTGAAATGGCTGCCGCCAACGCCGCAGCCGCCGCAGCCGCCGCGCCGGGACCTTCGGCCGGCGATCAACACCGACCGAATGTTCCTGGATCTCTGATACCGTGGTATGCATTCAAATCTGTTGCGTTTGATATCCCGAACTCGACAGAAGCGGGATCTTTATCCACCTTCATTCATCATTGTCGCGAACTATTCTTCTTCACACCGGAGAGGCGAAATACTTCCGACATTGGCGAAGCGGCTTATCCTCCGACCAATTTAGAACGTCATCGTGAGTGCGTGGATTTTAGGCGCGCGTGACGTGTGGCAAGTGTAATAGAAATCGGTGAAAACGTCAAAAGAATTTCATTCCATCGTTATATTATTTTTAATTTATTAAAACTATTAAACTAATTTTTTATTATGTTCTCAAGATTCATTTGTATTGTAATAGACACGAATGAATTGATTTTACTAGGACATTGAGACTGCAACATAGTTAAAATACCATCGACCGTGGTCAATTTTCGTATCCTGATTTCATTAATTAAATTACTTTGATCTTGTTATAACTTTTTGGGAAATTCGCTGCCTAAATTATTATGGGACATGTCGTTGAAATAAAGTGTATTTCGATGGGAAGTTGAATGTTTAGTTCGAAATTGTATCGTGGAGATGATTTTAATTGTTTCCACTTATAAAAAATATAGTTTGTCTAATTACATAATCGGAATATAGTATCAGCAGAGACAGCAGCTCTACCATCTATAAAACTTGCATCTTTTCGAGACTACTATTGTCTCGAGTGTTCATTTTTCTCCAATTTATAAGGGCATCGCACTCGAGTCATGATCCTCGGCAAACGAAGTCAGAGCAATACACCGTAAATTATTTTTTTCTTTCGACGAACGATGATTAATGATACTCCCACGATACAGCGGAGAGAGCCGTATCATCGGATCGTGGAGGATGAACCCAAACAACTCTATTCATCGGGTTTCGCCAAACTGTGATCCGCTTGGTCGGGTTATAAATGGAAGTTTAACGATCACTGACATCTTCTTACGCCGTTTTAACAAATCTCTCTTAGAACAGACCGTCGCAACACGCAACCGGCCGGAAGTTTGCGATGACGCGATGATTTCTGTCCCATTTCATAATACTATGAGACAATTCATTGGCAACATTGTTTTTAACTTCCTGCATTTTGCCATTGATTGAGAGTACTACAGAGTAATACACAATTTTTGATCTCTATTAACGAAGTATACTTGTCTTAATTAACAAGGTGTATTTCTTTCTTTTTTAATCTACCACAAATTATAAAACAGGGAATTCCTTGCACCATTCTACGAATTGACGCTCAACGTGGGGTCACAATGACATCGCTTCTACAAAATACTATTAAGATACAAAATTACAGAGACATATTTATGGGGAATTTCTTCAATAATTTTGTTTCACAAGCAACATGTTATAATAAAAATTGCTAAAAGGGTAAAAGAATTTATGCTTGTTATTTTCATGAAGCAAAATTATTGTTCGCTGAAACAAAATTACTGCTTTCAGTACTCCGTAAAGTTATCGTTAATTTACTTCACAATTGCAAGGACTAGAACTTCATAGACTGTAATAGATTATTTAAAAAGGAAGAAAATTCATTTTTACTGTGTTCTTGTATTCATTGAAGTGTTTAAGTATTAACGACAAGATTTTTATTCCATCCGAGAATATATATCAAGTTATTACTACAAATGTTCATCGCTACTCGGACTCCTCAAAGTAAGGCATGTGGTTAATTAAACTACCGCTGAGGAGTACAGTTAACGTGCCCAAAAATTCGGAGGATGCCGCGCCGATTCGTCTGCCACGGCTTGTGCTCGCCCACCTGGAGGTCGGCCACTCTGGTGACCGCTTCCCCGGGTCGTTTAATAAGCGTCATACGCGCGCGACCGGAGATATTTTCCGTTTATGCAAATACAAGCGGCGAGACGCGGCTATCGCGCAATTAGAGTCGCGGCTGCAACAGTGGTCAAGGTATCGTAACTTGGCAGAAGAGGCGTTCCGTAACCGTACACGATACCGCGAACTCTCTCCAGACGACCTTTAAACGCGGATATTTTGCACCCTCGGCGCACTTCGGCTAATGTGTTAAGTGGTATGCGCCGCGGCGTTTATACGATCGAGCTCTACGGGGGACTCGCGTGCTTTATTTTCGCCGGGACGGAGAAGTCCGAGCAGTGCCAACGATTTAGGGACAATTAAACCTCCCCTCGTCTGCCGGACAGGGGGTGAGAACGCTTGGCCCGCGACCTCGACAATACGCGGCCGCTTGCGTCGGGTCCTGATACGGTTTCGAAAATAACTTCAGGCTTCTAGCATATAGAAATTAATTTTTTCTGAAGATTTTTGATTACTCAGACGACGCTCTAAAAGATTCGGACATTTCGAGATGTTTATTTAACCAGTTACCTTTCTTTGACGAATGGTTTTGACTAGATAGTTAAGGATATACAGTTTGATATTCTTTGTTAAATTATACATTTTATAACAGGGTTGCATTTAGCACTAGGACTATGACTAGAACTAGGATTACATAAATGGCTGGCTTCTGATCATTCGTTTAACAGTTCCTGACATTACAATAACGTTTGCATGAAAAATCTTTAGATAACCTTCTTTAAGCAAGCTTACATTGTAATAGAGATGCTAAAAAGTTTGTATAAATCCAATCCTGTCATTGTCTGAATTTAGCAAATGATTTGAAATAACGCGTTAAATAAAATATGAAGAAAAGCAAGCATGCACAATATAATTACTGAAACTTGCAGACTTTCCCAAGGAATTTTTACTGCTAATTGATTAAACTTCAAAGTCAAAATTTATTTAAAAATTAGACAGTTAAAATATACCACCGAAATAGCATTCCTAGTAATATTCTAGTAAAATTCAATATCCTAGCAAAATGAGAAAAAGGGAACTGATTAAATATCTTTTCAATGTGTTAACTGCCAGTTGACTGCCAATATTTATGCACCAGAATTAAAAATTAAAATTTTATTATCTCTTTTATTGAATCTCTTTCCAAAAGATGATAGCATTCTCGCACCATAAATACGCTCGAATGAAATTCTGCACGGCATTGAACACTTTCTCAGCCGAAGAATAAGAAACTCCGCGTATCTCCGAATACCGCGGTCATTCGGTAGCATTCCAGGGGTTCCAAGCGAAAGGTGACCGCGATACTAGGAGCTTCCCTCGTTTTCGCACTTTATGCTTCGTTAACGGACATTACAGCGCGGATGGGTTCCGCGGGGAAACTGATACGTGCGGCCACGGTGGCACGGCGAGTGTCGGCCGCGAATAAAAACCGTGGAAGAATCGGGGATCTCGATCGATATCCCAATAATTTTCTGGTAATCACGGTAACCTATCGGCCTCGTACCGGACCTCGTGTCGCGGCGAGGCGCGGCGAGGCGGGGCGGGACGGTGTCCGGGGGCCGGCGAGGATTCGAGGCCTCTTTATGCGAATACCCTCTCGCGCTCATTTGCGCCGCGGTGCCATCGCCGGCGAGGGAGCCTACCGCGACTGCGTATCTCCGCATTATTATGATAAAATATTTTTTCGGCCATAAATACACGTCCGGGATGCGAGACCCCCGTCGCGCGGCCCACCCGACGCACATCGCGCGATAAACCCGCTCCGTGCCCGGCTCGCGCGTACACTCACGGCCCGACCGCGGGTTATGGACGCCCTTCGACGATAATACGCGCGACCCTCGCGCGAGTGTTTCTTTTTTCTCTCGAGAAAACGAGCATGGAGAAAAGCACGGTAGAAATCGAGTGCTTTCGTTCCGTGGAAAAAGAAGGACGACGCTTTGGAACCGCCCTCGGAGTTTTCGTAATCCGCTCGAAAGTTCAATCGGCGAGGATCGATCCTGCTCTTTCGACACGGTAAAATTCCATTTATCCGAAACGTTACCGAACCTGTTCTCTGGGCGCGCGATTAGCTGCTAGCCTGACGTTCGATGATTTACTGCTCCTCTGTAGAGGTTCGCCGAATAACAGATAAGAGCCGCAGATTGTAAAGATAAAGCCGAATTCGCGAATTACTGTTTCTGATACAGCGGAGCAATGAGATGCTGCCGACCGACTTTGTACGATCGATTTGAATATTGCGGTGAAAATGTTCTCTTGTTTCGATCATTTAACGTGTAGATGTATCGAGTAGGCAACGGATCTTTATAGGAAATAAAGGCTAAATCTATATTGAAAAACACAAAAGTCTATCAGAAATCTTTTGTTGTTTTAGTAGACTGAAGATAATGTAACGATTTTCTGAAATTCTTCGGATATCTTCACTGTTCTGTATTTTAATAATTGAATAATAATTTTAATAATTTGATAATAATTTTAATAAGTCCATATCGATACGTTTAGACTCTTAGTTTCTTTAAATATTTTCGTTTAAATTATGCCTACTCACTTTTTACATAAATGCATAATATCCACAGCCTAGTGTTCGTTTTCCAAGAAATTTACAGTGTCATAACTATACCGCGAATTTTTCACACATATATAACAAAAATGAGTAATTCAAATCTAAAACAACGATTAAAATAATTTACGAAGAATTTAAGAGCATCCGCGTATTATTTTCAATTCACTTAAACGATTAATAAAGGAAAGCAATTTCCGTCCGACTTCTTTTCGTTGCAATTATCGAAGATAATTTTTACGTTGCACAAAGATCCACAGTCAGCTCACGAGATACAGCCAACTGCTTCGATTGAAAAACACAAGTTTTGCCCTCCTTTACTCTCTCTCGCTTTATCCCCGACCCAATAAATCGTATCTGCCAATAAGTTTCGCTTCAGAGTGAAGTTTCGAAGTACACCAAATCCGTACGTCCAACGATCTCTCCCGGCGAACGTTTAATTAAACCCATGCATTCCGTTGTACGGAGTGTATATACAGCTCGCAACAGCAGGAGCAGCAGAATAGACTTATTAATAATTTGCACGGGCGTATCTCGTGCGATTTCGTTATTAGTCGCGACGAGGAAAGAGCCGGGGAAAAGCGAGACACGGATAGAGAGAGAAGGAGAGAGAGAGTAAGAGTGAGAGAGAGAGAAAGAGAAAGAGAGAGAGAGGGAAAGCGAGAAAGAGAGAGGGAGAGAGAGAGAACGTGCGCGAGCGCAACGTGCTCGCACGAGAACCGAGTTTATTTAACCAAAGGGTTTACATCAGACGATCGAATCCGTGGCACGGTACGCCGAGCCCGGGCTGGCCAAACATTCGGCGACTCGTGTTTACACCGCAAGTATTTATGGGCCACGATCCGCCCACGAGGAGCACGGTCTCGTTTTCGGAATTCGGAGCATCCCCGCCGAGCATAGATCGACCCAGGATCTCTCACCGATGCCGACCCCCGTCGGCGATCTCGTCCCTCGGATGTCCTGACTTCTAGAACCCCGTGAACCCTGAAACCCGACGCTTCGGTCCGAAACCCGCAACGAGGAACCCCTGTTTCGGCGACAGGTGCTCGCCGGAGAACGCGATCGCGCCGAAATCACGCTTGCGCCGGTTTCGAATCGAACAACGTCCGGATTTCCACGATTGCCAGCCGTAGAAACGTCGGACAATGGAACGGAACGGAACGCTTCGCTACTCTGTTATTATATCATCAGTCTTCCCTGAATTCTTTATCATCTAAACACGCTTTACACGCGAACGGATGAATCGGCCGTGAGTCAGAAGCCGCAGTGTTTAGTGTAGAAATCGGCAGAGATTCAATCAAACACCGCGGCTAAGTAACTGTTCGATTATAAAAGCATTCGTGTTTAAATGTTCTAGGAACGCTGTTACAAAGATATTTCGATGTTTCTCTCGGACTCTTGTTTAATTATCTTCGTAGCTATTTTCCACGCTTGGATATCTCGTTTCAACAATCCTGTCCGCGAGAGTCCGAGTCGAAGAACTGTTCGCTCGTGTGAATTAATTATGTATTTTACAATTAATGCCCGACGAAATTTAATAAATTGATACACGCATAAAGACACGCCTGGTCATCTCATCATTGTAATTTATACTGTTCGAATGTCACATTTATCAGTCTCAAATGAAAGATGCGTTCGTTCTTCCTCATTTCTCTTAGTAACAATTTCGACATCCGTGAAATGTCTTGCTAAAAGTAATGTAATAATTAATACCGAATAAATGCTACTGCATCGATTTCTAGCTCTCGCGTGATTCGAGTTTCGCCGATACGACACGTCGACCGGACAATTCTTCCCGGTTCTCGTTCCAACGTGTTCACAATTAGCTACCAATTAAGTGTAATTATCGGGTGGGAAAACATTTGAACGACAACTATATAATTCGTCGTCCACTCCGTGGACGGAAATCGAGCTCACGAATACACGGCTGTTTGCCTAACCGGACGTAAAATATACAGATCGAATTCGGAGTGATTTGTTTTCTTTGCCGTTAGAAATTTTGTTGGATCGTCTAGGCGGCTAGGCGGACAAAAATAAACATTTTTCGAGGCTTTTTCAGCCCTGTGTACATTCGCGTGTACTTGCATGCACCGGGGCCCCCCACCCCCATCGGTGCGTGCATCAAACAGTTTGGAACCGGAACGCTAACGCATCCATCTTCGAACTATTATTTCCTATATAACTCATCTGTTTTGCCCATCAGGCAAATTGCCGTTCCACCTCCCGAAATCGGGCTCTCTCCCTCTCTTTCTCTCTCTCTCTCTTTCTCTTTTTCTCTCTCGCTCTTTCCCGCTGTAACCTCTCTATTCTGTCAAAGCCGGGCGTTTTTACACGGATGACTTACGATTTCAAAAAACCTGCCCGAAATTCCGTGATTCATGAAAAAGCTCCGATACGAATACACGTTTCCCGCGAAGCTCTGCCGTCGAATCCGTTGAACACGCCCGAAGGGCCTTCCATGGCAGAACCGAGCCATGAATTCGCGCCAACGGGAATCAACTTCATTTAATATACAAACAAATTAATTCGCGCAAGCTGCACGTAAATGTAAACTCTGTATTCCGTGCCGCATTCCCCTTCGGATTAACTAAAAATGCTTTTCGACGATATTTAACAAAAGACACTCCTTAATTATCGAAATACGTAGACGGAGGCTTGCACGCTTTCTACTCTTTCGATTCGCGATTGCGCGCTCGTACGACGAATGTATAAAATCCGCATTACACACTCCGTTCAATTGCAATTCTATATATTATGCCGAACCATTCCCGGTTGCACGGAATCCTTGACGCAATCGTTGAAACGTAAGCGCGCCGTTTGAATTAGTGCTCCGGCGAGAGGCAATTTTGAATATTCTGATTGGCAATTAGAAAATAACTGTCGGGGATATATGATTGATGGTTTAATCCGAGCGTTCCGAGAAAATGATGGGAACATTATCCAAAGAAACGGGACAGCGGCAAGTGCTTTGCAAACTAGACAGTAAGAGTAAACTGAATCTGTGTTTAATACAAAGGGAACAAAAGGTTTTGCGATGATTATTTTAACAAGTTTTGCGAGATAATTATTGTTACTCTAACCTTCTTATTCAAATGTTTTCTTAGTGCTACAAATCACTTAGTGTATAATATAATATAGTGTAGAATAAAAAACATCTGTATATCGTATAGTATCTCATTAAAAACTCATTGCAGCAGTGACGTAAAACAATAAAGGGAATAAAGTTGAAAATATGTTTCCTTTTTTTTTTTATTAAATTTTCATTATGTGTAACGATAATAATATTGAACAATTTCAAGGCACTACGAATTATGTTTCTATAATTAATCTCAGCTTGGCCGTTCATTGGTTACGACAATCAACGTGTTAAACTGCTCCAGCGCTTGGCTTACTATAATTCTTTTAGAAAGGGAATCGAGATCATTGATGGTTCAAGCAAGATTGCGAAACACTAGTTTAGACATCCTTGTCCGCAAACCAGCACTAATCTTCGATCCGGTAAATTGCGAGTGCCTAGGAAATTCTAGTTCCACAGCAAGTTGCATTAGGATCTAGAAAAAGATAATTCTATTTAGACGTCCAGAAGGAGAAGCAAGTCCCCGGTGGCGACAAGGATCCCGATTTCCCAAGGGGCTGGCGGGTACACAGGGCCGATTGATTTGTAAGCGTAACAACGAATTCCAATCGAGCTGGACCCACCGTACGCATGCAACGTTTACGCGGTATAATTGCAGCCCGACGCGGCGCGGCGCGGCTCGGCGCGGCACCGCTCGGCTCCGCTCGGCCCCGGGACCGCGTACGCGCAATTATCCCCCGGCTCTCTTTCGCCGCGCGAAGATCTATGGGACAGTTGACGCGTTCTCGAAGGCGAAATACAATTGCGCCGGGTCCCGCAGCCGGCAATTACACGCGATTCGCGTAATCGTAAAACGAAACGCTAAGCATGGAGCTGTTATTCCCGGGGCCCCGCGAAACGTTCGCCGCGGCGAACGCGCCGTAAATCAGCGGCCACCGAGCCGGACAGAGAGAGAAACTCGGCTGTAAGAGTATATCCTAATAATTGCGCGTGTCTCGGGTGCAGATAATTCACTCCAGCGCCCGGCACTCTCTTTCGCGCCGGAGATTCCTATTAGCCGGAACCGTGAATTTTTTCATTCCCCGAGGTATGCACTACCACCTAAAACACCCGAGCGTTGGTGTTGCTCGACCGTCGAAACGACGCGACGCTCGATCGTAGCACTAATTGTTCGGGTACGTTATCGTCGATCAAGAGTATCGCTAGGACATAACGCTTTGCAGTCTAATTAAATTAAGGAGCACGTCTCTCTCTAGGCCTGGTCTCCTATGTTTCTGTAATCTTGCATTTGCATCCGACAGTATACAGGGTTATTATCAGACGAAACGATGTCCATTCAATCGTATACGCTCATTCTCCATTATGTCCTATACTACTGTTTCAGCACAATTACATACCGTTCCAAGCCAAGTTTAATCTCTTACCGTGCGAAAAGAGACGCCGTGATACACGACATTATTTTCTACTGAATAGCTTAATTGCCTCACCGGAATTACCTATTGACGTTATCTTGTTTAAGTTGCTCGTCGACTTCGATTAGGTCGAAAATAATTCTTCCATAAGAAAAAGACGTACACTTTATGTCGAACTGAATTATGTAAATCGGGTCTTCGTTACTGTGGAGTTGTTGAGTTTTATATTTTCTGCTCTTTGAATCGCTTTGAACAGCCGTTGCTTTGTGCTTCATTTATCTGCGAATGTATCCGTAACGTTTAATCCAAAGGGTTTTCTTGTTTATTAAATAAGCGAATGAATTATTCCCTTCGTAATTACGTGAGCTTAAATCGTAATGGATATTTATAATAATGACCTGTGGATATGAATATCACAATAATATGAATGTTATACAATTCTTCTGAATCTAACAAAATGCGTTTTCTTATCGCGGTTATTTAAACATTCCAGTAAATTTTGCCGCACGATAACTATAATGCTGATATAGCGACGTCAGGACAATGTGTAGATCTTATTTTAGGTGATAGAAACATACAATTTCTATACTCGGGTAATAAAAGATTAGTTTTATTTTTCCTATTGCTTTAATTTCGAGGAAAATGTTCTTAGTCATTTCAAGAATCCTAATCGACGGGTGGTTAATTTTCTATGTTCTATGATATTATTAAAATCGAAAAGTTCTAATCACTGTAACATAAAATGATACGATACAGGGTTAATTATGGCAAACAGTCATTCCTACTCTATAAATGCTCTAGCAGCCCTAATCGAACGTCCCGCCTAATCTACAGAGCCCGCAGTCCCTCTGTAGTCGCCGAAGGGTTCAAGGTCGGCACATCACCGGATTACGTCAACGGTCACAGGTGCAATACTGCCGGGACCACGGTCGCTCCCGCAGAAGGTAGTCCCGGAGAGACGGGGATAGGTGGCTGGCAGCGTAACGCAACCTCGAGCAAAAAGATCGGGGAACAAAGACGAAAAACAGAGGACGGACGGCAGGGTGAGGAGAGTGGAGGTAGTAGCGAAGCTGTAGGAAAACGAAGAAGGAGGAGAACAAGAAAACGCGCGAGTCGCGAAGAAGTAGACGAAGACAAGGAAGAAGAGGAGGAAGAAGAAGACGAAGAAAGCTGGCAAGAGTAGAAGTGAAGCGAAGCCCGCGTGAAGAGAGAGAGTGAGAGAGAGTGAGAAGAGAGAGAGAGAGAGAGAGAGAAAGAGGAAGAGAGAGACGACAAAACGGGCGCTCCGCCCCAGGTGCACGAGCAACATGGCCGCTGAGGGACGGATTGGCGGAGGCCAGCCACGATGCCGACGTCGTCGTGACGCCCGCGCTTCACTCAGCTCGCCTCAAACTCGCCGGACTTCGCTCCCATCGGCCCCTACGGCACTCCTCCGCTTGAAACGGTCGCCGCCTACCCTATCACTCCCCCCTCTATCGCGATTCTCTCCCTCCTCCGTTCGTTTCCCTCTCCGTTACTCCCGATAGCTCCTTTCCATTCTTTCTCGACTCGGTCGCCGACTGGCTGTCCTTCTCTTCGACGTTCCCGGACGGCTCGGCCTGTCCTGTTCCGGCGAACGTGCTCCTTCGTTAGCGGCAACCCTCTCCGATCACCCACGCTCCGCGGCGCGGCCCGGCGCGGCGACGGCGGCGGCGACGGCGACGGCGTAGCAGATCGCGCGCACTGCACACGTACGAGCCGGCCTGGCCCGATCGGCCCGCTGCAAGCTCGCCGATGACACGGGTACGCGCGCGTAGGAAGCCCCGCGACAAGGTTGCAAACCGGCGGGCAAGGACGTCGCCGCGGATTTTTATAAGCCGGGCCTGTTCGGTTCCTCTTGGACCAGCCTCCGAGATGCCGAGCGACGATAGCGCCGGGAACGGGCCCCGGCAACGGGGCCCGGCGCTCGGTTATCTCGGCCGTTAACGCGGCCGAATCGCCTCGCGGCCGATGTTTACCGTCGTCGACGTCGAACGCGCATCGCCCGGACACGTCCAGCTGCTCCCATCGAATTCAGAGATACAAATGATAATTGCCGCGATACGCACCGCGCGGCCTGCCGCGGACGAACATCGAGGAGTCGTTGTCTGATTTTGAACTAATTGTACGGCGATATCATCAATCGATAAGTGAACTATAAAAATGCGAACATTAGTATTCGAGAAAGTTGCTGGAGCATTAGGGCTCGATAAAATATATCACGCAATTTATTAGTTCCAATTTTCGTTATCATTTTTCTCACGAACGCGTATAATTCGTAGTATATTTATCACCAGACGACAATCTTGAACAAAATAACTGTTCTTTGAGGAATTATGTTGTAGAATTTTTCTCATTGAGTCTAAATATACTCTACTAATTCTTGCCTGAATTAACCTTTACATTTGTATGGAACATTAAAATGTATATTACAGATATATTCTCATTCAACTTTAATTTTTTGAAATTGATAGAGACACTTTTTCTTTTGCATAAGTATGTTCAGTTTAGCGACGAATATTAAATAGTGTTTGGTACATCATAACTAAGAAGAATTTAAACCATTGTATGTATAATATTCATTCATCATTCTGTGGTTTTGATTATTTTGTATTAAGAATGTATTATACATCTACATATCGCTGTATATAATTTTCAGTAATACAATGCTACACAGGATGCAATTAATTTTTATTTTAAAGAAATTCGTACATGAAGATTGTAAAAGAGCACGCTAAAATTTGTTCTGAAACATGATTGTCATAGACAGGACATACTGACTGAGAATATAGGAGCTACTAAACTTTAAACAGTTCGTAAAATTTTTAATTAATAATTCTATAGTTCGCAAAAAGGTAAAACATTTAAACATTTATGAAAGCAGTTCGATTATTGTCAATAATTCAAATCGGTCGCATTAGAAGTTCGCGAAGGAAACTGAAAGAGAAAGAGAAAGAGAGAGAGAAAGAAAGAGAGAGGGAGAGAGAGAGAGAGAGAGAGACGGATTCGACGTCTTGTAGCGATGCTAACGATGGCTTCCTCGGCAGATAGCGGTAATTGCGTTCCTTTATAATTGGTTATTCCATTCGTTTTTAATTGACCGGGCGCCAGATGCTCCCGCCGCGGAACCTTATCGATATGCGCATTTATGCGACCGCATTATGTAACTTCTTTTATTTCGCGATGGCTCTCGCGACGCGCACGCGGCTCGCAACCATGCGCCGCAATGCAACGCGGTGCAACACGCGCTGATACATGGCCGAACGATGCGTATTGCTTGTTGCATAGTAATAAGGGGATTATCGGGGAAAACCTATTTATGCAAGGCGATGCTTTTTCGAAGAAACGGTTACTAGAAGGTGCACCGTCATTTCTCAGAGGAACTTTTTCAATGGGTAGCGTCCCTTCTTTCAGATTTATTTGAAAAATTAATGCTCGATTGATTGAGAAATCGAATAATTGACGATATGAAATGATTCATACTTTTAGTCTGAATTTTTAATAAAAATTTGGTGAATGGACGGGTTCTAACAATAAGGATTTCTGATGGATTTGTCTATGAACAATATTCACCTAGTATCGCACTTTGATAAGTCCAACTCGTGATGGTGATTTTTAGTAATAACTTGTTAGTTAAAAATGTTACTTCATTATTCTCAGTTGGAATACAATTTTATTTTCTTCTTGATAATATATTTAAGCATTCATGCAAATACACGATAAATACTTTTCTTTTTCTCAGAAGAAATTATTAAAATTCACTGATTAAAACGTCTACGATTTTTTTGCATCGTAGGCAACAATTGTCTTCGTCAAGTATAGTTGGATTGTATAGGGCAAAAGAGATCGATTCAGGATAATGCATAAAATCGACACGCATTCATCTACAGATTAAAAAGGACTAAATAAGAACCTGATCTTTTGTATTTTTTCCTAGGAATATTAATGTTTTTTTTCCTAAACGAATACCATGCTGACGTGGTTCTTATTCAAATTCGAAACTTAAATTTTATAAAACGTTCCCTCTCGATCGCATCGAAGATTCTCCTAACTCTAGCGCAGAATTTTTTCGAGCGATCCTCGTGGAAGGGTTAACGAAGTTCGTGAGCATCGCGTACGGTTCTCGACCAGACGATATGTAGGTTACGGATGCCTGTAACCTTCAGAAAACCGATGCGACCAGGATGATTGACACAGCTGAGTTAGCAATTCGTCGCGCGGCTGAGGCGATCGCGATGGCGGAGGGAACTAATGGAACGGTTGCATAATAATTCATTAGAGCCGGCAGGGAAGCCGGCGGATGGCGAGAGTGTTATTAGAGAGGCGCGTACGACGCTGTTCCCGAAAGCTGCGCAAAACTTTACTGTAATTGCTGCGTCTAGGAAATGCCGATTGTTACGACCCGGGGTAATGGACCGCGATGATGAATGTCCGTGAAACTTAAGTTACACCGCGGAGACGGGGAACGCGGCTGAGAAGCTACCTGTTGATTCCCTGCTACTTCGAGATATTTATGCGTATACAGGAAAATATTGCGCGCGCTGCCAGGGGAGATGCTTATATACAGGTGGCGGCGGAATTACGCGACTTGTAGACGCGTAGAATAAGATCCACTCGATCTTGGTCTTATTGCTTGGAATAGTTCTTCAAACAATTTTTGTGAGCTCCATCGAATATTGTGTAGATTTTTCTAGACTGGTTGACAATTGGAGAAACATTTAGGGACAAAATGAGAATAAAAGACTATTAGGAGTTATTAAGATTTTTCACGTAAAAATAATGATTCATTGAGAATCCATTGTTTAATATGTGAGGAATATAACATTCTAGTTGAGATCAATGCGTTAAAACGTCATTTAATTAATGAAAACGAAACTAGAAAGTCAAAATTTGCCATAGAATATATCAATTTATCTCATTTGCATTCTAGAAATTCTAGAAGAATTCGGTTTTCAATATTTTGGATGATCCAGATTGTTTAAGAATATGTTATCACACTCATTTGAAATAGTAGAATTGTCTTTACTTAACTAGGTAAACCTGCATAATTTTTAATGAATATAATAGATGTTTAATGTAAATTTATCCAGTCATTCAAATGAAATTATCTGGAAGCAATTTTATCAATGGTAGTTTAAAAAAAAAACATGGCGACCAGTGTGAAGGTGTTACTAAGGCTGCCATATTTTTAGGTAACTGTACTTAGCTGCGCGTTAGAGTTTAGTGGCGTTAGGAAAAGCAGTACTAAGCGAGAAATGTCGCGCATGCGTAACGTTTTCGCAATGGAATGGTAATATGATTGAGCGAACACGTACCTTTCCGGAAATCGAGGCTGCAAGCTTGATATATGACGGTCAGATATCTTTTCCTGTGAATTCTGGAGGCGAGCTGAAAACATGGAGCAATGAATCATGATAAGAGATTGCAGTTGAAAAATGATGCAAGATGAATGGTTAATTTAATTACTCGTTGTAGGTCACGTGTAGACGAGATTGAATTATGATTTATGGCAGGATTAAGCAGCGAAAATGAGACGAGATTTTACTTAAACGCACTTCGGCCGATGAACTTGAATCCGAGGCACTTGCAACTAATGCCGCAGGGGGCAGCACTTGTTGGATGGTTACGTTGCGCCATCTGTGAAGAGTTTGTGGAACTGTATAATGCAGCGCAGGATCATGTCGAATTCTAGGTTTTATTATATCGATATAGGATACGTAAAAATATTGTATCACGAACATAGTATAGAAACAGACGAGGTATAGGCACACGCGAGGAGTAGACTAGCACCCAACTTAAATTTCTTTTCATCATTTAAAATTGGAACTTCAGAAGTTTCGTTACTATTACTATAGACTTAGAATCCGTACTAACATTGCATCTTATGGAATTTTCTGTTTTAGTTTTTGAAATCACCATTACCATTTCGTATCTCAATAAACATTACCGATAGTTAATGAAAAATAGTCGCGTTAGCAAGAAGTGAGTATCTCTGACAAACGGAATTTTTATTAAATACTAATATGCAAGAAATAATACATTTATTAATGAAAGGAGTTCTATCTAATAATGGATCGATAGATTTATACAATTAAAATCGGCTTTTAATCTCAGGAAAGAGAAGCGATAGATTAGCTGGCATTATTTCCATGAATTTTAAACGAGCAGCGGATTTTCACCTGTCTTAAGAAAAAATTGTTATAGCTGGAACAGAATTTTAGTAAATGTATAGAAATCTAAGTTTCCGACGGTAAATGAGAATTCTAGTTTTATTCGAACATACGTTGTCGACGCCACATCAGAATTCGCTTTTTATAATATCTATGTTGCTGGCTGTAAACGTTAATTTTCGCAATATAAAAATCTATATTACTGATAACAAACGATAAACAACAATTACAGTGATCTATATTGCCAACGTACGATAAAAACTATCGTTTGATTAAAAACATAATAGAATACAGTATATTCGCTTCTTGCTAACGCACCTATTTTTTGTGAATTACCGATATTGCTGTTCGCGATATGAAATGGTAAGGGTGCTCTAGAGTTCTCCAACACTACAATAGAAAATCCCATAATGTGTTATGTCATGGTGGATCCTATATCTGTTTTCGGTGTATCGAATGGCATCTGTGCAGATTTATTCTGTATTCATAGTGATAAAACAATGAAACTGGTGTCTGTATTGTCAACAGTTGATTTTGTCTAACAGTTTGAGCGTTTCGCCACTGTGTGAAGTGGCGCTTTGAAGCAAGCAGAATATTCGCGCCGGAAATTTATATTTCTACTTATGGAACAGACGGCTTAATTAATCAAAATAGAAATATTCAATATTGAAACATAAAACGAAAAATCATTTATTTAGGGATCTCTTTTATTGATTCTAATTTATTTATATTTCTTGAAGAGAATAGGAAAGGTGTGAGAAGGTTGTATACTTTTAGGATTTTTATTTTAATAAGAATCATCCAAGTATAAAATTTTTTTTTTATGTTTTAATAATTTGTATAAATAACCAAGAATCAATAGTCCCAAAATTACACATCCTGATTGATGACAAACGTTTTAAAACGAAATTTTGTTTATAGAGTAGACAATTTTCCTCAAATATTTTTCAACATTTTTATTTCTTCGTTAGTTCTCAATGTACATACTAACAATACAACGATATAGACAACGATACGTTCTTTAAATCCTCGAAGTTTATTGTTGTACACACTTAAACGGTAATTTAATCGCGGAAATATTGTCAACATTTTTATACCTTCGTTTGTCTCCAAGCTACGCGCTACAACATTACAACGATATAGACAACAATACGATTTTCAAATCCTCGAAGCTTCTTATCGACATATACACTTAGACGATAATTTAAACGCGGAAATATTGTCAGAAATCACAGATACTTTATTCTCTGTACGTGATAGGTCTGTGTCGTCAAATTCACAAGAGAACGAAAAATACGTCGCGTTCGTCACAATTTATTTACAAAACGGGGAACATCGAATTTGTTAAATCGTTCGAAAATGTAGAATTTAGAAATTGCGGAAGACTGGTGGACATACATTGTTGATAAAATCGTTGGATAAAAATGCTTGTTTTGTTGTATTCTTTTTGTATAAACTGTCGGGGAGAAATCATTTCATCTACCTTACCAAAATAAAAACGAAGAACAATTCGATTCGAGTTGAAGAATAAAATGGAGGTAGAATTGCAATGAATCTTCGTGCTATAAATTATGCGTTGTTTGACGGAATTCTTAGAACTATGTGAATACGTTTGCACAACGTGTTGCTGATACAGCAAAGTTACATAAGTGAGACTGTAAAATAATCTGCGATTTTTCGTTTCTGGGAATCGATTTACTGGGAAGTTTATACTTTCAATTTCAAATTCCGCTCCGCAGAAGCGGAATCAAAAAATATTGGTCAACGAATCTCGTACTGTATTTTATGTTAACAAATTTTCTTGGAAGTTCCCGCAAATTATTTTACAATGCAATTTCAACAGAGACAGAAACATCACAATGTTTTTGTATTACACGAAAATGTGATAACTATCCCCTCCGTAACACTCTTTCAATTGTACTTCTCTTTCTATTGTCCAGCTATCGATCTCAAGGAATATACTTTTACAAATATATATATATCATATGTACGCGTTAATATATTATATCTTTTAACATTCGATTCTCTGAAAATATATACATGTATCTATACACGCTACTATTAACACATAAACTCTGCAATTGTTCAACTTTATCGATTGTAGGAGCGTTCGTTTCACCTCGTAACAATCAATTGACTATCTTTTCCTAGACTCTTCCTGGAGGCTTCAACAAGCTTTGTCAAACACTGGAATGTATCGATTGCAGGCTCGGGCAGTTCATACTTCAACTAAAATAAAAACTGACAATTTGAAGTTGGTAATTATTTCAACAAAATTTCCATTTTCTATGAAATTCAAATAATTTCTTGTACGAGTTAATTCAATTATTATTTAAACAAATCAATAAGTAACGTGGATGTTCACAATGTTTATATTTGGAAGTATGCTATTCGAATGATGCCCGAGCCCAATCGAGTGCAGGATACTCTTTAACACAACTGTAGACTTTGCAATAGTTAACGATTAGAAGAATATGTTAATTCGTTGGTAACAGTTCACGCGAAATATTACAGGTATTGTCTTGCGTCGTTGACACGATTACTCGTTGCTGGGAGATTGATTTCGGGACGCATCCCGAATTCAATTATTGGACAGTCAAACAACGGCGTTGTTTGTCGACCATCTAAAAGCGAAGTCTGCGGATTATCAAAAATTCAAGTAATCTCTCCCGTCTAAATTGGTCTTCGTGCTGCCCTGTCGCGATAATTGAATATTCACGGCTCCGTTCCCAGCCGATAAATTTTGTTAATCGTGACCGGAACACGGATTAGATCGCAAATGAAATTCCAGCGGCGCTAAGGGAACAACGTGTCCGCATGATTCAGCCGTTTCTGGGTCATCGAATTATTGAAAATTGTTCGGGGGAAAAACCGTGGTCCATTAAAAGTTCCCACCGGGACAACCAAGTCCGGGGAACAAAGCATATTCGAAATCCTTTTTCAGATTCAATTTTGCGCTTCATCAGTGGCGCCTAATCGTTCAATTCTCTCTTCGAACTTAATAACAGTCTTTCATCGTCTTTCTCGTTTTATAGGAATTCGCACGAGCTGCACTAATCGATACTGTTCGGCATGATGTAGCTACGATGTCTACGTGTCGCTGGGGTTTCTAAACGAGTTCGTATTTACCGTGTTTAAATACAATCCGGTATTTTAGGGGGGGTTTCATCCGATCAACGGGTCGCATTGGTTTCGTTTACTAAAAAATAGACTATCTCAAGATTTATAGTTTCGCGTATGTCAATATCAGCGACTCGTCTACAAAATTACATCTCGTTAAAAGCGCTATCTTAACTCCTACACGTTCGATTAAATTAAACTTTATAGTAGAAACATTAACGTTCGGGGGGGTAACATTTGTTCGTTCGACGATGCTCGTCGTGCATTAATGGGAATGGAGAAGCACGGTTATTTTCCAACAGATAGGCCATTCTAGCCTTCGATCGTCTCAATGTCTTCGGCGCGTCGAGCTTATAGAAAAAGCATTGTAGTCGTCGTTACACCGAAGACTCGACGCGAAGATCTCTATTTCTACGTCGCATTCTTATAAGTCGATTCACAGCATCTCAAAACTCTTCGTTAGGACTTAAGGCTAAGAATATTATTATCATGAATATCACCGTTTCTGTTCCTTTCTCGACTCTACGAAAGACTACCTGAGCACGTTCCGAGCCACCTACACTTACAGGTACACACTCGAAATAGTACGTTATCGACGACGAGTAAAACATTTCCATAGAATTTCAGATCTTGTTCGACGATCCACGCATTGCTTCTTCCAATTGTTGTTATTATTATTCTGAATTTGTCGGCTTATTTATGACAAAAATAGTGTTGCTCTTCTTGTGGTTATTCTTAGATTCTATCTTTAAAATCTAAATCAATCATGCACCGATTGCATAAAATAAAGAGGAAATTTTTTAGGTCGGACGCTGCCGTTATTCTTGAGTCAGTGAAAATTGCGTTAACGTCTGCGTGCAAACAAGATGCATCAACAGCGAGGTATATGTATATTACTAAACACTTTTTCATGAAAGCGTTAACGCAATCTTCGCTATATAGCTCTCTTAATCTATATTTCCGCGAAACTTATTTTCCAGTTGCTCCGCGAGGATTGCAAGATGCTCCCCGATAACACGTACGATACGGCAAGTCAGAATAATATTAACAACAGATATAACAATGTCCGAAAGGATCTCACGCGACATTCTCGCGAATAGCAATATTCAACGTTTAAAATTCTATAATATTGATAACGATTCGTATTGGCTCACTCCGGGTTCTGTACAAGAAAATATCTGCACCAACGAATCGAGAAGCGGGATCGATAACATACTCGTCTCGAATTTCTCTCGAGTTCTCGATTCTTCGCGAATAAAAGTCAAATTTTCTTTAGAATTTAGCATTTTGTCTCCGGAGATCGTTCGGTATGATGGTTGTCAGGAACGATCCAACGGCCAGCGTGACGCAGAGAGCAATGTTCGCCCAGAAGTCGCCCCATAAATTAAGGAAGTAACCGTAGACGATCGTGAAGACAATGCCAAACACTTGGCAGACCGCGTTCAGCAAGCCGGCGGACGTCCCTTCCGGTTCTGGGTATGTTAATTCAGCGGCGAACTCGAAGCCGACTGGCAGGTAACCGGTCATGAAGAATCTGACACGAACGATTCAAACTTTATTGTATTTTGTTTCGACAGAACTTGTCGAAACGGTATAAACAAACGAACGTACAGATGTGGATAAATATATATGCGCTTTAAGGGAATAGCTTTCTTCAAAGTAGATCAAACAATTTGGATTCTTTTGAGATGTTAGAGGACTGGTTTATTAAACAATATGTAACCAAATTTTTACAAATATAATAATTGGGTAAAATGACGAAAAAGATCACATTTTTCAATTTCTTTATCCGAGTATATAACGTGTGTATAATAAATAATATTTTTTAGACCACGTTTACTTATATGCATAATAAAACAGTGAAAGATGATAAAATCTCTAACATCTACAATATACGTATAGCAATCTCTAAGATAAACAATATAAGTCTGAAGCTATTATAGAAGAATTATTCCGTTTTAAAGGCGTCCACATATATTTGCTCACGCCTGCACGAACAAATTTAGTAAAACTTTTATGAAATCGTTTAAGACTTACCCTAATATTCCAGCAGTTATGTAAATGACGTATATCTCACTGGTGTTGAGGGTGAACGTGAAGATGATCATGCCGATGAATGACAGAAGGTATACTCCTAGCGTTGTTTCTCTGTAAAAACATTTTACGCGAAATATAGTATTGAAATTTTAACACTAAATTCACTTTTAAGACTAGTAAAGTGCTACAAAAATATTTATTTACTTGAATCTGTGAGTTTTATCAAGAACAATCCCGCATACGACGGATCCCAACATTCCGGCACAGACGATAGTTAAACCTATTCTTCCGGCGTCCTTCTCATGGTGCTGTAAATTTAAACATCATTCATGCAGCATACGATTAGAAAATTTTTATTTCCGATTACTTTTAAATCGTGACAATTAAAAGACAAAAATATGTGACATTTCTCGTTCACCAGTAACAAAAACAATTCGTTCCCACTATCGACTACTGCATTATTAAAAATCCTCTTATCTAAACAGTACCATACGTCACGGATTCCGTTTAATTGCCACCCGGTTACTTGCATTATTTATGCACTAAAAATCCAGAAGAGAAGCAAATAAAATAAAAGAATGTTACTTTCGATCCCGTTCTTATCGGCCGATTAATATTATCGCTTGTTCGGAGAACCGTTTCGTATTGTAATTAATGCAAATGGAAAACCAGCTGACTTACCGGGAAGTACGTGAGAACGATTTGATTCAGGAGCGTGCTGATAGCGTAGAAAATGCCGACGTTGATACCATAACTCAGCAGAAGCAACAAGTAGCCGGTATTGGTGACTAGCTTTTTCACAGACTGGAAGAAATTCTCCGTGGGCTCCGTCGAGTCTCTTTGCACGGCTTGCGCCGGACTTGGCGGCAGCGGTGGCTCCGCTTTGAAAACTGCAGACAAATCCAATTAGAATCTTAGAGGTTTAGATTATTCGAGGCTGGAGAACGTAAAGAGAACAATTGCTCGGTTCGCTAATTTGCAGGCTGAATTACGTACAGAGAACTATGAGGATTAGAATCACTGTGGTAAAGGCAGCCACGATGTAGAACATGACTTGCAACCCTCGACCCATGACAGAGATATCGTCGCTGCTTGGGACCAGCATGGGAGGGAAAAGGAAACCGATGGCGATGCCCAACTATAAAAGAGAAAAGTTATTCATAATGTAATTTATTTATTTTACATACGTATCGATTAGATATATATGACACGATATAATTTATTTATTTTGCATATGTATCGATTAGATATATAACTTTTAGTACTAAAAATATTAAATATTATAATACAATGACTATGCATGAATCTGTACATTATACAATAATTATACAGATCTATAGGATCATAATAGTAGTAAAGCGTTACATTTGAATCTTGATAGTGTACAAAAAGAATTCAGTGATCTATATATTTCATTTACCGTAATGAAAATTCTATTCAAATAAAAAAATTGCCCCAATGGCCATATGGTTGGCGGTTATGGCGACCCAGGTAGTTTAATGAAATACAATAAAGAGAGAAGTATATTCGCTTCGTCGTAACATTTATTCTCGCGTTTTAATATCATCCTCACTTGAGAGATAAAAGCATGCACACTTTTTTGGGTCACTGCAACATTAGTCAGAGAATGATTCATACGTCTCGCGAGATTCGCCGGCGAATCCCTGAAAAATAAAGCAACGCGGCAAATGGATAGCACGGAAACGATTCGGTTAAAGTTTCCGTAGATTCGCTTCAATGAACAGCATGAATCTGAGAGAAATTACCGAGGACCGGAATGTTGTTACGCGATTGTAGTAGCTCTCGCTTCAAGGAAGTGACAGATCATTATTCTTTTCAGCTCATCACGAGCGATTCCAACGAGAGTTCCGCTCTCGAAAGCTCGGCGAAGTTCTCTGACATGCTGGACGCATCCTCGTCCACAAGGTCAACAGCCCGTCAATAGTCCGTTTTATGCTTTCAGTAACGCGTGCGTTAAGCATCGCGGTGACACTAATTCGAATGGATGCTGTTCTTGCCCGACCCTTCGAGCATCTTTTAACCTCGATTCGAATTTAACCCTTGACTGGCACGATGATTTTTACAATGACGAGAACCCCTTTGTGTTTTATTCCTACTCAGTGTTTGATTATAATGGAAGCAACAAATTAAACTTTCACTGGAAAATAATGCAACAGAATAGCTAACGAGATTGAGATTAAGTCTCGATTTGAATTTAGATTCAAATTTTATTTTTCTGCTGTTTAAATCCACAAATTTTACTGAATCGTTATCTATCTACATTGACTCGAATAGAAGTTAGTCTAAAACTAGAAATCTAAATATCTCGAAAGCAAAACATTTTCGAGAGAAATGTTAAACACAAAAGTTACTCGATTTCAACTAGGAAATGCAACGTTGATCGAGCAACTTTTGTCTTTAATTTAGTTAATATTATTCTCGAAAATACATTGTTTTTTCAATTATATTTAGATGCAAGATTTTCAAATAAACACTCCGTACACCTAATAATACATCGATAAGAGTGAAACGACACCCGATACTCGATCGTTGATTACCGATCCAACGATCACTTTCAGCTGTTATCTGCTCAGCTCGCGCAAAACGTCAAAGTACAGCGGCGACGCGTTTCGTTACGCGATTTCTAGCATAAAATGCTAATTCCGTAGCATCTGGTTGTCTAATGCGGAAGCAGAAAATGAAACCGTCGAGGGGGTTTCACGCACTGGGATAGATCAGAAGGGCCGACGACGGGGTGCACGGTAATGGCAGCCACTGAAATACGACGGTTTAATTCGCTGGATGGGGCCCGATCCCCTGCGCTCGCCGCGAAATTAATCGTGGGTGCACCGTTCGGATTGGTTTCCCACCTAATCACCCAACAGTTTAACTCGCGGACGACCCTGTCCCACGAATGAAAATTTTAGCCGGCAGGTAGTGTGCACTCGAGTCCCATTTGCGGCTACGAAACGCGTTGAAATTCATTCGGTTGCACGAAGAAACGGACGGCAAATAGAAATATTGCGATACCACCGTTTCTTCCGTTGCAATTTAGAAGTGAAATGGTGTCTCTGAAACAACAGCCGGAATCCTCTCCACTTGCGATCTGTATCTATGCATGGAGTATAACACGCTGGTGTGCTCAAGAAATGTGACCCTGAGAGCACCAATTGACGTCTCTTTGAGGAGGTTTAATGAGATGGGCGATAAATGAGACAAGTGGCCTCAAAGAAATTGTCAGAGTGAACAATACACGTTGTTATTATCCTACCCGTATTGTTATCTTATTGTCGAACGAATTTCCACGTGGCCGGAGTGTGGATTTATGCGTACACGCGTCGCGGACAGATCAATTCGCACAAAGAGACAATGAAACGCGGGCAGAGCAGGTTGATTCGATGGAACTTCGCTGCGATTTAAATTCGCCGGGGCGGCGTTAATCAAGGAGAGTTAATTATCTTGTTCGATGTGGTAATACATTGCTTGTTTTAATACCGCACTCTATTACAACGATTTTTCAGACAAGATCCATTTAATATCTGTTCCATGAATATGCATAGGCGGTCGGATTAAAGTACCGCGCCGATGCATGGCAAGATGACGGGCGGGCCGGCTATATTGGAAAGGCTCGTTGAAAAAGTTTCGAACGAAGCAGTGACTGACCTGATTTCCAAAAACGCCGATGCTGCACGCGCTGCTGACCTGATCCGGGCCGAACCAAACGGCGGCCAAACGCGCTGGAACCGACAGTACAAAGGTTTGGCTCACGGCGACCACTGTTTGCCCGATAAAAGTTAGCCAGAACAGGTCCGGGCTGACGCTGAACACTTTGATCCACGCTCCTATACAGTTCATGATCGCCCCGAACAGAGCGGCGAACCTCAGCCCCTGAAACAGAACCATTTGTTCCTGAACCTGATAGCTCTAGCCTGATCCGACCACTTGTTACCACGAATACGCTTCTTCGTTTAGCTATTTCGCGCCACGCTGCCTCGAAACCTGTCGGCGAACTTTTTCAATTTGCGATTTTTGCAGACAGCTGGTACCCTTTCGTAAGAGTAGACGTAAATTGTCATAGTATTTTTCTTTTTTTATAAAAATACCGCTTTCTCGTGGATGCAGATCATCATAGCAATCACATATAAAAGTAGTGCCTTTTCGTGGACGTCGATTGTCATAATGTTCTTTTCTTGTAGGCAGATATCATTCATTTTAAAATTGAGTTCTAGAGATTGCGCTACATTTTTAACTGGTTTCTTGTCTTTTAACCGAGTTAACCAACTTTTGATGAGATTTATTACGCACGCGTTCCAACCGAGCCAGGTGAGTTAATTTGGCATTCACGAGAGAACTGTTTATTATACTCGGGAAAAGCAATTCCACATGTTACGAGATTATCATATAGATCTGAAACAGCTCGCAAAGGCGCCGCGGACGACATCAGAAAATGTTAAATGCGATGCAATTACGGCGACAGGAAGGTGTAAAATTGCTCCAACGAGTTCCTCTATCGTTATAGTTACGAAATGATAATTGAGAAACTAACTTCGCTAATTCGACGAGCAAATTATCTCCGGTAGTTCCGAACCGTTCGAGGCGGAAAACTTTTCTTCGTCTCCTAGACGGGCATCAATCGAATTAATTATCAAACGATTAATTACGAGCGTGACGCGCGACCGATGCACGACGATGGAAAACAGACGGAATAAAGTTCAATTTTTCGATATCCCAGGCATCGATTCGGCTCTGTCTGGTTCGACAATCGGCTCGGCGCTCGTTGCATGCAATCTGTTTGTCGCTCGATACGATTTTATTGCTTTCTTTTTTCCAGTGTCCTCTTATCAAACGACCTTCTAAGAGCGCGGCCAGGGATGCAAGTTTCGTGCCGGCGGCGGCGTGTGATATCGCTCGTCCCGATGATGCTGGGATCCGATTAGATTACCGGGATCGGTTTTAATTAATACATGTACGGGATGTTGACGGCGGCGTATAATCGCGTGTCAACATGTAAATAAGTTGTAAACGGTGATGCAAGCATCGTACCGGAGATCCTTGACGCGAGAGAGTTCGTCGACGCTCGATCGGAGCCGCTAACAAGTTTGATTTGATAAACTCGGCTACTTAATGACGAGTGTCGTCTTATTTGTAGTTTATACGCGGAACAGAATTGTTCACGTGAAAGTACACGTTCTCGGATCAACGTCTGAGTACTGTAATTTATTTCGCGGAGCTTTATCGATACTCTCGTTTCAACAATTGGTAGAAAGTTTATTACGATTCAACAAAGAAATACAATGGAATTACAATCTCTTCGTTAGATTGTTTTACGAACTATTCGAGTGCAGATTACGTTGATTAAAATCGCAAAGGCTTTGACGGTTTCGCGTCGCAACCGGTGACGATTGAACATTTTTCCAACGGATTGAAATCGAAAACCCAATTTCGCGCAGCCAAAAAAAAAATGTTAACTTATTCATTTAAAAATTGCTATGAATTTCTAGGTAGCATACCGTTCGCGGAACTTTATTCGATCGACGAACGACGAAATTGATTGAAAGAAATTGCAGAACCTTTCGATCGGTTACGATAAATGCGAGAAGTTTGTGACGCACGCGTTGCAATCGATTCTGCTTAAAAGCGAACAATAGCAATTGTTGCGATTAAACTACGGTAGTCAGCTAACGCGAACGCAACAAAGACTGAACGAACTAGTACTTACGAATTTATCAAGCAGATAGCTCGCCGGGAATATGAACGGAATATAGGTTATCATGAATATCATGCTGGTCATGTCCACCGAAAAGCTGGACACTTTGTAATAATTCATGACGATGTTCGCGATGATGCTGTACTGGATCCATTGCATCGAGTTGCTGGCGCTGTACAGCACGAAGATTATCAGGTTCAGCCATCGTCTTTTGAACACCTTCGTCTCGGCTACCTGCGCATCGAAACACACCTGTTACACACCTCGAATCGCAAACGTTCGATGATGGTGTATCAATGAACGATATAGACAATGGATTAGTTAGATATTGCATGGTAATAAAAGATTTACTACAACTGATAAATTTACACTAAATCGGGTTCTATTTTTCGTATATTTAATTTCAGGCCTGGTAAACGTGCAACCCGCAGGAACAAATAACATAATTGTCCTTAAAAATGATTTCATTAAGAAATAATATAATAATACAGTTTGAAACATACTATATATTATATCTAACCACATTAAAAACGTTCACTGTATATCTACATAACTGTGATTGAATTTTTGCACTCGAAGATATTATGTGATCACTTACAAGAACTCGAATGTATTTATTCGTGGATAAATAACGCTTCAAGGAAAATATAAGATGGTGGAGCGGTGGAGATAATTATAGGGTTATTTTTAGGTATATTCGAATAATCGAATGACGAATGCGAAGTGAGAGGCGATTTGAAATTGTCATGTGTCTAGATTGCGTGCGTGAAATTGGTATGAAGAGATTTGCGTTAATCTTTTAATTTCCTTTTTAACACGATTGATAAAATGACTTTAAAAAATAAAAATTCTCAATATTGAAAACACCACGATTACTGGCAGCTTTCTTATGGTCTCTGAGACGGGACATTCGAGTTCAAAGGGTAAACAAGAAGCCAATCACAGTCAAAGATTCTGTATTTTCTCAACAAATAAAAGCTATTGAACACGATCGAGTTTATGGCACGATCCGATACAAATGCAAAGGCGGCTGTCAATTCGCGTTCCATTCGAACGACAGCGCAATTTGCAAACTGTTGCGCGTGGTTCGCGTTCGTATTCGCGAGCCGAAGGAACTAGCAGCGATCTCGTAAATCCTCTTCCGGAAACGGTGTTTCCTTAGTCACCTGGCTCAGCTGCACACCGCTCTCGATGGCCTTAACGTAATCCGCGGAACTTTTCGACATTTTCACCTCCTGTCCTTGCTCCATAATCCGAGGAGGAAACGGCAGCGACCGACGTCGCGATTGCCTCGGATCAATTACAAGAGAGACTCTCTCCGACGCCTCTTCTTTAACACGGTCTCATTCAACCTCGATCAATCGCTCGGTTTTTCCGGCCGAGTTCACCGCCTGAAAAAGGAGAACGAAACGTAGAGGAAAAGAAAAAGACGCGATGCAACATCGATGATGTTTCCCCAAAGGGGGACTCGAGATCTTCTCGAGGGAACTCGGGCTTCGGGAATTCTTAATGATTCCGCAGACGCTTTAGAGTACCAATTAGCGGCGCGAAGGTTTCTCCTCTGTATCTGTTCTATTCTGGCCGGGATACAATGTCACTGGCCAACGGGTACGTGGACAATGGGATACGGCTGTGAAAATGTTTCGAGGATCCTCTCGACACCCTCGTTTATAGGGTTGCTTCTCTGCTGGGAGCTTGTGCGGAACGGATCAAGCTTTGGGAAACGGTCCAAGAAAGTTTTCGGTCTGTTCGTTAAAAGTGAAAACGGCGAACGACCTTTCTGTTGGACATGGCTTTTGAACCTACAGTCGGTGCAGAAAGTATTCGCACACCTTTTAAGATCGAATAACTCTTTGTAGTTGGACCAAGCGATTTAAAGTTGTTCGGAACGTTAGCGAGATTAGTTTGTCAGATTAAATTGCAATCGGTTGGGATGATAATGAAATTGAAAAGCGATGATTTTTCAATCCTTTTATCTGAATTTGTCAAAATTGAAATCTATTTTGCAGATAACTTATTCTTGAAAAGAAGAAGTCTTTCACGTATCCATGTCCTCGAATTTCATCATTTTCACCGTCTAGGAATTTGAAGCAGAGAAACACAATGACATGTTAATTATGCGTATGAATAGTACGAACACAAAATAGTATTATCTTTCGCGACAGATAAACGCAATCGCATCGAGCATTCCGTTTTGTTATATAATTAAAGCGAAGATTGGGATAAAGACTATCTCATCCCAATTTCTGGCGATTGAAACCTCTTATCACTGTCGAATCTACTAGAAGTCGTTCATCGAGATTAAAAATCCTTTTTATTTCATTGAAGTCTGAAGTATTTGTCAGGCGACAACAGCCCAATTAAATTGAACTACGCCGAGCAATAAATTTGAAAAAAGGGATATTGGAATTTGAAAATCACTTTCACGAATTATCTGAAAAATGTGACTACCCGCATACACGTTCCTCTACATTTAACAATCCTTAAAAGCTCCGTTTGAAATCGGTCTTGTTAGATATAAATCCAGCGCTGTGTAGCTGTGGATAATTCACGTGTTAACTGTTCTGAAAACTCTTCGGCACGGTAACCGAGCACTTCCGAGTAAAAGAAAATAATATGGTGCAGCGATAAGTGATAAAAATGCCAGCTCATCCAGTTAATAATAACACGAAACCGACAATTGACTATGTTAGAGGTGTCAAACGCGGTTCAAAAAATTGTATAATGCAATTCGTGTTAGATTAATGCGCGTCGAAAGAAAAAGAAACGGTTATTCTGTTTTGACGAAACAATTAAAAAAATGCACACTCGAAACAAAAATATCGGGGATCGGTGCATAGACAGATAAAATACTTCTATCGTGCACATTTGCCGTTTCAATACCGCGATGAGAACGTCGGCGGTCGACGCATTAAATTAAATTAAATTACTCGATCGCGGTAATTAAACAGCGCGCGTAAAACGCTTTCCATAAATCGAACTTCGTCGACAAGACTGAATCAGAAATGAAATTTCCCCGACGATTCGGTCGAAGTAGAAATAAAATGATTACGTTGTAAAGGGATTATCGAAGTTTCGGCTTTATTGCTCCTCTGCTCCTAAAGTCCACAGTATCCCGACGGTGACTGCTTTGAGAAGTTTAATCCCCGACCTCTCCGTTCAACACTCATTCGGTACAGATTCTGCGATTGCTGCGAGGAGCGACGTTCGGAGTCCTTGGAGAGAAGGATCTGCGAAGGTCGAGCCTCGCAGCAACCGTGGCGAACTTATAGGAAATCGATGGAAGGTCGATCGTGGATTCAGCGCTCGGTTCCCCCGCAGAATTCGAGGTTTTACGGTCAAGGATCGCGGGACAAGGCTGTGCCATGGTGTTTGCAAGCGTCAGGCACATTTGTATCGCCTCTCCCTATTTCCATGAAACACTTTCTCATCCTGTTCTCATCGTCGAACTATTCTACCGACCTCCCTCCAGCCCCTCAACCATCGTCAACAATTTGTCTTCACTTTCCCAGATGTCCAATTAGTTTACAAAAATCAACAATTACGAGTTATGATATCCTACTTCCTATTAACACATTAACCTTTTAGATACTACGCGCCACTATAGTGGCTTTCGCGAATGGCTCGTGCTTTACTCAATTGTTTTATTAATTATTAAAGCAAACAATTAAAGTGAAAGTGTGTATATACAATATATTAAGAAAAGAATATATGTTATTAGTACTATATATAGATATCCGGAAAAAATATATATTAAGAGAAAATCGTAATTTAGTTACGAAAAACTTTATTTGCGCAAAATCCTGCCTGTACCTAAAAGGTTAAAGGCGGGAGTCGTAGTACTACGATTTATCTCGACTGTAGCTTAAAGGTGGGAGTCGTAGTAATACGATTTATCTCGACTGTAGCTTAAAGGCGGGAGTCGTATTAGTACGGTTTGCAACCTCATTGCGCAATCTATGCGCAATCGATGCGCACTACATTTGTATTTATTATGTTTTGTCGTTTGAAGCGTTACCTAGCACATTTTCGTCAAGATCCCCCGCCTTTAATGTGTTAACAGACACGAGTTTAACGCAAAAAACAAACGATCCCAAATTAGGATACTCCACCTTCTATTAACAGAGTCGATGTCCGCCGTAAGTAGCTTCGAAAATGTCAGGTCGACCCTGAGACGAAGTTGAAGACGCGTGTGTATGACATGAATGTACAAAATTGTCGACCAGTTGCAAACCTCGGCGTCGAATTAAGAATTCTATAGATCAGCAAGGTCTATTCTTAGAAACTGTTGAGGACACGCGAATTTACCATACGGGCAGTTTCGGTATTTTTAAGAACTAGGTGTTAGTACATATTTAAAGAAGAACAGCTGGCAATAGGCGACGACCATGAATTTGTAAGAACCGTTGCCTTATTCGTCAACCACGTCACGATCTCGATAACACGTCCCTGTATAGGCGCACACTAGCTTTGGGCAGTCGAAGTTGGGAATTAAATATGTATAAACGCTCGAGCAAGATTAACCTTTTAGATACGGCAGGATTCTGCGCAAATAAAGTTTTTCGTAACTAAATTACGATCTTCTCTTAATATATATTTTTTCCGGATAACTATATATGAACCGTTCAGTGCACACATCGACTAACTCCATAAAACAAAAAGTCGAGAAACGCGATGGAATGATGTACATTGATTTTTAAAATTCCTGTTATAACATAGATTCACATATATAATGTAGAATGAATAAATAGCTTTCATTTAACGTATAATTTAATGTATAAAATTAATATTATTTAATGTATAAAATTAATAAGAAAGAATAGCCAAAAAAAAAAAAATTTGCCGTTTAATGGTGTTAATCTTTATTATTCAGGAAAGTTATTATAAATATAAAAAGTTATTACTATACCAAGTGCTTTGACACTTAAATTTAAGATTTTTCAAAAAGTGGAGTTAATCGATGTGTGCACTGGACGGGTCATATAGTACTAATAACATATATTCTTTTCTTAATATATTGTATATACACACTTTCACTTTAATTGTTTGCTTTAATAAATAATAAAACAATTGAGTAAAGCACGAGCCATTCGCGAAAGCCACTATAGTGGCGCGTAGTATCTAAAAGGTTAATATCACTTCGCCCTATGAAACTCGCTCACGCTTTTCGCGTGCGATCGAAATGAATTTCAAACAAAGCTGTGTTCCAGCGCGTCAATTTCGAAATTTGAATCGGGAATCTCTGGATCTAGCAGAGTGTATGATGCATCCGCGTATGCGGCTATAGCGTGGCTTTCCGAAACTGAGTAAACAGTAAAATCTCTCGTTCGAGCGACCGTAAACGATGCATATAGGATACGTACCGAACGACAGGATATCCATAATCTCGAATCTGACTATTCTGTTACGGTTATAGCGTATCCGTGCAATATTCTGTATGAATTTTATTCATCTACATAAATCTATACATTGCAGTGCCTTTATCTTCTGCTCAGAATTTGGAAAATTGCTTTACTTATGCGCCGAGGATGCACCTCAGATTTACAGCCGATTCAATAACCACGGGAATTTTGTGATCAAAGTAAACGATCTTTTGTGAAAGAAACATAAAATACATTGATTTACGAAGTATATTACGAACATAAATAAAACATAAATAAAAAGGTACTAAAACTGTTCACGCACCTTGCAGAAATATTCCAAGAGTGAACTCTTTAGATGAATCTATCTACTGTTCGCGCAAGTTAATGATACATACATCATATTTGTCAGTAATTTCCTCGACGAGTTTGCTTCATAAAATACAGTTTAAAGCGGGCAATTTCCAGGAAAGGGGCAAATTGTCGGCTAAAAGCCACGAGCAGAAAAACGAAAAGTTTCGTAGCGTTTTTCGAATGAGTCACACAGCACGTGGAAACGAGCATCCAAAATGAAACGTTTCCGCAACGCTCGTCGCCGGAGGATCACTATCAATTATCAGTTAAGTTTATAGCTCCCCGAGGAAAACGCTAGGCATTCTGCGTCGGACCATAAACACGAGCGGAACAACCGGGATCGTTCCAGCGCTGCGGCTGTCACTGGCAGATCCCCGTGGAATAACAAGACTTTCCCTGTCGGATTCGAAACCAATTGTTTCTCCTCTTGATTCAATGCTACCGAACGAATTATCGTCGTAATAATCTCGACAACCTTTGGATCTACGGCTCCCGTAGTAGCGACATTCGATTTCCGGTTTCGAAATGGATCGACTCTTTCGATTGACCCGCGATTGTCCAGCGGTATCTCACGGAAAATGATATCGGCGTGGATCGCGCCGGAAGCGGACGCGAGGCACGGGACCTCGAAGAATCGTTCGATTGAAAATTCGATTAAAGAAATCGATTCGCCGTCGAACTGAAGTGTTCCCAAAAAATTGCGTTCTCGGTAACGAACACGAGAAAATAGAAAATCGGCAAAAAGGAACGCTCGCTACTTCGTTATTAATCGCGCGGATCGATTTCGACCATAGAATCGAGAAAAACGTGCTTTGTGCGCCGCTAATTGGATACCCAGCTAATAAACAGCCTTCGCGGAAAATGTTGCGAGGGGTCTGGAAGATCGGGTTTCCGAACGAGGACAAATTTGTCTGCGTGAATTGTTGTGGTTAAAGAACCGTTTTCTGGGAGATAATGAACGAGAGAGGAGTCTATAATTATTCCCAAGGTCGGTCCCTTTTAGGACATTTCGTGTGGTTGAGAATAATTGGAGGACCGTCTGCTCAAACGTAATTAGTCCTCGATCGGCGCGCGTACTATTTTGCATTTGTTTGCTCTCGAAATGATTCTTCATTCGTTAACGCGAAAAGGTATCACGATGCCCAGTTTCTCATTTAACAATTACAAGAACAATTAAGACATTTTCATGGAAAATCATAAATTGCATTACTGGAACAAGTACCACGAAATAAATTGGATCTTTTCACTTTTCTCAGGCAATGCATAGCAAACGATTTTACTATTCGATAGGTTTATTGTTAAAAGACATTATTCTTCAAAGTAGACGAAATTCGTTACAGTTTACTTTCGTTGCCCCCGATTGAGCACAAATCCAGATACAAATGCGGATAAACAGATCGATTCGAATTACGCTCTCGTTCGCTATCGCAGAAACATTTGCCCGGAAAATCAACATCGAAAGAACAAAAGAATCACTTACCTGGTTCCGAAGAGCCAGCGACTCCGATCCCTCGATCTCCAAACGAGAGATCCCCGTCTCTCGACCCTCTTTGCGCGCCGTTCACCGTATCTCATAAATGACAAAACACTGAGCCGTCACACCGAAAAAGAAAAGAACCGAGGATAACTCTAGAACCCGCTAGATCCTCGCGGAGCGCGGCCGATCGCGATGCAAAACGCGTCCACGTGGATCGCAGTTGCTCGATCCAAGCCGGCCACACGATCAAAACAGACGACTCTCCGTCGACGAAACACGCGCGGAACTATCGAAACAACTGGGTGTCGGTGGCCTGGCTTGATAAAGCTCCGCCGAGCGATCAACGATCGATCGATCAAGCTCGAGGATTATCGATCTAGTTACTCATCGGACTCCTTTGTCGAGCGAACGTGCGCCGTTCCGTGGGAAAAGCTTTTCTCAAGGAGTTCCCGCTAGATCTGTGACGTCTAAACTTTTCGTCTATCTTTGTCGTTTCACACGGTCTCTCGTTCTCTTTCTCTTTCTAGCCTATCGATCAGTCGCGGGGTTACAGGGGACTGTGTGTAAAACGCTGGCTCGTCGACGATACAAGGAACAAGAGGGATGTCAGCCGTGCACAAGTCTCTCTGTCATGGCTCGCAGCAGCCGTATGCAACATCCGAGTCCACGGAGCGCTGGACATTAACTAAATCCGATGGATTCGGCGCGGCTCGCACCACCTACGTCCTTCCTCTGATAGCGGCTTGTCTCGCGCATCGTCCGACCACGGGTCGCCCATTGCTTCTGCGCGAGATTCCCGATGGTTCGAAGCCCGCCACTGTGATTAGACGCGGCCTGATAACAGCCCGAAACCGAGACACGGTTTTTGCCTAATTCGCCAAGGCCGCTACGCGGAGTGCAGACTTACCTTTCCCAACAGTGTTCGTCGAAAGCCAGTTTTTAAAGTCTGTAGCAGCAAACAGCTGCAGTGCGTGCACTCGTTATTAGAAAAAGTCTGCGCACGTCTTTTCATATTGAAAACGTTTTTAAAATTGAAAACGTTTTTAAAATTGAAAACGTTTTTAAGATTGAAAACGTTTTTAAAATTGAAAACGTTTTTAAGATTGAAAACGTTTTTTAAATTGGATCAGACGACGCGAATTATTTTTTGTTGATAGACGCACTAGTTCACTGGGAAGTCACTCGAACAATTTTTGCAGGACTCCCTGAGATTTTATAAAAATTTAAAGTTGCATTTTGTAGGTCTGGGTAATGCGTATGCATCCCGCAAATGTCAAAAGCGATTTACGCGGAATACGTTGACACGTGTAAAAATCACTACATCTGTTACAATTATTGATCAAATGCGATAAATTGCGATTTTTACAGTATTTGATTGATCGCAGCTTGTTACAGGGTTGAACAATTTTGATGAAATATTCTGCATGCGTATCAGATACAGACATTTACAGAATATATTATTGGAATTGTCGTCACAAGCCCAGATAAAAAGGTTAAAAATACACCATTCTGTAATATTTGTTGTCGCGCCAACCAATTGTAATTTATGGGAACAGTATTTATTCATTGTCTGGCATACTAATCTATTTAAAATATGAAAATAGTTGTAGTCGTCCGAGTTAATTTTAAAAAAAGTTATTCAATCTTAAAATGTGCCGGCAGCCATTGTCTACTGAGTGTATATTTTATGTATATCGAATATACATATAACATACAAAAATTTGTTGCTTCGTGATATTCGAACCCTTATAGAGCAGTACAACTATATGCCATTGAAGAAATGTTTTCTTAATATTTTTATTATTCTAATATTAAACTTTCCTCAATATTTTTAATAAATAATGTTCCCCTATGTTTAATGTTTGTTTTTGTTAAAATTTTCTAACTATATGGCTTTACAATATTTTAAAATATAGGTTGGTGACAACAGAGGTAACTATGGTAGAATCTTTCATGTGATTAGTTAAAGTTCATCCTTAGAGAAACCAATAGAACACTTTACGATTAAAATATGTGTTATAAAGATGAAAATTGCACGCGAAAAACGCAAAATATTTTTGAATTAAGTCTCGTGCTGTTGCCATTGTCGTCATATCATGTTCGAGAAATAATTGTGACAGTCATCGAGAGGCCCGCTCTAATAAAATTCATAGCTCGACACTTCGACTGTCAGACCAACAACCTCAAAAAATTTACAAAATTAAAGTATTTCAATCGAATTAAAGCATCTTAATCTACTCAATTAAATTAAAATCGAAAAGTTATGTACGTCATCAATTGTTCTCTTAAATGTCCTCTTGTCTTGCGGATCCAAATACAATTGATAAGACATGATAATAAAATCGCAGTTAAATGTGTTAATGTAAGATTTCAATTATGATATCCGATCCAAAAATTTTGCCAGCTTTTAAAATATTCAAGCTTAAAATGCCAGTCAATATTCTCCGTAAACAATGTTGAAGGAGTTAAAACTAAAATCGTCACTTTAAATGTTACGTTCTAATTGCATTACTATAGGAAAATATCAAGAAATTAGTGACATTCCACTGACTTTGCACTTTTTAATTTCGCATTTTCGACGACGCATTCGAACTGAAAGCTCAAAAATTTCGGTGTACTTTTCATAAAAATCGTATGGAGTTACAAATCCTGGCTGGTTTTTTTTAGGCAGGCTACCGCAGCGTAACATGGCCTACAGCCTGTTCGAATTACAGAGGGTTGCGACTCCTCGTCCTTCCGGCTCGCTCTTGTTTAGCACGAAGTTCCGGGTAATTTGAATTTGTTTGCTCCAGCTGTCGCCCGTAGAAAAACTACTTTCGCGAATGTAAATGTGGGCGGTGATCGAGTTATGGTCTGAAAGGTTTCCGTTCGCCGAAGCGCAAATATCGTAAGAACAGAGTTTGGACAGTTCACGCTGAATTACTATCAATGTCCGACGGTCAAGTTAAAGCGTTCGAACGAATTCGGTCCCGAACTTTGGGAACATCGGTCCGGCGAGCATCTGGATAACGTTTTAATCTGTGCAAGAGATTAATAATAAATTAGTGCGGCGATTACGATCTGATAAGTAAGGCATCAAAGTTCGCATTTGTTTCTGTGCTTCCCTACCAGCTGTCCCGAATCTTACGATTCCAGTTTGACCGTCGATACTCAATCTTCCGACCTGGAAGATCGAAGATTAACGTTGTCACGATTTATCCGACCTACATACATCGAAGACTTCCTCATTTCGTGGAAACTAGATCACGACGATGGGTATCGTCCATGGAACTCCTTCACCCAAAAATGATCGATCGTTACTTTATTTCTCCCCATCGTAACGAAAAGGTTCTTTGATATCCCTGGTAAATATTCTGTCAATCGACGGAGTAGTCGATCGTCCAATAGCGCGGGATAAGGGTTTCGCACATATTGTCAATTGTTCCGATCGGCGATCGGACTCTTACAGTTCGAAGACATCGTTTCGTGCGGTACAATTTCCCGCCACGTCCACGTAGATGCTCGCTAGAAGAGGACGTCGCGCGTTAACGACAACATAACCGTAAACAGAAAAAGTCCATTTCTGAGATAATGGCGTGCAGCGATAACGACACAGCGGATGCAAGACCGTCGCGGATGTAACGCAACTTTCGATGAACAAATAATCTGGAGCAGAGGACGGGAACTGCTTGGACTTTGATTTACTCGAGTATCGTGCGGAGCGATCAAACGGCGAGGGAGCGAGTAGAATTTTTCCAGTAAAACAATTCCGTACCTAGTTTGGAAAACTGTCTCTTCGCTTCTCCATTAAAAGTTTCGATAGAGAGGTAGATACGTACGAGATACTTCTTTGTTCGCGGGATTCGTGAAAGAATGCCTTTCGAATGCAACACGTGAATCCTTATGCATTCATATCTCGCATTATTCGAATCTGCGGGAATTCTTCGAAGCGGAAGAGCTGCGACAATGCGAATCAGTTAAATGCATATAAAGATCTTCCGATTCGTTTTCAACTACGGAAGAACTGTTCCTACAAACTGCTCTGGAAAATATCCAAAACGCGTTACGAATCGACTGAAATTCTCGGAAGACTCCGGGCGTAGGAGACGTACAATTCGTTGGAATTCGTATTCGGAGAAAGCGGAAACTCCCTTAACTCCGTGCAGTTCGCGCAAGCGAGGCTGTCTGACCAAAGTCACGACGGTTCTACTTTGAGCCTGAAACAGCAGCGCGACGCGCCAGAGAATGAACGATCATACCACGAATGTTTCTGCGAATACCTAGTGTCGTGTACCGAGCTAAGAAACCTCATTTTCCTGGTCGCTGATGCTGTCGCGCGAAAGAGGAAACGCTCGGAGAAATTGTTTCGAATGCGTGCTTTATCTCCTCGCGGATGCAGTTTTGTTGGACGCGGAACCGTTTCAAACGCCATCGAGTTAATCGACGTTAATCGATGTAAACCGTTCGAAGAAAATGTCGCGGAGCGTATCCCCGTTGCGAACTTATCGCGTTTTATCGTGGCGACTTTCGTTAGTGAAAAAATAAGCATGCAACAGCTGGCTGCCGAAAGGTGCGGAACGTGACGATGATACCGATTGCTCGGTTCGTGCTCGGAGCGTGATACAACGACAAACGCAAACACCATCTTCCGAGAATACGACTTAAGCCACCCTAGATCCGATTTTACGGCCGGCGGATTCTCGAATCGACGATTAGAGAGCTGATCGTAAATTAATAACTTACCGCGAACGCGGGAACCGTCACCTAATAATAATGCGAGAGGCGGAAATAGACCAACGGGAGCTGTGATTGTTAGATACGTGCGCATTAAACTGCATTTGCATTGTAAATTTTCAGAGAATATGCTCGGCTTACGGACCGAGTCGGTCGAATGACAATTGACTTCTTTCATGCGCTTTTAACGTGACATAAAGAAATAGGCGAATCCGGAATCGACGGTAACAATTTAGTTTTGGACTACGATTACGCGAACATTGTTACGGTTACAACGAAAAATTTCATACCAACGTGTTATCTAGTTATTTGACATTATTTAGTGATAGTATCTTCAGTTTGTAACAAGTAATGTTCGAGGTATTAATAAAAAACTGAGAACAGGGAAAGTATTGCAACAGTCCCAGAACGATTGCGCCACGGCAAATACAATATCGATTTTAAATCAAACTATCATTTCTCCTCTGTTGAATAAGTTTCTATTCCTTTCACTCTCTGTTTTTCTTTACATTCTTCTCCGTTTCCAATTTTTCACAAATGAGAGAGTCAGAAATAGATTTTCGAAAATTTTGACGTATTCCTTAAAATATAACCTATACGCGACGAAATATTAAAAAGACAAGTGAAATAAATTATAAAGTTACTATATATTAACAACAAATTATTTTAACAGCTGTTAGTGAAAAGGCAACTCTTTTTGTTTCTCACAACGTGGAAAATATGTGTTACGTAACTCTGACTCCTACTCACTCGTATGCCAGTGTCTATGTTTCATTTTCTTACTAATGGAAAACCAATTATACCGTTAATACGACTCCTACAAATTTTCCCTAATTAAATATTTGAAGGTATTAAATGAACAACAAGTTTACGTTTAGAAAGGTCAAGCAAAAAGTTACTTTCGGTTATCTAACAGTCATTTTGGTTTGTACAAATAACAATTGATATATATTGTGATAACAGTTTTATATGTATAAAATTTTGCAATGAAAATTGTATTAGTTTTTGATTTACTCATAATATGTATTACTTATAATACTAACAATGTATCTAGATAGAAATGTATAGAAATGTTTCAACATTTTGCGAGCGAAATGAAAAAAAAAAAAAGGAACGTATGAATTTTCAGTGAAAATACTCATCCCGCGTACGTGAAAGTTTTTAATTACTATTTGTACTCTTTCAAAGTGGTCGATAGCAGATATGAGAAAACACGCGTCGAATATTTTTTTCGACCGCTGTCACGGCAAGAACGTATAAAAATTGGTATTTCACGTGTTTGATACCTCTTGTCAGATACGCCAGCATCCTCCGTTACCTATATACATTTCAAAGCGATTGAATTTTCAGTGAAATCATTGAAGAGACTTTAGACGTACGGAACTGTTTTCTAAAGAAACGTCTTTGGCCAACGAGCTGGCAACCCTTCTTTATTTCAATGTGACAGGAAGCTTCGTTTTGTGGTCGCTTCTGGTCGTTCGCATCCTTCATTTACGAGAATTTCATCACGATCTTAGAATTTCTCGTACCGTCGGTGAATGCTGCTTTCATTTACAGCACTGTGGCCAAACTTAACGCAGCCGTTCACTGCAGTTCCAGCAGTATATCCACTTTTCTGCCGTACAAGAAAATTATAGAAATGTCAGGCCGGTTCACGTTGAAATAAACTTCACACAGAAGGAAGGTTGAACACATAATAAAGAAAATGTGCTTCAGAGTATAAAGAACCGACTCAACGATTTAAAATGATACGCATTTGATTCTTCTTAAACTGTTCGCCCGTGAAATAAATGAGCCCTCGTGATCGCTGAAGTGCCCACTAGAATTCTCCAACCAATTATTGATCTCCTACCACCTGTATATAAAACAACGATGTAATCTGCTTCGTGAAAGATTCCGCGTCAGAGCTTGTAAATAAAATTGCCAGAATCTAGTTCACTACGCGTAAATGGCCTAATACGAAACAACTTGTTGATTAGAGATCAGCAGATAGCACGTAACGATCGAACGTTCTCTTATCTTAGACGAAATCCAGAGACGGAATAATTCGTGGCGTTCCTAGAACGTAACGATGTCCCATCATTTCTTTCTTATCGTTCGACGTTTGAATTGAATTATGGAGGATTCGAGTCCTGATCGATTTTTAATGACGTCCCATGTAACGCTGCAGCTTCAATATAAACCGACGATGAAAGAACATCTTATTTCGATTCTCTCAAAACTTTGCGATCGTTTCTTTCCTTATCGTGATTTCAATGATTCCTGGAAATCGGAAAAAAATGATGTAACCGCTTTGTCGGACGGATCGTCGATAACGCTCGAAAAATGTTAGAGACGTGCTGGTGATCGTTCTAGAAATTCCATCGAGAAATCCAAACAATTGATCCGCGAAGCAAACGAAACTCTCTGTTGTGACTACTTTATCTTCGCCACAATCAATCTCATTGTCAATATTGGATCATACTGCGCGTCCTAGTTACATTTTTGTGAACGCCTCTACAAATTTTATTTCCAGATTGATTGATTGTCTTTCCAGGATGTTTGCCTCGTGTTCTCGACTGTTAAAATTACAAATACTTGAGGGGCATTCGAGATTCTTCTGCGTTCACGTCAACATGAAATTTCTGTATAACAGGGAAAGAATTTCTTATTAGAGGATCCATGAAAAGAGGAAAAACTTTAGCATCGCTGTAGGAGCAGGAAAGTTTCTGCATTATCCTTGGGTAAACAAACTTCTCGTTGATTTTAATTTATTGGAGATAAATATCGACGATATATACGTATAACACATTGAGTGCCGCGTCACCAAATATGGGTGACACTAATTTCTGACCGATCTTGAAAATTCATTTATATTGTAATATGTTTGAACAAATTGAATTTGACTAAAATGTTTCGGATAAGAAAGAGTTCTGATACCACCCCGTAGGATAAATATTAACTTTCTAGTTTCGCTTTAATTAATTATATTGCTTTAACTGTGTGAGGATTTTAGTGATCGATTGTTGGCACTCAATGTGTTGAAAAACTATGATTGCAGCGATCGAATGCGCATTATGCCTAAACCAATTATCCTACAAATTATAAGATTGCGAAACGTAGTACATTAGCTTCGACAGGATTGTGTGCCATCGAAGTCGCAGATTTGTCATTTTCATTTCTCAAGTCCCGTCTTCGAAAATCTCGGGACGTGCTAAAAATAATCCGATCGTATCACCTAGAAACGTCAATCTTTTAAGATAACCAAAAGGAGTCGTTTAATTGCCTGCGCGATCATACGATATTTGAGCAAAAAGTAAAAAGTATTGGATGTTCTACAGCGCGTGCACGGAAGATGATCGCGTCGATAAGCTTCAAGATGGCAGGGCAATGTTACGGTTAATAAATTTCCTCGAAAGAGCCATCAGATCAGCCGATAATCAGCGATCGTACACGGTCAACAAGCGTAATCTTCTTCAGAATTCACGTAAAGGCTGGAGGGATCCGTATATTTTAATTTGTCATTTTCCTGGAAGAAAGACAACGCGAGCCAGATAAGGCGATCGTGACCGCGCATCCTTTTGAAGACTGCCTGATGACCGAGGATTAAGCACGATCCGCACGTTTAATATTTATGGAACACGTTCTGTGCACAGTTTACATGCATCTGCGCCGACAAGCGTTGCATAACGCGAAGCGCGTTCGTGGCGACCCGCGCGTCGTCGAGCATCATAATTTATATCGTGTAATAGACGGTGCGGAGATAATATAGATAATGCTGATCGCCGCTAAATGTTTGATCAATGGCACGACGTATCGCGCTGCCTCGAAGAGACCTCGTGAAATCGTCCCGATTTTTTTCCCGAATGCCGCAGCCTTCGACGCAAAAATCGCACCCAAGACACGACGTCTAGATACTTCATACTCGGGCTTAATCAAACTTAGTCGAATTATGTTCAAGCTCGAGTATCCTCTTCTTGGGACAATTTGCAGGTTGTACGTAATAAAAATATTTCAAAACATTGCAGTAAACGACTTAAATTATTTTTTAGATGTTAGAGAGTTTAGTTCACTAAACAATCACCAAAAACATTTTGCAAAAATTAAACTTGATACAGCAAAAGAATACAAAATATTTTGTAATTTGTTGATTTGTGAATAATTACACTCTGATCGATAACGTATGTGCATACAAAAATCTCGCAAACATTTCTTCGGGCAATTCTTTAATAAATTCTAACGTCTCAAAAACTTGTATAATAATAGATAGTCAAACTTTAGAAAACAGATGAACACTCGTTTCACCTATAAAGTATATAATTTCTATTTCCAAAATTGCGAAATGTCTAATTTCAACGCAGATACTTCAAACATGGTCAAACATAGTCAAACATAGTCAAGAATAAATGGCACAGTTGAACCCGAACCACTGTCAGGTCAGGAAAATTTGGTCTCCCGAACGAAGAACATAAATTCGATGTCCCCGGGATCCCTGACACAGCATTCAGCCGATCGACGAACACCTAGATCTCGCTTAGCGACATCATCATCTCGCTCCCGTTTCGTAACATTTATCATCCACCCGGGGCTTATTTCATTCCGATAACAAAGCCTCCAGCGAGCCGATAATGTTTCAGTCCGAGCGACCAGACGTTCTTTTTCTTTGTGGACCGTCGAGTGTACGCCGGCGCAAAAACCATTAAAAGGTACGATATCTTTTCAGGAGGAATAGCAGGGCGAACCGGATCGAGGGGTCCATCGTATCGACGGATACCCGGTGGCACAAAAGGACAGGAAAGTTCCCTTGGCGAGCATCGTCCGCGGAAAGTAGGAGGCTAGTTATCATCAGCGTGCGCGCCGATAATGCTCCCAGCCAAGAGGAAAGTTATTCGGCCGACTATCTACTGCGCGAGCCGTTATCTAATCAATCCGCGAAGAACCGAAACGGAAACCGCTCATACCTGATTGCGAGACACCGGTCGATGTGACAGGCCTCTACCCTGATGCAGAAGAACGTCCGCTTCTTCGTCGACTCCTCGATCATGGTTCTCGATCTTCATCCTCGATCTTTTCGGCAACCTCTATGGTCTCCTCCGTGTGACAATTTTTCTAAAAATCGTCCAATTATCTACCGCTTCGCTTAGTTTCTCAGTTCTCTCTTTGCAACTTGTCCAACCACTTCCGTCTAAATTTTTGAAGTTATAACTTTACTCAACTGTTCAGCCGATCTGCCTTGTATTCGGAAGAAACCGTGACCTGTTCCTTTCCGCTGCAGTTGAATTCTCGTCTCAAGGTTCGTTCGAATGTATTTTCAGTTACACTTCAGCGACCGATTATTTTTCGGCTACTTACAACCTGCTCTGGTCTGTGAGATTGTTTTGTCACTTCGGGGTCAGCGGAACGACGGAGCCGACACTGTCGATCGATCTCGAAAAGAATGTACTATCGCAATTCGGGGTTGCGGACGCCGTTCGTTGTGCGATCGGCGCTCGGACCGTGGCCGCGTATCCCGCCGTTTAAGCAGCGTTAATTGACAGTTGCCGTCGCGTTCGCACCGTCGCGGGCCGCTACCGGAGACGGATTCGCGCGGGAATATATTAATTTCCCCGGTTAAGGAAGCGTTGTTTGCCGCAGCTGAAACGACTACGCGCGAATCGGGCGATACGGCTGATTCGCGATTGAACGCCGCGTTGCACGGAATCGCGGAACTGCGACGCTCTATCGACGCGCCGATGCGTTCCCGTGTATCGGACGCTGTTATCGGACACTGATTTCATTGCTAATTGAGCGGCGCTTCGTTGGCACCATACTCATGGACCGCGTTAATAAACGACCCAGACTAACAACGCGAGCAAATATTTGGCGAATATTCGGGGTCTTACTATGTCGAGGGAATTTTTCCTTTTCCGATGTGGCGGAGCGCTAAATTCGATCGCAAATAGCACCGTGTTTGGTGTACATTGTGACTAGATAGCGCACAGTATCCGCGTGTCCACAAAATAACGTCGCGCACCAGTGGTGTAATTATTGCTTCTGAAAAATTAATTATTTCGTCCACGCGAATTCGTTGAGGAACAAAATATCCTCAGAAACGAAATATTTATTCTACAACTGTGAGTTCACTTGACAGTTTTAATGAGTAATAATTACAAATGATAAACCGTAATGTGTTATGGTTAAGAAACGTAATGGGTTTCGTTATCACTGTTGAATGATAACGAAGCTTCATCGGTGTTTACTCGGTACCACCTACCAAAATAATTGATAAATGTTGTATGTAAAACACGACCACTACATAATGGCTCTTCAGTATCTACCGTGCGCATACAAGGTGCGACATTGCAATCGCCTAATCTACAAGCGATATCTTTTCAGCGTCTTAATTGGACGTGTGTCCAATAAGCTGATTTGTACTCGTGACAGTCGGACCACAAGTTTTTGCTCGTTATCGAATTTTATCGAAACCGATGTAACAGAGTGTGAATAGACGGGAGTGTTTGCCAAACGTTAAATGTTTTTTCGCTGCATTAAAAATATAGAATAGCTCCTGCTACATCGTTTATCAATGTCAATGAATCCCACACCTATGTGGGCACATGTGCATATAAGTACATTCGACGTTAACACTAAACTTACTAAGTTGGTCAAGATGAGCGATTCCACGCTTTTTCTTTTACAATTTTTTAGATTATAAATTTTAGATAATAAATTTTTGTTTATAGTCTTTCGCATACGAAATTATTAAATGCATATCACGATTGAAGCACAAAATTATAATACAAATGGCAGAAAGTCTGAATAAGCCTAGTCTTGCCATTTTTGTAAAGCAAAACGCGTAGCCGATGTCCGAGTTCGATAGGTTTAGGGTTAATAAAATAATTGAAATATGATACGGGTCCCCCGGCGTAAATGTAGCGCAAGATATGTTTAGAATGCTTTTGGTGTCAGACGTTTTGAAAACAACGAACGTTTGATGGGGATCAAGTTACGTGACTAGTTGATCTGTTTACAAATGTCTGTGAAGATTCATCGAAAGTAGAAGTAGGTTGCGGGTGATCCGGGTACTGTCGAAATGATTTGCTGCAGTTCTGACCCCGTTTCCAAGTGAACCAACTTTGCGCCGGTAATTCAACATAACTGATAAATTACTAGAACAAGTGGCTTACATGAAGAGGCGAGAAGTTTTTCTGCTCGCTGAACATGTGACCGTTGATAAACTCGATCTCTTGAAAATTTACAAGTTGAAAAATTTAAATGCTTCAATTTATAAATTTTAATAAAAAAAAGTAATTCTGTCGAAGAACACGCATATGTCCGCTAAAAATTAATTAGCAACAATTAAAAACAAATTTCACGCGTAAATCGAGTTATGAATTATGAACAAATGATACATTCAATATTGATTACCGAGGGATTCATTCCAGTTGTTATTGTCACCATGGCGCGACTTTATCTCAAAGTAGAGACATCCAGTTTAGCACGGTCAGATCTCCGGACTGCTGACAGTGGTTACCGACAGTGTTACTCAGACACCCCTAATCAGTAGGCAGCCAGGCTTACAAGTACGTAGCCGTGTCCTCCTTCGAACGGCGTGGTAAATGCTGTAATAGTACCGCGTTCTTTAAACCTGCTTTTCGTGCACTATTCTGGTAATTGCTAAAATCTTGCAAGTTATATTAAACAAAAATATAATCTACTAATTATTTATTTAAATATAATTAATAATAAATTTTCTATAGCAAAAATGGTCAACTAGATTTTTCTTTTCTTTTAATTGGAAGTTCCTTCATGTTTTTGGAGTTCGTCTAAGCTACATATAATAATTTACTGTTATTAATAAAACAGGGAAGATACATTTATATTTTTATTGGAGATAATAATTAACCTTTAATGGTTACAAGTAAATTCAGTGAAAATAAGTGTTACAGAATCAACGCAAGAAACTCGCTATTGAACGAGTTAATATCAGACATATTACACTAGAAGAAGTACGATCAGAAATGCTTGCTATTCAATCACATGAAACAGGTGTATTGTGAGATTACACGATAATTTTCTGATAATTACAATCATTCGTGACGAGTATTACACGTTTACGTACACGCTAATACGCATGCATAATATGTGATTAATTTGATGTAATAATCAGAGTCCAGTATTTATCCATCGTAAAAGCCGCTGCATTGTTTTTTTCTCATGTTCTACACAATTATGAACAGTAATACGCGCAACATCTTACAAACTAGCATTAGAAACCTGTGATGAAATTACCGGAATTCGCCTATATGTGCGTGACGGCGTTACTGGCAGAAATTACCAAATTAATTTCTACACTAATAGATTATGTTTTAATCATTTTCCACAAAAGTTAACTTTTCGATTTTAATACAATAAATGTAATACTTTATGAAATACTTTAATTTTATGACATTTCTGAGGTTGCACACGTAGCAGACATAATGTTAAGCTGTACTAAATTCTTATGCGAAGCCATAGAGCTACCATTTTTCCAGTGCAACTTCCGGTGCATTGCCACAGATTTTCCACAATCGGTCGACGAGGGCAGGCCGTACTGTGGGAATCGAACAATCCCGTTTCTTATCAGCGGCATTCTACTAAACACACGAATCGTTTCGTTGGTTTCGCGAATGACGGTGGCCGAGGTAACGGTGACGCAACGACCTCGAATGAAAGTTACATAAGGTTCGCTCGGTTTTCCTCTCCGCCTCGGCTCCCATCTCCGAGAAAACGTTTCCCGTCTCTATGTATAAGCATCTCCGCGATTCCCACTTTAATTGACGCACTTCTGCGCGAAAAAAAGAGGTGCTTCGTTTCTTCCGCCGCTTTTTCTCCCGCTCTTTTCCGCCTCGCTTCTCGAGCTCTTCTCTGCCTCCTCCTCCTATCCTCGAGAGCACACGCTAAATTGATCGCGCGATTTTTATTCAAAAGAATTTAGTGGAAAGCCCTCACCGTTCACGATAATGATAATGCATCTCTGCCTGTGAAAATCTTTTCTTCCGGGCCTCTCTCTCTCTCTCTCTCTCTCTCGCTCTTTTTTTCCCACGTTGAGCAAAGTACGGACTTTCTTCCGGCTGATTTGTTCAATCTTTGACTTTTAACGTGAACAAAGAAGTCTGAAGATGCCAGTCAAGTTTATCTACGTTCCTTTGTAATCTTCTATTTGATTTATTAAGTGAAACGCTACGTAATTGCTGCCGAGTCCGTCGAAAATCCGCTTTTCTTTCCAGTTTCGAGATAGCTTTTTAATATCGAAGTAAATATTATTAGAAGACAGCGGATCTTCGCGCACTTATATTATTTCTGAAATAAGATGGGCCTACTTTTAAAAATTAATAAAATGAAAAGAACCAAAAAATAAAATTGCTGATGTTATTAGAGTATCACAAATAAATATACGACTTACTCGTTTTATATATTTGTATACAAAGATGTATTTACTTTAACTAACATTTACCATAACGAATTACTTGTTAAACCAAAGCAATTTTCCGTTTTGCAAGTTTGTATTGGGGAAATTATTTTTACAGGAGATAACGTTCTAATTTATATCGGGCCTGCTATTGCTGCTTATCAAAATGCAAATGCACCCACAGTTTTTCAGTCTAGTAATTACAGATCGTCTCTCAGAGAGTTGCAAATGATATCTGATTGGGAGACTGGTTAAGGAAAAAAGAACGCAAAGAACGTGAGGTGTTTAAAGTTAATAACGGGTACAGCGGAGCTGGCTACACTTGTCACCGAAGCCAACGTCAAGTATAATTAACGTAGTGGAACAAAAAGAGTTATGAAATACTTTTCACACATTTGACGCGTAACAAGTGGATCATCTGCTTCATCTGTTTCGCACGGTTCATGGGTTTCACGGATTGCACGTTTCCTATATTTTATGTAATTTACTCGGCTCGTGTGCTTCTTGCGATTGACATGTGCCCTCCATTCGTTGCAGGATTTTTTAAATAAATAAATTATATATTGTCGAAATAAAAGAACTTCTGCGGCAAAATCGATACGACCGTTACAACTTCTCTATTTTTGATGTTTATCTGCTTGGTATATTCGACTTTCCAACAGATGTATAAATCATGTACATGGATGTGTGTCATACGAAGATATTTGTTTCATTTACTATTTTCACTGTATTAATAATAATAACATTTTATTAAACCAGATGAGTATAAGTGATATATATTAGTATATATTTAATACAAAAAATTTATCAAATAGAGAATTATTAATAAGTGTATTAAGTAGATACATTAACTGTCGTATTAACATTACGCACAATGTGAAGTTTATACCTTTATTACATATATTATTCGTCAATTTCATTTTATGTTAACCATAATTCTTAATTATATAATCTTAAAGATAGATAAACTCGAAATTTTTAATATTTATTCAAAAATGTATTAGCACACTCTAAAGCAACTTGTAGAAAGATAAAACTTGGCTACGTAATTAAGTAACTGTTCTATTACCCGAGCAATCACGTCACTCAGCTCAATCCGGATAATTAAAATTCCACACTTCATTAAAAGACAGTCATATAAAATTTTCTTACCATTTTATAGTCTCTTAAAATCATAAATAAATATTCCTTGAAACTGCAACGTCTATGCATCTATACTATACATATAAAACGACGTTTCAGAAAAGACGAATCACTGTCCGCTGAAGGAGACTAATTCTCGGCGACCACTGGTTTCGAAAATTGGTTCATAAAAATGAGCATAAAGGCGCTGCTCAATCTCCGCGAACAGCGAAACCATAAAGTTTCACGGCTTCCAGGAACCTCGCGGATATTATTCCAACACCAAGCGGAACCAGCATTATCAGCAGTAATTTGCGATAAATCGTACACCACGATGAGCAAACAAAAATCAAAGTTAGCCGCGTTTTCTCCCCGAATTAATAATTCCGCGGATCGCTCGGACACTTTGATTCAGACCTCATCGCGTCCCATTACCGCGGAACGACGGTCCGCGGGCCCCCGGCCGAGAGAAAGAGCCGGTAATCATTGTGCTTTCGCGAATCATCCAAACCGTGACGTCCCGTCGAAACGAATCCTAGTCAAAGCGAGCCGCGTCGAGGCGCAATCAGGCGGTGCGCGACGATCTCGTGAATGTGCACGCGTGTCTACACGCGGTTACCATGGCTTTGCTTCAGTTCAATCTTATCGTGCGGTCCGTTCACATCTCCTGGATAGCCCAGTTACCATTTTAATCACGACGGAATCGGCGCGTCGGCTACGTGGCCCGGACCTTTCGAAATTTCCTTAGGGAAAAGTGCGTGAAAGTTTCGACGACGTCACAGGCGACCAAACGGTCCTTCCAGAGTGACTCTGTGCTACTGACATCTTTGTTGTTTCACGTCGAAGGACTTATCGAAAGACTACGACCCGACGCCGTGTTTTGTTTTGTCACCTCGAGATCTATACGCAGAGAAGCCATCGACTAATCGGTGCCGCCGATGCCTCGAAGACGCGAGAATGATTTAATCTGCATCCGATAGAGCGGCCGATTAGGACTGCACCAGGCTGAGCATCGAGCCGATGAGATGGAGAAACGGACTTCGGTCTTTAAACCTCATTAATTAAACACCGAATGACAGTGGAAATCGAACGGCTCGAGGGCTCCGGCAGGCTGAATGATCAGTGTCGTTTCTTTAGTGGCTTGTGATGCTTTCTCAGTGATTGGACTTTGCGTCTGATTTGTGGAACATGACAGACGGATTGGTGTTGCAAGAAAGAGAGGCTGAATAGTTTTTTGATGGACAGAACGGTTGATAGTTTTCTGCGCAACTGTTAGGAGAGAAGCTACAGGGACAGATAGAAATCATTTTACTGCCAGAGGGATCAAAGTTGCTCGTTGGTATGAATTTCTTATTCGTTTCGTTTCGTGCGAATGAAAGGAATACGGTAGGGCAGATGTACCACATAAAAAATTATGATACAAATAATTTTAAAGACTTTTGTCATATCAGAAATTTGCAAGTTTTAATAGATAGAGTTTCAGTTTTGATGTATAATTATCAATAGACCAACGAATCAATTAAAGTTACAGTTCTATAATAGTAAAGTAGGCATTTTCTAATGTTCGCAGTTTAATACCATTTTTGGCTACTTCAAAAATTAAATATTACACGTATCGTACATTTCTAATAAGTCATCAAAATGCAGCATAATTTTCCAAAAATTTCTCTTTTTTATATTCTACTTAGCGGTATTTGAAAATTTTATAGCGTTACGACATATGATGATATATAATTATATAAAAGTAGTTCAACTATTTTTGCGTTGCTTTTCTATGTTTCTCTCGTTTATTTAATTCTTCGTATTTTCCTTCCCTTTGCTTCTAATTCGTTTTTCTTAATTTCTTCTACTCTCGCCTACTTTATCTTTTCTGCTATTCATTTGATTTGCATTGCATTTTCTTCTTCCACTAGTTTCTTTCTTCCTCTTTTCGAAATTACGTTCAGGTTACACATATCGTAATTCTACATATTTCCTACGTTCATCGTAAATAAACACAGACCTCCATTGGTTCTTTACCAAGAATACCTTGCGGCGTAGAAAAGATGTATTTTTCATTTGCATGTGTCTACTAGGAAGTAAACATTTACTAGTCTAATGTTCCATTGATCGCCAAGGTCTGTAGCCAGCTTTAAATAAAAAACATAAGGTTAGCAATACAGATCGCCAGAAACGACGCACTGACCACAACCGGTACATCTACTCTACAACATTCTTCGAAGTGAAGTCCAACTAGTTACTCAGCTTTTGCTCAGCAGCTTGCCAGAAAATTTGCGGGACACATCCAGCGAGCTTCTGCGCCGTGCAACAATCGTGCAAAAAGTAAAGTCCAAAACAACAACCGAGAAGATCGCGACGCGCTTTACCGAACTCGCGAGATCCGAATCAACGTCCTCCGCAATCAACAATCGAGCCTTTATCTACTGTATCAGATAAGGAAGCCAAGCGTCCGTCGATCGTTGCTCAGAAATCAGTCATCGACTGCCCGCCCAGTGCCGGACAGGTGTACAACATCGAGTGCGTCGGATCGATCGTTCCAGTATTCCTGTAGTGTGCCATCGAAATCCCGCTGCGTTTAATCCGTGATCCGAACCACGAAAGAAGGCATTGCCGCATCGATACGAGGGGGGAGAAGAAATGGAATTCGTGGGCGGCGGAGGCGGACGAACCCTCCGCATCCATCAGCAGTAATTAAACGCGCGGTGACACGGTGCACCGCGATCGATACGCATCGATCTCGAAGCGTTCAGAGAGCGGAAGAATGATCACGTCACCAGGCATCAGCATACTAGCGGCGGGCGTCGCTTCCGGGATCTGCTTTTACCTTCTGAGCAGCATCCTCAAGGGGTGAGTGATCGGCGGAAGCCGTTTCCCGATAATTTCCTCGGGGAAATTTTTAATCGTCAATTCGCGAACCAGGATCGCGAACTTTAACAATCGCAGGGCACGATTGTGCCGGGCAACAGATCGCGTCGTATTATTTCTACGCTTATTTTCAGGGATTCACTTTCCAGAATCGGGAAAGACACAGAATAAATTCCTCGTAATGAACACGTGCGCTTGTACCGCGAAATACTTGCGTATTACATAAATCAATAACACGAGTTATAAGCGATTACGACATTTTGCGAATGCCACATTTTCCTTATGGTTCATCGATGTGAACAGTATATGCAAGTATTGCTAGATTAATTCATGGTTTCACAGTTTTTGTTATAATTTTTATTGGACTTTATTTCACGTTCCATTTAACAAGCCATGGACACGTGTTCTCTTTATTTAAAAATACTTGCAATCGACGGACATACAGCGGAATAATTGACCATAGAAATTGTTCCAAACGATTTCATTCGTTTTTGTCGGAATAAAAGTACTTGGGGATGAACAATTTTATTTCAATTTAGCAAAATAATGTGTAGAATTAAAAATATGCAAATAATTTATTTATGTATTCAAATAAGTTTTTTTCATTCTTCGTTGAATTCAAAATTTATGAGTTATCTGTCGTATCTCTATTTGACTCGTGCTCTTCTAAATTTAATCTGATTAAAAACATTTCGAAATTCTTATCCTAGACTCAAATCGGCAGCTAATTTTTGGTATGTCGTAAATCGAAATATGTAACGTAAATACATAAAGATGTGGTATTTTACCCAAGTTTATGTAAAAATCATTATGATTCTGTTGCCCCGTATTTTGGGAAACTACGACAAACTGACACGGTTTACAATTTCCTATCGTTGCGTTTTAAAAGTGAAGATAATATCAGTAGCAATATTTTATGCACAATACTGTGTGAAAGTACATATTCGCAAAACGCGATTAAAAAATGCATTCGATAAATTCGTCAGGGAAGGAAATCAATATTCTTACGGTTCTTGCGAATTCATTTTGCCATTCGTCTGAGCAGCTGCTGCTAATTATGTGGCGTGTTACGAGGCTGTTGCTGAATATGTATATAACAGCGACGATAATTAAACGTAACAAAAAGTGCACATCGCATCGAGTACCATGAAAGAATTATTCTTATTTCTTGCAGAGGCGAGACGAATAAGCAAGGAGTGATCGTTTCTCGGTAAATCGCGTTATCTGTTTTCTTAAAAAGGAAAACGGAAAAGATTGACCGATGAAATATCAGTATTTCCATCGGTTTTATTCGGCATCGGGAGAGATCGTTTCGTGTACGATCCTGTTGTCAGCCGTGCAGGAAAAACTTCACTTTCGCGAACCTTGAAGACATCGCAGACAGACGTTAATGACGCGTGACGTAGCGCGAGCACACGCTCGGCTTGTTTGCGACGCGTCGCGATCTTCTACGAGCACTTTTTACCTTGCACTGCCATCAGGTTTTCGTGGGATAACAAAATAATGTCGGAGAACTGTTTTCTATCCTCGGGAGAAAGCTATAAACCCGAAATCTTTAATCGGACGTTTAGAACCAGAGCTTGAACACTCGAGCATAATTTAATTAAAAATTCGTTAACACATTAAATGTCACGTTGATAATATGAGTGAGGTGTAATCATTTTCACTTATTTCCTAAAATCTAATCTATATATACCAAAATATTAAAAAGAGAAGTACAATAAAAGATAAAGTTGAAAGAAATTAAGTTAAATCTAAATTATCTTAACAATAAGTTTGATCAACAAACAATGGACATATTAATAAACAATAAAACTCCTTGTCTTTCGTAATGACAAAATGTGACTTACACCGCTGTTACTTTAACCCTTTAATTTGTTGACACAATGTTCAATTTATCCTTATCTTAACAAGTACGAGAAACAACGTCAAAAGTTCTCACATTATGGAAGTCATTTATTCACTAAAACCAAAACTAGAAAGTTAAAATTGGTCACAGATATTATTTTAAAAGACAGAAGATATTAGTCTTACTTTGTAAGAATTGCAAACGTGAATATTCTTTTGGACATCTTGCTACTTTTGGTACAATGCCTGGCTAAATTAAGAAATTGATTCGATCATTACTTACGAAACGCTCTTTATAATTTCATCAGCATGAAAGTAAAGAATGTGAAACCGGTCATTATGGCCGACATGGTTGTTATACTGTTAACTCTTTCTTGTTCAAACAATCCTAGTAACGATCAATTTGACCAAAATCTAGAAATAAATTAGTGCCACTCGTATGTGATCGACGTTGAACTCGGCGTGTTAAACATTTTTATTTTTGCCATAACGTATTTATAAAAATACTTAGATGAATAGGACCCAATAAGATCGACGAAATTATCTCTGTGATAAACTTGAACTAATAACTTTTATAACCCTCGATTCCACTTACGAGAAATAATCGGTAAAAACGAGTGTTAAGATAAAAATCGGCAATGAAGATAAAATTTGGAGTTCGTTATTATTATCGATAAACGGACCGGTTGACGAGCAGCATGAAATCTAGAAATCGCGGTACGATCTTAATCGATTCCGTTTCGTCCGCTTCGTCGGTGTCTCCTCTCATTTCTTTTCGCGATCTTTTCGCACCGTTTCTTTCGATCTTCGTACATTAAGTACCGGGCAACTAGTCGAACCGCTTTCCAGGAACGACGCGTGGTAAATTCGGCTCGTACAAATTCAGGGATTCGAAGGGATTAATCGTTTATCAACGCCAGTCTCTTCTTATCGCGCGAATCTGCTCGATTGCCAACGTTCGTTCGCCACGCAAAAAGAACCCGACGAACGATCGCGTTCCATCGTGAGAATCGAATAAGCTGGCGAACGTATTGTGTGACGCAATCTTGACGAACGTTCCGCGATATATTTCGGTGCATGTTTTGTTATGAAATGAAGGAAAGAAAAAAAAGAAGAGAGGACGTTGATTAACGGTGAACGCAAACTCGATAACGGTGTATTTTAACGGCAAACAAGATCTTTAACCCGATGTGCCATGTTAATCTAGATAAATGATTGCGAGCGAGTGGGGAAAGCTAGGAGGCCGTTGATAGGCCAATCCAAGGTTACCCGCAACTTCCTCAATGAAAAGGAGCTGCACGATAACTTTTTTCGGCTTATCAAAAAAGAATACTTCCATCGATGTATTATAGCTTTTATCGATATTATTAATGGTTTTTCTCTACATTTGTGAAAAAATGACAGCTAGAAAAACTCTGACGGAATTTTAAAATATGTTTGTGTCGGTCTTAACTTTTCGAAATTCGTAAGAATGCTTTTAAAACAATTATAATATAAAACCGGTCACGTACTGATGTCATTGATAAAACTAATGTTTAATCCAGTATAGCTCAAACTTTTTAAGTGAGTATACAAATTTTTATGCAATTGGAAACCATCAAATGTTAATCATTGCGTGTAAAATAAGAACAAGTTAACAAATCTAAAGAGCTGGATTTTTCTCTGATATGTGATATTGGAAATCACAATTTTTAATCGGGCTCTATGAAATTAGATTATAAAAACAGAGGAAATCGGTTTGCGACTTCAAAAGCACCTAATTTTCACTTCTGATCTGGCCAATATATTACTCTTATTTTCACGAGCTATTTTATAAAAATCGGAAGAGGGGAACAATTTCTTATATCACCTAAAAATCTCCTTATATTAAACGAAGAATGATAACGCAATCAGTCTTGTTAAAATATACGTTTAATTGCATTTTAAAAACTCGCATACATCACAAATGCATAAACATCCGTGGTCTACTCATCGCTGAATATATTTCACAATTTGCGGAATGACACTTTCACGATCCGAGAGTATGAGATTGACCGTTACTGAAATTAATCATGGGCTATAGCCTAACGCATCGCGGGTCATGCAAACCATAGCTAACGCACGTTGGCTAACGAGCAAGAATTCGCGAGCCTGCTCGACTCGTTTGTATGCAAATAACTATTATCTGCGTGACATTCGCGATTAGACCGGAGGCCACGTCGATGGCCATTTTCGATCTCCGTTGACACTGATAATGGCGGGAGCGCGCGGGCATCTGCGAGTCGTCTGAGAGGTCCGCCCGGTTCCTTAACGATCTCGTTGGAATTTCTCGGTTCGGTTTCGACTCCGCTGGGCAAAGTAGTCCGGGCAAAGGCCTCGAAGAAGAATCCTCGGCCGTTATGACCCGCGAGCTATACGCGCATTCCTTCGCCGTATGTTCGCGCACAGTCAATGACAATTAATCCATTATACGTTGTTTCCACTTGAAATTACAAGTTTTACTTATCTGGGAGACTAATTTATTGCCACTGGAATCGCCGATAAACTTATAATTACATTTATCTCTGACGCCTGCGCTTGGTCTACCTACGTTCTACGTCAGCGTAAATGTTGAGTAAAACATGACAGATTGATCCTTTGATCACTATAATTACTTTTATAGCTACGTTGATTAGTATCTCCTCGTTCTCAGTGAATGCTCTGCTAATTATTGTTTCTTGTATATTTAAAAAGAAACAAATTTCGACGTAGAAGAGGCGATTAAAATGTATTAAATTTAGTAGATTAAGTAAATATTAAAATTAAATAATGACATTATCTTCAATGATAAACTTAAGCTCATAAAATCGAAATTAACAAAACTTGTTTGTTGAAGTAAATTTTCTAAGTGATTGTTGAAGCAGAAATTCTGTCACCCTCCAGACAATGGCTGTCAAGTATAGGCAAAGGTAAATAGAAATTTCTAAGAGGCTATTCTAGCAAAACCTTAGAAAGTGCCAAGATCAGTTGACAAACATACGGTACAGTTCAGAGAACTCTCTGTGCGAAGTATTCTAATAGATCGTACTTGGAAAGTGTTAAAGATCGACTTGAAAACGTAGAACACACTTCAAACCATCCTATACGATAAGATACACAATATGTTCAAAAATATTTAACTAGTTACTTAACCGACCTCCCTTTCTTTAAAATTCCTTCGTATTCGAAGGAATATTTTAGCTTTCGTGCGAGTACATCTTTTAAATGAATATAGTCATTGAAAAGAATTCTTGAATCGTGTACAAAAAGATCGTAATCTCTGCGTTATTGTGAGAAAATGGAGGATAATTCTCTCACGCTGCATCGAAGCAATATTATTGCGGATACTAGAAAGCGTCAATCAAGATGGAGGACATGTCCGAGCAACCATAAAATTCGGTAAAAAGGAGCGTTCGTCCGTTTTTGCAACGCCCTGTACGTGCTCCTGTTTATAAACGAATATGTTCCCCGCGTGTACCAAATATGTGGCCGTGCAACGTGAAGTTTGGTATGCAGGACCCGCTTTTATTTACTCTCTTCCTCTGACCAGTCGGACGAGTGTCGCTCGATATTCTCCTTTTTTCGCCGGACACCGGGTAAATTACTTTTCGGCGATTTCCCCTGACGAGGGGAGGAGCTAAGGTCCCGGGTAGACTGAAATTGACCTTAAATTGCCGAAGAATTTCGGCTAAAAAAAATGTCCGACAATATCGCGTCCGTTAGCATTTTTATTACATTTTATGGCGAACGAAAACCTTTTCTTATCCTGATATCATTCAGAAAAAGCAGCAGATCAAATTCCTATAGTACAGCTTTGCTAATTAGTTCTTTTTTCGTTTAATTCATCGGTGAAGTTTTATTCAGAAATTGTTTAGAAATTTATTCACCCGCGATTGAAAATTTCTTTGACAACGTCGTGTTTGCTGAATTTTCCGAAAAGCGTCAGAACATTTTACAGCTTACAAATAACGAGTTATAAATAGACAAGTGACGGTGAATTTAACTATATCTTTCTCTTTTATATTTGTCATTACGTTTCATTGTTTTAACCATAGAGTTATAATTGTTCAATAACAACTATTGAAAAGAGATAGGCTAGAGGAACCTTAGATCTGTTTCCTGGCGTAATTAACGTTATATTTATCAATTAAAACGTTCTGTTGTATTAAAAAACGAGCAAAATAAAAGAATAAGACAATTTAATCTGCCTTATTCGATAAATATAAAGCTAATTATACTCGATAACAAAACAAGAGCACAGCAACTAGTCAGCTCACAGCAGTGACTATCCTATCCCCTTATCAAGCAATGAACAAAAAAGAGATAAAAAAAGTCACTTGACTAGATTTTCCAATATTGAGTCATTTTCCTTGATGAAAATGTTTTAATGCGCATAAGAGGCAATTTATTCCGTAAAAGCGAGTGCGAAGTAAATACGTTACTTAAAGTCAGTCGAAATGTTACTCACTGTCATCGTAGATATTAGAAGAGCTCTGAATAATCCCGACCACCGTGTGCACTAGTAAATATTCAACTGAAGCTGTTCAGGTCGACGATGTCCACTACTCATTGTGGCCAAGAAATTCCACGGCATCCGGCGATACCATGCCCGCAAAGAATTTGTAACACCTGCCTTCTTTTCCTGCACTGTGCTACAATATCAGTTAGTCATGCGTTACTCGTCAATAATTGTTACCGTTAAATAATTCATATTCTCGGTGTCACGAGTTAACTAGTTCGTTTTTTTTTTTTAGCAAGGCAACGCTAATCCATTTCCGTACAAACTCTATGAATTTAGCTTTTTATCACAGTAATTCAGCTTCTTGCACTACGGATTCTCATCGACGCAAAATTCGATCTGCGGCAAAATATTCCGAAAACGATAACGCAGAGACGAGTAATAAAACTTCCATTAAGAAAACGGTTGTATAACATGTGACTAGGTATGCACTCAAAACCACGGTTCGAGGCGATTATCTATCAAAGATCGCGCGTGCTAATTGTTAGGTAACGAACCAGCTCCCACGTTTTATAGCATTCATAAAATACCATTCGTATGAAGAGATCGCAGATCTTGATACGAAACGAAACTATATCCGAAGATCGTTTTGAATTTCATCCGCTCGATTTATTTATGGACGCAACCGCCCCTAATCGTTTTAAAGACATAATGAGCTCATATTTTCTGAAATACTTCGGCAAATCGCTCGCAAACTATTAACACCAATTATACCGAGCATTAACTGAATTTATTTCGACATTTCACAATTTTTATTATAATACTCATTCATAACTCTTATTAATGCTCTTACAATCACTCATTCCTGGGAATCGGTCATTTTAATATCAACAATCAACGATTTTAAACCTTACGTTCAAGTTCAAACTTTCTCCTCTTCGAACACGCCATACTTTACTCGATCTCTTATTCGTGTTTAAAGTCATCAATGGTTCCACCTCGTGCTCGTTATAACTAGATCGACTTTATTTCTCGCATCTCGAACATCCATTAGGCAACGAATTATGTTAAAACGAGAGAATCGTATTATATTGAACGTCGATAATTATATTTCAAATGAAATTTCAGAAGCGTTAATATCTATTGCGAACAGTTGGATTTTTTTCTCCGCAGCTTGTTTGTGCGTGAAGCGTCGTCTTCTTGACAGCTACAGATAATTTGTTACCCGTACGTGGGCGACCGAACTATTTGCTTCAGATGTCAAAGTTAATTGGTACGCAAATCTATTATGTCTTCCCCGTGTTGTTAAGATCCATAGAACATAGGAATATTAGAAAATTAATTCACATCGTACTACTTAATTTTTTAATTCGAATTAAATTAAATAATATTCTAGAATTTTATGAAATTGTTTACGCTGTTGGCGCGGCAGTCAAAGTGTTAAACACGCTACTCCACTCTTATGAAATTTCGTAGACGATTGGCGTGGCAGACGCATTGTTAAAACACGCCCGGACAGAGTTCACCGTCCAAACAATAGCGGTTCGAGCAAGATATCCGGCGAGCCGTGCGCATCGACGAAATTAATTGGGCCAAACATTGTCTAGGCAAATGACGCTCCACCATAGAGACCGTCACCTTCAATAACACCGTGATTACGTGCCTCCCGTAACGTCGTTACGCACGGTTAATTAAGTCAATGGCGAGAAGTTTCGTATCGCCGGGGCAACGAATCTCTCGCGGTCGTCGCGCGGTTTCCTTTCCGCGCGGCTCCTCCAGCCTTAATGATTCAGTGCAGATCGATATCAGGCCCGCGTCCCGAGGTAACGAGCCCGGTGCATTGTTTCGACGTAAGTTGACCCAGATGAAGAAGTAATTTCTCAACGAGCGTGAACCGGCCGCGAGAACGCGTGCCGGCCGTGAGAGCAAATAATCCCGCGGCGCGGCGCGGCCCGATCCGCCAACCCGTTCGCACCATCCGCGCCCGTTAATAAACGCCAAGAGGATGTGCACACCTTCCGATCGAGCCCCGACATTCTTGTCAATAATTCACCGGACCCCGTAAACAACGCGATAAAAAGTTCTCGCCAGCCCTTCCATTATTCATCGGCCGGGATTCAGCTCGGACACGTTTGTCGCTTCGATTTCCTGCCACAATTAGTCGACCTCGGTTTAGTCGATCTTCCCGGAGATTGTCTTGTTACGCGGTTTCCGGACCCCGGATTTATGGTATTCGACTGTTCCTATGGATCTCGATTTTCGGAAATTATTTTGCGGCAGTGATGCAACTTCTTTTACGGCCTAAGTAAATAGCAATAGTTGCATGTTATAGTAGAGAGAAAATACTATATCGGACCCATTCTTTTTGAAAATCATAATTTTTAACATACTTTTATTAAAACTAAATACTGAACGCGTATAAAATAAACAACAAGGGCAAAGAGTATTATACAGAGTTCGATTTATGTGGTATACTATATTTCAAATATCGTATATCTGATTATATATATCACTTTCGCATTATCCTTTAAATCATCATGAACATAGCTGAAGAACGTGAAGCGATAAAATTAAATTTTACAATTGGAAAATAGAAAACATATTCGAGGAAAGATGGTTACGTTCCGCTAAACTATAATTGAATGAATTGGAGCAAATTTATAATAGCGAGGCGTTCGAAAAAAATAAATGAAATCGGAGAGAGCTGAACAATTCGCCGAGAGAAAATATATTATGCGATAATGGCGCGGTGAAAAGAAATTGAAATTGCGTACCCAAAGGCACAAGGAATTGCTTAGTCTTGGCCGTCTCGAATTAGGTCAGTGAATTTCTCTCCGACGGAAACATAACGATCGCATAGAAAGACACAAGAACAAAAGGCTCGCCTATCTTATCGACATTTGGAAAAACCGCAACGGCAAACGTTTATTAAATGCAAATATTGTTTCGCGCAATTGGAACGTCTTATCTAAGATTTCTTCCTATTACCCGTTTCTCTTTCGAATTGCTTTCGATGAGTTTATCATAGTGGATGCTCCCACCGTAAATTACACGGGAACAGAGGAAGCATAGCAAAAAAAAAGAAAAATCTGGAATAAAAGTGGAGGCCAAAGAAACGCGAGGCACGAAGAAGTAAATTCATGCAAACTGTGTCGGCTGTCGGCGTGCTGGGAATTAGGGACGAGCGAGGAAGTTTACGAGAGGAACCGCGGATTTCTGCGACGCATGATGAAATGCAAAGCAGCAAGCGATTTCACGGGCAAATTGTCGACAGATGCCGGGGCTCGTGCAAACACGGAAAATGCGTTGGTGTGTTGCGAACGGGGCCGGGGAATTTCTGGTACCGTTAATAATCATGATAATTCGCGTCCGATAAACGGCCGATGCTTCGCTAACCTGGAACAGGTCTGTATTAAAGCTGCACGACGGATTAAATAATGCGAATCAAAGTAACCGTATATATATCGCAATGAAATAATTCCGTGGAGAACGTTGTATTATTCGATATTCGATTGCGCTTCTGCCGGAGGGGAGTGTTCTTGCTATCGGAACGGCGAATTTGTCGAGCAGAAAATATCCTAGATAGCTTTATTTTTCAATATTAATTTGATTGTATAAAATACTTCAACTTCATGACATTTTCCGAACTTTTGAACTTTTGATCCGAACAAAATGATAATATGCAAACGCTATGCGCTTGAATTCTAGTACAACCCCTGGGTATATAACTTACTAATAACTTAAGAATATTCATAGCTTTTGTACACTATTGAACAAGAAATACTAAACAGAGAGTAAAGAAATTTGAATACAGATTTAATTGCTTTCTTTTGGCTAACAAAAGTGATTATCAAAATAGCAAGAAGTTCTTCCTGTTTTCGTGAATTAGGGTTAATTTCGGTTATAGCCGGTAATTGGTACCGTACGCGCAATAAACAACGTCACAAGAAATATATTATTACAAAAGGAAAGCTAGAAAGCAGTGCGTCAGCCTGCAGGAACAATGACTTTCTGATTACAGGGTGACCATAGATATTTGTTAGAGCACATGGCAAGAAAATGTTCTAACTCGAAACGATTGCGTAACGCAACGGTATAATATTCATTCTGACAAGATGATTCGACACTTTCTCTTTTTCTTGAATGCTGAATTGAGACAGTTTCAACCTTTCCCAGGCGAATATCTTTTCCCAAACGCCAAAGATATTTCCCACGGAAAATGGCGATGCATCGACTAGAAATTCGTGTCTCGGAATCTTAATGAAAACTCATCCATAATTTCGAACGGTAATACCGCATCGCCAATACCGGGCAGGATAAGCAGAAAGAAACCTTCGACAGATAGAAATGAATGGAACAGACTGAATGACTTTTTTTTAACTGTAGAACAATAGTTCTGGCTACGTTCAAGGCTACGTTCGTCTACCTGTGCCGAACGCCTTGACAAAAGTAAACTTCATTTGCCTATGTAATATGCAAATATTTATATTTTGTCACAGGTACACGAAGCAATTCTTTTGTCGTCTCTATTTTGCCTCGCACGTTTCTGATATATATGTATAATAACTATAAAACAGATCCTTGTGTTAATGGCTATAATTTATACTTTAGATTTCGAAAAACTAATTTTCTTCCCGAATTTTTTCCCTCCGGTTAATCCAGCTGAATATCTCTAGAACTGTCGATAATACGTAATAATGTTACAGATGAAAGTTTGATTATGTCAGACGGCACATAATGCAATCTAAATGGATAATACTCGAACTCACGACTCGAGTGCGAAAGATTGGTAACGACCGCGGACGGTTCGTTGAAGGATTATCTATTGCAGATCGTCGATGCGTCCCGAAGCACCTTCAACGCGTCAAGAATAGTTATTGTAGTTCGCCGCACAGTGGGACGCGATCCGCGAGCGTTGCGAGGCGTTCTATCAGCTTCGTCTTCCGATCGCGACGCTCTCACGATCTACCACGTTGTACTCGATCCCCCTGTGTTGTTCTCGTTCCTCCGACACACATCCAGGAACAATTGAAGCCGTTGGCGCGTGGTCCGTTTCCCGCGAAAACCGCTGTCAAACAACGCGCCCGTGATTGACGCCCTGCCTCCCAATTGACGTCCGCGCTAACAAGTATCTCTTCCATTTTCTATTGTGCGTCCCGACAGTGGCGTTTCGCGTGACGCAAAAATTACCGATACGCGCGACGCGCGAGGAACAACCATTTGTGACAATTATCAGGCTGCTGTCAAATCCAATGAAATTGGATCTGCAATTCGAACGCGTCAATAGTCATCGAGCGACGGTGTGAATGACAGAGTGTACCCTTGTTCCAACGCGGCGTTATAAATAATTTCTTCTTTAATTGCTCGATGGACATCGATGCATATATTCAATGTATTAAATGTATTAAATATATAAGTACATTAAGAAATACATTAATAGATGTATAGAATATCTAGACGTACATTTAAATCTCATACAGTTCATCGAAGTAAAAATTCACCTGTTTAATGTTTCAATTTTCTATATTGCTTGTAAGATATATTTTTAATCTTTTATGCTTCTATAATCGTCTGATATCAGCTGGCAATAATTAAAATATATTTATTCGTAAAGTAAAGCAAGTAAAAAGCAAGTGGAAAAACGGTTTATTGATTAAACATTTAATACCTTGAGTGTCGTTCCTCGCGGATACTGCTTTCAAGAACGCCCTTTCGTGCGAAAATTCTCGGCAATCGATCCACGAAATACGCGTGTATCTCGTTGCACAATCCGTCAATACCGATAATGTTAATCGGCCGTGGACAATGCTGCACAGATGAGAGGGAATTTACACGGCAACCCGTGCACGACGTACGGAGGCGTTTAAGAATGCGGTCGATGTATGCTAACGCCCACGGGGATCGTAATGTATTCGCGGCGGGTTCGTTGAAATTTGACGGCCGTTACGAAAACAGTTATCCAACCCTACGCTTCCTCGACGTAATATAGGAAACGGAGGAAGCGGCTGATAACATGAATTTTAATGAGCGTAATCCCGTCCGTGGGAGTTATTACTCCATTTACCCAAGGATTCGCGGACGGCTAAAGATGTTCTTCTTGTTGCTGGCGATATTTACACCGAATAAAAATTGCGAAGAACTTGTTGCCAGTGCTGGCAGAACGAGATACAGGCTCGGGCTAGGACCGCTGTAAGAAGCAACTTTTGTACGATTACGTGGAACGATACGGAAACCGGTGGATGAATATTAAATTCGAACGGTTGAACCACCGCTCGGAATCTTTGAGTGCCTGGCCAGTGACTGGACAATCCTCTGCAATTTTTCTTGTTTTATTCGATTGACTAGGTTTGGTATATTTGTCCTAGAAAAATCGATGTCATTGTGAAAGCGGGGTTGCGTCGGTAATTGATTGTATTCATCCTCGACGAGCTGTAATTCCCACACGGTAAACTTTTTCTTCGGAACGAGGTACATACTCGACGAAGTTGGTAAATACGTCCTACACGACTTCGACTAGTAGTACAAGCTTGTATAAACCGATTAGATAAACATCGACGAATCAACAATCAGAAAACAGCTTATTGTCGTAATTCTGTCGCAACTACGTGTTTGGGAAATCGTTCCTTAATTTAAACATTTGATTTCAATGGAGCTACGATCGAAGCAATGATTGCCTATTGTCCCAATTAAAAATGATTTACAGACTTTTCATGGAAAACTATGTAATACTAAAAAATTTTATTCAGATGTAAATGGATCCAGAGTCATGCCAATTAGGTATAATTACACAATAAGGTACAATTATACAATAAAGTTCAATTACTAAGAAATTCATGGTTAACAAGTAATCAGTTTTTAAAGTTCAATGAATAAGTAACAAAATAATTATAACTGGCGAAAAAATATTAGTATAGTGAGATCAAAAAATTAAAATGAAAATCAACGAACAAAGATACAATAGCAAACGCAAAATGCGCAACAGCTAGTTAAGTAATGAGAAATCGTTTACACGGGGGTGCGAAGAACATAAGGGCTCAAAGATCAACAACCTAATCATTTGGATGCGTGAAGACTAAAGCAGAGTGCACTGCAGTCGAAACAGCGCCTTACCTGTGTCCGAACGTGGCGCGGCCCGCAGACAGGTGCGTCCACGTGTAACCTCGGCGCGCACGTGAGGTCAGTATCGGTTCGTGAATCCGGAGAAGGACCGGAAGCTCGCATGTGCGGTCGACCGATTAGTGATGCGTGTCTCGACGGTATCATCGACCCGGAGGATGAGCAACTAAGGTAGGCGACGTGGTGGGGAGAGGAAAGGGGGATGGTCGTAAAGGCGAAGAAACGTGTCGTAGGATCACTGGTAGGCGAGAGCCGCGAAACGGGTGTCGTTAATGGTAAAACGTCATTACACAATGGCCGACGTATCAAACCATATTAAACAATAGGTTCGACCGGCGCGGCATGTAGGGGGACCGGAAGCAGAGGAGGAACCGTACGGGGAGCCGAACAACAGCTGCCTCATTGTTGAGATGCTACGTGTCGCGGATAGTCAGTCGGCCGTTCTGTTCTGCCACATCTGTTGCCGTTAGAGTGCGGTTCTTTTTTCTTCTGTTTTGCTCGCAAAAAACCCGCAAATCGATCGGCCAACGGTGTCTGTGATTTGCGAGCGTTGTTTCCGCCGCCTTGGAAAAACCGCAGGATCGATGTGCAGGAGTTCTGGTGTCGTTTGACGCGGCCGCCGTTGGTTTGGTAACAGTTGTCGTGGTTGCGATATTTCGCTAACATGTCGACTATCGGTCGCGTATAGCTGGCGCTGTAGCCTAACGTATATGTGTAGCCGATGCGTAGCTGAATTTGAAAATGATTTTATTTGTCTCATACGAAAGTACGAATAATGGAAATGTCTCATGCTTAATACAGATAGAAGCATGTAGTCTAGAAATCGCTGGATAGAACTGTAACTTCTCTCTCCTCTCTACTTACCTTTCGTACCGTAGATTACTTAGTTTATGTGGTTCTTCAATGGCCAATATCTCGATAGGTCAATGCATTAAATACGAAATATGATCTCAATGAAACCTGATTAAGATGGTTGTAATTTCAACTTTCTTTGCACAGAATGCGGAATAGTGGCTGTTACATATACGTGGCACCGATAGCGAGCGTGTTAAAGAATTTGGCAACAGTGATTGTCGGGACAGATTGAAACAGTGTTGTTCGTTAAGATCTATATCGGTGGTGATTCGGATCGCGAAGGTTCGTGTTCTGGATGATCGGTGGTTAGCTGGTTCAAAGGAAGGTTCCCGAGTGCTTCATGAAATCGGGCGAGACGAGACGGTTGATCAAAATTTTCCTGCTACGGACCATCCTGTGTCGGAGAAAGCGCGAGAAACGGTAAGAACAGGGCCCGGGGGCGACGCTCGCTGGTCTGGAAACCGCTTATCCATGATCAAAATTAAGAGCATCCATTTGAAAAAGGGACAGCCAATTCGCCCGGAGAATTATTTCGCACGTGAATTAAACAATTACGTCTCAAACGCGCGCACATCGCCACTCGCATGCAGCGAAGACTAAACCTGTGGTTTAATATTTTAAAATTGCAACATTTACGGCGTTCAAATAACTGGTCTCACTTTCAACTTCGCCAACTTCAACGTCGATAATTTACTTCGTTCGCGGAGCTATAAGGAAACCGGTACTCTCTTGCGTTTCATAGCTTCAAGCTTTTCAATTTTTATGCAACTTATTGAAGGTTGATGTGGTTGAAAAAGATAAAAAGACTGTTGTTGCAATGTGTAACGTTACATCAACCAGTCATTACGACAGATCTCAGGCAATTGTCGATTTTCTCTAACGAATTGGACAGTCTCTAATAGTCCAATTAACACCTCGTCATTAAATCAATAAATTATATCTCATAGCGTAATTCATTGTGCGAGATTTTTAAAACTACCTACTTTCTTGAATCATTTTAATAGCCTTATATAATAGGGCTATTAAAGTGCCCTAATAATGGTATTAAGACTATTTATATTTAATAGCCCTAATAGCCCTGTATAATGTATCCTTAACCTTTATAGTTAAATCAACAAAATATGCATCGCTAAACAGCGAATTTTTATACAAAATAAAAATTGACTGCATTAACTACAGAATGAAAAAGCTACGCAGACAATTCTTCCTTCTTTGAATAATTTCATTTAACTGCAACTAAGTAGCAATATTCTGATGTCCTTGAAATGTTTTTACTGTTGTATGTGTGATCTACTAAATTTTGCAATTGCATAAAATCTGCAGTCTACTCATCGCAGATACATTGACCCCAAAAAGTATTCATAACACCGTTTAAAATAAAATAACTGGTTTAGAAATAAACCAAACGTCTAGAATTTCTTTAAGATTATAAAAAGTTTACTATACAATATCTACAGAAAATGTTAAACATTACATTTGGTTGGAATAAGATGAAAAGCGATCTTTTATCAACTTCTTTGTCTGCGTCTTTTTCTGATCGCGACTCAACTTAATCGCCAAAGTAGAAGTCTATTTCCGCGGCAATAGGTGAAGGAAAAACGTCCTCCGAGATGAACAAAGTTGGAGGCACCTAAAGGAGGGAACTGGGTGACTTTTTACGTCGAGTAACGCGCGATTAAATAAAATAGATGAAACCTCTTTCGAGACAACCGTGCGACGACGATCCGGCCGCCGGAAACAGCGAACGGACACACCGAGCCGATCGATCGAGCCGCGATTCCGGCCGCGAACGCGCCCGTACTTTCTATCGATCGCAAGAAGATCGAGGTTAACGGTTTTCTGCGATACCGAGGGATCGGCCGTGGTGAGCCTGAGCGAATCGGGCCGTGCCCGAGGTGCTCTAAACTCGGCGTGTTCGCAGTTTCATCGGTTCACCGAGCCGAGAATGTTAATTGCTCGGCCGTCGAAGATATACGGTGGACACAGAGTTCACTGGGTTGCTCGGCGCTCGCACGTTTCTTGTCCGATGCAATTATGCCCGCCGACCGGCGATGAATGTTTGAGTCGATTGCGTGAACCGACCGCGATGGCAGCTGTCTGCGGTCAATATGAAATTGGACGAAAGTGGAAGTTGACTGCGGATTTCGGGCGGGGACGCGCATAACTTCTCTGCCGCATTTATCCCCTAATTGTCGCGACGGATAATTGGAATTTAAGGCGTTGGAAGATTTAAGTATAGTACGGTCAACTCGTTAAAATCGTTAACGAGGACAAAATATTTTTAGCAGACTTTTGCAATTTTTATTTTGCACGAAAATTATACAACTCTCGCCGTGACTTTTTAATTTTATCTTCTTGCATATACTCATTTATATTAATTTCTGATTTTCGATAAGAGAAGAAGCAAATTTTGTTTCGATTTAGAAAAAATGTGCAACAATCGTAGATCATGCATGAAATCTTCGTCACGAGTCCTACTCATAGTTGAAGAGGTTAAGAACGAATGTGACTCGATTCTTTTAAATAAAAAAAAATTGATTCTCGTACCATCAATATTCAAGCATTCATATAAGAATTTTATATTTCAAGAAATGACTCCAATTGAAAAGTTCTAATCATCACCTAACTGTGAAAAAAATGTCAAGCAAGAAGTTAAAGTATCTTCCTGTGCGAATTTATTAATTCGACAAACGGTTTATTCCTCAACAGTGATTCGTACATTGAATCGGGGGGAAGATTGCGTACGCTTTTAATCAAGATTCTAGAAACCCAATTACCGTACGACGGACTTCCGGTAACGAAACGAACCTCCGCCGCCGGAAGACTTTTTTTCACGAGCGAATTCAACCCCCGCCGTGCTATTTTCGACGTCTAATGCGCACGCCTAACGATCCATCAATCAACATCGAGTTGACCGAAGCAGCGCAAACATTGCTACCCGTCGATGTTCCGCCGCGTACTATCCGATGAATTGCGGGTAATCGTTCGATTAGCGTACTAATTCCGTGGACAAAAACGCCCACGCGGAAAAACACGATAAATTGGAAACACGTGCGGCAATTTCGAGATATCTAGTCAACATTTGTCCACTGTGTAAAGCGATGCTGAGACGATAGTTACACGCGAAGAAAAAATTTCTAAGGATACATGTATTTCCATCCTGCGAGATCACTTTTACTGCTGCAGTTCCCGGTCTTCGGATCTGTATGCAAATTCATATTTTCGCAGACCACTCTGTGAAAGTCGAGAAAATCTTTTTCGTGTAGCCGGAAGATTTCTTGCGATAGAAGCTGAGTAGAAACGTCGTTGATGCTTATTTATCTAATCCTTGTATTTCGCAAATTCTCATGCATGATTAAAACGTTGTTGTGTATTGCTTTATGATTGCTTTCGCAACCACTTGTCTACTTTATGGGTAGTAATTTGCTGGATAGAAACGGATTTCACACCGTCGTAAATGCGCGTATGCGTTTGCTATAAAGTATAAAGTGATAAGAGGACGTTATTCGTTTTCACGTGTAACGCATTCGATTTAAAATCCGCATTGAAAGTTTGACTACATATTAGAAGTTCAATTTACAAAAATGCAAATTTTGCGAAAGAGAAATTTTAATATTAACAGAAGCCAAATTCCTGGTTGAAAAATGTACAGTGTTTACCAGTTGTGTTGGAAAGTTACAGTCTGAAGGTTCATAATTTTTCCATTCGGAGATTCGACTCTTCGGACGAGGATCACGGGACCTCCGATTTTTGGGACGCCATAAAATGATTACCGACATTCGAATAAATCGTAGAAAGCGTTATAAATCCCTGTTAGGACCGTTCGTTATCCGGCTGGCGTCTAACGCGGACGACAGCCGCTTTCGATACGCGAATGTGTTTATTATGTAAGCGGGGAACAACAAGAGAGAGAGAAGAAATTACATGACCGTTATGTAACTGGATTACTTCAGCACGTGGACTTGTGAAACGTCGACGGCAGGTTGAACGGGGAACGCGCTGCCGCAGTCGCCGATGATGTTAAACGAACACCTTGATTATGAGATTCGCAAACGAACGGGGAACTTCAGGCCACGAAAATACTGCCAGATTAATTCGTAAATAAAATATTGGATCAGGCTGATGGATATATACAGGTCAGATTGATGAAGTTCACGTTACTAACACTATCAAAGGACATTGGTTTTTCAAAGACCTATTTGTGTTTCAAGGAAATAAATAATTTCAGCGAAACAAATATTCATTTATAAACAAATTCTTGTATCAACATTCATTTACAAACGAATTCATGTGTGTTAATATTCATCTTCAAATAAATTGGTGAATCAATGTTTATTTCCAAACAAATTCATGTGCCAATATTTATTTCCAAACAATTTCGTGTACCGATATTCGTTTACGAACGAAGTTATGCATAATTTACAAACAAATTTATTTATCAAATATTCATTTACAAGAATTTATGCAGTCGCGAAACAGGACGCATTTGCGATATGTGCAAATATCTGAAATATTGAAAAACGTGCGCATTAACATTTTTTATTCATTCTCATCAGAAAAATGAAAATTTCCATAATGATCTGGAGTAATGGTCTATAGCAAAAGTTATAGTAAATATTTGCTTTGAATCAAATTTATATCAACTAGTTCTCGCGAATTTTACTTTTCTATAAGTTAACGCCTAGACATTTCAGGAGACTTTCTTATCCGAAGATTTATTTTTGTAATATCCTGATACCAAAACACACTATTATCTAAAAATTTTATTCAAGTTTTCCACTAGGCGATAGTATATATAAATAATACAATGATTAGATAATAGAACGTCTGGATAAAAGAATATTGTGAAAATAAATATTCGGATAACGGAGTCTTTATTGTATCAGTTCCTTGCAATTAATTTAGATTTTCAATTTTAATTCTAAATCGTTTCTAAAATCTTTCAATTATCTAAAAAACATCAGCTAATGTTATCTACGTATTTCGAGCTATATGCTTGATTTTAGGACGGAAGACAATTTTATTCTCTTAACAACAATATTAAATACATTAAATGCAGAAAACCAGCCCTAAAAATTCTAAATTAAAGCCCTAGATTAATTAAACTGAAACTGGAAAGATAAAATTTATCATAGTGAACAGTATATTTTAACTCTTTAACATCCTAAACGTCCCAGTGAAATTCAATTCAATAATTTTAAATTGCAAGTAACAGTAAAATTAAATAGAAGTATTTTAGTAAACTAGTCCCTCTAACATCTCCAAAAAATTGAAGTCGTTCGGTCCAATTTTCAAGAGGTTATTAGATTTCGTAAGATACGCGAATACCTTAGACTGTCGCTGTGTACACAACTATGAAGAAAATTGTGCGGCAAGTAGCTGCGGATATGCAAAGTCAACATCATCGCGGACGTCATTCATTATCCGCGCGGTTAATGAAAATTCCGCGACAATTCCGCGAAACAATTGGATTTTCCGGTGCATTAGAGCAGAGTTCAAGGCTTCGTAATAAGTTAAAGCGGTGTGCTTTTTTACAGGCCGGTTGCTCTGATAACAGTTCAAATAGTATGCCGTCCGTGGAAACCACGAAAATCCGGGACACCGAGGTCAAGCAAACGCTAAAGTCTGCCGGTGCGGACGAGAATTTACGGTGTTTGCTAATGGAAACACGGAATCGCGAAATCGCGCGGAAATGAAAAGCGAGACGTATCAATTTCCGCGCGTACAAGACCCCGTAAACGTGACACGTATTATTATTTACTGGCAAGGATCGGTTCTTAATTGGAGTGTTCTCACGAAACCGTCGCGGCGCACGCAATCGTTCTCGCTACGATCACGTTGTTTTCGAAACCGGAAGCCACTCGCTCTAATTAGATTCTCGTATACCAGTTTTCGAGTTTGCTTTGCATCACTTCCCTAAAATTAATCTGTCTCTTCACTCGTCGAAGATGTAATAATTAAAATATGTCATTGAAGTATCTTCCGTTTTACTTTGTCCTCTGACCAAACAACTTCTGTGATAGCATATTTTATTACAGAATTTATTCTCTTTATTCTGTAATATCACACATATTTTATCGTTGCGTTTGTCGACAATTTATTAACAATTGATGCTATCATTAAAGAGATTAATGCAAACATAAAAAGCACACTTTCTGGCGAAACCCATTTTCTTCTGTTTAATAACATTTAGATTCGAACGATAAACTCAGATTTCCACAGATTCATTTATAACCACCAACGGCAATAAAATGCCGACTTTGTTGTATCTACCGTTCGTAAGAATGTTAAAGGAAAGATTGGATAACATCAGATGTTGGATAGATTTATTAAGTTATCCTGAAATAAATTAGAACTTTCTAGTCTATTGTAGGACCATCTTGCATTAGACATTTATGCATATATTTATTATGCAACGTACCATATATAAACGTAAATGTCTCTCTAAAATTTAATATCTCGTTTAATTGCTATCGTGAGTTATGTTTTGATAAGCATTGCGATGGAAAGGAATAGTTTCGTGTGAACTTCAAACGGGACGTGATACGGTACAAACTGTGCATTATATTCAACTGTGTAATTGATCTTGAAAAATAGTATCGTTTACTATTAATTTAGTGAAGGATACGTAAATCGCGTGAAATTTTATTTTATTTCAATGTGCGGCTATTTTATTGTTTGATTTTATTCAACAGATTTAATGCCAGAGAATCGTTCTATGATTTCACATAATTCGCGATCCACTATTATCTCACGGCCTGATAAAATTATTTCAGTCGTATATATCAGATACCGATCAATCCACGGCGATTAATAGGCTTTCCTCGCCTAGAATCCTATTATGGGAGTGCTCCGGCGCGGCGCTACCAGGGCCTACTTAGGCTGTGTCGCCGGTAGCATTGCCGGAGTTGCAAATGAGGCCTCCTTAAGAAGTCTCGGAAAGGTCAGAAGTCTGCACGTTTCGGCTCCCGACCGATTGCTTTTTAATTTTATGCACGCGAAACGTGACCAAGCTTGTCTTCTAAGCGGCAGAGGTCTTCCGGGCGCTGAGTAATGTGTGTTGACTTCTGTTCAACACGAACGTACCGAATCGAAAGTCCCCTTACGGTGAACAATCTCACGGGAATATTTCATGAGGTTCGTAAACAAACATTTCGTCGGAAATACTTTGCCCCGCGAAAACACGTTCCGCTCTTGCCAATAATATTTTCAAATAAGCGAACGACAAACAATTTACGTTGCCTGTTAGCGGTGTTCTCGGTCTTGCGATATACAGTCGTGGACAAATGTGCTAGATGATGAAAAAAAGACAATCAATATTTATACGGTACATAGGACACAGTGTATCGAGTAAAAAAGTCTTGTGAACATAGTTAAAAAAGTCCACCGTTCTCGAGATCTAAAGATTTCGATTTGCTAGCATCGTGACTGATATTTTTGCTTCCATCGTAAGCGATGTTTACTTCAGTGATCATAAATCGTGCTCTGAATGTCCTCATTCAATTGCCGACAGTAGATCTCATCGGGAGTCAGACAATTGTGAATCAGCGATTCTGGATGTTAATAGTATTACACGGTTATTGTCAATCATCATGCTGCAACACGAAAACGTTTATATATCAGGAACAGTTAACTTATTTTGACTCATCTTTATTAAGCTTATCCCATATACCATATAAATATTGACTGCTTTTTTTAACACCCTGTATGTGACCACATTTCAAACATTTCTAAAATTGCACCAAACGATTACTATTTTGTTGAGACGATAACAAATTTGTTCGCAAATTTTTTCAAACATTGCAATTGGGTGGACTATAAAAAAAGTTCCTCAATTTTTTTTATCCGAGAATAAATAAAAATTTTAAAGTATGCAACTGTTAGGTATCTGTAGCTCACATGTGTTCAAAAAATTTCGTCGAATTTGGTCGATTGTGCTGCGTAATACAAACAACTAAAGATTACGAAAATCGCATTGTTTCACGACTTTTGGAATTTTGTTATCTTTCGATGCCTGTCACTTGTTTGTACGTCAATCAATTTTGATAAAATGTTCAGCATGCATATAAATCATCGAGACCTAAAAGTGCATCGTTGAATTTTTATATATGCTCGGATAAACAAATTGAAAAACGTGAATTTTTTTTAATAATTTTTGTCTAGTAATCTAGTTTCTCCGACATCTCGAAACATTTAAATCGTTTAGTTCAATTTTAAGGAAGTTATTCTCTTTTAAAGGGTGACCATATACTAGGTGTCCAAATCGAAGCAGACCACTTAAATATCTTCCTTGCTTTTAATTATAGGACAACCGCTCATGGCTCATTTCGAATAGTTTTTAGATAGTAATATTGTGGAAGAACAAATTATTTCCCAAGTAATACTTTTAAATTATTTTATAATTTCATAAAATTTTTAATAGTTGAACTCATCTTTAGATGAGTCAAAAGTCAACTCTGAGAGAAAGGTCATGCTACAAGCATCTACATATGAATTTTTGTATCTGCTATAAGTTGCAATAGATTGAATAAAATATTCAAAATGTGGTATACATAATTATCGGAAAGATAAGGGACATATTTCGGTGGCCTGCTTCGGCCTGCATACCTTCGATATTTGTTTGCGACTTTACGGCCGTGGTCGAATGCGTTTCTGGAGGTATTTCTTCTGTTCAATCTCCGTTACGTGACGTGACCGTCGACGACGACGTTAATCGCACGATAGAGTCTCGGCAGAAATCAGCAGCGTGACACAATCGATCTTCTTATCGGTGATCAGGTTCTAAAATTATCGGCCGCGCTACGTATCTAGTAAATCTTTCTGGAGTGATAAAACGACAATTGATAGGCAGCTAAAGTAAACGTTTCAGGAAATAGTTTTGAGCAGTTTGTTCACTGTAATTAAGGGCTCATTTAATACAAAAAATATTCAGTTTTTTATGATTACATTAACGATTAAGTGACAATGGATTTTGTTAGATTATTTCATGAATTCTCTTCGTATTATCGTAAAATAAATACGTTGTGTAAATCGGTTTAAGAAAGTAGTTGCATTGCAATCCCTTTATTGAAGTACGAAACGAATGAGGACGAAACAATTATCGATAATTCTGAATTGAAAGTGACTTTATGTAAGATGGCAGATGCGAGGTGGTTTCAATTACATAGGGTTGAAATGAGAACGTTTTAAATGACACAATTACATAAACTAAATATAGAATCGAAAATAATATTTTAAAGAACATTGCGTCATATTTGCGACATGTATCGAACGAAGTATTTAAATGAATCAACAGAAATTCGACATGAATAAAAAAGTGACGTAGGTTATACAGAAAAAAAAATGAAAGTAAATTTGGTTGCATAAATAAATGAAAGATCACCATTGTATACTCGGCGACGACGAAAGGCAGACATCGGAGGATAAAATATTTAAATCAGCCACGAATTGAATAATACTGATGCTATTTTGCAAACTGCAAGCATAAAAATGATATTAAATGAGTTCGAAAACGATTGAGTTCGAAAACGATTGAGTTCGACGAACGGACTTTAAACGGGGAATTATTTAAATTGGACGGGATATATGCAAACCAAATAATCCTAAGTAATGTTTAGCATTTTATTCACAAAACTGCTACAGAAATAACTTATTTGAATTTTGTTGATTGGATAAATTAAGAAGAACTGCAGCAGGTTTGTTGCTAACCAATAAACTCGTCTGCAAAACGAAATGTTTGAGCCGCAGAAAAAAAAGATTCATATTCATTCACCCTGAGGTGATTCTAAATGTTTTTCTCACGAGAGTGCTACCGAAAAAATTATTTACACTTGTTGCACGGATAAATGAAGAACCATTGCATACGTGCCAACCAGCAGTCGGACTGTGCAGAACAAAATATGTGAATCGAACAAGCAAACGAATTCTAAATATAGCAAAATAATTGAACCGCATTTTAAAGATTTTTATTTCAAAAGTGCTATACAAAATTATTTAAATTTGCTTTCAGTAACTGAAACAAACAAGCGGGCTCCGCGGAACATAATATTTGAAGATAACAGAGAAAATACTAAATAGATCACCTTGAGGCAGTTTTGTGCAAAATCAATTACATGGATAAACGAAGAAGAAACATTCCAAACATATCGCTGACAAGCAATCGAACTCTGCAGATTATAATGTTTCAACATAATAAGAGAAATTCGAAAATAAGCATTTTCGAGTAATTGGTCCCGCAGAAATGGCATTGAAAAAATGAGAAACAAATTCGATCGAAGAGAGAAGTTAAAAATAACGAATATTGACGCTGCGAGCGGGAGTCGGGCACAGCGAAGTATCGAAGTCGGTCAGCAGAAATTCGATGGGACTCGGATGGAAACAGGCTGGAGAGCTACCGGATCGGTGCGAAGTGGGTAACCGTAGACAGTCCCGTGAAAGGTTGATGGACCACGTAACAATCGCTTTCGAAGTTACGTCACGTCGCTCGGTTTTCGATTTCGACCTATAACAACGATCGGGCCCGCCGACGATTTCGTCAATCTCAAATAGCGGGGTCTCGCCTCCGCAGCCGTCCGCGTTCGTTTCTTTCTTCCTCTTTTTGCTGTTGCCGTGGCGTCGCTAGCCGGCCGAGCCGCGGCGGCGTCGCGTCCGCGAAACGGCACAACGGTCGAAATCCAGTGAAAGTACACATTAATTGGTGAAACAGCGGTGCTCAACCGGGCGCCCCGGGGAAATGACTGTGGCTGCGGCCTGGCCAGAAATCTCCTACCATCGGAGAAGGCTCGTGTGCATAACGCCGAGTTTCCCCGCAACCAGTCCACTGTCACTTTCAAACCGGCAGCCCGACACAAAGGAACGAGCACCGGCAACGCGGCACGGTGTCCACAAAAATGGTTCACTGACAGACCATTGTAGAGGGACGAGCGATCTTTTTCGACACGGTTTTGACTATCGCTTGCACGTTTGCAACAAGCTCGACGATTTACCAAACTCCTTGTATCCTTCGAGGTGTTTAATGTGGCTATTAAAAACAATCCTGCGAGCTTGCCGTTTTCTGCAATTTTCATCGAAGAAGCGAGCAGGACTTGACTGTTCGGATTCGTGACCACTCGGGAAGATTCATGGTCAGTGTTTTGGAAAATCTGGAGAGACGCATCACGGTCAGTGGCCATTTTGAAAATCAACTGTGATTGTACATTATCGAAGACTTCTTGGAACTTTTAAAAAGTGTTTTGGCAAATCCTGAGAGAAGTACAACAGTTTGTTCGACCTGTTTGGAAGAATTGTGTTGGAATCCTTTTGAAAGCTCTTCGAAACTCTTGGAAAGTGTTCAGCCGTGCCCGGATTCGTCAAAGAATTTCGTGCGAGTGATTTAAACAGTTTTGGTGAAAAGTAGAACATCGGAAAGGCACTCGATAGCATTCAGATCGAATAGATCCGTACGGCTTCCTCGAACAAAACTGCGAATCCTTCAAGAATCTTGGTAGGACTGTGAAATACCTTGGAAAGCCGCGTTAGTCAGTCACGAATACAGGAGTGATGTCATCGGAATCATTTATACCTCGCTGGAGCTTTGGATGCGCGGGGAATGTTAACTCAGCTGCCAGCCGAATAATAATAATATCAATTGACCCTGCGGATTTATCTCGCGACGTCGCAGCTGGAGCCACGGTATAAAATCGGATCTCTTTGATCATATCACAGTCTATTTTTTCCGCTACTCCCGTGCAAACGCAGATCAAAGCGAAGCGAGGCGGAGCGAGAGAAGCGCGAGAGGAAACAGAGAAATAAAACCGCATTCGGGATCCAGCAGCGTGATTTCTTTCGCGGAGCAGCAGGATTACAGTGATCTAACCGCGGTCCGCGTCGATGACCACGGAACAATCTGCAGCTCGCCTTCTCGGCGGACTCTGATTTCCTCCCAGCGGCCCCAATCACGGTTGGGTATCTAATCGCCAGACAGAACGGCGGACCTCGAGCGTTAGACGAACGAGAAAAAGTGACGCGCGACCGGCCGGTCACCATTAAATAACACGGAGACGACAGATTCCGAAGAGAAAGGATCCGTGCGCTGAAAAATAATCTGCCTGAAATGTCAACTGGCCGGTTGACTTCTGATTCGGCAGAAGCGAAGCTAACGAGGTCGAGCTAATAAACAAACGGCGTCACGAGCAAAGTAGCTCTCGCCGCGAACAACCACGTGGAGACCGTGAGTAGGTGAAATAACAGTTTCCGGAAACTCGCGCTCGAAATACTCCGCTGAATGAGCAATTCTCCAGCACCGCTTTCGTCCATGCCTACCGCGCGACCGGTGCACGGTCGGAACAACTTGGCGGGAAAACTTTGCGAGGCCATAAAACCACCCTCGAAGACACGATAATCGATCTTCAGTTTTGTCGAAAAATCATCCGTTGAATCTCTTCGACAGTGTCGATCGTTGGTTCGAGAGTCCGTGTCGGAAGCGGGAGGCAACCAGCATGCAAAGAAGGAGAGCTTTTTCCGGCTAATTAACCCGGTGTGATGGATTACACGTTGTTCCGCGGAAGTTACCGTTCGTTTTTCCATTCGTGACGCGACGCGCGTATCCCTCGAGGCTAACTCGAGAGGGAAGATATCGAGGTGAATGTGGCGGAAGTCCAGGGAATCGAAAGTGAAAACCGTGCCACCATGTTGGCGTTGGTGTCAGGCATCATATCCACCTTGTTCCTGGAGGGTGAGAAGGTGGTCACGGGACAGGAGAAATATAACATGGCAACGTTCATGGTCCTGTTTCTGCTAATCACTATCGAGGTGGTCGTCGTCAAAGTGGTCACAGCCGACATGGAGCGCGACGAGGACAGTCACTCGGGTCTGAGAGCTGCCGCTACCTTTTTCGATCGAGAGGATTAATTTTAGCTTAGCGCGTCATCCAGAAGTCAACCGCGCGTTTGTTTGCAATTTTGATTATCAAAATACCGTCGATGATCTGCAATTTAATCGTCCGTGTAACATGATTTGCAAGTCGATGTAGGTAAATTATTTTTCCAAGCTTTTTATTACTATTTGTGCCAAATCGATACTTCCGGGAAACGATATCGAGATGTTGGCAAGTCGATCAAGATTCCGTTCAAAATTTTCGCGGGCGGATTCGCGACACGTTGCGGGGAGTTCGATCGTTCCGGCGGGTCGTTCCGAGCCCGGTTCTTCTGGATGCTAATGTTCCTGTAGCGTGACAAGCGAATGAAAGTGGAATGCCGAGCGAGTCGGTTTCGGCCAGCGGAACGAGTGCTGTCGGCATGCGAAATCACACTACGCGGAATAATTAGGGGATCCTGCTGGGCTGAATCACTTAGCGGGTCGGTGACAGTGTCCGACACTGTTGAATTACCTCGGCGCCGATCGAAATTGTCGCTGCGACGACTGCAGCGCAAAATTGCATTTTTAATTGGCCGGCTGCAAAGATAATGTTGTAATCCGTTACGAATGTACTGCGGCGTTTTACGTGGCCTGAAATTTCCACCCTCGGCTGGCAATTAATTTTAATTGGTTTGTCAATTCATTGCATTCACTTTTTATCTGAGCGCGGATAAAACAGAAAATTTATTGAACCTGCATTAAGATTTTCATTGTTTTTTAAAGACCAGAAACGAAATTGTAACAAAAAAATAGTACGTACACGGTGCCAGGTTGCTTTTATTTTTGGAGCAGTTTTTGGTTCGGAGTGAATACTGAAAATGCTGGTAGAAAAAACGTTTGAACTTAAATTAGTCGTATCATATTATCAACACGAGTAGATACGACTGTTAAAAAAATGTTTGATCATTTTCGATATTCATAATTCATAAAGTAAGATATAAAACAGTGTCCTGACACTTTAAATATTAAACTGCGATTTTTATCGCGCAATTGTCGCATGCAAAGGCAGAGAAATTTTCTATCTAATCCAAACGTATGAAATTTAAAATAATTACGATAAAAAATACTTATTTTACGGAAAGATCCGTAATTACATAACTGCATGACAACTCCGAATTCTTAATGATCAACCATGAATCTTCTTTTTACTGCTATTTCCGTAGTTAATGACTGTATAATATCATGATGATTTGTTGAACACGTTGTCGACCACCTTAATTTATTTCACATTGTCAAAGAAACGGCGCTCAATGGTCGATTATTATAAAAAGCGATCTTACGTCATTACTGAGCGGAATGATCTTTTTTTCAAAGAAAATCACTCGAGGCCTATTATAACGAGATCCAACGTAACGCAAAGCGTGCGAAGTAATTTTTGGAAACGTCATTTCACAACTTTCGACCAGTACCTGCAAGAAAATCCAGGATTTCCAACATCTTAAACAAAAGATGTCTCTCTCTCTCTCTTGACCCAATTATAATAAAATTATTCCGTTTGAAAAGGTGTACCAATACTTTCTACACCGACAGTACGTACTAGGCAGCGATGAATAGTTACACAAATATTTTCAATTTATAAAGTTTTTTTCTTAATCTTGTCCTTTTGTTAATTGTTATCGACCACTGTGCGTCATCTTGAGATCGCCAAGCCGATCGATCGGAAATTGGAATTCATTTCTTCGAGACTCGCGAGGACTCTCTTTCGATATCAAGAGCGTGAGATGCGTGGGGCAGCGAGGAAAGCAGGTCAAAACGCAACCAAACCGTGTAAAATAGTAGGAAACGTCGAGGAGAAAACGAGGCTTGTCTTCCTGGTTCTCGGCTTACGATCATGCTCGCACCACGGGAGAGACGGGAATCCATGCGCGAGACGGCTATTAACCGCGTAATCCGTCGAACCCGCATGAATAATTGATCGCACGCGTGTTCGCCGCGACCGAGACCGGCGCGAACAATGAACAAAAGTCGACGCGCCAAGGATGACAGTCGCGTCGCGCGTCGTTTCGCAAGTTGCAACGGAAGCAAAAGGTGTCGTCGGCCATCCGGCGAGCAAGTTGATCGGCACCCATCGTTTTCTCCTTCGAAACGTTCGTTAAAATAGTTCGCCGTCATTAAAGCGGAAGACCGACCAAGCCCGGGAGAAGAAAATTCAGTTCTATTTTGTTATTTCTTATTCGGCTTGGACGGTCTGTCTGTCTGCTGATGAATTTACAACCGCACTTACATGAATCAATGTCAGCGTTCGCAAGATTATACGAAACAGGATAAAAATTGTGATCCATTAAACTATCTCAGAGATAAGGATAATTGTTAGGTTCGTTATTTAAAGAAGCAATTACAAAGCCATTTCTTGTTGCACAAAGTCATTGAGAGATATATTAACCATTAACCGGACTGTCAATTGCTGACAGTTATTGTTTCAGTAATCACTGTATGTACCCAAATTAGAAAGTGCAAATAAATTTGCGTCGAAGTAGTGCAAACTTAACCGCAAAGTTAAATAGAGGGTCGTATGAATTTTTAAATAATTACATTAACCCGTATTCACGATGACACATTTGAAGTTGCACGGGGCCGTTGCGGCCATCATAATCCGGTTAAAGGTTAATAACTACCGGAAGAGAGGTAGAGTTAAAGACAGGCAATCGCCATGAAATGCGGCGGGCATGAGAGTAGTGAATTTCTTATATAACGATTGGATGGTACGCTGCGTTAGATAATACACGTTAGACTACGATAAATTACGTTTGGGTTAGATAATAGAAACTCATTTCTGTAGCCGCGAAAAGGATTGCTGGTGAGAAAGTGGGTTAGAGATTGCGGAGCTTCATATTTTGATCGGAATCGATTTCAAATTGCATCGGTCGCAATGTGATCGGATGCAGATGTGTGCGGTTTGGGTTGCGATTATTGTGATTTAGGGATGAGTTTAGTAAATCGTGGAAACTGGATGAATGACTATACAGTTATAATCGTCGTTGCCATTGAAAGGTTTTAAGTTAATCGTCGATATGTAGAAGACTATTAAAATATTGATGGTGTGTGTGCGTGTGTGCTCTCGATGCATAGAGCTCGTAAATGATCGCGACCGTCGCAGGAGCGGATCGGCGGTATCGATGTTACCGAATATCGAATAATTTCGTGTCTTCGATTCGATTAATCACCGGTTGAAACATCTTCTTATAGAAGCCGTTGCGCAACCGAGCGGTCCAGGAAAGTCGGCTGGATTAAACACAAGAAAGCATTTCGAAAGCGTATTTATTTAAACCCGTTATTGCGTAACGCGGCGTTACATGCGCTCGGTTACAAGCAGAGGTTACGACGCGCGTAAGTTTCGATTTAGAACGCGCGTGTCGCAGTTGGGCGTGCATGCAGTTAAACCGGCCGGCGCGCGATTGTTTGTACGCGATCATTGTAAATAAATGAAAACCGAACGATCGATAGCTGCGCAGCGATCGTCGAATAAAATTATCTTCGTCACACATGGCTCTCCGTTCTTTCAAACCTGAAAATGTCTTCGTTGCACAACGAGGCGCGGATCAAAAGTTATGCGAGCGGTTTCTGTTTGAAAAATAATTTCTGCGAATGGTTATTAACGATTGCGAATTCGGAACCTTGAATATTGATTTCGAAAGCGGTGAGGAGTCGACAGTCATCAAACGTCAAGTTTACTGACACTGAACCTATCATGTTCTAAAACTTACTAACGCGTGTTATTTTATAACAATTAAAAGATTGCATTCGTTCCGAACTTTCCATCATTTTCATTATAATATATGCGCGGGATAAGAAATTTGTTCGATTATTTCCTACGAAAGAGACTCTACAATTTGTGCAACTTTGGAGGAAAACATGTGAAACTGGTTATTTCACTCGGACCGGTTGGTTTAGTGTTAAGCAGACGACAATAAGATGAATATAGTAAGTGGTAAATAATATTTGATTCAATAGAGAGCTGTAGAAACTATATAGAATACTGCTTTTAATCGGCATCAAATATTCAATTAACCTCCGCACACCTGTAAAGGAGGGAGAACGGCGAGCAACAGGTGGCAATGCGTGAATAGTAGTACGCACTAGTCAGCAGCATATAAACTGCAGAACAATATAGGTAATCATTAAAAACAAGCAATACCAATTATATTAATTCCTCCCAGAAATTCACAAATATACAATTAACAATACTTATAATCATTCTTAGTTTTAGTCACTGGTTTCTAAAAATATATTTCTGCAGATACTTCTTGCAGACCTATTAACTTTTCCTTGTTCCTAATATAGTAGCAATGTGTTTTATTTAATTGGGTACAAATTGCCCAGTAACTTCAATTAGAAGAATAAATGGCAGCAAGGTATCAATTAACCTGCTGATATTACGTAAACTTTTACCTTCGGTCGTTGATACGATCGAGTGTAATAAGACAATGTGAAGGTACTTACCTTATGAACATTGCAATTTAGCAGCAGGCAACAATTGAAATATGAACACTGATTAACAAGTAACAAGCACCGTGGAGTGAATAATAAATGCCCAGTGAAAATACCACCTACATACTGTCGATTAACTGGCTATCGACTGCCGTAGCCAGACACGGTTACTTAACGCTAATCAGTAAACATCGGAGACCCTATGAATGATTCATATGAAAGAATGACTCACGTTTTACCTTCCGATCCCAGTGTCATCTCTGCAGTGCATTGTATTCCACTTTACAGAAAGCCAGGGGGCTCGAAGGAAGACGGGGACTGGCAGATACCAGTCGACGAAAATCGTTGCGCGTGCTGTCTGAAGCCGTTCGTGCTGACTCGCGGGGTCCGCTGCGAGGACTGCGGCGCGAGATCCTGCAGGAAGGGCTGCTGTCGCTGGAACCACACTGACAAGTCCTGGCGTTGCATCTTCTGTCGTCAGCAAAGGTTCCTAACAAAACCGTATTCAACAATAACGCGTTGAGTGCCGCGTCGGTCGCGTATCGGTAACGCTCGTTATTGGCTAGTTTTTAAGTGGGTACTTCTAGTGCAAAGTGCGTTTTTCTTTAACATTATTTGAGATCTTTCCGTGAGGTTTCAACAACGTTTACCAATTTTTTGGTTAAAAAAAATTAAGAAGACATTCTTCGAGCAGATGCAAAAATATAAATTTTAATTTTATTGTCAGTATACGCTTCACCGTGATACATTTAAACTCTCTAGTTTAAATGGTAGTTACTTAAGGTGCTAATTACTAGACTGTGGATTTTTGAGCAAAATAAAAATTGTCAACATCGATTACAATAATATAAACTAAATAGCCAGATGCTCCATCGTGTAATAATCTTAATAGTTTAAAAATTATACATTGACAGCTTCAAATTCTTTTAATCCTCTTTATTTTACTTTACAATTACTCAATTTTGACATAAATTGCTAAAATCCACAATCTATTAATTATATTTTTAAGGTGGTTCTTAAAACCATAGCGCGCGGGATACTTCCTCAGTTTAGAATCATAGAATACGACTTTGCAGTGATAGGTTCGGTGTTAACACTTGAAGTGAATTAAATAGTGGAACGGGCAGTTACTATGACGGCTGGCCCCTTTCTTTCGAAAACAGGTATATCACGTTGCGCACGGTTTCGAAGCGATCCATTCGCGATGAACTCCTCCTAACGACCTACCGAATAATAATTCGCGGAGTAACTGTACACTAAAACGTTACTTAATTATCGCCAGAAAACATTCTAACGGTGCTTTAATGAGAAAATACTTTGCCAGGCACTGGTTAAATAAAACCGAGGCTGCCAACGGATCGATCGAGGGGAAGGATCTACACCGATACTTCAATACGGCTAAATCACGGGTCTACGTTGCAGGTTTGTTTCGAAATTTCATTATCCGATATAATTATGATCTGTATTCAATAAGCGATCCCGCTGTCAACCTATATGTATAGCAGGAAACCTCTAACGATCGTGAAATAAATTAGCGTTATTACATTGTAGAATTTTAAACCTAGATTCTTGATGAACAATTTAAATGCTCGTCACAAAGTAAAAAAGAGTATAGAGTGAATAAAATAAAATATTCGAATATCTTTTAAAACGGTATAAATTTTTGATAACTGGACTAAACGACTTGAATTTGTTGAAGTCAGTTGAAAGATTAATTTATATTATTGCAATGACTAGAATACTTCATCTACTTTTGCTGTTATTTTAAATGACAAAAATAAATCGAAAGTCACGTTCTTTCAACTTTTTTATCTAAGCGTATAACGAAAATTTAAAAACTGTGTTTTGTAAATCTTGACAATTTACATGCATGCTAAAAATTTTATTCTCAAGCTTTTTTTTTAAAAAGAAAGTCACTTTGGTCATTTTACAGTAAACTAGTTTCTCCAACATGTCTAAAAAATTCAAATCATGTAGTCCTTTTCTAGAAAAATTATTTTGAAGAATGTCCGAAAACTCCTTTTAGCTACTGTATATGAATAAACGTTCACGGATAGATAATAGCGACATGAATTATAATTGGATGACGCAATGGAAATTTAAAGACGTAGATATTTTTGTGGAGACTGAGAATGTAGGACTTACAAAATCCCGCCGCGACAGCAGGCTTACACAGGATGACAGCTTTCTAATGGGAAAGCAATATCCTTGAATACGACCTTGTGCGCATAACCGCAAGCTGCGGTATTGGTACGCCCAAAGCCTGAAAAAAAACAGGAAACTTTATTGGAAAAGAATAATTTCAACCATCATAAATTAAAAACTTTTCGCGATTCAAAATATACACTGAGCTCCCCGGAAAAATCTAATATTCCAAAACAGTTTTAGAACTATTTTATTTTTACTGCTACGCCCTTCTAAAAAACTTAGTTTCTTTTCAGAACACTGAAAATGCTTCACATGTGGTTATGCTTTATAAAATTTACAAGATTTAATTTATTGAGATATCTTCGTATTTTTATTACATTATACATGTGCTTGAATTTAGCAATTTATTCAATCATTTCCTACAAAAGACTTTATAGCTGAATTCGTCCCATGCTAATTAAAATGAAACAGTATAATAGAAAAAATATCCTTTTTTATTTATTCTTATGACTTTGTATTATATTTTTATATTATTTTATTTTTAGACTGCGGATTTTTTTGCGCATATTTGTTAAATTTATAGATTTCTATTTCTGTCGCATAAAATTCGCAGTCTGCATACTATAATTCAGGCACGGTCTGCAAATTGAATTGGTTAATAAAGAGGAATGACCAAAAGATATATAAAGGAATAACCATTTCCTGTAGTTAACATGGAAGATATTTCTGTCTCACAAAGAGATTCAAAGTTTTTTAAATATACCCTTATACACCGAATAATGATGCACCGACTTCTTCTATTCGCAGCGTCTCGCGAATGCTTGAATCGAAGATCATCTAGTTCAATGTCCTCCAATCTAAGTATCGTTTTCCGAGTGAAAACGGTAAGACGTGCCGCGAGAAATCGAAGAGGAGACAGAAGCTCGAGGATACGAAAATATCCATCGCGTCGTGGAAATCAATCGCAACGACGACGATCCGCGATCCCTTATAAATAATGCAGCCTCGAAGGCGGCGCAGGCTGGAACATTCCTACGAGTTCCTCTCTAATGCGGTCCCCGGTAAGAAACGACGGGAAAAATATTGTCCTGGGTCGCGGGCAAGCGGTAACACGGGCCGAGGACGACACCCGGTCAATTGTTCGTCCCTTCGGGCGAATTGATTTGCAGGTGGGAGTCCGTGGGCGCGGTGAATGATCGACGGATCGATGCACGCCGTGCATTCAGCGAAACGGAATTAATTGCGTCGCTCTGCGCGAAACATTCGAACGAGTTTTCACGGTTGTCGACCGACCGAGACCGAATCTCCGCGGAGCTTGCAAAATCGTTCGCGGGGGCTTCTGAAAGCGTCGACGGTAAGGGTCATCATTTTCGAGAGAACCTCGGAAGACCCTTTACTCTATAGAATTCTCGAAAACACGTTTTATTTGGATACAGTACACATTTCATGACTTGTTAACCGTAATTGTACCGACAGCGTTGGGCATCAATCAATTAAAATTGTTGACTTTATTAAATAATCAATGAAAATGTATTCATCGTCGAAAAGTCAAGGATTGAAGTAATAGATTGTTGAAATTAATTGTCAATAGTCGATTGATAGAGACAGGGCACATATTTATTATTTTATTATACTTTTGTATGAGGGGGGAGAGAAAATACTTGTCGTTAATTGAGAGTAATAATTAAAATGAATATAGGCGTTAATTATAATTAAGACCTTGTTTAGACATTTTATCATTTTTATTACGGTGTCTTCGAATTGAAAAAATTTGTTCAATCGCTTCATAAGTTGGTTCGTCAGTAATTAAACAATTTCAAAATTAAAAAAATGGGAGTTTACTACTAAAGAGTAAAAAAGGTCCCAATTTTCTAATTTCGATGACAACATTGCTTTAGAGTTGTAACATATTTTAATTACTTAGTTCAGTAACGTGTTAATGGAGTGTGCATACAGCTAACTCATGTCGAATCGAATGTACATTCGATAAAACAGAAGCATGGTAGTTAACGGTAAAGAGTAGTTTTTTTCTGCGCGTCGATGGCTTGTCTTAATTACAAGTGAACGCGAGCAACAAGTGCGATATTGATCAAACTGTTCTGTTTCTTGACGCTTCCTTTCTTCGCGATCAGAAGATTCTTCTAATTAAGCAAAAAAGTGATTAAACCTCGTCCAGGCTGTTCCGCTATTGTTACACGTATGTGAACGATACAATGGAGTATAGAGTACACAATCTATAGATAAGCGATCTCAAGAATTTATTTTTCACAGCCGAATCTCTACGATTCTATATCAATATCGTACTCACCATTGTCTGATACTTGTCATTATCTTATTCAACGAATTCTGGGATTTACATCGGTGACACCGTTATATTGTTGCCGATTGAAAAATTAACACGCTATCGCTACAATGCGTGTAAAGTATATCGTTTCAATTTACTGACCGATATCGAATTCTAAAAATAGATTTTCGAATAGCGACTCCATAAATGATTTTATGGAGTCGCTATTCGACTAGTATAGCCTACTAAACTATGAATTTTTTATATAAAAAAAAAAGAATTTAAAAAGCAAGTACTCTACATCAATTGCATGCGAAATGTATCAAGTACAATTTTATTCGTCCCTGAGACAGTTTTAATAATTAGCACACCAACGTTGTTACTATGAACGCACAAAATACGCAGTCGTTTAATTAATGAGTCAACCTTTGTTCGAACAATCTTTAATTCCAGTTATTAGTCCTGTCCTAATTGTCTCGATAGAGTAGGACAAAAAAGTGGGACTAAATTAGGTGAGTGTAGTTTCTCTGATCCGACAAAATGTTTAAAACGAGGCTTAAACGTTACACGAGCACGCGAGAGTCCGTGACACGCGCTGCCTGAGAAGACGAGCCGGAGAAAAAAATAAGATTATCCCGGACGACAGGCTGAGAAAGTCGCCGGCGAAATGTTAATTGACGTTGATTCCATTTTGCATGGCCCCGCGGGCCCATTGTGCCATCTCGGGCCGGAGGACGGGCGTCCTTGTTCACCGCCAGAAAAGTCGTGTAACGGAAGAGCAACAATAAGAACGGCCCGCAAAATATCTCACGCTGGAGTCCCCGTAATGCTCATTGTTCGCTGCACAACCTACGATCTTCCCCTGTGAATCGTATCAGACCGTTTGATCGAGAACGAGAGCCGCTCTAACGCCAGATAGCGAAGATACGACGGCCTCATCTCCGTGGAAACCGACTTTTCTTCTCCTCGGCGAAAAATTATCGCGTCGCAGCCGGATGCGATCTATTAGCCCTTTATCCGCTTTATTTATCATGGTAATACTGATTTATCAACATACACAGTTAATTGAGAATTTTATAATATTATTAATTTTAATTACGACACGACAACGCAGTCTCTGAGAATTTATTAAAACGGAACTGATGCACCGAGTAAATTAAAACCTCGCGAGTTCGTTTAGCGATCTTTTTTGGAGAACAGGCAAGATCTTTTTTGGGCGAAAATAATGACTCTGTGCGATGTCGTGGAGGTTCGATCAGGTTACGTACAGTAACGAGCAGAAACTATACACGCGACACATGTCTCATGAAATTGAAGATCATGTTACCAATTAGTTAACTAATCGGTTGGATTTGGGAGGTGAATGTGATTAATAATATTTAATGGTAACATTATAAATAAATGAAAATAAGCTATTACATAACGTTAATTACATTAACCTTCGGTGTAGTACTATCGCTTATCATGATATAAGCACGCGATGCTAAAACTATTATTAAATCGTTAAAAAGAAACAAGGAGTAAACGAGGACAGCTCTGTAAACGTAAAGACAGCTTCCGATAAATTATTGGTTGAGCATTTCTCGAGCTGTGAACGCGAAAATAGAAAATTTCTCTGCTCGAGAGAGCTCGCTGGAAGGCATCCAAATATCGAGGAAGCAATTAGGATTTAGCTGCCGTATGAACTGCGGGTCGAATCCGAAAGAAGTTCTTTGTGCCCTGGTGCGCATCAGGTTTCAGCGTCCGCTAACCACGGCCTATTCCAAGGATCAGTACTTTGGCCAAACATGGTCAGACGGCGTCGTGCCGAACACTTTTGTCTCTGCTCTTCGTTTTTCGCGGGCCGAAAAATGCGCGCTCGTTATTTCTTCTAGGAAACGAGCGGGGGCCGCGGAACAGCTCGCATTCCGTGCGGCAGCGGTTTCTGAAAACCAGATCCTCCGAGATTCAAGCCGAAACAGAAAAGCGAACGTCGATTTTTTCCGGTGGCGTACAGTGGAGCACGGTGCTGCGAACTAATTGGATCTGAAACCTTGTCCGTTTTGCCATCTGTTCGTCGGGATGTTGCGCTCAATGTCCAGGGACCCTTCTGTTCGAAGCAAAGTTATTTTTCAATATTTGAAACAATGTTTCGGATATGGTGGGAAATTTCGAACATGGCAAAAAAATTAAAATTGCAGAAAATTTACAGGGCGGACTGGAATTAGTAGTAAAACTGAAAAGGGGATGACTCTGCATTAAAAAAATCGACTTTTTTTACTGTGTTTGCAACATTATTTATTACGTATTATACAGTAAGAAGAATAGTAATTTTTTAACACTTGTACAGAGGGCGACTCATTTTTAATTTTTAAAAGTAATTTTCACTTGATATTTAATTTTTAAATGTAATTTTCACTTGACTTTTAATTTTGCTTTCACCTAAATTATATATTTAACTACAAGTTATCTAGAATTACAAAAACATCAATACAAGCTGCATTATGGATTTTGTGCATTTAAGAGATAACACAAAACGACAAAAAACATCTGAAAAATATAGTCACGCTATTTCTAAATAATTGAACCTATTAAGAGGAGAAACTAATTTCTAACTTCTGTTTCTTGCGAATGATATAGATTACTTTCGTTTTGCAAAAAGGTCTGCAGCCCAATCGTAACTGTAATATTAGAGTGCTACCATAATAAAAGTATAAAGTATACGTTTCAGTTAAATCACTTTATAGCAGTTCTCTCGGAACTGGAAAGACAGTGGTCATAAAATTACTGTAGTTTCACAATTAATCGAAAGCTTTAAAAATTTAATTGCAAACATTAACCCTTTTAGCGACGTCCGGAAGAGTTGTGTGTACTTGAGCGGAAAATATAAACCTGGGTGGTTGTATCTTAGCAAAATGTTAGAAAGAAATGACAAAAATTGTGTAAAGCTTAATAATTAGAGAATTCCGTCACCAACAACGATATATCGCGTTGCGTACACTCTTAATTAGGTCTCTTAATTTGCGCGGCACGTTTTTACGCAAGACTCTTTTTTAGGTGATAATTTATAACACTAGTTACTCGGTACTTTTTATAGGCAATAACAATTTACGCTATCTGAATTCGGATAAATTAGGAGCGGGTATATTTACGAAACTAGCGTTGGAGAGAAAATGTTTACGGGGGTAGATATTTTTGCTGGAGGTAAGACGTGTATCGAGGGTCAAAGGGAGCGTCCATGATCTTGAGGCGACGGCACGCCAGGATCGATTAGGGGAACAGCCTGGGGCCGGATTCCACTCGGTTTTCGGTCCCCTTGGAAGCGGAACTCGCGCGCGATCGGTCTCATTGTCTCCCGGGCCCGAGGTGGCGAACCTCAGTTCTGCTCCAGTACTCATGGGAGTAACATCGCGCACTCCCGTAATCCTTCTTTTCTGTCTTTCACCGGGTACCCGCGCCGTTACTCGAACACGGAGTCACCCGATCCACTATCATTTTCATCAGTCGCCGGGGCATCGCGTGATAGCCACGCTGATCGACGAGTGACCGGGGATCGTTCCGCGATGACCTATCGATCCAACTGATTGAATAGACGCGAGTGGTGCAAGGTGACGGTCACGGTTTCCACCGGGCGGGATCGCATTAATAATCGAGTAGCACGAAAACAGAGGATCGATTCCCATCAAACGGAAAAGGACACGTTCCGGTGAACTGGACTGGCATTCATTTATTCAGTTATTTTTGGTTTCAACGGTGCCGTTTTTCACAATAAGACACTTCGATGTATTGAACTGTGGTACTGTAGACTTTAATTCGTGCCTCATCTCATTACATTGCGAAGAGGATACATAAATCAGAATAAAGAATATGTGCTAATGAATGACTCGGTAGAACCTCGGAAAGAGTTATTCACGAGTCGATTGGGCAATTTAAAAAATATCAGACTCTGTAATACGTTCATTACCGCCCTCTGTTCTTGAAACAAGTTCCAGCTTCGCTGCATCCGCGGTAGATTTAGTATTCCGGATTTATATATCGGTTTAGTATTCAATTAGAAATGTCCAGATTCACGATACTCGTAAACGACAGTGTACGCGAAGTTTTTACGCAATGTGTGCTCCCATAATATTTTCAGCCGAATAATTGGCGATTTTATGCAATAACCGGCTCGCGTGTCGGCGCAGTGCGAAACAAACCGGCAAGGACGTCGACGGCCTGTGGGAAACACGCGAAAGTTGCGATACCTAATCAAGACTGAAAACGAGCATCGGTAAAAAAAAAACGCTCGGTGCCGGTTGCCACCGCTTCGGAGTAACTTCGCTGTGAACGGAAAGTGGGTACACGAGATTGGACGAGTCACAATGATCGTGCGACTCTGAGAATCCTCGCGGGGCTCCATTAAGAAGCGAGCGATCTAGACGAGAGGACTAGAATCTTCGAGGACGCAGGGTCTCGTTAATAATCCGGAGCAGTGATAGTTGGATATTTTACAATCTATAGTTGAACAATGTTGTGCGCGGGATGGGAAGGATAAAAGTTGCGAGAAGAATGGCTGGGACTGCGCAAAGAGGTCCGCGCGATCCAAAGGATTCCCGAAGTGAAGCGTAAAGAATTCGCTGGAATGTCGCTGTTGGAAATCGCGGAAAGCAAATTCGAGACCAAATCTGGAAGACGGAGAGTAATCTTGCACTAGGATCTGGTCTACCGGAGACTCTTTCCATAAAAAGGGATTCTTGCGTCGGTGAAACCGACGAGCCAACGAGAAAATAAGATCCCCTGAAAGTTTCAACGAGTTCTGTCACCGCCGGCGGAACAACAGGAAACAAATTTGGAGAATCGAGGATGACGTCGATCATTCGACGGCGACAGAGGTAGAAGTTGAACGTTCTGGAAGATTGAGGAGAACTCGAGCCAAGTTTGGAATCCGATAATCGATCTTGTTCAACTGCGATCCATGTAAGTTGCGCCAGATTCCACGAGCTCGTTCGGAGAAACAATTCTGGATCTAGAGCATAGATCCTCGGGACCAATCCTGGATTGTAGTCTTTTCAACCCTGCCAATTGACAGTCAGATCATATCTGCTGGATGCGCGGATTTCTAAGGGAAACGTATAAAACTGATTTCGAGAGAAAAATCATTGGAATGTCCTGAGGCAATGAAACGTTCTAAGGGATTTAAAAGGAATCAGCTGAGTTTGTAATCAAGAGAAAGATCTTGGACACTGGAAGCCTTTCAAACAGCATCAAGTAGTCTGCCGTCGAAGTTGAGAAAGTTCGAAGTTAGCCACAGGCGATGTATAATTGAAGATTCAGGTGACACTAGGTTTTATCGGGCAACAGATTGATTGACCGTAGTAATCTGCTTAGATTACAATAATGTCGATAAACGTTTAAAGATAATCTTCGATCGTCGAGGTTGAAGTTTGAAATTACTTAGAAGTAATGTAAGAATTAGATGCCCGGGCTTCCACTTAAATGGTATTCAGTTTTCTTTCAAGCTGTGTAGATACTTGAGTACAAAAATTTTCACGAAACCAATCGTAGGAATAATCTTTAGACATAGTCTTCAATCACTTAATAGCCGAACGAAAATCATGCATAAAGCTAGCCATTTAAAACAGCAGTGGATTCGAAGATTAAAACCGTTTCTTTAGGATGGAAGTAAATAACATTTGAGCGCAGCAATTTTAACGACTGTAACAATCATGGGAAGAATCTTGGTCACCTAGAAACCAATTAAAGTGCACCAGATCGCGCAGGATACTTAGCTGGGACGATCTACTGCGACCTGGATATAAGTACACAGTCGCTGTCAGAAGGTTGAGGCCTTGAACTACAGCTTTCCTCGATCCTCCGGACCCTGTCAGAGCGAAAGAGAGTGAGAAAAAGAGAAAGAGAGAGAAAGAGAGAGAGAGAGGGAGAGAGAAAGAGGGAGAGAAAGAGAAAGAAGGAGAAAGAGAGAAAGACCGTGGACTGGCAACGGCATGGTAGACCGTGCAGAATATCCTCGAGCGAGGATGAACGTGTGCCCGCGCCTCCGTGATAACTGATAAATGTATACCGGTCTTGCGGTACCCGCTAAGAGAATGCGGTTACAAACACGATGGAAAAAAAGGAATACGCCGGTAGATCTTTAATGGTTGTCGATACTTTCGTTTAGAAAGCGCTCGGCCGTGTCAGTTGGACAGGGATTCGCGATCGCGGTGCATCGTTCGTCGCGAAACTGCGTGACGCGCGCGGCCCGGTGCGCGCTCGAACTCGATTTTTCGGGGCCCCGATCGGGACCGTGTTTTCGAAACATGTAAAACGGCGATGCGGCACGCCGGACGAAGAAACGTCGTGCTTGACGAGAGAAAGTTTTTGCCGCATGAATGAGTAAGTTTTTTTTCATTTTCTTCTTGATCTTTCTTTTATTTTTCCGAGGGGAACTCGTCCGTTTAACGCCGTACGCGCGACGCAGAATTTAATTGGCGGTGGAAATAAGGTGAATTCGAGAGGCTGCTACCGATTGCAGTCTCGTGTCGCATCGGCCGGTCGATTCGCTCTTTTTAAGGATCTTCCGAGGCCATTTCTTGTTCTGGTCTATTTAATGCCGCGCGTAGAACGGTTCCCCATGTATCTTATCCAAGTGTCGCCGCACCCGGGAATATTTATGTGCCGCTCTGATAAGGTGGAAGTTATGTTAATGTCGCACCGGGGCCCTCCTATCCGATGACCCACTTTAAAATGACAACGTATGAACAGCTGTTTTCTGCTGCATCGGGCCGCCTTCGGAACTCGGTGTAATCGTTTTTCCATACACCGTCTGTAGAAAGTTTGCCGTTGGTTTATATAGTCCCGCTGTAAATTCGTCTTCCAATAACAATGAAAATTTAGGAGAAAAGCAAGCATCGTTTCTACATATTTCTCAATCTTTAAAAGAATCTTCAGAAGAATGTAATAGAATCGCAGATTATGTAAATAGTTTAGTATAATGTTGGTCACGGTCGAACGACGTGATGTTCGATCCTTAAAATACAGATGAAAGTTAGAAAATTAACTCTGGAGTTAACCCTCTCTACAGAAGACCGCTTCATTGGCAATTCAATGAAATTAGTGACAAACTTACAAACGTGACAAACATTATCCAAAATAGACAACTGCGGATTTCTGCAGAGAAACAAGAGTTTTTTTAGAGCAATTAAGAACGCTGATCCAAATTTTTTATTGACACTGTACACGTATGTCAGGGTGTATGAAGCGACCTGTACATGCAAATATCTTTACAGGAGTGGAAAATGCAGCTGCCAGCTCGGGCCTGGCTGCGGCCCGTCCGAAAGAAGAGGCGAGCGCGATGGAAACCGTCCGAGACTTCATTGAAAAGATCGTGGAGGGTCTGATCGGAAAGGTGGACGACGCGTCGATCGGTCGACTGTACAATCATCCTGCATGTAAGTTAAAAAGTTACGGCTTGCTCCATATTTCTCTTCCTCCCTTCTGAACGTTAACCCTAAAAAGATCTTATCTAGCACCCGATAAGTCGTACTTGAACGTAGCATTAACACATGTGCGGGTCAAAGTACACAATGCATGGCAGTGACCTAAAGAAAATTTGTATAATAATTATGCAAAAGTCATTCAAGATATAATTCACATGCTTTCCATATCGTTCATGTGACAAACAAAATTTTTACATGCCAGGTGCTAAAAGTCAATGCCAAAATTGTCCACGAAATGAATAAAACTGAGAGTAATGACTTAAACCTTTTAACTCTTTTGCATTTTAAACATAGTCTGTCCGAATATATCTCAATAAAAATAGATTTTGAAAACTGATTAGAATTATAACGGAACGTGTTAAACGTTCATAATTGAATAGAATAAAATCCACGATCTAATGTATTGCTGCTTGATTTATTATCGATAATATTTATCGATAATATTACTTTATGACTTAAGATATACTTCGTCGGAATATAAATTTGCGTGAAAATTCTCCAACAACGAATAACAAGATCTAAAGAAAAATGTAACATTTCCGAGAGGATCGAAAGTAAATGACTGTGAACGGAGATGGTTCGGTCTTTCTAGGGTTGATCGAATCACTGCTAAATCGAGCAAAGAGCGAAAAAAAAGTAAAAGTCGGGATCGTGTTCGTCGACCTCGTGGAAAGAATTCCATCGCGTTTGAAACGGAGAGCTGGGATTCGCGGGCGTATCGTTGATTCAGCAACAAATGCTGCCATCTGCTGAAGACGCTCGAACGTCGCGAAAACTGGCGCGACTCGTTTCACGATTGCACCGATGATATTTCCGCGCGCTATCTATTACCCACTTAACAATTAACTCTCGACAGCCTCGATTACCGGTTGCTTTCATTTTTTTTCTTTATTATTTTTTTTTTATTATCTCCACCCTCGATCGCTCCGCGAAACGCGACGTTACCCACCTGGTAATTAACTCTGGAGCACCTCAATGGCTTCTTCGACGCTTCGATGGAAAACGGTTGTTCGAACGAACGGGACATGCTACATTGTAATTACAGGGCCACGGACGTGTTGCCTAGTCATCCGTAGAAAGAATAATCGAAGCAATTTATCTCTGTGTGAATGATTTTCTTTGCAACGCGAAAGAAGCTCGTGAAATCCTTATTTCAAAGCTCGGCATGCGACCGGGAATACAGAGTTAAAGGATCCAGTGATTGATGAATCTAGAGGACGTTTCAAGTTTGCTTTAGTTGATTGATGTGCGTTGAATTGCTCGTTTGGAAGCGTGAAAGGAGCGATCTAGAGACAGATGACGTATTCCAACGCTGTGCCATGTCCACTAACTACTCCACTAACGCCAATTAACAGATTACAAGCTTTTGGAAAAGCATAGTGTACCCTTGGTCGACGCTCTCGCTCGTATGGCTATGGTTCTGCGATTGTCTTTGTCAAGTAAGTAGCTTCCGACGCAATCACACAGACTATTTGTCTATTCGCTCTTGTTTTGTTTTGTTCCATTTTCCATAAATATTTCCAGTAATGTATACTCCTCTCTAGCACTGTTAATTGTAAGTCCTTGTTGTTCACTCCCCAGCTCGTTCATTTTATGAATCACGAAAACGTAATACATAAGCAGAGACGCAACTCTCGTGCCGTTCTGTAGAACGGGTTGCTCGTTTCAGGTGCTCTCCGCGCTTCATGGTAATGACGTAAGCGCTTCATTATTCGCCTTAGCTTGTTACTTTTATGAACAAAATTACAAAGTGATAATTCCTTAATTTCTTTAAATCTGTGTATTAATAGAAGAATTTTATTATCACAAATAATTTAATACAAGAAAGAAAAATTTTATCTTCGTTGTAGTTCAGGTTTCTTCTAAGGTACATTGATTATTCCAAAAACAGAATCTTCTTTCAGCTGAAGATAATTGAATGACGTTTACGATCGAACTTCTAGTTTATCTTAAAGTTCATGAAATGTGGCTTTGTACTATATTTTCCTTTATGTAGGACCGTTACTTTGACTCGCAGACGAACAAGCTGTTAACGGAGTTACAGCTGCTCTAAGGCTGACAATTTTTTCACTATAAATTACCGATGCTTGAATTATGCTGTCGGGTATGTATCTCGCAAAACCGATCTTGTCGAAGTACCGATCAAAACAGACTTGAACCATCGCTTCGACAAACCAACTATCTTCATAACACAGATACCAATCACAACAGGCTTCTAAAACAAATACAAAGTGGCGAGTTCAACGAACCGATCGCTTCACTAGTTGTACCTCTGAAAGTGTCTTTTTACAAAATTTCCTCGCCTCTCTGCCGATAACCGATGACCACGCACATTATCGAGGCCAACAGCATCGATCTTCGAATCAGAACGCGAAGACGTCGCCTAAAGCTGGTTAGAACACGAACGAACGATCGTGTTTCCGTTCTCCGGCTGGCAATTCCATTACGTTCGAACGGAGTTGAGCTAGACGGGTTGCATAAGGCGGCGCAGAAATCATAATCGACAGTTTCTCTAAGAAAATGTTCTCTTCCTTCCCACGACGCGAGGGAAATTGTCAATCCGTTTCTCGAAAGTTCGCGAAACTCGCGATTCCCACCAATCCGGGGAATTCCGTGGAAATCGTAATTAACGCGTGTTCGACCATGGGAATCGCCATTATGCCGACGGGGGAGCGAGGCGCGGAACGGAAACTGCAACTATTTGACAAATACTCGTGAAACTGGTCACGACGAAATGGTTCGGCAGAGACAAGAAACTGTCGGGACGATTTCGCACGGCTCCCTCTTGATCGAAGACGCCGTTTCGCCGATGTAAGTCCGAGTTAAGAGCTTTTTCTCGGCTCGGTGATCCGGTGGAAAAAGTTTGGGTTAAGCGGAATGACTCAAGCATCCTGAGGAATGGAGGAAGCACGATGTTTGTAGAGGAGACGAGAGAAACGTTTGTTCACGGGTCTCAGAGCAGCAAAGAGGTCTCTGGTGTTTTCATCTGGTTTTTTTCAGGAATCGGAGAGCTGGAAGCACTTCCGATAAGTTGTTAAGCAATAGAGACATGCGCTGGAAATTGCTCAGACGTTCATAGATGTAAAATATAAATGAAATGGCTATGGTAAACTGCGGTGCTTCGAGCCATTTGGTGGAGTTGTAACAAGGAGAAAGTTTGGAAACTATGACAGTTTAATTAGAAAATAATCAAACGACTTGCAATTGTCTATGGATTGTCTGACAATGAGTAAATGCTATGTGATTAAACTTTATTGTCTGTCTAAAAAGCAGTAAAGAAGTGATGAGAATATCAATGCAGATTATTCAAATTGTTGGATAAAAATAGTTTTATTTGTAGCCTCATTACAATGACAAATAGACTGCGGATTTTTATGCATTTAAGGTACATGCACGTTTTTGAAATGCAATTGGATGTATATATTGTCAGAAATTAATTACGTTATCATCTTACGTTGACTATAAGGCATTTTCTAGCAGGTGTAAGAAATCATTTCCTTCTTTAGACTTTTATAAAAATATTGATGGAATTATATAATTTCTTATTATCTGCAAACACCGTATTGTTTCAAATGATTTTAGTTTAGTGCACATCTTTCACCGACAGCAAACCTAAACGTTTCAGTACTTTCCTGAACAACTGTGTATATTTGACCACATATTTGCATGCAGCAGTGAAGGTTGTGCTAAACGCGGTCATAATGATATGCTGCAACTGTTTAGGCCAACAGTTTACCATGGACCATCGAGATAGCATAAATATGTTGATCTGTTTGGAGAAATCATTCACTTCGTTTGCAAAAGCGACTCAGCATAAAATAAGAATCATTCATCTACGTTTTTCATTGAGGATGGTACAAAGATTGGTCGTCGTCACGACAGGATGTTGTAAAATAAGAAAACCTAAGAATAACACAATAGTTTCGATAATATGTACTATAAATTATAAAGAATATAAACGTAAGGTTACATAAGAATATAGAAACTAGCAGAAAACAAGAAAGGAAATAGCCAATGTTAAATCCATTACACATCATCATCAAATCTCAATATCATGAAATTTAATTTTGCGAAGCGAATTATAATCTGCAATGTTGTACAGAATACTGAGATAGACCTCGATAAGAAAATCCAGCGATCTCGCAGTATCGAAGAAATGAATCATACATGATTCTTCGATCCAAGGACGATACTCCGACAACAATGGAGCCTGCAACGATACGAGGGACAATAATCTCGTACTAAACCCTGCTTGTTCGTCGGTTACATAAGAAATGAATCACTCGAAATTCGGAGAACGAGAACCTTATCGAAATTCCAAGAAACAAGGAGGTGACTTGTTATCGTCACAAAAGATGGATAGAAACGATCAACCGAAATTAATTGGGCAGTCGTCGCGTGTTTGGCCGAGAACGTAGATCACGCCGAATTTTCCGTCAGTTGAGCATGATTTTCTTTCACGGGCTCATTGTATTCAGAACATGTTCACAGCCGGAAAGAAACGTGCCGCTCGGAATAGAATTGTGCGAATAACCTTCGGTTTCTGACTCGTTCTTGCGCGATAAGCTCGCAAATTTTACGAGTTTCTGACATTTTCCCGTTCTAGTCTGCCATTTCAACGCTCCACGCGCATTTCTTCCGTTTAAAAGTATATATATCGATATATTGGCCGTCGAACTATTGTCGCGAAAATATCTACGAATTTAACGTAATTTGGTTGATGAGACCAAAACTACGAAACTAAAGATTCTCATATTAATTATTCGCGAAACATTTCAGTTCACATAATGACTAAATAAAGTCACCTGATATTTTACATATGATAGTATATAGATGATTACGAAAATAATAAAGAAAACTTTGAAAAATTCCTTGTATTTTACATTTACGTGTGTACCTGTACTCTTGTAACAAAAGAAACCAACGTTGCAATACAGCCGTAATTTTTGTGATGGTTCGTTCATGTTAAAATAGCAGTAAAATACCTAAATATACATTCCTTTATAAATAAAGTACCATATCATTGTTATGAAATAATTATAAGATTTCACCAAAATATCGGGTAGCTTCACGGAAATTTCAGCACTGTATAAACCAAAATTCGATCAATGCAATTATCTTATGACATTGTCGACATACTAAACGTGTAAACTGCAAATACATTAATTCTACATAACGAGCAGAAACACATAAAATGAGTTTATATGGTATTTATACGGTATATAATAATAATAATAATAATAATAATGGAAACCGTGAAAACCAGTTTGAGGTGTACACCTTCACAAAGTGGTTCTCAGGTGGAACAAATCGAGGTCCGCCATCTATAAAGATGTTAACGAACCGATTATTGCCTTCGAAAATGGGTCGTACACGGATCAATAATTTCAATAAATTATCCAGAAATTAACACGTCCAAGCATGTAACAAAATATCGGCCGATGGATAGATTGCCTCGGAAGTTTCCTCCGATAAATATAAATTTACGCTTTGAATACCCTTTTTTAATTTACGTTTTTAATTTACGCTTTGCATATAATGACGCCGCTCGTTTCGCTGTTTTATTGTAATCGATCCGTTTAAATTAAAAAATTTCAATGAAGGTCAGTGCCACGGTAAAAGGAGACGTCTCGCGAGCGTTAAACCTTCATCTTGGTCATAAAGCAAACGTACCGTGTCTGTACTAATAAAACTTTATCAGCGGACGAGGATTTCAGGTAACACCTTTCGTCAAACCGGTGAAAACAGAACTGACTGTTGTTTTCGGTACGATTCCACCTGCGGCAAGACTACTCTCATTATTCGTTCGCTATTCACGGAAAAGTGACTTTTTAGTTTCATTCTTGCATTCATTCATTCAGACGTTTTTTATAGGAACGATAGCATTTCTTATCATTCTTCTTCCCTACAATTACATTTTACGAGATATTGCGTGAGTTTTATAATGGTGCGATTTACAGTTCAGTTATTGTGCAATGAAAATCTAAAATGGGTCTGATATCTTATAAACATCGAGTTATTCTACTATTTATATAACGTTGACGATTGTAGCTTAAATATTGTAACATAAAAACACGAAATCTCGTCAAAATTAAGTGTTTTATTGAGTTAAAAATACAATAAAATTAATATGTATGCCGCCATCATGTGCCATTTTTTATTCATCTACTGTTTAGCAAATAATTGTTATACATTACGGAAACTGGATTTATTTCTCAGATAAACGATAAAACGCTTAACTTTGTAAAATAATATTGTAATGGACACAACAGAAGAAACTATTCTTATCACTCCACTATTATCTCCGTTGCAGAAATGGTCTGTGTCATCTCAGAACGAAATAACATCATATCTCGTACAACAATAGTTTCTTTGTGCTGATATCGATGCACTTTTCAGATCCTTTGAAACTGTATATAGAATCGAGTACAACTTTGAATTTCATTTGAAATAAATATTGGCAAATGAAAGCAACAAAGATTGGCACGATGAAACAAGGATAAGTACAGAAAAAACGAACATGAAACTTCAGAATTCTTCTTAAATAATACTTCGAAGAAGTGCATAAATTCCTTTAATTCTTGGTGAACAAGGAAAATCGAACATTTTTGTTCATATATGTCACACCATTTGAAACGTTCATTAGTGTGCATAAGAGTGATAATATTAACTTGTTAGCTTAATTCCATGTTCTGAGTTGAAAAGAGTATGAACTTCATATTTAAATTTCTAACCTTACCTTCGACTTAAATTCACAAAATCATTGACTTAAATTATATTAATTTACATTGTAATACAATAAAAATTCCAAATTTCAAATTTTAACAGCACTAATTTTAATATTAACATTTAATAATTTAATAACATTAACACATCAAATTGATAGAATCGAAAATTCAAAAATTCGAAACGAGAATTGCGAAAATTTAAAAGAAAATACTTGCAACTTGAGTCGCTGTCTAACTTTCAAATTCCATTTACAATTACATTATCGTTTTAATTGTACACGAGACCATGGACGATCAGTTAAAAACTGAAGTTATGACGTGAAAGATAGGACAATTTTTCCAGTAAACTTAAAAACTTTAATTTGAATACCTGTCGTTCCTTACAAAACACTTATTTTTTTGCTGACTGTTGGACAAACTATAATTACATGGCTCGCAAGAGATAACTACGTTGCAATTTTTTGCTTTAAATGAACTGGTAGTTTTTCTTCCAGGTAGACAGTTTTCTTCCAGTGAAGCTGTAATTATCGAAGAAACTGACGAACAAAAGTTTTAAAATTTTATAAAAGCGTATTAGATACCTGCACAGAATTTCGGATTAGTTAAATACACATTATGATTCATTTAAAAAAAAATGCATCAAAGATCTATGCAACTCGATGCTGCTGTAAACAGTGAGACTATAATAGCGTTCTCGCAGTATTCTTAAAAATACAAGAAATCTCAAAGCAAAAAAAAAATAAACTTTCGTAAAAAAGACTGTATTTCTTTCAAAAATGAAGCGTGTCTTATGCATAGGGGCAATGGTTTGAAACGATCGGGACTCGGTCCGTGAAGCGAGACGTTTTCCCTGGGCGTCGCGCGAACGCACGGAACGCGTCTGACGATTTTAGAAAATGTAGGTTCCCTTGCAAAAGTATCCCCCACTAAAAGGAAGCCGTACCGCGGCGTATGTGGGGTACGTAGCTCGCGTATCAGGCCGCTTTGGCAAACGCTCAGTCGCGAGCGGCGCAAGCCTGCGATTACACACACACGCGGCGTGTGCTCGGCGAGATCCGTCCGGTCAACAACGACCCGTGTTATCCGTGACAATCTAGTCGGACATCCCGGAAAACCGTGCATCGTGTGACATCGAACGCTCCGCGAATTAGGGTAATTCGACCGTCCTCGGACTCGTTTCACCCCACGGCACGTTCACCCCACGGCACGTTCACCCCTCAGTGACTAGTGTGACGACCAAGTGAACCGAAACTCGGAGAGGATAACGACGAGGAAAAATATTCGGAAACGCGCGTGTCTCGTCCACGGGCTGACGAGGGAACACGAATTCTCGCTGTTAGGTATACGTGCGAATGAAATTCTGTGACGGCGATCCTAAAGGTTGTTCTAAAAACGGCTGAAAAAAAAATGAATAAAAACAGCCGATCGATTCCCGTTAGACGAGCATCGCTGGGTTTCCATTGAAGGAAAAACTAATTTCCACGTGACTATCGATCACCCCCTGCTAAAAACGTGCAGTACCATTCGATCGCGGTTTTACATGCGAATTTGCCGGCAATTATCGGGAAACTGCGGCAAAATATAATTATATTTCCTGCATTAACGCGACCGCCGGCGTTATTTTCCTCTTTAACAGCCTCCAGATTTACACCGTTTTATCGAGTGTGCTCTTTATAAACATTTTTAAAAACGTATCGTTTCATCGAAATATTTTACGAACTCTTTCGTTGACGATTTTCACGAACCAAGAACAAAATTCTGTTGAACTCAACAACAGTTTTATTCACTGTACGTTTCTGCGCTCCATAAATGCTAAGTCAGTGAATAACCTGGTTAAAACTTTGACATTTACGGAACCCGTCAAAACGGCGAGTCACTAATCTTTTTTGCGGTACACTTATTTACGATTATTCAAATTACAAAGGTACATTTATGACCTGTTTATTCAATACATGCGCTAGAGGTATATATTACAATAACACTCGTTCAAAATCAGAATAATTTCTTAATCCTGCTTTATAAATTAATATGAAACAGCACACATAAAATCAATTAAACTTTCTACGCACCGTAGAACATATTTTGAAAACAGCACACGCTAAAATTAGATTCTGAATTCTTTTCCTTTCCGAAGATCTTCAGACACCGTGGTCCGGTTATCGACGATCTACAGCGGGATATTAATAGCAGCGAATAAAAATGTGTCGTTTTGTAAGAGCGCGGAGAGGATGCTCGTAATTATCGTCAGGGCGTACTAATTGTCTGTTAATCACGCCCTTGAGAGATAAGATAACGCGACGAAGGAAACGGTGATTTCAAGAAGCCGCGTCTCTCGCGATCGAGAGGATCAATCTCCGGCAGCCTTGCCGCGATCTCGGGACGAGTTTTAATTGCCTCATTTGGCACGCAATGAGACCCTCTCGCTTTCGATCGGTCTAATCGATGTAAACAACCACCGCTCGTTACTGCCGAACACGTCTGCACACGCATGCTCCGCTTTGCGAGCGTGTTCGGACAGTGGTACAACACGAACGGGGACACTTTGCAATTATGTCGTTGCGATTTACAGTGTTGCGTCGTGGACTTAATTGACGGACTGAATTTCATGCATTTAGAGGGTACGCAAATGAAGGGGGACACCGGAGTAACTATCCGGGCGAACTTTCAAAGCATTTTCTTGTAAAACTTGAACGAGGCAGCCGTTTCGTTATTTTCTTTTTTTTTTACATTGACATGTTTAAAGGTAAAAAATGCTGATCGATGAACAGAGAGCTTAATTGGATTTTATTAAAATCTATACGATCCTGGATCTTCCCGAGTCTGTCCAATCCGGTATTTTCAAAGGTTACAAATAATTAAGGGGGAGAACAAGTTTCAGCGCTGTTTTAATTATAAATAGACTGCGGATTTTATGAGTATATAATAAAACTGGATAAACGAGACATAAAACAGTGAAAATATTACAAGAATTTAAGATTATTATAATATTATCTTTAGTATCTTAATAAGTTGAAAGTTAGAATAGTTTAGAGCTGAAATACATTTTCATTTTGTACAAAGATCCGTAGTATATCTGTAGAAATAATTTGAATGAGTTCTCATTTGCATAAACGACCACGGGCGAGTAACTGGCTTCGATAAGGGAGGAACTGGGGAGAAACGAAGCCATTCGATGGTTCTCTGTTAATCTTTACGCTGAGGTAGTTCGCGCGTGCCTTCCAAAGTACCTTCTGTAGGTTCGTTTTATTACACGGATTTAAAGGAGACAATATCCTCGTAGAATAGTTTTAATCCTTTGGTGAAAAAAGTTGCCTTTTATGAATCTCTTTGCGGGCTCTGTTAGAATAGATCTTGATACCTTTAATGAAACTTCTCGAGCTCTGGTTTTATCCCATAAAATTAACCAGTGATAAGCGTAACCTATAATCAGCCTTTTGCAAGGTTGACTCGCAAATCGTTCGAACTCGTTTCTATAAATTTCCGTCCTTGAAATAATCTATGTTTAACCCAGTTATTTCGCCAGTATCTCGTTAGACTCGAGCAGCTTTCGTGTCCCCAGAAAATGTATTTAACGTTCTAAATTTCTAAAGAGGATTTCTTTCGATTGAAAATGTCCTTGAATCATCGCGACGTAGCGCCGTGTCTTCGACAACGAGAAACTATGTGCATACTTTCTATCGAACGTCAGATGTTGCGTTTCATTTTTTGAGGAAAGGACGCAGCGAATGTGACGCGGCTCGAGACGGCTGTGCACAGTCTTGACAATCATCGCTTTCATTAGCGTTTAAACGGCGACGAAACATTTCCCTAGAACGATAACCGCAGTCCCCGCTGAAAACAGCCGAGGTGTACCGCTAAATCTCGGTTGAAATATCAAAGAGTGCGTTGCGCAACCATAATTACGACGATTGCCGGGGATTAAGAACGCGGCGGAGCCGTGAGAAGAGGGGAAAAAATGGAAGCAGCTATTTTAGCTGGTCACCGTGGCGCCTGGAAAAAACGCAACGATAACTAGGTTTTATCACTAGAGAAACCTGAAATTTCCTATCGCCGGTTTTCTTCTCGTCCGAATCCAATTCATTGAACCTGCAATCGTTCGCGGAAACGTTCGAATCGCGGCGGGCGTTGCATAATTTACGCGGCCATTAAAACTGATTAAGAGAGGGTGGGCACTTAACATTATGAAAAACGAGAATAGACCCAGCATGGAAATAGAAAAATTATCCCGCGCAGTATACATTTCACTGGAAGCGGTGGAATATCTGATAAGGATGTACTATGCTAATGAAAGTTCCAGGAACTACTTGCAAAAATTAGTCGACTTTAAAATTTCATCTCCAGTTTTCTAATTTTGTTGTAGCTTTCTGCTGTTCGTATTACAGATATTTAAAAAATTATTACTTCTTCTTCTAGTCCCTTTATTAACGCCAAATCGATTGAACAGTAACTCTGGAAAAGAACTGTGTTGCTTTATAAGACAGAATTGCCAGACAGAATTTATTTAGACCCCTCCTTGGTTTTATTAGAATATATTTTTCGATTTAGAAGTTTGTTCAATCATTTCTTACGAAAAAATCTTCGCAGCTTCAACAATTTTTAAATAAAAATATAAAGTCGGTTATTTAGATCGGTACGGTATAGAAAAATTTCAATCTTTGAACTTTGAAAATCTCGTTAAAAACCTCTATCTAAACGAAGATGCGTATTTTAAACTTACCTGCCAACGTAGTTTATAAATAGTATTGGAAAAAATGTGATAAATATCACGTAATTGCATGCATTTAAATGTAATTTGATGAAGCTAGATTTGAGAAAAAAACTACACGTTAACGGATGAGACATTGTACGAAGTGCAATGATGGATATTTACAAACCAGCTCATCCAATAAGTTTAACATACACGTCTTCGTTTCTAATGAAGTTTTTAATGAGAAAAAATTTTGATTATTTTGAGGAATGATGATAACGTATATATTTATTTAAACAAATAATTCGGATCGGTTTTCTAATATCTCATTAAAAAACATAAAAAAACCTGTTGAATTTTTAAGTAATAAATATAGCTTGAATCTTCTTTTTAAAGCAGTTAACGAACCTGCACAGTTTAAAAAAATAATCAGAATTTTTAGGTTGTCGATCTTCCTTTGTAAGAGAAGATAAGAGCCTGAAACAATGAGATCCAAGAGTATGAAACAGCGTGTTCCCAGCGGCGAAAACCGACGTGCTATCATTACGGACGACAATTGCACCGACAATCTGGTTGTCAGTGCGGATTTATAAAAAGTCGTCAGTCGAGAAATTTCAAAGTTCAGAGGATCGTCGTCGGACGACTATTCAAATGAGGGTTTAAAGGCCATGTCCGCACCGACGCACACACCTCTTGCTTCCCCACGTCCACGCCACACATCTTTAAGTTGGCTGGTGTGTACAGGTGCCGCGTAATTAAGCGTGTCGTTAAGGTGTAACACCGCTACTACGTCAATGGGTGGAAATCGCGTGAGCGTGTAAAGACGATTTTGGGTCAAATCGTTCGACGCTGCGGTCTGAGAAAAAATTTTCGGGACCTCTGTCCAATAAAGAGACATATTTAATCCGACAGAATAATAATTATATTCGATTCTTTACAATTTTCGATAATTAAAATAAAAGGGATCGCTCGTCATTCAAAAGCGGAGCGACGAAGTTCGTTTCGCCGGTACGAAAATAATCTGGTGTACCGTGAGAAGGTGATAGGCCCGTGATAATGCCGAAAACAAGCGTTTTAATCAGGGAGCAAAAGTTACGTATCCGTCAATAATTTCAATCGTTGCGCGCAACATCGATTTCCGGGACAGCCAAATATCACCGTCCATCGAGATTTTTTTCCGTAATCGTCAGAAATTGCCGGCAGTTAGCCACGGCAGTCGAGGGAAGCTCGCCCGAAAACTTCCGGTATTAACCGATGATGAGAAAACGAGAAAGTTACGGCTGCTAGGTAGCATCTCGAAATGATGCGTTCGCAGGTGATCGGCCCGAAGCACCCGAAACTTTCGCATAACTCTGCCGGAACGTTCCTCGTTTCTCCGAGAACGTTCAGCGCGACAAAATGGTTCATTAGCATCATAAACGGGCACGGTGAACCGAGGATCGTCGTCGTGTTCCCTCTGTTTCCGAGCTCGACGTGAAAAATCCAACATTTCTCGACCGTAGTTCCTATTGACGGAGACACAAAGACTGTTCGAGATGACCGACGATAGGATAGACTGTACGAGAGAGACGGGAGCCTCGACGAAACGCGATTCGCCGTAGTGAATTCGCGTTCCAGGATAGTGGAAAGTGTGAACAAATATTTAATGTTCGTCGCGGTGAGATACGATGCGAAAGAGGAGATAAATGTTGCTGGAACTCATCGTAGAAATGCTGACGCTGGTCGGCGGACTGATCGTCATCTACTTCGTCTACGTTCTCGTCACCAGGAGAGATGGTAAATATCGGTGTTTGCGTTGCCGAGTTCGCTTCGCTCGCAAATACGTTATTAATAAATCATTCTACGGTACATCGAACATGATTAAGATAAATGATCTAGCATCGGATCTGTTCGGGTTATTAAAAACTACAAACATTTAAGCCCGAAGACATTCAGTTTTTAATTCATTTATTAATCAGTTAGCTATTCCGGCTTCTTTGACAAGTGTATACCGACGATGTGTCGCAAAAGGTAAGCGATGACGGGTATATTATTTTTAACTCAAACACTGCATACAGTTTTCTCATTATAATGATTTATATAGTACTTAGTTCTCATTCGAATTACAATTCATTAGGCTCGTCGAAGGGCGAATATATTTGAAAGTAGAAACTCTTGGCATTATATCATAATGATCATTTATTTAAAGTTACGTTGTTAGATAAAGTGTCCAGATAGTTCCGAGAAAATGAGAGATTCTTTGCTGAGATACTTCTACCGAACGTTCGTCTTGCAAACTTAATAAAGGCGACACATATTTATGAGCGAGTTAAGTTTCCGATAAAGTGAAATAGGCTGTGAAAGGGGTTAAGGAGAATGGCCCCTTTTATAGTCAGACTATGCAGAAATCAGGAAATGGTTCTCAAATAAATCTCTCCGGTTACACACTCTGGATCCATTAATTTACAGAATTCAAATAGCGAATCCCCTGTTACAAGCAAAATGTTATTTCAAAGCGATTAATTAACATAACTCATTCGCACACAGACTATAGATTTTCTTTGAAAATATAACTTCCTGCAACGTAGCCACGAAGACCATAATTAACGAAAGTTTAACTTCGGTTTACATAATTTCGAAACATTACCGACTGAAATGAGTATGACTTATAAATGCCATTTCAACTAATCCCTTATTAAGCAAATAAACATCAAAATTCGGAACATTCATTAACAAAATACGTGTTACACAGATAGCCTCGATTAAGGTTATATGAAAAATAAAACCGACTGATAACGAGAACGATAAGTAGACGGTTCAGAAGCCAATCAGTAAATAAACTGATTTTTATTTGAAAATCAGTTACGCTGAACAAACATATCTTTATCGTATGATTTTTCGGTCGATAAATCAATATATTCAATTTCTCTATAAATAAACAACGGCTGGCAACACTTACACTGACCACGGAATGATTAAACAAAATGAAAAAAATATATGAGAGAGAGAATAAAAGCAAAAGTGAAATATTCATATTAATTTCTTTTTACTTAATCATAATGAAATATTCTGTAGTATTAGTGACTTACATCGATTGACTTCTAAGCCGTCCAAATATAACTTTATATCTCGCAATTAACTCACGATCCAATGAGGCACGAAAGAAAATTTTTCCAAAATTCGTCCACGAGGATTCCTATAATCGCATCGGCGATGATACACCGTGTAGAACCGGTTGCAAAATCGCGATCCAGATTCCGTCGTGAGAGCATCACCGTGCACGGCACAGATTCATCGCGATTATTGTAAATTGTCACCGGGGACGTCCCTGGCACGGTTGCGCGTAATAATCCGTCGCGAGATACAGAGGCTGTTACCACCTTTTCCTATCATCGTTATCCGTCGCATCTCCATTTACGGTTTCGCAGGGATCTCCGTAATAACAGTCGGTCGCGTTTCTCGCGAAAGGAACACGTTGCAACGATCCGTTTAGAATCGTTCACTCCATTGTTGTTGCATTGGCGCCTCGCAATTTCACTTTTTTCTGCCGGTTATCTGCGCCGATTTCTATGCTGCATCTGTACTAGCTATGCCGCGATACTTTCCTCGGTTGTTTCATTGTGGATTTATAGCTGATGATTCGATTATTCGATCATAATCGCGCGAGGGGCGACAACGCTAACGCGATAACGCCGCTAGCCTTCTACAAGGTTATTTGCTGCAACGCCAATCGAAGAATTAGGTGTTCGTTTGTTAAAAAATCAACTTTCTCGTATCAATTTTTATCAATTATATAATCACTTTATAAATGTTCATCAGATTTGAAAACGATGGATTTGAATAAAATTGATTTAATGTATCAAATTTGTTTAGTTTAGTAAGTGAGTGGTATTTCAAGTACCATTCACCACTCACTGTGAAAATTATTCATTTTCTTATGAATACTCTGATGAACATATTCAATAATATTTCTTGATTATCTTTTTTTATCTCTAAAATTAAAATTCGGTTGATTGTACGTATTAGTCAATCGTATATAGTCGATTGTACTAAGAAGAATCCAACGATTCATATAAAGTGACCTATATAAACAATGCTAAATCGTGAACAGCGAATGTTTCGTTTGCAAACCATTGTGAGACGTTCTCCGTACTTTCGCCAACATTTCTTTGAAATCAGTTCAGTTCTTCAACTCAAATGCCTGACTAATTGAGCTATTTTATCAAGAATTTTATAATTCCGAGGAGGGAAAACCGGAAACTGAATCATGGTCCCATGAGCAAAGCTAAAATAATTCGATTGTGTCTAAGCCGTGATCGATCGCCTCAACGGTAGTTCAATAGTCGAGATTGTTCAATCTTATCTCGCTTCGGAAAGCGCACTTATCGGAAACGAGAAAAAAACCACCGCCGAGTCACTGATTCTGTCTTAAAAAGGAAAGTCGACGGAGCATTGTCATCGTTCCTTTCACCAAAACTGTCATTAGGGAATCCAATACATGTAACGCTTGGCGATTCGTTCGCCGCGTTGCCAGTCCATTGACACTGGATTTCACGGTGACGGCGGTACAGTGAGTCAACTTCCTAGGAAACTCGATTTTCCCCCGAGTTGTTGCGCCGCTGCCAACCGATTCGACAGAGAGAGAAACCTTTCCGCGCGGCGGTTACGCGAGCTGCCAGATAATCACTATAATTTCGTTACGTGGGAACACGTACTCGGGCATGTTGAAGGGTCAGACCTCCATCGAATTCCGTTTTTCCGCGCGATCTCACAGATCAACTTTCGAAACGGTTCTCTCGACGCCATTGTCCAGTCGTGTTTATCACACGCATTTTAAATCTCCCGCGGATTTGCACATTTTCCATCCAGCTTTCGATAGAAAAATTTCTAAATAGCTTATAGATTAAATATGAAAGTATTTAGACTGTTGCAGGCACTTGTTCTGTCTGGCATTAAATTATATTATTGGCTTGGAATCATACTATTATGTTTAACCTTTTACAAATTGCATATTGGTAGCCACGCTCTTCGATAGCTGAACTATGTCTGACAGAAACTCGACAATTTTATTTTAAATTATAATTTTGTTAACAATCTTGCATTAATCAAGTAGGTATACTAGAAAGTTGATTAGAAAAATTATTAATGAAATTCAAGCTGCAATAATGTTGACGCAACAGAGTTTTTCCTCCTGGTGAAGACTCCTGGTGAAGATTTTATACAAGCTCTACTAAATATGAATATTATTAATTTCTTCTACATCGAAGTAAAGATCAATTCTTCTGTTATCAAAGTATAGAAACGAAGGTAAACAAAGACAATACAGGAAACAAAAATTGCCTATACCGCTAGGAAAATTATTAAATACGAATAAGTGCTAACCGTCACTGCATGAAATGAGCGGTAGAGCAAGGGATTAAAGTCGAAGATGTGTTAATGAACGCAATCATTAAAGAGATCATAGTGCAGTAGGCTAAATGTGTTTAGGACTTCGTGCTTTCGGACTTTATGTTTTTCTCTCTCGATACTTGAATGTAAAAGTTGGTGAAATTATGCAACGAATTAGTCTGCGCGTTATCGTTACACCATTGTTCACACTCTCCAGTGAAGTCATCCGTTTATTGTTAGTACGTAACGGATTGCAAATGAACGAAGATTATAAAAATCTGTGGAAAGGTTGAGGAAGCAACGCTCGCCGATCGTTGACAGACGATCCATTGGTGTTTATAAATATTTATAGCCGATTGTCGAGTTAATCGTATTCTCGGAAGAGCGTGCATTCAAGTGCGAACGTATTCAAAAGGACGTTTCTCGTATCGTTTAATTACGAGGCCGGCGATTACGTAAGTTTATGAATACATATATGTATACATGCTTGCGCGATCGATTGAAAGTAAGAAAACAACGGGTGACAACCGACGCGTAGAGTTTCGTAAGAAAAAACTTATAGACGCGGCTCGAAACTTTTTTGCGCTTGTCTAGAACGATGACGGCGGAAATCCTAATCTTTTTATGAACACAGAGGCATTAATTTTACGTGTGTACATTGTCTACAACCGTGTAGCAAGCAAAAATTGCTTCCTAATCTGTCCCTCGAAAAATAAATTTATTCTATTGCTGAAAATATAAAATTATAATTTTGTGTTTTATTATTTTTTTTCTTGTTCCATATTGGTCATTTATATTCGCGTTAACCATTAATCCAGGCGATTAGCAACTTAGTGTTCCGATTTATAATTTATTGCACACTCTCGTGTGTTCTAAATGCGCAGATAATTGCGCGATCTAATTCACCTTGTATTTACCACCCTGGTATGCTTCGAATCTGCAGTGAAATTATTGAAATCGACTGATAAATTGAGAATTAGAATAAATGAACACCATCAGATGTGGAACACTTGCGAAGTGGTGGAAGGCCGATAGAGGGATAATTAATTGAAAGGCGAGTGAGCGGTACGTTGTAACTAATGAATGGCCGCGGAGATAGCTAAGCGGCGGGAGAGAGGCAACAGGAAATAAATCTAGGCGACCTTCACCTTCTAGCGAAAGATCAGGGTTAGAAAGCCCATTGGCCGACGGCGGCTGTGTTTGGTACACGGACCAGGTGAAAAGCTGTCTTTCTAATCGTCGGCGAAGAATGCGAATTAGCATACCTCCCGAAGGACCACATGTAAAACACCTGTGAAATTGCTCTCGACCGATTTGCTACAAACTCAGCATCAAGATCGCAAAAAGAAAGATGACAAAAATATCAACTTTGCAAAATGATATCAAACTGCAAATTTGCATAATGAACTGACAAAAATAACGAGCTTTCTAACGATTTTATGTTATCTTATTTAAGTAAAAGGAACCGAGATTTAAGAATGTTTTGATTGTTACACTCGTCGCGAGTCCAGTTCTGTTAATTCAATTGCTATTTATTTTAATCGCAAGCGTAATTGCAACACGATTTAAATCAAATACAATGTAATTGAATAACGACGTAATTGAATTACCATGTAATTGGATTACTTTGTAATTATACTTCCTTGAGTAATTCAATTAGAATTCTGCATAACTCCCTGTCACAAGAATAGAATGCTCTTAAGGACAGCCCGCAGCTTCTCCGTCATCGCCCAGAAACGCGATATACTGCTAAAAGAAATTTCCTCCGAGAAGCCGTCAGTGTCAGAGTTCCGAGAAGCTTCCATCTTAAGAAGTATTGCTTACAATCTTCCTAGCCAAGTCGACCATTTAAGAAACTTGTACAGGAGAGACTGTGTAAACCGTCGCAGAACATTTCCAACTGCTGCCAATATCATCCTCGGTTTCCTGTACCATCAGGATCTTTACTTTTCTCCACTTCATAAATTCTTCTACATTATCAAATCTCTAGTTTTCCAAATGAAAAAATTCCTCTACATCCAAAAGCTATATACACTTAATGATAAAAATTAAGAGACCTGTTACACACATACAGTCTTCTTAACATAACAATTTGTATTGTGTCAATGAAAATATTAACATCATTTTCCAATAATTTATTCATTTTTAATTTTTAGTTTTTTCTGTATTTAGTTATGTTAAAATGTTAACGATACAGATTCTTAACCTTTTTCGCAAATGTATCTGCACTGATATTACAACCAAGTGACACTGATATTAATTATACAGTAAACTCAGCAAGTTGAAATAGACATTCTCGATCCAACTACCGATTCTAATCGATGATAAGCGAAAATATGAATTTTGTGAACGTCCATTCTTGGACAGATCAGCAGAGGTCGAGCGCGCACTTCAGATAAAATTAACGGGACAGTGGGTTAATGTAAAAGGAAATTGAAGTCGTAAAAGTTTCGAATAGAACTCGTAACACTTTCCTTGAGCCAGCCTGTACAACTCATTAGAGCCTCGATAGTGGATGCAAGAGAGTATCACGCGAGATCGCGGCGTACCCTATTACAGGCTCGAGTTTTCCGAGGAAAGAGTTCACCGGGTCGTTCGAATGAATTTCACCCGATGAAATAGGGAGATGAAGAATGACGAACGGCCGAGACAAGGCCGTGTCGGTGAAATTACGTGTCGCCGGGTTCGCCTGGCCGAACGATGGACTCGCCGTCCGATCCATTACCGATCCAAAGAAAGTGCGCCATCGCGTTTTCCCATCGCGACACACTCGTTAACCCTTTCGGGGAATTTATTTTCTTCGCTAGGAGGTGAAACCTCGAGCCGATCGGCGCAATCGAACACGTTTCTCGCATGATCGAGCTTGGAAACTCTAGGGACACGTCTTCTCAACAGAATTTACGGTAGCCGGCGAGCACAAGCTTATTTAACAGGTTCAGGAGAAATTTATGAAACGCCACATATCACTGACGATCTGTATTTGTTTTAATTAGATTGCGGATACTTCTACGAAGAGATTCTTGCATACCAGTTCTGTAGATCACGTCGATAGTTTGTGACAGGTTAAAAATAGCGGAAAAATGATCAAAGTTTTATGAGAGTATCTATCTTGTTCCTTTCCCATGGTTTGTATCAGTCTGTACGGGTAGAAAGGATACTTAACAGTTCGATTTCATCGAAACATTCATTACACAACTTATCATGTCAACGTGTATTATAGACGTATTCATCGAGTTCTCGCATTCTTCAACAACACTAATACACTAAAAATTCTTTACTGAACTTGTAAAATATGGCAGGACTATTTAGTCTGTATATCATAAATCACACATTAATAACATTGAAAGATTGCGGGACAAATTCTCAACCCTCCTGTCTCCTATAATAGAGAAGTCTCAGTTAGAAATGTAAATCTTCAAACGTTGCAAAATAAAAGAAAAATAACCGATATTTGTTTGCAGATAAAGTAATCAGTATTTTGGCTTACAAAATTGTATTAGCAGAATAATTAATCTTTCTAATCTGGTATCAGCAAAAACAGATATAATTGAACAATCCCTAGCAAGTCTGAAATTATCGTTACAATATTTTGTACTATAATCTCTTTTACCAACTTTTATTATGCTAATACCTTCTTTCCATTATTTTCTTTATTTTATTTTACGCACTATCTTCTTTTCATACTAAATAAATAATTATAGTTACCAATTCAGTTTCATGTTTCTATCCTTCTGCATCGTGAAGTGGCCGTTTGATTTTGTAATAAATACGAACAGCTGCTTTATCGATAATTCAGTGGCGTAATAAATGCTTTCAGTGCTGTAGGTCTCCTTCATTTCCTCATTGCGTTACAGCTTTATTTCATTCCTTTCTTGCCAAGCATCGCCATTTATTCTACGCCCGTAGCACTGTTGATATAATGACAAATTATATTACCGATGTCCAAGAAGATTGAACTGCTATGCAATTCACGTCTCTCGAATCACTCCGCCATCAATCATCTACTGCAAACAAAACTTGCCACAATCATCCAGTGTCTGCTTACTAAACTCTGCTAAGTTTCTCATTATATTCGATTCTAGACAACTAATTACGTTTTTAAGCATTTCAGTGGTGGAAAAGTAATATCGGTTTTGGACCGTGTTGCGATAAGATTATTTCTTAGTATCGTCAATAAGATCAGTACGGAATGTACTTCACCAAAACTGTTTCCAAAGCAAAGTTCTTTTAGCAAAACCAAGTGATTCTTAAGACTTTGCTAAATAACATCGTTGACCAGTGTATTGTTATTTTTCCGCTAAAACTGTAAGTTTAATATTCGAAATTTCCGTGCACTTGTAACAAAATTTCACAAAATCTAACGCAGCCTTCACTTTCTATCACATCGATCTCGATATAAAATTCAATGACGAAGGCAGTCACAAAACTGAAATTACGGTCTCGCCAAAATCCAAGTAAACTCAGTTCAATCATCGATCTAGCCTGATTACAGTGGGATATCGAAAGTTTCGTTTAAAAATCAGTATCATATTGACATGATAATTTTCAGACAAACGCAGCGCGGACTCGCCATCGATGGCGCACACAGCGCTGCGCGAGATCGTGGAGCGGGCCGTGGACGAGGCCCGGAGATTGCCAGGCCTGGGTAGCTCTAACGAAACCGGAAGTGCTCGCGAGGACCGGAACATCGTGGACCATAGCTACGAGGATCTGCTCGCGACGGCGATCCTGAACAAGGTGAGCAAAAAGCGTGCTCGCGTGTCTCGAGGACGGCGAGACGGCCGCGTGTCCGTTCGTGGAATTCGAGATGTCCCGTGGCGATCGCGCGACTCGTGGAATAAATCGATGACTGGATTTTCTAGGTCATCGAGAAGTATCAAAAGGAACAGGTGGACGGTAATAGCAACGTTCTCCACGAGAAACCAGTGACAGCGGCCAAGTATGCGATAAGTAAGCGACGATAATCAAACAGCCGTCCGCGAGTTAGAAACCGACCGCGAAGGGTGAAAGCGAGAACGCCGATTTTCTTATTTTCTTATTTCCCTCTGCTTTTTTCCTCCCAGACGAGATCGAAGCGGGTCTCGACGAAGGTGTCGAGGAAGGATGCAGCAGCTTGGAGCCTTTGTCCCAGGACGAGTGCAGCAGCGATTGCAGCGCATCCTGCTCCAGGCACCTGCGAAATCAACCGGAACCATTGTCCCTCACGGTGGGTGATTTTCACGATTATTTATCGGCCTGCGCTCTGCGCCGAAGTGAATGGAATTTGTTTTGATACAAAGTGAAAACTCTTCAAAGCTCTTTAAAGCTTTCTAATTCAAAACATAATTCTTCGTGAAGGGTTTTAAAAAACTGTAAAGAATTATAAGCGTTAGACCTGTTTTGTATGAAATCTTAAACAATTGCTAAAAAGAGGATATCAAATTTTGGTACAACCTTCTGCAGCCGACGGTGTCTAGGTTTTATGCTAGGGCGTCAAGCCGAATTGAACGGCTTACTATACTATAATCTTCAACTCCGAAAGAACGCTAAAATAATTTTGCTCGCAGAAAACGAATTCCCAGACCACTGGGCAACGCGTCGAAGAATTTATTCGAACACGTCGATCCGACCTTCCTGATCGTTCAGATAACAAGCCGAGGTTTGATGTGTGGAGCGGTTCCGGATGGAAATAATTTGCTGAACGTCGAACGATTGCCAGTGTTGTTTTCTTCAGTAAATAATTACTTATGCACTGGTAGCCCTTCGGTGCACGGTGAAAGTAATTAGTGCAAAATACGGGCAGACGAGAAAATAGATGGCAGGACGAAGGAACGGGTAATAGAGTACCTAGAAATATAAATACAAAGAAATGCAAAAAAAATGGCGCAGATATTGCTTCCAGGCAAAATAAAGAATCGGCACGTGTCAATAAGGGGAGAAATATGATGATGACTAGGAACGTATACAGTTCTTATCTTAAAGCAATCAATAAAAACGATAGGAAAAGTTGAGCAGAATTACGGAAGGTCTATGCTTACATTAAAACGAATGATGACGAGCAACGTGCTCGAGCGAGTCCATAAAACAAGCAAACGGACCATGGTTATCCGTGTTTAACGGACGGTTCTCCGCGATGTTTCCTACGTTTTATTGAACTCTTTAATATTTTCTGTAATAGCCGGCGCCTCGAATAGTCGTGTTTTAAAAATTGTATTTCTAACTGTAAGATCGACTTGTCGATTGGTGTAAAACGACCAACGTGAAGTGTCCTCCCAAGGATGAATGCTATTCCTGTAACCGAAGGCCAATTAAACATTTCAAGCGTGGTTGAGCATTCGACACAGAAGTACCTTGCGATTTTGCCGATAAGTGACGACGCACGGTGGCACTTTTTTCAAGATAGTTGGTCAAAATGCAGTTTTCGATGTAGCAGCGCGGCTATCGTACAAGTGTTGCATTTTAGCAATAATTTAAAGATGATAACATCTTTAACCCTTATCTCTCCTTCATTTATCCATGGCATTAAATAGCCACGAAGGCAGGAAATCGATAAATTAAGATCATACTAAATTTTATATTCTAATTATGTAATTATGAGCAAAAATCTGAAAATTACCCGCATTATTATGCAGGTTGAGCCGGAATTTTGGATCTTATATTTTCACGTAGGGTCATCCCCTCTGCTCGATTATACTACAAAATTTTACCCACCCGGTAGGCAAGAAATGGATTAAAAACAATGCTTGCATGAATATTATTTGATTATAACGTACAAAATTTTAAAATATGGCCAACGTTTTTTTGAGAGAAGATACCAGCAAGCAAAATTTCGTGAATAAGTTTCCAGGTATGCAGACGATTGGATCGCCTGTAAACGGTGACGATGAACAACGGAATTGGAACGACCGCTGCTCGTTGAAACGATTCCAGAAACAGAAATGACAGGAAACGAGCTCAGCCGGTTCCTGTTTTCGAGAATTTATGAAAGAAAGTCGCATGTTCTTTTCGTTCCAGATAGAGGAGCGGATCGAGGAGGTAACCACGGTGTACACGTCCGACGAGGATCCACGAGATAACGATGTCCTCGCCATTAGAAACACTCATCGAGTGCCATTTCCGGAACTTGGCATGGACATTATCGATCGTAAGCGTTTCATTTGTTCGCCGAGCGAGTGTACTATTTGTTATTAACCGGCTTGTCTTGAAAACCCATTAATTAAGATCGCCGGATTCTCGATCGATACACGGGCTCTTTTTTATTAACTATTACGATTTTAATACGGTGTCTAATAATTAGTAGAACCTGTCCGATATAAGTAGCATTTTCAACGCCAGACACGTACAGATGATCATCGAATACGTAACAATCTCCGGCTTGACGGGGGTCGGTGATGTGATTAGAATTCAAGTGACATTAATCACGGGATTCAACTTTGCGTGAGGATACAGTAACGTCATAGCATCGTTAATTGGATAGCGACTAGGGTGACTGTATCCTGTTGCTCTAATACGTTTATTACATTAGTGATAATCGATTGATATCGACAGTCAACGTTTCTTACTTTTCACTGAACATATACTCGCTAGATAAATAAAATAAATTTGGTCGTCAATAATCTACACGTAAAATAATTTCTATTTTAAAATTCCTCTAAAATTACACTTTCTACTTCCCATTCTTATAAATTATGATATAGAATAATGTCTGTTACTAACTAAAAATTTCTTTACAATAAAACTCCACTTAGGTTATTGTCGGGCATACTTACTTATTAATTAATTAAATACGTTTTATTCGATAAATATAAATTTAATTATACCAAGAGCACAACAATTGATTACCCCGCAGCAATCGGCTCCACTACCCTACTCGTCCTCAGTCAACCTATTACAGTCCTGTATTAAAATAAACTAATAAATAATGTAATATTTCAGCTTCCCAAGAATCCGAGGACAGTCAAGACGAGGTAGACACACCCACGACACACATAGGTCTGGTATCCCCCATAGAATCATGGGAGGAGAATTGGTTGTTCCAGAAGAAGAGGGTCCAGAGCCAAGCAGATTCGGTCGCCATGTTGGTACCGAATCCGAGCGCCGACTACAAGGTCCTGATCGGCGACAAGGACGCAGAAGACACCTCCGATTTGTCCGAGTGTTCCTCGGCGCAGTCCGACGAAGAAATCGAAAAGGAATTGATGGAGGCCATAAACAACGTAGTGCCGCGGACTCCCACGGATCTGGTATTCGAAAACGGCTTGGACAGCCGCGCGAAGGATGTCGCGAAGATCGAAGAAACGGAAAAGACTGATCCTGAAGCGTTTCTAAACTCCAAGGTGAACGATAAAATCGTCGAACACGAAGTCAAGGAGGCAACAGGCGATGTAGAGGCAACCTTGAAAGTCGTGAACGAAGCCAAAGAAGTTGAGAAGGAAGTTGGAACTTCGGAGAAAGTCGTGACGAAACCAGTTCCAGACTCCGCGAGCGATGTTGACGATAATCCGAAGATCGAGATGGAATGTCGATCGGCTACCGAAGAATTCGAGGAAAAAGCGGAGAGAGGTGTTCAGAATTTCAACGATTCGACGAATAGTGCTTCGTTGGAACTGAAAGAAATCAAACAGAATGATCCATCGATCTGCAATGGTCTGGAGGAAAAAGTTCCGTGTGTGCAGAAGACGCCTGAGGGCACGCCTGCTTCCGAAAGAGAAGTCAACATGGAGAGCATTGGCGACGTGGAAACGTTCACCTTGAAGGAGGAGCATGTCCTGGATTCGACGGAGTGTATTCAGAAACCGATTGACATTGACGGAGACGCTCTGGAAACGTTCGGGGTGGAGGAAAAGTCCGATGAACGGAGAAACGACTTTCACGGTAATTTTCCTTGATTGCACATCTGTAATTCGAGGGAATTGACGGATGTTTGCTCTAGTAGGTGAACTAATGCATTAACTGCTGAACCATCACGAGAAATCTCGCGAAATCAAAGTGGTTTCATTAAACCACCGCCGGCAACCCGGGTCTTCTTAAGTTGAAAGCGACGAGCTACTTGGTTCCCTGACCTTGTACATTAATGTAGAAATTTTAACAAGCATACCAACATTTTTTCAAATTTGTTTGAAACCTGACACAATAAAGAAAATTTTGCCCGAAGAAAAAATAAAATATATCGTCGAGGCAGTTACTGTATTAAGCATCTACGAAATCATCTGCTAATGGTACGATAAATATATTTTTTAATTGATCGTTGCAGCAGAAGACATTCAACAGGAGAGCGAATACACCGAGCATTACGACACGGCGACGCAAAGACACTTGGACAGTTTAACAAAAACTGAGATTCCTGTTGCGGAAAATGAGTCGGCCGATGTCGAAGCTGATCATCAATTACCAGAGGACGAAGACAGGTGAATATGATACAATAATCTAAACGCAAACTCCGGTTATTCAACGATAAGTTAAAAATAGTGGGGATAAACAATGGACTCCATGAACCTATTCGAAAATACGAATAGAATTATTACCAATAACACTGACGATAAAATTAAATTATTCTTTGCTCAATCTAAAACACTGTCCATAGATCTCTTCATAATTTAATAGATGTTTCCTGATTAAAATGTTACAATAACCCTTCTTCATCTCGCTTTTTCCATACATCTCTAATATTTTATCTTTTTTCCGTTTGTCAAAATTTTCAACGCAATTCCTTCATCGTCTTCGTCTTTTAACACACAAAAAGTTAAGTCTGAAGAACCGTGCAACTCGAGTTGCTTCTCGATTATTTTTCCTATCGATACGTCCCGAACATTGATCTCGAAATGTTCGTTTCGCAACGCGAACGGTGACAGTCTGCCAAATGCCCCAAGCGTTCCTCTTCTTGTGGATGAGATTTTAATCCTATTTCAACATTCCTCTGTGCGTCAGGTGTCGAGAGGCTGTGGCTCTCGCCAAGGCTAGCTCGGCTACAGGATTGTTCCTGCAGAACGAAAAGGAGCAAACACAGCTGGCAACTCCTCCCAGACCAGGTGACCAAAAAATGTTTCTATTTATAACCAACAATATCGACAGTCGCCCATAACAAATGTTTATACGGTACATCGTGCGCACTTCCATAAAGTATTGAACTGTTTTATCAGTAAACACAATAGTTTTGCAACAAAACTGTAATTAAATGAATACGTAGAGTCGGCCGCGTAAATGTTCATCCACTAACTGTACGCAGAGTATTTCCAGGTAAAAGTAAGAAACTATGCAGATAGAATTACAAATTAAAAAAGCAGAAATGAAGTTTAAATTGTACGAAATACAATGAAACTTTGTCGAATTCATAACTGTTATATATAACGGGAAATTAAATGAGGTATAATAATATGGTGGGAAACTCGAAAGCAAAAGTGTTCGTCCATTTACGAGGTAATGAAATTATTGCTATACACAATTATCATACTCAAAATAATCTTACCTTCTATCTACAATGATTGTGGTAGAGGACGAATACTTGTGCGGTCAACTTTACTATGAATATGTATTGTAGTATTGCGTGATGTGCCATTTTTCTGAATACAGAGCAGTGTAAAAATAGTTTCGTGTTTTCCATAAAGGCACAATAGCCGAACGGGAGCACAAGAAGTGGGAAAATGCTCCGCCCATTGAGAACAACCCCTACAGCCAGGAGAATATCCAGAAGAGGTTGTGGGACAGGCAATATTCGAGAAGATCGTCCGATATTCCTGGGTAAATGTTAATTAAAATTACACAATTAACAAACGGAATGAATCGTTCATTGATTCGTCGATTGCCTTCCGCAGAATCCACGCCGAATTGCCGAAGAGCAACGGGACGGATTTGGAAGTGGTTCTAACGCCCCAAGAACCGGACATCAAAAGGTAATTTTTGAAATATAATAAAAAGAACCTTACAACTGGACTCTTTTTGAGAGTTCTTTTGAAGAATCTAGTCTAGTAATGTTAGTCTAGTAAATAAGAATATAACTTGCTGAATGACTGTTCTGTGATAAAATCCTTCACCTGGTAATCAGATCCTTCAGAAGAACTATCCATATCATATTTAAACATTCCTATTTTTCCAATCATTTATCGATGAATGCACCTCATTGGAGATCTGCACAACTTCGAGTTCTCAATCATTATGCGAAGTTTGTCCGCTGAATTATGTCTTGAGAGACTAAGCTAAACACCTAATCTTATCATAATATATACAAATGTACGAATGTTTCTCATGTTCAGGTTCGGCAGGGACTATTACATTAACGACTCGCGATCGTCGATAAACGAGAAAGGGCGAAGATCGGCCGCATCCACCCTGAGCAGACCGAGCAGCTCTCTGTCCCATGGATCGAGCTCGACGGGGCCCGACCAGGAACAACAGGTGAGTTTCCAGCTCGAAAAGTTCGAGGAGGCTTCGCTGCGCGGCAGCCTTTCTAGATGGACCTATCGCGATCCATACTCCAGTCCGCACTTCGCGATCAACCCTCTTCTACGTATGGAGCTCGATGATAACGAACCAGCTGGCACTGATCGTGCGAGCAGATATACCGCGGAAAGCGATACCACCACCGTAGATTCGATACTATGGGACACTGATTACGAAGATCTGGCGAAAAGGAGAATGATAGAGTTAGAAAACGCTCTGCACATACACGCCGATGATTCCGGCATGATAATGACGAACTGGAGCCTTAATACAACGGAGAGGGTGGCTTACAATCCACTTTACGGATTGGATCAGACATTAGCTTCGCCTGTGAACAGGCCAAAGTTGGATCGTGACTCGAAGGACTCGGGAATGTATTCTATCGAACCGCACGAATTAGAAGATAGTAAGAGGCAAGACGATGGGTGTAAGAGGTTAAGAAATGGCGATTGGTCCAAAGATCAGATCCTGACTTCCAATGGGAGGAGATACTGGAGCTTCGATAGACAAAAGTACCACACTTTCGGAGGGATTAAGAATCCTCGAGTGTCCCTAGTCGAGTCCGACGAATACGAAGATGAACCCGACGAATCCTCGAACATCGAGGAAGCCAATTTTGCTAAACTAAAGTTCCAAACCTTTGGAGGAATCAAAAAGAGCAAAAAGATCGACACGAAAGGGGTGTCCACCTACAGGAAGATCACGTTAAAACCATCCCCGAAAACTCAGAAGACCGCAAAGAGTTCTCAAAGCGATACCAACTTGCAGAACGATAGTAATAACAGTCCCAGAATCATTGGACATTCCCATTGGTTAAGAGAGAACTATCCCGAAGACAATTTCTCGATGACAAAGCAGTCGCCATCCTCGTACCGGTCTAAACCGAAATCTCCTCGAAAGCAGAGTAGTAAGTCTTACAAGGAACAACTTCGAACGATCGATTGCTCATCGAATCAGTGTTCTTCCGACGATGACTGGCAAGACGATGATCCAAATGTTCCGAACAGAACGGTGATGGCTAAATTCCTGAAAGATGTTTCCAACAAAACGAATTCGCGGAACTCCGTGAGTCCTATCTACTTCTTCAACACTTCTAGAAGAAAGTTGTTTGACAATTCTAGGAAGGCCAGGTCGCCAAACGCGCATCGTCTCTTCGACGATAACGAAAGTTTGAAACTAGAGCCTCCGATCGTGCCGGAAGTCGTCGAAAGAACATACGAGAGTCTGCAGGACCTCCGAATCGCTAGGAAATCGAAGAAACCGAAAAGCTACGAATCGAAGAAAAAGCCGAACGTTAGAAGTCTAAGCAGCGTCACTATGTGGTGAACACGGTTATGGAATGAAACTAATCCGAAATAATGATCTGTCTCCCGAATCTGTACAGTTTCCACGATGTTCCTTTTCTAACAGTAAACCAGTGCCATATTGTCAACGATGTTCCTTATCCCGAAACAATAGGACAGAATCTATATTTTTTCTACTAAACCTACGAACGTAATTGCTCGCGCAGCATGTGAAAGTGTTAGCATAAGAATGTCGGAGGATGTATATTGTATTTTTAAAATATATTGTTTCATTATTACGATTCGACCTTACTTGAAAGTGCATGGTAATCTACTGGTGCAGGCTGTCGGACCTATCGATCGGACTCTCTTAACAAAACGATCCTGATTAAACAGACCGTTAACAATCCCTTTCCCGCCGAGTTCTGTAAATAAAGATTCTATGGCTGTTTCTTGTAGATGCGCGCACGAGTAACGTCGACGTTCGTGCGAGCGAAATGAATCGATTCCTCACCTGACTTGTATAAACATAGTAGATGTAGATCGTAGAGACAAAAACAATACGATAGATAACGAGGTCGGAGCGTGGCCGAGCGTATTGCGCTCTACGCGATCGATCCTGCGCTCGGTAAGTACCGTTTTCATGCGTTCTTAAATCGATGCACCGGTGACTAACAAACAGCTGGGAATACTAACTCGCTTGTGCATGTAACGGTGGAAAATGGACTATCTAGGCTACTCGGTGTAAAAGAGGCTGGCGCCAACTATGTAGATACAAGGTATCTCGATCTTACTAATAGATTTTTTCGTTTTGGATTATTGATGAGAACAGCTTGGGAGGCAATGGTCGTATGCATGGGTTCTACGAGACAGCAATTTTCCCCTTCGTGAAAGAGCTATTCTTCCTCTTTCGCTAAAGAGTTGCTTTCTTCGGCAAAACTGTTACCTTTTGGAGATGTATTCTTTTCTCTGCGAAACGCCTCTTCTTTGTCAAAAAGATATTTTCTTTCTCCTCAAAACAGAAATAGCAAAGCCGCTATTTTTAAAAGAACTGCCTTTCTATCAGAAAGCTATATTATTCTTTGCTAAAGTGTTACTTTTCTTTTCTATAAAATATTTGTTTTTCAAGAAGCTATTCTTTTTTGCTTAAAAAACCTACTTCTCAACGAGAAATTTAGCTTGTCCATTGCAAGGAAGCAATTTCTTTCCGGGTGAGAATTACCTTCCAACATTGCTACCACCAATCTAATCCAAATCGTAGTATAAACTGCATGTGATTTTACGTCACGGCTGCGAAACTGATTCCGCTAATAACCGCAAATATCCGTCGGAGAACTATGGAGCTGATTGCTGCTTAGTTACGCGATCTTTAATTCTACCTGAACCGCTTTCTGTTTCAGGATGACCCGCAGTACAAGGAGACGGAGTACCTCATGAACAAGAGTAACGACGTGAAATCGAAGGTGGCGAAGTGGCAGAGGAACAACAGTCTGGACAGCAGCAAGTACCAATCCTCGCGGAACGACGATGACACGATCGAGATTGAAAAGACCAAAGCGAATGGTCAGAAAACATGGGAGGTCCAGAAGATAGAAGAGATGCTGGAGAACGAAAGAAAGAACAGTAAGAACGAGATCAACGCGAAGTTGAACAACCAGGAGAATTACGAAGCAATCGAGACGAAGAAGACGAACTCGGAGGACAATCAAAGGAAGATCAAGAGAATCGATTTGAAAGCATACGGCTTCGAGAACGCGTTCCGAGCGAACAAGGTCACGAAAACATCTAGCCCCCGAGTGGTCAATAAATTAGACTTGAAGTCTTTCGGCTACGACGGTGGCATCCGGCGGACTCAGTCCAATATACATCTAAACATCGTGAGCGACGACTTCAAGCCGAGGCTCACCAATAAGTCGAACCTGACGCGTCGCAACGGTTACGGAAACGACCAGGACGTGATACAGGCTCTGGCATCCGGAGACAATAACCTGACCCAGAGTTCGGAAACTTTGAACGAGCTCCGGGACGAACCGTACAATGGCTTCGGATTGAAGTCCGCCAAGTCGGTGCCGAATATCGCCAGATGTTTCTCGAACAATAGCAGCAATCAGGAGGACGAAGAGGTCGAGAGCTACAATCAAAATTCGTACTCGGAGTTGGAAACGATTAAGAACGGGTCTGTCAGGAGTCTAGCCAGCAGTAACAGCTTGGACAAGAGCAACGCGAAGAGCAGCGTGTCCTCCGTCGACGAATCGGAGATCGATACAGATAATTGCTCTGAGAAGGAACAGGGCCAGTCTATGACTAATGGGAACAAGATTTCTGGTGACGGAAACGTTGAGAACAAGGTGTTGCCGCTGCCGTCTGTTAGGAGATTGGCACAGGCATTTAACAAACAGGCGGAGCCATCTCCTGCACCCGTTTCGAAGGTGAGCGCTTGTTGAAAGTGAATTTTATTTTTCTCTTCACTTAATCAACGATAATATAAATAATATGAAAAATGTATAATGATGTATTGTGCAAGTTATCTATCGGACTTTCAAACGTCAGAAATTAGAAAATACAGTTTCTTAATACATTGTTTAACAGAAATTTCATTCATACAATCGACAACTCTTCAAACTGTTGTCTGAAAATAAATGTTTAACCTTGTTTTAAATACAACAGAGCCACTAAACAGAATTTTAATAAGTTTCCAATAATTTAAGCGTTAATTCAACTGAATGGAATGATTAAGTCTTTTAATGTCACTGCCCTACTGCATCTTTCTTATTCACAGTTACGCTTCTTTACCACACCCCTTAGGTAAAGTAGACAAAATAAATCCTTGAAACAGGTTTTCGCTTTACAGGTAAATAAAACAACCACCCTGAACAAGGACAGATCATCGACGCCAGAGATACAAATAGTGGAAACTCCGAGGCAGATGCACAGTTTGACGGCCAGGTCACTTTCGAAACAATTTCGGGAGGGCCTGCGGCAGATTCACAATAAGGTAACCTCCCCTCCGGCTAGTCATGTAACCATGGAACAGACCAACATACCAGAAAATCAAACGGAAGTGGTCCCGGCGAAGTGTGAGACCGTGACCAGCGATACGAAAGTCATTTTACCGGGGAAGCTGAAGTCGAACATCATATTCTGGGAACAGATGCAGAAGAAAAGTTGAATTGCTCGCGAGTCCAGGAAATCGTATCGTAGACATGTCAAGAATCGTAATTAATTCGTAAACGTCCTGTTGATGAGATCGTTAAGCCGGGAGAATTAAATTAAAAGACGCGAAAGAAATTCAGATGAGGACCTGGATGGATTCGCATATTTTCTTTGCTGTTTATTGGCAACCCGTGAAAAGCTTTTGGAAGCATATTATACGGATTGGCACGCTTGTGCGAACGCAAGCGTGTGCAACACCGTTCGAGACGGAGTCAATTAATTGTGCGAAACAATGTCACGACCGATGGATTGGTTTCATTAACGTGACAACAAAAGTAAAAGCATTTCGCGTCTATAACGCGGTGACGTTCGTGCCAAATGATACACGCTCGCGATTAGCCAAAGAAAATATGACAAGATTTCTGCATTGCAAAGCTGAAATTCACAGTCGAAATTCTGTCCACTCTATTTTTCTCTTCTCTTTTAATCAACTTGTATATGAAAATTTTTATTGATGTATATAAAAAATATAAGCAATACATGTTTCGACGTCCAAGTGAATTTTTATAAATCTCTATTGGTAAAGATTTGTATAAATCACTTTCAAGAACAGCGTGTAAGGGAACTACAATGTATTCCTGTATATTATTTATTATTTATTAATATCGAAATCTATGTGTATATAATGTGTTATTCTTTGGTGAACAGAGACAGTCCTTTAATCGAATACCAAAATTTGTAACGATTTCTGTGTTGCCTGTACACTAATCCTGTACTATATCGACATTATATAAATATATTGTTTATTATTAAAAACACGAAAAACTCTCGTCGTATTATACTATGCTTTGAACACTTCCATAGGATTCAGGACCAAGGAACTTCTGAAGAACTTATAAAATTATTGAGTTTTATTCGAACAATTTGGAATACATCACGAGAACGTATTATGTCTGAGTATTGTTTAACAATAAGAATATATCTTTTCCTAGTCTTAAAAATGTGAGTACAATGTAAACGTGTAAGTTTATAAAATATCCGTGCATTGATATACATCGCAGTAGATTGAGCTGTCTTTATAGAAACACAAGACTATCAGTAGTATATGCACCTGGTTTTGTGGAACGGTATGTGCTCCACCTCGATAACGTGTTCTCGCCTATAGTCCCATAAAAAGTGATCTATCAATATCGCGTTAACATCGGACTTTTCCATTTCTAGATTAGGGTAACGCTCGATCAGAGCTCTAATTTCGTCCTTCACCCTTTCGATAGCCTCTATTGAACAACCACGAATCTCTATTTCATCGTCCCCGCCATTTTCTAATTCTATATCTGAAAATACATATATTTATATCTTATACCATCTAACTAGACGGTTCTTATTAATTGAATCATGACTGTTTGATAGTGCATCAATTCACACTGTCGACGGAACTTAGGCAACTATAATCGTTATCTTACAAAGACGATAAACAGCTTCGTAAACGACTTACCACACTTCAACCTACTCATTAGCGGGTTGCTGTAACGTATCGCACCAAAATACACAAGAACCTGAGGAATTCGATAATCGGCAAACATCGTGATGTAATCTATATCATGGAAATAGCCCATCCCCGTGCCCTTAAAGCAAGCCCAAATGTCACCCACCAGTATTTGAGCTCTTTTATAAAAACTGACTAGAAAATATCAATCGGTCATTTAGCTTCTTATCAGAAACAAATTCATGAGTTCACATCAAAGCCAACACAGGTCATTACAGATACTTTTGTCGCTGTTCTTGTCGAATTAGCTGTAGCTGGCACTAGAATTTTAAAATCAAATACCATTTAAATCCAAGTTTAAGGGGTGAAAACACTATTTAAAAACAGTCGAGATAAAAATATACAGTGTACCAGATAAATGCGAACTTAAACCTTTGCCGCGTATCTGAGTATCTGTAAAACCTGTGTCACAGATCTCAATGCAACCTGTTTGTTATACATACCTCTGTGACCTTCATAGTCCGCCTCATCCTGATAAGACTCAAACTCATTTACGACGAGTTTCATCAACTGTTCGGCCGAATGCGAACACGATTTGATACATTCTGCAAAAGTACCTACAATCGAATCAGACTGTATCAAAAGGTTGAATTAATACTCAGTGTGCCTGGCATTAAAGAACCATCGGACGTACATTCTATTCGATGCAATTGTGGAAAATTGTTTGCACCGAGTAAAATGCATCCCTAAAACGTAGCTCTCTGCTTTGGAAACACCCAGTGTGTCAACGTTAACGACTAATGAATTGAGCTTGTTGATTAGTCCCCAAAAAGCACGCTCAAACACATATTTACAAAGCGTTTCATTATCCAATGTATAACTTTACAGTCTGAATAACAGCTTTCCCAAACAGACTTTAATGAGGCCCTTCTTTTATAATATATATTTGTAGAAGATTATTCACTGATTCTGCAAAGATCGGTAAAGTTCTGTACCAGATTCTCGAGACTTAAGGAATCATATACCCTTGTCAGATTCTAACAATTAAAAATTTTGATATCTTGCATTAAATTTGAAACGGAGTTTTATAAATCATTCTATAAATAAATTAAATTACCCAGGAGTTTCTTTTAACGTATCTTCAAAGAAAATCTTGTTTTTCATGTTAATCAAGATATGTATCCCCTTATATTATATAGAACAATTACAGGAAACGATTTCGAGCCTATACCTTGATATTTTGCTAATAAAATCTTTCCAGCGTCTCTCAACGACTTTAATCTTTCATCCAAAAGCGGTATACAACTAGTTTGATTATCGCCCCGAAATATTCGCTCGGCTTCGGACCTTGTTATGCGAGAATAATACTTGGGGTCGATTATAGGTATCCCCTCCTGTTCGAAGCAAATTAAAAAAGAAAACATAATATACCCACGTATAGCTCGTGTAGCAGTGGGGATTGTAGAGCAAAATATACACGTGGAAACTAATCTATTGATTGGGAACACATGGTTTGTAAACAAAAGAGAGTAGACTTTGAATGAAAGTTGAATGAAATGAATGAAATCTCAATGTAACCACTATGCAAAATATTATCGTGAATGTTATTAATGTACATATACGTGAGAGCACTCCTTCCTCATTGATAAAATGAAATCAGAGTGCAAGAAATATATAAACGATATAATTGGTCTCAAAAAACCCACGTGAGTACTCTAGTAAATAAGATTTACTTTCATCACTACATCTATCTTGTCTTATATCGCTTTTATATGTTATACTTCTGTTTCATTTTTAAGTAATTTTTATGCTTAAATTAGAGGATTAGACAAATTAGCGGATTCAATTCCTAAACCAAAAGGAGCAATACCAAATTTTGGTTTACCAAAATGGAAAGTAATGCCATTAGAATCGAAGATACCCATGGTCCCTGGACCAGAAGGAGCATACAATTTCACCCGTCGTAAACTTGGAAAAGAATTATGGATCCCTGCACCTGCTGCAGACTTTAACTTAAGTGATCCATATTGCTACGAGATGGAACTAACTTATGATTCACTACATGATAAACATTTGGTTCCATACTTCTCTAGACCACGTAATATTAGACACCTGATAAAAGCTGGACTTGTTACAAAGAGTTTGGATGCTATGTGTTCCTTGCGTGATTATAATATGTACAGAAAGTACTTGCGAAAAATACACTGTGATAATATAAAAAAGGAGTTGAAGAGAAGATCTAAATGGGATACAGAGGAAAGAGCTATTCTGTATGCACAACAGCAAGCACAGAATGAAGAGAAAAGGTAATATACCAGAAACACATATGGTGTAATGTGTAAATGCATATTATTTAAATGTTCAATTTTATTGTAATTGTTCAATTTTATCAGATTAAAAAAGAGAGAAAAGTTACTGGAAATAATGCAAACGAGTATCAGGAAACGCGAACAAGCACGGAGATTACAACTTCAAAGACAAAAAGAGAAACAACAGAAAATAGAAGAAAGATTAATAGCTCTGAAGTTGAAAAAGCAAGAAGATAGACAGTTGCAATTTTTGAAGAGTAAAGCAAAAGCTGAACTAATTCAACAGAAACAAAAAGCAGCAGTAGAACATGAAAGACATAAAATAATTAGTGTCCTTGTTGGATGGACCAAAAAGGAACGTATACGTAAAAAGACTAGAGAAATGAGATTGATCCATGAAAAAGAAGAGAAACGCCAGAAACTGGAGAAAAAGTACATTTTGAAATAACACAAGAAATCAGTATATAATTATTAATATTTGTTATTGTATTTAAGGTGGCAAGAGAGACAAGAATTTCAAAAGAAACAAATGGAGAAAGAACAACTTCTGCTGCAATGTATAGAAGATCAGCGTAAAAAATTCATAGAAACGTACAACGAGAAAATAGAGAATGAAACAAAAAGGATGCAAAGTATATATTACATACTAAACATAAGTTAATAGATGCACATTAATATACATAAATAACATATTTGCAGAACTTCTGAAAAATATTAAAATTTACATGAAATGTTATTTTGCAAGACACTATGGTGGTAGAGAACGTATTTGCTGTGTAGAAGATACTGATGATGATGAGGTACAGATATATACACATATTTAGTTGTTATTGATTCTATTAATATCATAAATTATATTGCAGGATCGCACTATGACATCACCCGTGACTCTAGGTGGCATAAAAGGAGATAAGAAGGTAAAGTCTATAATTCCTTCTACCAAAGTGATAAAGTGAGAAAACAAATATACATAACCAGATAACAACTTTATCTCAGGCAGGAAAATATCCTGATAAAGATGTTTCTAAAAAAGGAAAAGAGGAAGCAAAACAGAAAACAAAGACACAGAAGAAGAAGAAGAGGCAAATAGAAGGTGAGAAGATAATGAAGAAAAAGAAGCAAAAAAAGAAGGAAATCGCTAGCACTAAAAAAGGTGGTAAAAAGAAGGCAGGAAGAAAGAAAAAGAGAAAACAGAAGAAAGAAGTAGATGAAGAAGAGAAAGTTGAATCAATAGGAACAAAAGAATCAGAATCTACTGTGAAAACAGATACAAGCGAAACAACATTAAGTTCTGCTCCTTCAGAGAAATGTAGATGTCAAGCTATTAGAGAACACATGAAAATAACTTAAACATAGTAATCTTAAAATGAACAAATGTAAAATATTCTAGTTTCTTCAGCAAAAAAGATATTATAATTTAGATCTGTATTAAAATTATGAAAGTGCATTGACGTACATCTATGGCCCTCATAATAGCAGTACACAATGCAAAATATCCGCTCTGACCATTAACAGTCCACCATTTTGCAGAATCCTTCTCGCTCCAAAAGGAGTAATTTAATGTGTCCAGAACAAATATCCAATCGACAGCTCTTTCATCATTCATACAAGGATGGAATTCAGATTGAGAATAATTATTCATTGTTATTTTGTTATTCTTAAGGCCTTCTAGAATCTGTAAAGAAAATTCATTGTTTAGACTAATCTTTAGAAAGTATTAACGTTTTTCATGATCTTGTTAACTGACAAAAACACAATATTAATTTGTTGACATGTGTTAGACAGAATTTGTATAAATGAAAAGTATAATTACAGAATAACTAAAAGAAAATATCATAAATGAAAAAAATTATTTACCGTGCAAGCAAGGTTTTTAATGCCTTCGTCTTCGATAAATACATTCTTTGACATCCTCGCTATCAACTTCGCTGATTCTCTCGGCATTAGAGTCATCGTTAAGAAATGATCACAGCTCTTTTCACCAATAATTACAAATCACTATCAGAACAGTTTTTAACCGGGTCTACCTTCTGTGATAATCGACGCACTACTACGAGTACATCGTCCCGCAATCAAGCAAGTGATCACATGACAGTGTCACGTGACCGGTGATCCGTGGCACATTAGCAACGGCCTCATTGTAAACAAACATGGCTGTGAATGTCAAAATTCGTGGAATCGGATTTTTCATTATCTTTCAATTACACGCGTAAATTTTCGATTTAACATGACAGGAATGATATTTCAGAATCTTGTAACGCGACAAATTAAGGTAAGCATTTTCATATTAAAGCCACATACATATTTGGCACTGCAACTACCGTTTGTACACGGTAGCACATGTATACCTCACGTTAATTTGGAGCACAGCAACGAAAAAATTAACTTAATGACATAAATTGCAAGTAAATAGTTAGAAAATAATATGAAGTGAGTACGCTTGTCTTCTGCCTTACTTTTTACGTTGAAATAAATCATCTTCCATGATATCATAATAAAGATTTCTATATGCACTTCCTTATCATCTGTTTACATTATGTAAACTACAAAAATAAAAGTTAACACATTTTTGAAGTCTTTCGTTCTTTTTGGTTTCCTTAATTGTTCTGCAAGCGTATTACCTACATTCATTAATATGTATATATCTTAAGTAGTAAAAAATCATATTTTTTCAGGGTTTAAATCTATTAATTTCCTACACTGAATCGTGTAGTTTTTAAAAGTTGACAAACAAAATATAAAGTGTCGTGTCACTTTATTTAATCAATCATAACATTTAATAATACATAATTTAACTGATAAATGTATTCTGGTTTAAGTTTTTACATAAGGACATGCGTTTCTTATTTTACGATACACTCGATTGTAGGTAATACCTAATTTTATTATCATAGGCAACTATTCTTCTGTAAAGTTTGATAAGATTCGAAACTTCAACGCTTCATTTGTAATTTACATACGTAACACAAATTACAATGTGGAAATAATATGCACGTTCATATTTACATATAAAATTTCATTATTGCAATATTTAGTATACTAATTTTTTTTTCTTTGTATCGTATCCCTGCATCTTTTTTAATTATTTCTTTTCACAACTAATAAAACGATTTTTTTAGTCTTATATATTTAAATTGTGCATATAGTCTGCTCCAAAGATTTTTTTCCAAAAGTTATCAAATGGTATGGTTAAATAAAATATTTTGAATTACGATGTAACTTACAAAATATGAATAATATTACAAACATGTTTCGAATCCTAAAGTCTGAGAAGTCAAATGGTAGTGTGCTTCGTCGCATTCATTCATTCAAATAACATATGTACATAATACCCCCTCAACATAAAGTGAACAGATTAAGGCTCCAGCAGGCTATAGGCTACATTCTACAATGTACAATGCATTATGTACTTTGTTAGTTTCCGTTTTCGCGTACATGTCTGGTTGTGTAATGTGTGGTAAGCGATAGCACCAAAAGATTCTTCTTTTTCTTTTTCAACATCATTACTCGATACAAATGACCCATACAACTACAATATGATTAACACAGAAATTAAGTTGCAATGATTAACATTTATTTTATTCAATATTATTAAACTTTGCAACGTATCTGCCATAATAGACATACTTATCGTAAAACAATACATCTTAACAAAAATGTATAAATTTATACTTTATGAAATATAAAGTTAGACAAAAATAGTAGGCCTTGCCCACCAATATTTGTTCAGAATTAAGTTTTCCCTTTGTATACTTTGTGTACTGAATGGTATGAACACGTAATGGTATTCTGTACCGGATTGTGAGTTGAAGATAGACATACCTATTCTGTTTGATATTACATATTTTGACATCACCTGTGGCCCCAGCATGCTATTATATTTGTACATAGCACGAAACCAGTACGGTAATATTCGTTTAAAGATGTACAAGATGTGTTATTGTGCTTTTTAAGTGTTACAAGGCTTATGTGTTAGAAGAGATTGTATTATTGTGCATCTAACGAATTGAAATTTTAATCCCCCATTGATTCAAGTATTTTAACTCGATGATTTCATTAGGCTGACCGAACATGCACATGTTAGACAGCTATTTTCTTTCCACTGTGCAACATTTTTCATTATGCTATACCTTGACCGTAAACACCACAATATCGATGTAATTTAAAAAAGGTATTGAACCTTTTTTTCTTTAGTATAAAGCTTCAACTTCGAGCTGTGATGTAGTAAATGTAGCTTCAACTTCGAGCTGTGATGTAGTAAATTGCATAGTACAGAAATTATGGAGCAGAATAATACATTCATCCAAATTATCAAGAAGACAATAATCCGTATAAGTAATCGTAATGAATAAATTCAATAAATGCAACTCACCAAACGGGCTTCTGTTAATTATTGCACGAGATCAGGAAAATATAAATTAGCTATTTTATATCTGTCCAATGTTAACAAAATTGATTACTATCTAATTGATAAACTTTGAATGAATCCATTAATTGCATTAATGAATTCCAATATTCCACTCCCAAGTTTCAGATTCATATTTGATTTTTGCTAATAATTACAGATTTAACGTGGTTTGATTGACTAAATATAATTCTAATTAAAATGCTTACCAAAAGTAAGACCAAGGATCCCCGTCACCCCAAATTTGTATATTATTAAATATTATTAATTTTACAAACAAATGTAACACGGATCCATTGATTGAAGATAAACGGGTAAATCAACATTTTAAATGCAGAAAGAAGTAACAAAGTTTTTATAATAAGGATATCAAACCTACTATGTGTGAAATCAGTTATGGCAAAACATTTGCTGAAAGAATTCATTTAAAAAAAGATACGAAGTAGTAAATGTACGTTTTGAGCAATTAGAAGTCGTTAATACAGAACTTAATGAAGAAAGAAAACAGTATATAGCAATACTCTTCCCTTTTTCTGTCAAGCAGCATATGACTGTGATGTTATTTTTTTTTATTGCTCGAGGTCTTGCAATAAGATACAGTATGGGGTCCAGAGGAACCTTGAGTGGCATGCATGAGTTCCAGTCAAACACCTTTAACCAAACATTATTATAGCATTGTTACATTTGCTCCCATGCACATCACACCTCCAGACTTCACCCATGCAGCAAAATGCGCTTTTTAATTATTTCTCTTAATATTATATAAAAAAATCTATTTCTATTGACTTTTAAGCTCTTTGCCAATACTGTACGATACAATTTTGTTCCAGTCAATTTTCGTTCGCATAACGGGTAACTGCCTTCGCAAGGCCTTGAAGGTTGTGTCAGACATTGTTTGGTAGTTTTCCGAAATCGCAGTCTGATAGTCATTTTCTGATTCTTCGACAAGACGTATTAACTCCTTCGCTGTCTGCTTTTCGTTAGAGATTGGTAAGCTTTCTTTTACTTCTTTGCTACTGACCAGCTGTACATTTCCATCTTCATAGTAGTGTACTTGTACTTTAAGGCTACCTCTTAATTCTGCATTTCCTGAACTTGGACTAAAACTTACAGTCCATACAGAACGCCAACGACCGTTCCAAAAATTTTTAGGTTGAAATTGATGATCTTCTATGCAAGCTGTTAGTGTAATGTTACCTGTATGGAAGAAAATGTCATAAATATATTTTTAGTTCTAAATTAAAGTAGAAGTATTAATTCTATATTAGAAGATAATAATACCTCCTTGACTTTTTCCAAAAATTGAACATGCACCATGTCTATAATGGCTTTGAGTGTAAGTTGTTATTTCATCCTGAAGGGCTGACCTCCATGGTTCAGCTACTGGATCCGGTTCATATGGTTCATAATCTTGCGCCTCCTTCCTAAGATGATCATATTTAAAACTTTGCTTACTACGAGCATCGTAAAACCTTTGTGCACCTAGATCATTGTGTTCTGTTATAAGTGCAGGATACTCGCTGCCTTCAATCTGAAGTTAAGCAAAGAAAAACTTTGTGAATACAATGCAAGATACTTGTGTTATCGTGTAACATTTGCTCACAAAATATTCTTCTAATAATCCAGTGCCTAACCTTAACTGAATTAAACTGACTCAACTATGAGGTACACTCTGCTTCAATGTAATAAAACGAAGCAACAACAAAATCGCGAGAAAATAAATTAAAAATCGATTCTGAATATTTTCTGTGAAAAAACCACCAGGAAGTGTAACTAAAATTAACCCTACAGCGCCATACGATTTCGATCGAAATATCACGACGATTTTCACGGTGGAACTTCCTCATACCAGATTGACGATATTTTAAGTAAACAATCACACCAACCAGATGAACATTATCGCGCTCCAATTTCACTATAAAGTCAACGTCACCTGTCGAAATCCCGGACGCGTGTCGCCCGATTAGGAACTGTACTGGACGTTGAAATTTGATCCCGCGCGTTCCTGAGATACCCTGATCCACGATTACCACAAATATGGGACAACACCGCGGATACTATCATAAAAAATCGTAGAAGATCGCCAGAGAGGTCGATGATGTACCTTAACAGGCGTGAGCTGATCCTTGTTGTATTGAGCAAATGCCCCGGACGCACCCTCCTTCAACAGGTTGTCGTTGTTCAACAAGACTCTCACATCATTGAAAACCTCGTTGAATTCGCCCGGTGGCGAGTGTAGTATAAAGTCCGAAACTATTCGTACTTTTTCTTGATCAGGAATCACATCTCCGTCCGCCGCCATCTTACCTTTCCACTAGCACGCACACTCCGCGATGTCAAACCAAGGTTAGTGCAGTGCAGGTTGTACCGGCGTATCGAAGCACTGCCCCATATACCCGGTGACGCATCACAAACGGGACACGTAATCCATGATTGACTCTGGAAATCACAGTTTCCTTATTTCCTTCGTCAAAACAATTTCTATTTTATGAACTTCTGTGTTGTACAACAGATATACTTTCTAACAACTTCTTATCGCACATATCTTTTGTAAATGTTTCGAAATTGCTCACGAGAATGCATTTGCATACTTCATGCATGATATTTTATAAATTGTACATGATAATTGTTGCATGAGTAGAGAAACGAATACATACATAGATATAGTAAAATATTTACTTCGCGTGGAAAATTACGTATAGCTTTGTATTGTGTTTACTATAAACAATTATAGATGGTGCTTACAATGGAACTGCGTATACCAAAATGAGTACTTTATAATTTATTCGGTTTTATTTTACTTAATTTAGAGTAATTACGAAAAATGATATTCTGATATGAGGAAGAATAAAAGAACAAACTGTAGATAGTTCCTGAGGAGAATTATCAGCGCCCAAGATAACCACTGTGTTCAACGAACCTTGGCGAGCATAACCCTCGAATAGCATTCGTGGTCTCTCGTGCTTGTTCTCAACCAGGCGTGGTTCTGGTGTTGGCCGATATCGCGTTTTATCAGGATATTTTTGTCCGTTCGTGTAAAGTACCGACCGCACGGGGAAATCATGCTTTCCATTACATTGAAAGTTCGCCGCCGGGTATCTCGGATAGCCCGCCAAAATTTGAACTGCTCTCGAAATGAAAAAGAAATGGGGTTCGAGTTCGAGGTGTAATCGTACCGCGCATTCGCGCCCGAGATACGTGGACTACCATATATGGCAATCTAACCGTTCATTCAACTCGAAATCTGAAATATTTTAAATCCACATGTACGCGGACTGAAAGTTCAATGACCGAACTTTGACAAATTATGAGAGTGATTGTAAAATCAAGTAATTATTATTGATTTTACTGAGCTGATCGTGAAATTCAATTTCGCAGTAACTGTCTTGCGAAAATAGTAGGAATTTGAATACATGGCGGACGATCCAAATCGAGACATTTTGCCCGTGAAGGACGGCTCCTTTGCGGATACTTCCAGAAGTAGCATAGGTTTGTATAATAATGTTCGCTAAATGATTTAAATTCAAATGTTGAAGATATGATTCAGTGATAAAATAATTGTAGACCCCAGGGAGCGGCACTCGGTTTACAAGCTCGACCGTTATGTGCTGGAGGACAAGTATTTGCGTCTGCTCGACGAGGTGACCAGTTTGAAGAAACTGTCAAATTGTCAAGAAGACAAGATCAAACGGTTGGCGACAAAGTTGATGAGAGTGATCGCCAATCCAAGGGCGACACCGGGTTGTTTGAACACTTTCGACGATAAGAATAGAATAATCTGCCTTGAACTCGAAAATACTAAGGTACTTAGGTATCATCTGATCGTTAAAAATATCATTATCCGAAACAATTATTCTCAAACAGTAATAAAGAAGAGATTATTAGACAATTTATTGTTCATGTTAACTCGGTTTACGCTGTAACTAGTTTGTAGATCCATGCGTTTTGCTCACGAAAATCAAATAAAACAGGCGTTTCCCAATCGATATTTTAGCTGAAAGATAAAATCGCAGTGCTGAGGAATCAACTGTTGAGTCATACGATACGCAGTAGGACGTCGTCAAGAAGCCGTAATCCCCAAACGAGGCCGTCGTCCGCGCGCACGTAAGTGCATAGCGTCGTATTACAAGCGATCCGAGACAATCTATGATTCACAGAGCGCAAATCACGATAGATCACTGAGTCGCAATCCTTGTTTTAGAACGAGTCAAAGCGACAGCAGCCGCACTAAGATACCCTCCTGTCATTGCATCGTTCAAACAGCTATTGATGACGACGTTAACGAAGCGCGAAATAAAATCCAGGTTCTAAGATCAACATAATTGCGTTAGATGTACAAAAAGAGGTTGTGGTACGATATGACCTATTTATCATAAAAAAACCTGCATTTTAAATTTTGATTGAAGGTCGAAAAAATCGGGAAGATCAGCTTAAATTCATGACATTTAAACTAAGCATTCTTATTAATGAAATCTTTTTGTACACCTGATAATTATCTTTATAGGTATTTTGGAGGAAATAAAGTTTGTTCTAAAAAATTCAGAAGTCGCACGTATAACTGTTAAACGTTTCAACCTCTTGAACAGGAACTGGAACTTGAAAAGAAAGAAATGGCGAATCGCATGGAGGAGCTGGAGAAAGAGCTCTCGTGCCGCGCCGTCTGCAACCAGAGGGAGAAAGTAGCAGAGAATGTCGAGTACATTAGATGCTGGCGGCAAATGAAGCAGATGAACGATAAACTAATAGCCGTCGAGCACACGAACGAGTCGTTGAACGCGCAAACCAACGATTTGAGGAGGATGCTTCAAGAGGCGACAAAGTATGCTCAACGTCTCCCACGATATTCATGAGTACAGCTTCCGAGGTTCCGTTGTAATAGACAGTTTTGCTTACCCTAATGACACCTGTTTCTGCGCTTTGTAATTTTTCATAAGATGTCTGATAAAACAAACATCCACTTCGTGAAATATATATCATTAGTCGTTTATTGTAGTTATATAAAACAATTTGTTAAGTCAATTCCGACAAATTAAGTTGTGACGTTTTTTAATGCTAACTTTAAGTGAATAATAGTTTTAAGTAGTAGAACTTACGAACTGAGCTAGTATATAAGAATTATTATAACAATGCAATTAGGAACGGTGAGGAGACAACGGCAGCGCTTCTGGAAGAACGGAAGCGATCAACCGATTTGGACGAGGAGATGTTGAAAGCGAAAAACTGCGAGCTTGCTCTACGAGAGAAAGATGAACAGATAAGGGATCTGATGAACGAGATAAAGATACTGCAACAGCATAACAACGAATTGATAGAACTGAGCTCGAAGAACGGTGAAATCGAGCACGAGAACGCAGAACTGAAGAAAAAGGTCAGCGAGCAACGGCAGGATCAAGAAAGTTTGCGGTCAGCCTATAATAGCGAGCAGGCTAACATTATAGCCCTGCAGGCGTCGAACACGCAACTGCTTGCGAAGCTTGAAGAGCTTCAAAAGACTATAGATAGTTTAACGGTACAGTTAATGGTCAGTTTAGAGTTTTTTTAATTAGTGGATAGTAAATAGAATCATAAGGTTTGAATCAGAATAAAATATGTTACAGTCCTTCCAAAGCCAAACGGAGAAGCAGGAAACACAGAGAGTGACGCCGATACCAGCGGAGCAGGCAGATAACATAATTTCGTCAGCGGTTGATAAAGAACCGCAAAAAACATCTTCCACCCAAATAGCACTGTGCACCAAGTGTTGCGAATTGACCGAAGATGTACATCTCCAGGAAAATATTTACGTGGGTGTGAAGCATCCTGTCAGCCAATCTGCAGACAAACACGTGCAAACGGAATATGTCGTTCAAATAATCACCACGGATAAAATAGAGAAATCGACATCGACGGTGAATACCATAAAAGAAATAGTGGAAAACGATATGGAAAGAAGTCCATTGACTCCGGAGAAGATGCTGAAGCTACTGGAACAAGCTCAAATTCCTATACCCACAGATGCATCAAGATTCAGTCAAAAGGATATGGCCAACAATGTCAACTGCAATGACATCTTGGACCTGAATAGGCACAGGCAAGTTGTCTCCCTTGAAAAGCTGCTCTTCGGTGACACTAGCTGCTGACAAATGCTATCAGCGGTTCTTTAAAGCGTCATTTAATTTTTTGTTATGAATTTTGATTTTGGTGTATTTTCTCCCGAAGGTGTAGTAGCAAGTAGGAGCTTCCAGATTCGTATCTAAGATTTTAATATACTAACGTAAGAGGTAGAATAAGATTATATTTCATAAGATTTAAAATAATTAGGCTACATAATAAAATGCTGTCGTGACTGAAGTTAATTTAGGTAAGAATTCGTTTTACTTAACGTTTCCTTCTTAATATTTGACAAGTATATGTGTTTTAGTGTTACTTTGCGTTGTAATATATTGCAATATCACAATAACAACAATTGAAACTGCAAAGTTGCCTAAGACTTATTGTCTACATGAAATTTATAACATTTTTAAAAATCCCTCCGCATATCCATTCCAAACATTACCGACTAATTATGTTGCAGCGATGCGGTAAGATTCAGTCAAGAAATCCCAAATTACCGAGCCCAAAATGACCGTCAGAATTACGATAACCATGCGTGTCCCACGAGGTGCCAATTACCCGATACCGATAAAATGATGTCTTTTTTATTTAATGTTTTTCAAGAGCTTTCTTTGTCAGCCAAAGTGCTAGACGAGGCTAACAGTTTGTATCGTCCTGCAATAAAAAACGATCTGCTTGATCGTAACAATAACATTAATACGACGGGCCCTCGAGCTTCAAAGAATAGTGCTGGAAGATTTCAACAGACCATGTCTCACACAAGTGGAATGGACATCATGAATGGGAGAAGTAGAGGCTTGAGAGCATCCCGAGTTGGTTGTAGCTCAAAAAAGTACTGTACGAGAGGTTGTAGCAGGTCACATCAAAATAAATCGAAGAGAAAAGGATATTTTCCGACTGCGAAGAGAAGTTTACAAACTACAGAATTTGCCGAGAATAATCTTTGCAACTGTAGTAGCTCGCTTGGATGCAACATTCACTCCAATTGCGACTATCGTTGTTGCAACGACAATAATCAACACGACTTGCCACCGATGGTTATGAAATGTGGCACTGAACAGGTACCTCCGATTAGAAACAACATAGTTAATTCTACAGTTCCGAGTAACGGGCAGGATGGAGTCGACGCAATACATTCGCCACGGTAAAAAATAATCTTCCATAAACGATTTAGGAAGGGGAGAATGGTTACACGAAAGAAAAATGATTATTCTTTTGAAGTAAGCTGCTGGATGAGGATAAAAAGGGGTCGTACAGGTCGAGGGACATGAACAACCGTTATTCAGGGGTGGAGGAGAATGAGGAATTGGATGACGCAGCAGCGTTGCAGGAGTATATCACTGAGCTAGATTGGTGTAAACAGCTTATCGACAAGCATCCTGCTACAAATGGTCCGTGTGGAATCCCAGTAAGAATATACCCATTCTGTGACACAATTATAACTTTTTACTAGAAAACTGAAACGTAGATAATGAAAATATTATTTAGGTCAAAGCAATAACGCAAGCCTTGGAACTTCCGCGATGCTGTGGTGAAGTGCCCACTCCGGAGTCCATGTGCAGTATCAATTGCCCAGGAGATTGCGGTGATAACGTCAGTTCAGTGTCCGATCCGTTTCCGATGGTGATACCTGATGGCCAGGGCTTGATGGAACTCCATGTCTCGTCCCTTCAACTTTCAACATCTGTTAGTATCATAGAAATGCGATGATTATTTGCAAATATAATCCTTATATCGAATACGTCCAGGCGAAGGAAATCCTTTTTCGGGAGGCCGACATAAACAATGTTTCGGTGTTCATATGCTGGGATATATGGGACCAAGAAACAGCTTGCACGCCCACGCTCAAGTGTCCTCAGTTAAACTTCAACTTTTCCATAGTCTATCGTATCCCCGATCTTTTCTGCTTCTTCAACTACGTCTTCTCGGAGCTCGTAACATTTCATGTGCTTGTCCACTGCGACGACGGCACCAGCTACACTGTGGCTTCAGGGAAACTCAGCATCAAGGATATACTAGACTATCCGCAGAACAAACTGCACTATGTAGCCCCAATGCACAGCGTATTCCCTTGCTCGGTAGGCATAAACTTCGGACAATTATCTTTGTGGGTCAGATTAAGCTGTGATGTCGAGCATGTCGAGGCGTTCAAGAAAAAACTCAACTTGCCGATGCATCCTGATCCGAGATCGCCGATGTCATCAAGTCGGCCCTCACAGATGCGCACATCACTATCGCCAGTTTACCAATCGTCCTCGAAAATTCATACTACGTCGCCCCCACAATTGCCGGATCAGTTTACGTTTAACGATGCCAGAGATGCGGTGTTCAAGAATATGTCTTATATTAGCACATCAAGTAAAACAAGATTTCCCTCATTGCTGTGTTAGGCGTATAGAAAGCAAATCGGCTTTAATTCGTATACATTGAAATTTCTTTGTTAAATTATTATTATTATTGACTCCAGAGAATTCCCACCCCGCCGTATCTTGCGGAAGATTTTTCCACTTCCCTGCCCAAAAAAAAAAAAATTATTATTATTGACTCAACATTTTTAACATTGCAAAAACGACGACGTTTTGAGAGCTATACAGCCGACTTTCTTTGTGTACACCGAATGGAATTAGGGATTGTATCTCAACCAAATGGAATAATTTTATTCAAAGATGGATCCCAACATCAGGGCCGCCATTATGAACATCCTTTCAACGGCGAAGATCCGTTGACCGTAATGCAAGAGAGCGGATCAGAGTTTCACTTGACCTCTTCACCTCTGCAAGCAGTAACGAAAAAGGAGATTATCACGTTAGACGATGAAAAAGGAGATTCCCGGACTGAGCTGGACGATGTGTAGTCGATTTGTAGTTTTGCGTCGTCATTCCGATGTTATTTTTATTATCATTGAAAAACACGTTGCTGTTTAGGGATCTTTCGAACGGTACGCTGATGACTGAGACGGAGGATCGAATTCCCGTTATGACGACAAGCGTGCGAGAGTTTGATAATATATTGAAGAACGGCACGAGCAAGCCGCCAGTCTCCAAGGATGACTCTGATGACTCGATGCGAGAAGTGAACAATGTTTTATTGGAAAAGAACTGGCAGCAATACCGACGACGAAGTTTTGTTACGTAGAACTAGCTTAATAATATTGGCATCGCGATTTACGAGCTTTGTCATACGAGAGTTGTGGATTGCTTCTTATTAGATTGCAGCTATTCATGTCAATCCTCGAAGAAAACAATTACACTCAGAAATTTATTTATTTTTTATAATGTTACATATTTTCGCACTCTAATTGCAAGCAGTACAAAACTTTCGATTCATGTCGTAGGATTACAAGCAACGTAAATATGTTTAAACATGAAATTATAGAACAGAACGAAAAAGAGGACGGTCAACAAACTAAAGGAAACGGGACTCACGAAAGCGAAGTAAGAATTTCAATGTTTCGGGACCGTTTCAGCTCTCTTGCTCAAACTAAATTTGTTTGTTTGTTTTAGTCTATCGAGGAAAACACGATAATCATTGAGATTGTAAACGTAATTCTGTTTCCAAAATGTTCTGTGTCGGAAAATCCCGAAATACAGCTTCTCTACGTCGAGTATTGTTTCCTTGGGTATCACGGTGCTGATATGGAGACGATCTCTGTGAAAAAACCTACGCCACCTGAACAGAAGTTGACGTATAACTTTCGGAAAAGTAATCTCAGAAAATAAAGCTATATTGCGCTACCTTTTAGAATGGAAAAATGGTATCAACAACTTGAATTACAGCGTTCAGAGTGGACCCGAAGAAACACCGGTCACAAGACAATATACTGAGAGAAATGGTGAACGAAACTGCGGATTCGAAAATAAAATTTATTCTTGTCTGTGAGCCCGTTCCCGAGGAGACCGAATCAAAGGAGTGCATAGAAGTTGGGTAAGAGGAAAGCGAACATTTTACAGTGCTGTATAATTTAATGAAAATTGCGGCTTTAAATGCAACTACAGGTATGCATACTTCGACATAAGGAAGTTCGCGTTGGGAAAAAGTGAAACGATTTCGTCCGTTCCAATATACACTCCAGATGAATCGGAACAAATTGGCCTCATAAAGGTACAAAAAACATTTCGATCGACCTATAAAATATACTTCCTTCTACTTAATCACCACAGATATTAGTGCTGGGTGTTGACACGATACGCCAACGTTTAGAAAAGGTTGATTCCGACGAGTGATCGTCAAAAATCTTGTTTATGTCCATGTAGCCGCATGTCAACGGAAAACTGAACATTTCTGTTGTGCCCAACGAACGGTGATGTTCCAATGACCATTAAAAATCACATAATGAAAAGTTGGAGTTTATTAGAAACGACTTACATCATAATACAAAATAGTCTAAAGTGTATCTGCGTACGCATTACCAAAAAGCGTCACACTGATCGTAGCCTTATAGCAATTATTCGTTGATCAGTTCCACCGTCCGAGTAAGGTGACGCAGTGTTCGTTTCCAGAGAATTCCTCCGCGTCATACGGATTCCGATGACAACAGTAGCTAGCTCCGTTTCTTCTTCAGCTCTGTCGTTGCGTTCTTCGAGTTCTTAGTCTCTTTAAGACTTGAGAGTTTCGACTTCCGGAATATATCGTTGAATACGCTGGTGGCCACCTGAAAGTCCCTGCAGTCCTTAGGAGATCGCGCGATCGACCAAACTCCTGCTATTGTGTCGATTCCTTGGCACACTTTGCATGCACCTAAACGTCAATTATCAAATCAGCATATTATCCGAAATTTTATGAAACAACATACAATAGCTGCTTTTAGTGCTCTGAAAACCTAGTATTAATTAGCTTAGTCTAGTGATTATTTGGGCGCGAAGAGGGGGCGATCAATTTCGTCAAAATGAAATTCAGACCCATATCCTTAAGCAAGTGCGTAGAAAATGCACGTACCGATAAATACCGCCATGGTGTTGGTGGTGTTGTCTGTAGCAGTTAGAGTGAAGGGTGAGCCAAGCTTGAACGGTGCGTGGCCGGAAACATTCCAAGTTCCGTTGAGCAGGCTTTCGTGAAAACGTGGAGGCGCCATGTCCGAGAACGTCACGATTATGTTGTGATTCACGACCTTCATGTTCAATTTGACGCCCGCCTGAGCCGTTGACCAGGACCCTGACAAACGGCAAGGTAAGCCTAAAAATATCGCTTGTTTCACATACCGTGGGGGGGCAGCCGAGTTGCAGACCGCGAAGCCTCGCGTGAGAATCTCCGCATAGATGTTTCTAAATAATCGAAATCGATCTGAATCGTTTACCTTCCTTCTTGTCGTTCTTCGAACTATCCAGCTTCAGGTCCTGTAGCTCCTCCATGATCGTGTCCAGTACCTGATTAGCGATTTCTTTGGTATCGTGTACCGTGTCGGAACTGTTCGAGTTTCCCTCACCCTCTAGCAACGAGAACAAGTTACTACTTTGTGATCCTTTCTTAGCCAAATGTCTTCTACGCTGGTTCCCTTGCAACTTAGCATTACCGTTTTTGTAATTCGCTTGCTGAGTATCATCCTTGTCGCAATTAGTCAGATCGTGATCCACCGGTTGATCGTGTATTTCAGAATGGAGCAAGAACGCATCGTTCGCATCATCCACCCCATTGTTTTGATAAGTTGGAGAGACGCTATTTTCTATGCTCGAAACAGGCGAGTCTATGTGCACATTAATCCCTAGAGACTGCAGAACCTTTCCCAGCGGCTGGTTCATCGCGTTCGGCACGTTTACTGCAGGTAGATTATTATTATCTTGCACCGGAAGGAAATTATAGTCTTTGGACTGGAAATGTCCAATACTTTCATCCACAGTAGGAATCTCTCCCAACTGAGGCTGACTATATACATTCTGATCGATGTTATTCAAGTGTTGTAGACTAGTCCCGCGATGATAATTGTTCAAATTTTGCAACTCGAAAGTAGTGAGCTTGTGAGACAATTGAGGAACCTCCGCGACAATATTTGGACTTTGTAGAACGGCTGGAGGATCAACTACGTCTAGAGGCTTGCTGTTACGATCCAAGAAATTGTACTGATCGGCATTCGGCGGAATAACCACGGCTCGTTGGATCTCTTCGCTTAATAAATTCGGATCGGACGCGTCGAAATTATTGCGAAGTTCAGGGACCATGATGTTATCGTTCAATCCTGGCACTCCTGGAACCCACTCTGGAACCATGGTGCTAAAAGCGTATGGCGAATTCTCGATTCGATCGTCCAGGGACATGTAACTCGGATCATAATACAGCGAGGAGTCGTCTGTCCCGTGAAGCCGAGAGTTCCGGTTCAACGTCGCGCGGCGTTCGACCGTTGGATACTGCTGAAAACCATTGAAAGAATTGGTGGGATAATCGGCCTGCCTGAAATCTCTGCTGCGAGCAGCCTGGTAACATGGCTGGATCTGATTGCGGCATTGATAGGACGTAGCGTTTAGAGTCTGCCGTATAAATCTGTCCGGGTTCGTCGTTTCGGCCACGTTCACTGGGATTTTGTTCGCCACTATATCCTGGAGAACGTCGTCTTCGCTGTAATAATCCGAATACTCTACTCCTTGATCGCCGGAGTCCTCCTTTGAAGGATTTCCAGTGGTGGTCTTCATGAGGCGCTCGATCATGGTCTCGGCTTCTCGCAATTTCGCGGAATCATCGTTTTTGGTAAACTTGTCGTTCAGTGTCGTCGAGACGTCAACGTAATCGGTGTCGTCTGCCTTAACGGCGGCAATTTTGTCAGTAGAGACTAAATGTTCACTCTTCGCATGAAACTTATTTATCTGATTACGTTTGCTGTGCGAGCCCTCGTTTCCGGACAATTTCTTTGCGCTAACTTCCCTTCCTTTAGTTAACGTTCTCTAATCAAAGGAACATTTTTCAAGCATTTATCTGATGCTTGTCAAACATCGCAACAACAGAGTAAAGGGGACAAGAAACAAGCAGAACGAAGCTTACCTACCTTTGCAGACCCACTCTTCGGCCAGCCAGGATGCGGCTTCCTGTGTCGTCGATGATGCCTGTAAACGAAAATTATTTTACATTTTCACATTGAAGAAAATCAATCGTACAAAATTATTTTTCCGACTGCTTTAAGCATGCCTTTTCTTCTTCTTCTTTTTTCTGCCCTTCGTGTCCGATTGATGACCATTTTGATTAGAGTCTCCCGCCAATCTGGAACTGCCCTTCGGAGAAGAAGGCACCTTCACTGACACGAACAGTTTTTTTTGCTTAGGATCCCCTCCCCGGGACAGTTTCTTCATGGTTTCTTGCATCTTCGGAGACTTGAGAGCATCCTTGGCCATCTTCCTTGCCAAATTTTCATTGCCGGATCTAGAGACTCTGCCATCCATTGCGTGCAGGCCGTGCAGCCTCGAGTTATGTTCGCTGGGCATCCTGCTATGCCGACTTAAATGTCTCTTTCGTTCGATAGCACTGTCATCTTCGCTCGCAAAGGGGTCATCCCGCCTCCCTTCAGCCACGGCTTTGCTCTCTGCAGATTCGACGCGAGCTTCGATGCAGACTGCGCTGATTAGTAGCGATACGATCATGGTCAACCTAGTTAATCGATGAACATTTAACTTGATATCACACTTTCGGCGACGATTAACCGACGCGTACCTAAATAAACTTAGCAGCATTCCTCCGAAAGGTGAATTGATCGGCAAATCGACGCTGGTTCCATCGAATCGACGTACGCTAATGAATAGTGCCTCACTTGTCAACGCGTACGCTCATCCCAGCGTTCCCTTCGACTTCTGTTCACGTAAAATCCGATGAAAATATTCTCTACGCTAATATGCCCTCCCACACGGTGACATGTCCTCGATAGAGGTTCGTAAAGGGCGCTCGCGCGACACTCGATGCTCGTTTCTCAACGACCAACTTTTGTCTCGCCAGATCAATTAATCCGGGTTCACACGTCGAATAAAATGGCACACACACTACAATTATCTCCCGCGTCTCGTACACAAGTGGCCGTTCAGGACCACGTGGAATAAAGGGTACGAAGACGCCACTCCATTTGTTTCTCCCGGGAAGCGTTAGCGCGTGTACAAATCCGCGGAGACACCCAACGCACGCGTGTGCGCGCGTATATCTCTCGCATAGGGCCGATTCCCGTGCGATCAAAGTGACTTGGAGCCGGGCCAAGTACACGCGTCGGCCTCAATTAGTCAGATATTACGTATGAATGTCCTACACACGGCTACTCAGCATTAATAACACGGAAATGAACTTATAGCTGTCTGTTGCGGTGGTGGTGCTTTCATTTTTTCGCCCTTTTTACAATGTGCCGGGCTAATATCGCCCGAGGACGATGCAATTCGGTACTTTTTGTTAACCCGAGGATCCAGCTAAGTTTCGTCCCTGGAAATTTTACGCAACATTTATGACTTTTGTTACAAAATGTTTAACGAATTGGTTTTAACGAACTGTTTAGATAAACGATCACCCTGGAGAGAGAATAACAAACCATCTGAACACTGTCGGAAAACTGATGGCCATCTTCCTCACCGAATAAAGCCACGTACGATGTCTTAGCTGCATTTATCAGGGAATCGTGAACGTCCCACGGGTCTGCGAAACTGTGGCGCTAGGTGCACAAAGAGAAATACATACATTTGAAAGCAATTTATTATTTTGAAAGGTGTGAAATGTTCGTTTGTACCCCGCAGGAGACGAAAATGGTGGGATGGAGGAATAATGTGTTTCGCGAGGAAGCATATTTCGTCCGTCGTACAAGTACTTAAGCAGTAAGTACACACGATACGCGTATTAAAACCAAGTCAGAACACAAATAGACTCCCGACGATCCGTCGAAGTACCATCGGCGCCGGACAGAAGCCGGCTGTGAGGGTACAGCAAAAAGGACGAGTCGCGAGTAGCGTCTAGCGTGTCCATAGAAATTATGGTCGGTACAACGGATCGCAACACACAACGTACATATTGGCGTTGGACTGGCAGAGAAATCCCTGGAGACGCGTACGCATTGATTATTATTAGAACCAGCCAAAGTACAACCGATCTAACGTTCGTCTGGGAACGTTATTGTAAGTGCATGGGACGACTAAGATAACTCGACCCTCGCCGTTCTGGATCACAATTTCTCCATGTGGTGAGATTTCCGCTTGCTCCGACTCCTTTACAAACGTTTTCTTGTCCTATAATATCCTGTAATAAACGTAATTATAGCTTCAGAAGACGGCGAAGAACAGACTGTAGATCTTTATGCAGAATAATTAGTTGAAACAATCGAAAGGCGCAAGAACTAAATAATATTTCTTAATTCAAGCTGTGGAAAGAAATTAATTTGAATAAACTGAAAATAACGCGATAGAATCCTTAAAATTCTTCCAATTCTTTTGCAATGTTAAATTTTACCTACTTGTTTGTATAATAAGTAGCGAATTATGAATTCTTTTTAATCTTTCTACTAATTGAAATATCGTGCGCCTACTTTTGTTAAAAATGCATAAAATCTGGTAAAGCGAGCGATTCTATCGACTGCATTACCGATTCTGTTAACACGTGACGGCGGAGCGACTTGAAATCAAAAATAATTCCGGTCGATGCTATTTTGATGAAGATGAGTTGATCTTTCAGCAGTCAGACATGCCAGAGCAATGGAACGAACACTGCACACCGACTACGATAACGATGTTAGCTGTCATTCGACAGCAAATCTGCTTACGAAAACGGCACGGTTCAACGCTTACAATTAGTCTGCAGCGTCAATCATATGTGAGTGATGGAATGATTTTCTCAAATTTTTTGAAAATTAATTTTTAGGCTACTCCTCTTAATTTTATTACGGTTTGCAATACGTAAGAACATTGAAAATATAATTTATGTCGTACATCTTAACTATTCAATGATAATGTCATTGAATCAAATATTTTAATATTATAAAATTGAAATTATTGGCGTGGAAAGCATAGTATTTTTATACGATTAATTTCTGTTAATTGCATAATGGGCACTTCTGATTATTCAATTAAGCCTTGGCGCGTGTGAAGACGTCTCTGTGAACGCGAATCAGAACATAAAAGGAATAATCCCGTCAATGATAGGAAACCAGAATTTATTGCGGATCGGGAATCAGGCTCTAATGGATGAGATATCGTTATCGTCGATAAATCAGTATTGTGTAACGGTCTTTTGTCAATTAATGTCTGGCGCGGTCGCAACAGCGGAACTTTAGGACGATTACCAAAGGTCACTATGACTGCATTCTTCGAATGAGAAAGATGCGTTGTTCACTTTGATATGAAATTTATTTGGACACTTTATGTCACGTTTTGATCACGTAAGGTTTCAAAATTATTTCTTATAAATTATACGCTGTAGTCTTTGGATGAATTCACATTATTATATCTAACAGTCCATTTTATTAATATTTACAGTAATTATTTCGATTGCAACAAACATTTAAAAGAAAATGAAGACACGAGGACAGAATTTTATTCCTACTTGAAAGAATCGAATACTTAACGTTTTTCATCTGATTCCACAGCACCATTTAAAACGTATGAAGTTTCCATAAAGATGCAATGCCAAATGGCCTAATAGGAAAAGAAAAATACGAAGAAGAAAATACAAAGGAAGAAAAAGAAAAAGCTTTAAGGTTGTCATCAGCGTCCGTTCTATGGGTACGAACCTCGCGATCTAAGAAAGTGCGAAACCAAACAAAAACCAAGCAGTCTAGCGAAACTCGTGGGTTTAACAACAGGTGCGTTGTTCCGGTGGCGAACTTGATAACCGTCGAACAACATAGATCGCCGTTGGCCGACGGCGCGATGCGTCGCGACGGCGGTCGTCGCACGGCGGCGAAAGAAACGAAGAAAGGAAAGAAGACGACGTCGACGGCAATGAAGAAGACGAAGAAGAAGAAAGAGAAGAAGAAGAAGAGGCAGAAGAGAAGCGTGGAGGGTGTCGGGACGCGTTGCGGCTGGCATTGGTAGCAGTCTCGAGATAGCCGCCGGCTGGCTTCCTCGCCGCCTCGGGGGATTTATTCGGGGATTCCGAGCGCAAAGTGGTGAACGATATATCCAGTGGCCGATCGATCGATCGCGCTTAGAGTGTGATCATCGCTTGGCACCGGTCGCCTCGATCCCGTCGAGAGAACCAGTTTTCTCCTAGAAAGCCCGAACGTTTCTTCGCTGTTAGGTGAGACCATCATTTCCCTGAGTCTCTTTCCGCCTCGCTCTTTCCTCTTTCTGCGCGGCGGCGTCACCGTGTCAGCTCTTCGTCGTGCTATTTTCGTGAGTGTTGTGCAAGTGTCGAACGCATTCAAGCGGCATTCGAACACCGTGCTCGGGCTGCGTTCGCCGGATCGAAACGATCGAGTTCGATCCACGTCCAGCGGCCGCCACTTCCTCGATCTCTCGCCGGTGAGGCTCCCTCTTTCCGGTCCGCGCAGCCCCGGTCGCGACCGCAGCTTTTCGTTCGTTCGCCGTTCCTGGCCTTGGACAAAGATGTGCCCGATCATTTCACCCGATTATTTCGGGACATGCCGCGAGACAAGCTTCGCCCGGCATCGCTTCGATCGGAACCGCGACCGATCGCGAACCTGTGATCTACCCGTAATTGAAAAATCGTGACCGATTACGCGACCCTCGGGATGTTGGAACCTTCACGAGTGCGGCCTTGGGACCGGCAACACGGCGGCCCGCCACTTTTGTTTTCGAACGCGGAGAAATAATGCGCTCGTCTTTAAAATAGACATAAGCCCTCGGGCCGCTCTTGCGATCAACGCGATAAACACCGAATGGAATTTAATCCTCGTGCACTGCTCGCGTAATGGTTACATCGATGATGTGTTCATTGCTGTTGCAGTTAGACAACTCGTAGCATCCCGATTATGGTACATCTCTAGTGTAGAAGTCGTCGCTTTCAAAAGATTAGCATTTTCTAATTAGAAACTTCATAGCTGTAGTACAATACTTGATCTTATATATCCAACTAGAGATATACCAGCAATTTGAAATATCGAAATATCGCCGGAAAAATTAACTGTACCTCTCGCGTCGACTTTTTGATCAAGGTGATCAGCAGGTTGACAGATATGACATGCTGTCAAATCGCCACGCGGAAGCACATGGGCAGGGTGCAAGAAATCTTCCAGTGGTTGTCCCGACGCGCTTGTGATTAATTGGTTCGCATTGTGCGAGAGTGATTAATGATTTTCTCGATACGCAAGACCGAAGAAATAGCACGTAAGATCGAATGTATCGATCCGAGCTCGCGAATCCATTAGGAGCATGTCGATGAATGAAATCGAGAGACAAATGGATCACGCGGCAGTAAGCTGCTATGTCCGGAAAGATGAAGTTGCAACTTTCCGTCTGCCAAGCGGCGTGTTCCGGAGAAACAAGGTTGCACGGTGGCCGTACCCGCTTTTCGCGATGACATTGTCCGCTCCCCTAATAAACGTATCGCGACGAAATGAAATTCTGTGTTACGTGCTCAAGGTGCCTCATAAAATAGCCGTGCTATTTTACTGGCACAGTTTCCCCGCGAGTCGAGAGCGTCCAGTGAATCAAACCGTGGGGTTCAGTCATACGAAGGCCAAGTTTTTAGGTTCGCGGAAAGATGACTACACGCGAGAGATCGAGAGAGGACGAGCACGGCCGTGAAGATGAGAACGTTCGGAATCATCGAACTTTGAATCGAAGAGGTTCTAATCGCGAAGAATTGTCTTCCGAATCAATGAGACGACATCTCTAGATTCTCAGATTTCGCGATGAACGATCAGATCCGCGATCGATTTGTATACATTGAAATTATAAAACTAGATGGCCGCCAAATGTGCAACGGTTGCTTGTACAAACACCCGTTTGTTAACTACTTTCCGTTCTTCGAATTAGCGATTAACTTGGATCATCGGATAATTTTAATTTAATTGGGTTTCTGGAACAAGTATATTTGCAATAGGAGTCATCGAAGTTAGGGATCGGGGGTGTGCCGGAGAACCGGTACTGTTTTCATCAACTATGCAGTTCCATGTATTCTCGTTTGAATAGTATTAAACAATTTCGAATGAAAAATCAGATAGAAGAATGGAATTTACATTTTAATTTTTGAAACAGATGCATATTTGTCGGGCAGCCGGTGCACGGGGATTATCGACGATACTCCCACCATCTCGCAGTTACAGGCCGCGTGAACGTAAATCGTGGTATTTATTTGTTCGCAACTCCATATGAACCTCCGCATGGATCTCGACGTCGAAATCAATGGCGGAAGTGACCCGATTAGCAGTGAAACACAAGAAAATGCGGCCAACCCCGCACAGTGCTAACGGGCCAGCCAATCAGACGAACGAATACGGGTGCTGCGTGTCGGAAATAGATTTCGCTTAAACTAAAGGTTGATCCACCGACGCCGTGTTAACCATCTACGTGGATCGTTCGATTTGTCGCCCAACGAAATCGATCGAACCGTTGGGTGGCCTAGTCGGTCCTTGGTTACTTTAAACCGTCTGCTTTTATCATGATAACTCCGTCGACATTATATCGTTGTAAAATGTGTAACATCGTCATTAACATTGAATCAATTTGATTTCATCGGCCTAGATCGAATCTGGAGGTAGTTTCTTTCGAATTTTCTAAATTGCTGCGTAGACTAAAAATTGATGCATAATTCGCCTTAATTATTGTGCACAATACATCTACCAATTTGTTATAGCACATTATTATAGTTTTATCGAAGAATCGAGCAAAAATGAATATTATTATGAGATCCAATTAGAGCGTATCAAAGTCGATAACTTACCGTCAGGCCAGAAAAGAGTTTCCACGAATACTGAAAGTCGTTGCTGGTATTAAGGTGGCAGCACCGTTACGAAAATTCAAATGCAATCCTGCCGAATAAAATTAATTTCGTATAATCACGATGATTATATTGATCTCTAAACGCTAATCCATTTCTCTTCGTGTTATTGTATTTCAGAATGATGGTGTAATGTGGAAATCACTACAATGGCTTCGAACACATCTAAAAAGGGCAAGTTATCTTTTCATTTCTTCCTCCCATTGTAAATTCGATCGTTTGAACAGCATCATCGTTTCTATTCCATTAAGAACTTAAATTATCAACAATTCTTTGTGTACAGGCGTCTCGGAAATAACTCGAGTCACCAGAAGAGAGGGAGTCACAGTCGCGTCATCAGGCCGAGTGAGTATTATTCACGCTTCTTCCTTTAATTATCATCGATGAAACATTGAAAAATTCTAAGAAATTAGTCGATAATTAGCTAACACCGTCAAAGTCGGCATTAACAAAGAAAACAGAACAATTCAGCGTTCGATGAACGTAATTTTAACCATTTACACCCGTTTTACGAGGTTGCCGTAGGAATGGCCGGTAACAAGTATGGCAACTATTTTCTACTCGATGATTTAAAAGAACGGCCACGCGGATAAAGGGCGGAACGTCGAACGTTTTCGAGTAATTGGTTAAACAACAAGTAACAAGGCGCGTACGCCTCTCCACGCTAAATACGTTACGTCACGATACCACCATCTAAATTAAACTAAAACCAAGGCGCACCACGAAGGTAGATAGAATATCTGGTTCGATGCCAAAGTCTGAAGACAACCAAGAACTCACCGCCATTCCAACTACTCCCGCAATGCACGAACACGTCCCTCATTCTTCTCGGGGATCGTTCTCCTTCTTCACCTCCTCCTCTTCCACGTCTGTCGTTCTCTTTCGCTGGCTCTCTCACCCCTTAATTCAAACGGGCAAATTCTTTTTTTCATGGCCGGTACGACATGATTTATACGAAAACGCATTCTGTCGGCGTTTCACGCTTCCTGGAAGAACGGTTCCGTTAGTATCCGTCGCGGCAGACGCCGTGCATGCCACCCGATTTCGAAACGTCTCGGATCCGTTCTTAATTAGGCCTTAATTAATTGCAAAATATCTGCCGGCCCTCGACGCGCCGACTTGCGATCGCAAGAAAAATCGTCCCATCGCCGGGCTTTCTCTAACGAGAATAACTGGACCCCGGTTTTGTTGATGACGAAGCATTGGGACGAAGATTAAGTAACGCTTTGTTCCTTTTGGTTCTCCACTCGCGACGTAGCAACGAATGTTACAAACGCGTACAATTGGAATCGTTGCGCTTTCTTTTACGCAGAACTGATCTATCGCGATCGCGCTTTTAGATGCCCATAAATATCGGGGTTAAAATAGAGCGGCAGGTAGCTCATTACGAAATAGTTCTCTTCCAGCGCAACCTTCGTGAAGATAATTGTTTCTTCTATAATTGTTTTACTTGGAATCCTGTCAACACGTGTGCCCGATCGCCATCCGATCCCTCGCTAGCCTCGATAGTCCTACAGAATCAAAGTTCATCGGGCTTACAGTCGAATGATTTTGGCAGTACATCAAACCGGGCCGATCCGCGCCAATGGTCGTTCGTCGCCTGACTCGCGGAGAAAGTGTTCAGTATTTACTAATAGTCCTGGCAGTCGACGAGAACCAGCGGCGAGCGGCGTTGTGTTCAGAACAAACAGTCAAAAGCTTTTCGTCGTCGTTCCGTGGCAGCGTTATGAATTCATCGTTGCATGCGAAAACAAATCGCGGTAACCGTGGGTCGTACAATGTAGATTCTGTGTGTCGATGACCGCACACGTGGCCCTTGTCAGCGAGGGATTCTCTAATTGCGGAACTGTGTAGTTTGGTTTATTTGCCGTGGGAGCGTTCCTCGCCCGAGGAATGCCCCGTGTCGGTAAAACTGCACGCGAGAGGTGCAGATTCAAGGATCGCGCGAACTCTCGAGTCCTTTGAGATCTCTAGCCGCCCCGCAGTATTTCTAGCTTTCCACCTGATGCTTGAACCGCCAAGCCATCAAGAATCTGCGAAATTCCTTCGCGATGAATCTTACGAATCCCCTCGTCATAAACTGTCAGACTCATCGTGCCAACTGAAGCGTACAAATGGAGTCAATTGACAAGTATCCAAATAGCCGGATTTATGTTTAGATACTGGCGATCCTCTGACCGTAAATCACCGACTAAATCGGTGTTTTGCAAGGAAGCGCACGTGAATGGTAGGTACAGCATTCTCGAAACGGCTCGCGTATGTAAAACCATCGGCACCGTCTATTACTGCACACGGTTGTCGGTTTTCAAGGTGACTCGACTTATATTTCACTTAACGTGGAATAACTCTATCGAGTCGTCCCCGACCGAGGACGATTTAATTAATTTATCGTCACCACTCTTGTCGCGAGCAGACCACGTCAAATGATTTAAGACGGTCCTCTGCGAATCGCTCGCTCCTCCATCCCGAAGGACGATTATAATCGGACGATTTACGACGGTCCCAGGATAACGTCGAATGTCAACGACTCGACGCGATTAGGATGAATCATGCGGGCGCCGCCGCGAACACGTTCGGTTCCGTCCAGGATGAAATTTGTAATCTTTGGCAGACCATCAACGCGGTGGATTAAAGGAACGCGTCAATGTGCCAATAGAAGCCGCGACGCCGTTACTTCGAGCGGAAACTTAACGTCTACTTAGTCTCGGTGAATAACGACAGCCTGTCAACTGGTTGTTTGGCAAGTTAAAAACTGTACAACCGCCGTGTCCCACTGGCGGTCCGAAGCAACGTGAACCGCGCTCGTTTTTCTCTCGTCTCTTCCATAGGAAACGATATTTACGACAATCTTAAGTTTTCGCATGCATTCCATTATCCCGCGGAATTTATTCAACGTGTATAGAAATAATACAACGTAAAATGCATTGGAAAGACAGGTTCTTCGGTTGTAGGATTGAGCTGTCGTGTCGCTTTTGTAAATTATCACCGTCGAACCGGCCAAAACCGTGACAGAAACAATTCCAAATAAATCACTATCAGCCTTGGATCGTCGCGCGGTATTACGTGGCTATAAATCGAACCATTATTATCAATCATTGTGACAAAACGTTCTTGAACGTGTTTCCTATTGCGATGCTTTGTGAATTGATATGCTTTGCTATGTCATATTTTGGGGTTTCCTTATCGATTTCTGGGTAGTTCAAGAAATGCGATACTTTTATGTGGTCGCCATTTTGGTCCCAAACTCGGTCACTGTATCAATTAATAGTTCACAGTGGAGTCTGCAAAACTAACGAACCCACTTCGTACCGACCTTCTTATTATAGCCGACTTATAATAGTTCGACGCCGAACCAAAATTGTTTGTCATTCTCATTACCGTAGATCTCAAAACGGTGCCGATTGCTGCCCAACCGAGGCACGTACCGCTCGCTTTTTGGCGTAAACATTATCGTTCGTAGCTACCGCTGCCAGCGTAGCGACCGTCTGCTGGTCGTTATGGGATTAACAGCCGAAACGAGCCGAATTCCTGTTTCAAGAACCGTCATTCCGACGTTATCGATTCCTAGAAGCATCAAGGCTCCCCGTATCGTTCGTTCGAATCTATTCCGCGCTGTTTATGGCGTTTCCGCAAAAGATGCAGGAAAGCGAGCAGACAGCGTTCGACGATCGCGATCGACCGTTTCTCGCATACATTTCGCGACAAGATCGTGGCGCATCTGTTGGCAACGAGGCGTGCCCACCTATCGAAATTTACTGGCGTTTTGGAAACGAGTATTAAACCAATAATAATAGGAGACGGGCGCGGACGGGGTGCACGCGAGCGTGACTGAAAAATGGTAACAGGTGTCTTATTCATCTTTCGCAGATTACGCGTACAGTGACACGCGTACGCGCCAGATTTATCACCCACTACATCACTTAAGCTGCACGAGCGCATATCGAAATAAATAAACCCGCATGTCGGCGACATTAGTTATCTCGACAATACCGATCACCGAGCCGCGACCGTTCCCGTCGCAATTATTCGAATTTCCCGCCTTTTTCCATATACACTCTTCCCGCTTCCTCGTTTCCGACGGTTTCCACGATTTTCGCGCGCGTCCGCCGCGGCTGATGCGCTGCCGCGATAATTTTAGAGGATCAAATCAGACGCGATATTTCATATCGCAGCGTAATCAGGTCGAGAATAGTTTCTCACGCGCGTACCGCCCGGAAAAGCGCGCCGCGATTTATATCAAATAATGACGCAACCGATCCTAAAGAAAGAAATCGGGCCTGCGGTGGGCGGTCGTGGCAACAATCGGCATGCTTTAAATAGCGGGGCATCAACATCGCCCTTTTCCATCCCTGTTTGTTAAATAGCGGCTGCACCATTGCGTTTTCGATATTTCTGTTTCCATTGACCGATCCACTGGACGTGCGATTTCGATAGGTACAGCTTTCGAAAGTAGAGTAGAACTTCGTACGAGAGGACAGTCTTAAGCAAACCGTTAAGATAAGATTGATTACCGGCAATTTGTTTATAACGTAAAACATCAACAAAACTTTTTGTCATTTCCAATTCTTTGACATTTCAAGATACGTAAAACGTTTCGTTGTTACATTTTATTTTATCGACGTTTACTGGAATAATAAATCTCGTTCTCCATGGCCATCTCGGTCGATAAAATTGATCGGTGTACAGTCTAGAATTTTTTCCATCGATCTAGAACAAACAATAAAACGGTACTTGTTTCGTAGTAGGACTACAGGCACTATGAGCTCATATTAAACATTTCATGAAGTATGATAATACAGAGATTTCGATGAAATTGTCAGTATGCATATAAGTTACTGAAATTTACAAAATACGTTTCTTTTTGTCATTCTTAGTAATAGTTAAATTTAAATAAGTATTCTAATCATTATATAGATACTAGTCTCTTCAACGTAAAAAACATTCGTCAGATCAGTTTAAAAAAATTATTAGGTTTTAAGAGGTGTTCGAATATTTATCAACAATGGTTGTGGAACAAACCAATCGTGACAGGATAACATCAAAAAATCGTCTTCCATTGTCCCTTGAAAACAAAAAACAAAATTACTTTAAACATGAAAATAAACGTGAAAATTACGATGTAACAAAATGAAAGTATTATTTGTTGCATCAGGATCTAAACGAAAGTTTGAGAAGACGCTCGTAGTTGAAAAAGAACTGACGCGCTCAAAATCCGCTAAAGTTAGACACCGCTCTCCAAGATTTTCCCAAGTGAAGAAATAGAAGATGAAAAAAGTTCGGGGATCTGGATGGGAATCGTGTAGCAGAGAATTCCCCTGGGGAATTCCCTCGATGACGCGGAAAGACTTGGTCCCTTGGGGCCTCGTCTACACCCTTAGCGCGCGCGTCCGCGCGCATCTCCCCGGAGCCGTCGTACTCCGTTCTAAAGATGTATTGGAGAACTGTAAGAAGGGTAGCTATTTCTGGTCGCGGGGAGCCGAGAGACTCGTCGCGCAAACGGCTCTTAGCCACTTCGTACATCGAGTAGTCTGGCGTTCGCCGCGTATCGCAATACGTACGCATTTCGGTGGGAACAGCGCGGGATGACACGCGTGCCGGCTCCGTATCTCCTCGCAGTGATACGCGGCTAGAAACGACATCGATCCGAGGGAGATAGATCCGTGCGTGGTCCGCGGTGACCGTCGAGCCCCGCTCGTCTCAAAATCCGTCAAGATTCCGGGAAAGCTTACCGCCGCCGAAGCTGGCGTTCTCGACGTTTCCACATTCGATTCTCGACCTCGCGAAAACCGTATCTGTGATTAATCGTATCCGATGGGTCCACAATTGATCTCAACGAATCCCAAGCCCGGGAACCACTAGAGGGTGAAAGTGGTTCGAACAGGTGACACACAGTATTTCCTCTGAGAGAGAGAGAGAGAGGGAGAAAGCTGATCTCCCTAATGCATCGTGTTCCGTGAAACGGCTTCGGTCTGACAACCGATATAGAGTGCAGTGCACCGGCGTGAAAATAGATGGTGGTTGGTGAAGATCGGTGAAAGTGACGAGGTGGAAACAGTTGCCACGTTGAATCGCCGGGAGAAGACGGATAGGGCTACGCCGCTGGTGGTTATCGTGAATTAGCGAGGACCGAGGACAGCGTGTCGTCCGCCGTGTATAATTCACGGCTGCTGGTGTCCGAGTCATCGGCAACATAAATATCATCGATCGCGGTCGGTACCACCGCGCGTCATAATACAACGGTGGTGGAGACCGACACCTGAAAAAACACTCGGGAGGAAAGCCGAGCTTCTCGCAGGCCGATAAATCGTGGAAAAAAACGGGGTCGGACAGGATGAGGGATGTCTGACACCGCGGCGAGCAAATATGTCAAGCTAACGTCTGTCGTCGCCTGACGCCCCGGGTTGCCAATCGGCGAGAACATCGAGGCGGCCAAGAATCTCGTACCTGGCGAAAAGAACCGATCGGTGGTTTGGTGCCGGCCAGCGAACGCGAAACGGTCGCCACGGAAAAAGAAGACTCTCTTTTCAACGACGAGGAAACCGGCGAATTGGCCGGCTACCAGGCGAAACGGAACGAACGAGGGCTCCCACGGAATCCTCGCAGGCATCCCGCACGTAAAAATAAACCGTGGCTGGTGTCGGGCCGGCGGGGGCCGATCGCGGGTTCGACGAAAACTTTTTAACGAGCAGCCGATGGAGACGGCTGAGGGAAAAGCCGCGGGGCGCGCTGGTCGCCCGTGACGAACGAATTAAAATTCCTGCCGGGGCTGTACGCGTCCCTCGGCGGACGGGTTCCTCGGGGGAAGCAGAAGCGATTTGGGTTACGAACGTGCCTGGTTGTCAGTGACGCACGGCCCCGTCCCGCGAAACGGTTCCTCTTTATTTCCAGCGAACCAAAGAAAAATTAAGAATAGCATGCAAAGGTGGTCCGGAGAGGCGTAAATGAGTCGCGGCGGCCTCAGTTCGCGGGCGGACGTGCGCGAAGCTGCGGGAAACCGTGGGACGAGAGACTGAGTCTGGGTCAGGCTCCACGTGGTGGACGAGTTATGGCGACAGAGGGACAATGCGAGCCGAGACGCGCGATGACGCAGCTGCACGCGTTTACTGACGTCGACGCAGACGCCAAGAGGAAGTCACGAGCCAGTGGTAGAGAACAGGGGTTCTTGCGAAGGGATGCCAAGCTTCTAGCAGCCGAGCGACGCTAATTTCACCGACGATCGATCAAATCGCGCAAATCTACGGACATATAAGACAGGGTTGGATCGATGAGAGCGTGAGCGAATTTTAGCGACAATGTCCTTCTGCAGGATAACCGGTCGGAGCAGAGGCCTGCCCAAGCCTAACTACTTCCCGTTGCTGCCGCCGATCAGCCCAGCGGACGCGAAACGCTTCTGTCGCATCACCGGCAAATCCTATGGACTGCCCACGCATCATTACATTCCAGTTCTGCTGGGCGTGCATAGCCACGACAAGTCAAAATGCAGGATCACGAACGCTTCGGGGCTGGGGCCGCACCACTACACTGCCGGGTTCGTTCTGGGCGAGAAGAAGAAACACGTGATTCTGAAGGATTATCGCTACGTGTTCCCGGTCCTAGAGGGCGAGGGCGAGCAACAAAGAGCGCTGCGGGACCTGTTGAACACGAAGCAACCGGCTCCCGAAGAAGAGATAGCCAAGTTCGTGTACACCGTTCAGGAGCGAAGATGCAGCCTGGTGTTCCCGTCGCGGCTCGAGGCAGCAGTCAGGGATGGGGACGTGAAGGACGTGATGCTGTCCAGGGACTGCGACACCGTCCTCTTCCGGTTGAAGCAAGGGAAGAACGTGTCGGTGGACTTCAAGAACTTGGAGAACTTCGAGAACCTTTACGATGGATTGGGTCCGAGAGAGGACGTGCTGAAAGAGAGAGAGAAGCAAGAAGCGGAAGCTAGAAAGCGTAAGCGGAAGAGGCAAGCTGGACTGAGCTACGCGAAAAAGATCTTCGAGGAGAAGGAGAAAGCTGCAGAGGAGGAGGAGCTGAAGAGAACGAAGCAACTTAGATTGAGAAGCGTGAAGGAGGAGACGAGGGAAGAGGAGGTTCAAACCTGGAAGAGCGTCGACCTGGAGCAGGCCAGGATCAGGGCATGCGAGCTGGTCTCTGTAACGGGATCCCTCAAAGAGGCAGCCAAGTCTCTTCCGCAAACTTTGGATTGGAACTCGTTCCAGGAGGTGGCCAAGACAACGTTGTCACCTGTCGTGGACAAACTGCCGACTCCCCTCAAGATAGACCCTCAAATCATCGAGCAGGGTGCCTCCTCCGCGTGCACCAGTCCTGTTTCGGAGCAGACCGGTGGATTCGAGGCGATATCGGTCGTGAAACCATTGACGCCGCTAAAAATAGAACCCGATCCTACTCTGCAGTCGGCCATACAAAACATGCCGGCCAGCGATCTCAAGGAAGTATTGAACGTCAACGTGAAGCTTCTGGAGGCCGGCGAGCAAGCGTTGGAGGAGCTGCCGAAGGTGGAAGAGATCCCCGAACTGGTGCGGAACATCGGCAGGGGTACGGAGACAACCGCGCACCGAATCAAAGGTCTGAAATTAGACATAAAGTCAGCGCAGAGATTTATCGCCGGCCAAACCGTGCAGACGCCAGTCGGCCCTATTTTCGTACCTGGCCAGACGCTGCAGACACCTCAGGGTCCTGCCTTCGTTCCCGGCCTGACCGTGAACACTCCTGACGGCCCTGTTCTGGTCCCAGGTCAAATACTGACCGTCCAAGAACAGGATGACAAGAGGACGCCAGTGTTCGTGGCGGGTCAGACCTTGCCCACCGAGGAGGGCCACAGGTTCCTGCAAGGTCAAACTTTGCACACCAACGACGGGGCCAGGTTCGTCCAAGGGCAGACCGTGCTCACCGAAGAGGGACCCAAGTTCGTCGCCGGTCAAGTGAAAGAGGACGGCACGTTCGTCCCGGGTCAGACGATCCTGACTCAGGACGGACCGCGCTTCATGCCGGGTCAGACGGTCACCGATCATCTTGGCGAGCAGGTGTTTGTCCCTGGACAAAACGTACAGGTTGGAGAATCATGGGAGTTCGTGCCCGGACAATGTATAGAGTCGCCCACTGGGGAGACGAAGTTCGTTCCTGGTCAGACGATGCCAACGCCTCAAGGGTCGCAATTCGTTCCCGGACAATACGTCACTCTCAACTCCGGCGAGGGTCGCTTCGTTCCCGGTCTCGTCAAGGACAACGGGGAGGGCGCGACTTTCGTGCCAGGTATGACTCTGGACACGCCGAAGGGTCAGAAGTTTGTCGAGGGTCAAGTATTGAGAACATCGGACGGCGAGAAATTTTTCCCAGGACAAACTCGGCTGACCGACGAAGGATTCGAGTTTGCGGCCGCGAAAAAGTTCGACGAGGTGATGTTCCACGATGCTGGACCCGTTGGCATACCAGTGGACCCGAAGACCGCGAACGTCTCTCTGCAGCAGAGCGAGATATTCGGGCACATGGTCCAGACGGAGCGGGGCGTGGAATTCTTCCCGGAAGATGCGAAGAAGCTTCCCGAAGGAAGGAGGATCGTGCCGGGACAGCTGGTTCGCGGAGGCAAGGATGGACCGAGGTTCGTGCCCGGCGTGATGACGGAGGACGGTTTCTTGCCGGGTCAGATCGTGATGACTGAGAAGGGCGAGCAGTTTGTACCTGGCCAGGTGATAGACACCAGCAGCGGGCCAAAGTTTGTGCCAGGACAGATGGTGGAGACTCGGACAGGGTCCAAGTTCGTTCCAGGACAGACAGTGGAAACTACGGACGGACCTCGCTTTGTGCCGGGTCAAATCGTCGAGACCAAGGTCGGTCCCACCTTCATCCCCGGCCAGGTGATCTCCACCGAAGACGAGGGGTCTAGATTCGTGCCTGGCCAAGTGGTAGACACTCCAGACGGTCCCCGATTCGTGCCAGGTCGCGTGGTGGAGTCCGGGGAGCTAGGAGTAACCTTTGTGCCTGGACAGATCGTTCAGACAGAAGAGGGTCCGCGATTCGTCGCCCCGGACCTGACCGACACGCCCGAGGGAGAAGTGGAGTTCTCTGTCCAAGGGTTCGAAGTCACTCCCGAGGAATTGAGGCTTCTGAGACCGCAGCATTTACACTACAATCCGCACGTGCAACATCAAGGAGAGACCAGCATCGACGCCAGAATGCTGAGACAATTGTCCGAAGCAGGATTATCAGTGGGACGGAAGGTTGCCACCGATTTGCCAGCCGTGGACGTTGACGTGGATCCGAAAGCTGTGGCTCTCGAGCACGCATTAGAGATGGCGGAGAAACTGGGATTGCATGGCTCGACTGCGGTTAAAATGGCACAAATCGTGTCCACTGTTGCTCAACTGGCGAAGAACATCGCGGTGCAGCAGGAACTAGACGAGAATTTCGCTTCCTCTAAGGTGTTCAAGAGTAACAAATCTTCTGCCGCGGTAAACAGCAACAAAAATGGTGAAGATCGACGAAACGGTGCCGAGGGCGACGAGTGGTTGCGAGACGCAATTAAAACGGCAATGTCTAGCGCTGTTCTCGCGATTACGACCGATTCTTTGGATATCAGCAACGAAGAGCAGCAAGACTTCGTCTACTCCTCCATCAGTGAAGCTTTCAACGTTCTCCTGCGGCAGAATAACACTAGCATCGAGGAATCCGTGGAGGAGATCCTACAGATACTCTTGGTCCCTCAAAATCGGAGCAATCTGTGCCAATCGGCTCTAATGGAGCTGATCGAAAACAAGAACAACAAGATAGACATACTGAAGTCTACCGTGGTTGGTCAGTCCTTGAAAGACGAAGTGGTGCTCGACAGATTATCGATGATTCTCGAGGAGGACCACGGAACGGACCTGGTCGGCCCTGCCTTCAGAACTGTCTCCAAGAACGATCCAGAACTGGTCTCCAAAGTCCTCCAGAAAGTGTCCGAAGAGGTGTCCACCATAGAAACGGAGAGAGAGGCGGCGGAAACTGTTCACAAGGCGATCGTGCACGCGGTTCGCGAGTCGAGCGAGATCAGAGTGCAAGAACTGCTGAACGACGAAGGAGAGAACGTCAGGGAGATGCTTCTTCAAGCAGTCGGACTGGCCAGAGCCCTGGGAATGGCCAATATCGCGAGCAGCCTCCTGGCAGTGATCAGCGACGAGAAATCGACGCAGGTATTAGCCAGCGACAGGGTGACGTTGGATGTCCTGAAAAGACTGACGGTGATGAGGAAGCTCGCAGAGGAGAGACCGCCGTTCATGAACGCCCTGACACAGCTGTGCAGCGATCCTGAATTGGCGAGAACCGACCCGAGGCTCAGAACTCTCGTTCGCGAGAGCGCCGCTTTGATGATCGTCCCTGAAGAAGCGCCATTGCAGTCCTCCGCAGACGTACCCAGCGTTCTGCTCAATTCCGACAACAGTCTGGCGATGGAGGAGTTCCTCTTGAGGAGAAGCCATCGATCGTCTTCTATTTTTATGATCCTGAAGCAGGGCATGCAGGCCGTGGTGCCAAGAGAAGCTTCCAGATCCGTGCTTACTGGTCAGGTGGCCTATACGGTTCTCGACGAGGATGGCATCAGCCATTTCGAACCTTTGCACGTGTTCTCCGCCCTGAGACTCAACCGTCCGACCGCTCATCGATTCTCAATGTACTGTTGTCCTGTGGCCAAAGAAGAAGACATGGACGTGGAGATGATGTCCACGTTCACGGGTACCACATCCATCGCCAGCAGCCTCGACGGTTCCGGGAACGGCACCTGTCAGAAACAAGAGAACAACGGCGTCGTACTGTCCAGGTCGGACAGGTCCCGCGGTTACTCCGCGAGCAGGGAGAACACGCCTAGCTTGAGAAGGTTGAGCAGCATCCAGCAAGACAATAGCTGTGAGCGGGTAATGTTCAGGGAGAGGGCTTTGATATATAAGGTGTCTCCGCTACTCTATATTTTATTAATGCTTTCGAAAGGTATCATTTTTGTTAGATCATCAGTCAAACTTACTTTATTATTAGATCCCCGAGTTTAAATAAAAAAAAGTCTAACACGTTGCGATAAAAATGCCCGTCGGGTTACCATATATTTGTTCGTCAAAATTTAAAACTGTCACGGTCGTCGTCCTACATCCTGTTCTTCTCCTCTGTTACAGAAATCCCTGGACAACTATATCGTCGTGAAGGATTACAAGAGCGACGCGGACAATTTCTCCGTAAATGTCGGCGATATCGTCGAGGCCCTCGAATACGCGGATCCAGCCAAGTAAGCTTTCCAGCCAGCTTCATAAAACGAAGGGAAAACAAATGATCGGCTCTTTTGTTTTGTTGGATCGTTGACTCCGCGTGTCGGGGCATTTGCGTGCGCCGTTAAAATTCTATTTCCGTGTGTGTGCAACGTGTGCGCGGCCGAAAATAATCCTCAGCCCCTATATAGTCTATGGCCAGAGGGAGACGGGCTCTGTTGCTAGCAATCCGTCACTTTCGGAAAACTCTTCTGCTTCACGAACACCTAATCAGCCTTCCCGTTTAACAGCTGCTGCTTTCATTAACCCTGTTCACTGTCACATTATCGTAACGCATTGCACTGAATGAAAAGATTCATTGAGCTTTACTTACTTACTTGCCATTTTATTCTTTGGACGTAGTCTTGTTTCCGGCAACTATTCAACGAGTGCCTCGTGATTGCTTCGTTCTTGATGTTAATTTGTCGGAAAAGCTTTTTTAAATGTTAATTAACATTAAACGTACCGAGCTGATCAAAAGAGCGGCTTTTACATTTTTTATTTGAAAGTTGACACTTATAGAAAACGATTCAAGGGAATAGTCTACTGTAAAGACGCATGTTTCACATTTTATTAGGGAATTTTTTGCAAAGAAACTATTACATTTTTTGCAAGTATATAATCTAAACAAATACAGTTCTTTCATCATTATAGAGAAATTATTTAAGATTTTTGTTGAAACATCGTGGATGTCATGAAAAATATTTGCAGCTTATAATTAACCCTTAGCACTTGGAAGATTTTCTGATAAATTGTGTTGATTTTCCTACGCAAAGTTGAATTAGAATAAAAATCATTATATTGCTGCTAAATTTTAGAGGAATTAATGAATAAAAGATTTTGTGTTTTATTTATGTATTTTATACGATTACGTTACCTCATGGAAAGAAAATAATAATTAAAAAAGATATGCCACCTTAATGTATCATATAATATAATGAGCTAACAAAAAGGATCTATAGCCAGCGACATTCGAGTGCTAAGGGTTAAAAGAATATTTATTCTGACATTTTAATATTTGGTAACTGCAGAGAATTATACTGTTGAATGATATTTATGCTTGCTGAAATCTGTTTGAAATCGTCGAGGCAAGGAAAAGCGGACCAATAAGTGATTCACAATTTCCAAAGGAAACAAACGCCAGAAATCAAATTCCTGTCAACTATTGTTCCCTACAATGTTGTTACAATATGCGATCACTCATTGGTGCACGATAGATCCGCACGTTTCTGACATGTCGCCAGAATATGCATGCTCGGAGCGAGGGGGGTGAGTTCGAGCCATTGCGCGTGGCAGGCCGGAGATCTGCGAGGAAAGATTCAAGCACGGCGTGTCCGCGTGTCAAACAGTGAGAGATCGGCCCCCCTTTGCTTATTTTCGCGACGATATTTTTACGCGAACGATGTTTCGCCAGCGTATCTCGGTCGCGTTTATAAAATACGTCGACAGCACTCGCGAGTGCTGTACCGTTGCGGCAGATGGAAAGTTTCGTCGGTGAAAAGCATCTCGGTTCATCGAACGGTTCTTCGGCAGGCAGTTTCGTCGCCGTCGCGTCGACGGAAATAAGACGATCGACGACACCTACGATGATCGAGGCTCGACGGACGCACGTTCAAGGGAACCCGCATAATGTCCGTACGAAGGACGCCTAACAGCTACGAATAGATTAGCATGTCCGCGAATATCGGCGATCGAGCCGAATAACAAATCACCAGGCCTGGTTTCGGAGCTGAGAGCGTTCACAGCAATGGCTGCGCGCGTTTAACCAACGGCTAAGCTTGCTGCGATTAACGGCGAATAATGTTTAGTCTGCATGAAGCCCGTCTAAAATCACCGTGAGGAACGCGACCGGGAACCATGAGGCCCCGCGATGGCTGCCTCTATTCTCGGTGTTTCGCCGTGTTGTAGGAAGATCAAGCTGGATCCGGATCTGGAGATCGGCGAGATAGGCGACGTGCTGGATAACTCGGCCGCTTGGCACAAACTATCGGTCAGACCGCGGCGGAAACACGCTGATCCTCGGTCTAAAGGCGTTTCAAGGTCGAGTTCGGAGGTCAGCCTTCAGAGGTATCGTATCTTTCACCGTTTAGCCGTGATAGCCGACAAGACGCACCTAACACCTGCTTTCGTACTAGCCGGAAGATTGTGTAGACTGCATTTAACGGTGAGCGCTAATTAGACTAGCTCGAAAGCTGTAGAAATAAGAGAGACATGCCGAGAGCAGGCTAATATACTTGTACCATACCTCTTCGATCATGAAATTATGTTAACCCATCGAGCACGATGTCTGTACTGCGTACGCAATCTCGCGTCGTTTCCAACGATCAATGTCTACTACGCACGGACTATCATGCGGCCACTTAAATTTGTCACATCACTTGTAGAATAATTTAACATTACGATGATCTATTTGAAATATTGATTGCTACATGGAAATGAAAAGATAGGAAATAGTGATATTAATAGTGATATTAATAGGCGATAACTTGTAGAAGCAGTAACCGAAAACCGAGAATTGTTCTTTACTACAATCGTCAAATGGACGGTGTTAAATTGAAAGATCAAATCCTTCATAGATATCGAAAGGAAACGTATACAGAAATGGTACGGAAAAATTATTTCATTTCCTGTTGAAAGCAGCGGTTTTAAACCGTGCAATGGTATATGTATAAAAGAAACAGCCAAGTTATAAAAATTGATTATTCACGATTCCGCGCAATGTTAGTAGCGACACGCAGTTAATACAGCTGTGATAGATAAAGCTAAAGCTCCAGGTGCGACGTAAATTATCGTCGGTCGCACGGTAAGAAATTATAGTAGTAGAAAGCTTCTGCCAATTTTTAATATGGACAAGTACACGTAAATCTACTAGAGTGAATACTCAAATTAAAACAAGAGCTCTAAAAATAAGGAGAAAGCTCTTAGGCGCAATCTCTATTGAAGACTAAAAGAGGTACCTTTGCCAGTCTCGAACATAGTGAATTTTCATCGTGAACGTAGAAGACCAATATCCGTTTGGAACAGAGAACTTTCTCGTTGATTATTCCCCTTGGATCTGGTTACATCAAGGAATAAAATCGAGCAAGATATCAGCGATCACGATCGCGGGGCACTCGAAAGTCTCACGGTCCAGAGCGTGCTCAAGAGAGCTTGAAGATCCAATCTCGACGATGATCATCATTCCGCATTGAACTCCGAAGACTCCGCCAAGGGCGCGTCATCGTTAAACCCCAAGGTTGGGCTCGTGGTTGAAATACTGCCTCACCAGGTGCTGGATGGGCAATATATTGCACTCGTTCGACCGTTCCCGAGTCGTAATCGCTTTCGAACTCGTTACCGTCCTGAAGAGACCGCGAGAATCTAACCAGGGCAGACATAGCGATGAAAAAGAGGTTGAACGTGTAAACGTTGGTTGAAGCGATCAAATGGTGTCGGGAGCCGGAGACGGAAAAGGTAAAATGCGCTATCGAACGACGAGGACTCGATGCGAGTACACTTTCACGTAGCCTGGCGCGACTATATCCGTGCAGGAAATATAGCAACGACAGGTGCTCCGGTCAAACAGTGGCCTGGGCATTACGTTGACGTCGGAGCCAATGAACTGGTCGTATTTCAACCCCCCCTGGACCCACGGAAACGCCTATTTACTCATTAATCATACTACTCGATTATACGAGAACGCATAATCCCCGTTGTTTATTCTCTCGCGCCGTTATTATCTATATTTAATAGCTCGCAGACCGGCGGCGATTTCTCTCTTCGAGGATAGAGTCCCTTTGATCAAACTATTACGAGAAGGAGATCGTTTGTTTCGCCGCGCTTTACCGGGAAAATCTGGTAATTTAACGTCGCGATCCGACTATAATTAGATTTCCGACTGGTCGACGTGATCGATCGAAACTTGCGCGTCACAAGCGTTACAATCCTGTTCGGATAAAACCGCGGCAGTCCCGTGTCTAATCGAGACGAACACCAGAGTGTCCTGTTCAATGGTGTCCGAGTATCGTTGTATTAATTATATTAATATCGATGATGTTTCGTATCTGTTCAATAATACCGGCAACGGTAATTCACGACGACGTTAATGAAGATGAAACGCTTATAAACGTCCCTACGGCAATAATATTCTGAGACACTTTGCGTGATTGGCCCGCTGCCAGAATAGTTGCAGAGTCGATAATATATAAATTATCGTTCGGTAAGGTGCTACAGGAGTTTCGCGGAATCGCGACAGCGTGATAATCGTCTCCCGAAAAATAAAACACGTTTCCGATCCGCAGTTAACGAAGACGCGACGACAGCGCTCGGAAGACATTTTGGAGAACGCGGCGTTTTCGCCATCGTCGTCTCGAAACGAAATGTCGCACGGCTAAATAAAATTCGGTTGCATAATTTAACGAGCTGCGTTTCGTTCTATTGGCTCGCCAAGGGTACCTCGATTCCAAGGAAGGCGAAATATCGGCCAGTTCTGAAAATAAGTTCGCGTGGCGGAGGGATCCACGCTGAAACATCGATTCGACGGTTTGGCAGCCTCGCCGTTCAATGGATCGCCAGTTATTTACTATTTGCTACGCGAACATGTTACATTCTGAAATTCTGTTGTGCGTTTTCTGGTGACGCGACGGACCACGTGTGAATTATAAATTTGTCAAGCAGAATGTATGGTTTAAGTAAATGTTCGGAGCCAACGTTCCGCTTCGTTTTGCGCAACGGAGGAGTTGCGCGTGGCGGAGTGTTACTCGTTCGCCGGAAGTAGCGCAGGATTAATTAGATGTAACCGTCGTCGCGGGGAGATTTTCCTTTCTTTCGTCAAATATGACGAAAGACAACTTAGACAGGCGGGTGGGTGGTCGACAGTTATATTTAAATTTAGTGACTAAGGCAACGGGCCTGCGTATTCTCGTATTCGTCGTTCATTCAACAGAACGCAAAATTTGTTGGCGATCCGTTCGGCCCATTAGGCCTTGAATTTGTCAGTACCATGTAAAGTGGGCCAGTGGATATTACTGGCGCAGGATCTGAACATGTTCGTATTAAATTTACGTTCGCGGTTAATCGTACGTTGAATATGAAACCTGGCGCACTCGTCGCTGAAGCGGTTTCATTATTAAAATGTCTGGGATCGCTGTACCTCAGATTTATTAGTAATCTTTCGTTGATAGCATTAGTTGATTATTATTATAGAGTTGGGAAACGTAATATACAGACTGCGCATCTTTGTTGCAAAATAGAAATTCGCTGCAACAATTGCGTCAACCAAAAGTCAAACAGAAAATTCTTTCTGTCAGTAATTTTAATAAGCTGCGAATAATATATCATTATTAGATTGCGGATGTTTATGGGGAATAAAAATGATTGGTTTGCTAAGCTCCTATGTAAGAGCTTAGTAACATCTATTTCCTCTTATAGTAAACTTAATGAACGTAATGTAATTGATTGAAAGCTGTCACTGTTTCGAATTTCGTCTATTCACGTTTATCATAAATGCATACAATCCGTAGTCTAATCATTATCCTTAAAATGTATTAATCTTCTTACCATCTTATATGTAGAATCCACAGTCTACGAAAATTTGTTTAAACATTTCCTTAACGTTACAAGTAAAAAGATATTAATTTTGTATGACCGTGAAATTGAATTAGGTTATAAAAGAACATTTTGTCTCATTGCTACTTTTTCACAGAGTCTACGTCCGTAGAGCAGACTCGAAGGAAGGATGGCTGCCCATGTCGATTTTAATGCAAACTGCCCTAAGCGAGGACTCAGCGGCTGGACACCGACCCGAGGACTCGCATTATCGAAGGGAGTGAGTATGGGAAAGAGCCATTTTGGTTACTTTAGAACTGTGATTTTGGCGATACCGTGTTAGCGTAGTTTTTACAATTAGAAGATGTTACTAGAGATAATGATGATCGTTTTTTCGTAGGGCGGTGGTAAAAGAACTGGTCGAGACCGAAGAGGAGTTTGGCAGGGACCTACAGCTGGTCGTTGAACGTTACTTGAAGCCGCTCGACAATCCGGAAGTTCCGCGGATCGTGCGCGACAACAAAGACATCATCTTCACAAATCTGAAGCAGATCGCTGATTTCCACAATACGTACGTATAATGAACGCGTTGGCAAGGGAAACGAAGTTCACTGCGACACATTGAACCAGACATTCATTACAGACAGAACAGATTCTATTTATTATTCTATGATTCACATGACAAAGTATTCCTATCTATTTTATTTCTTGGAAAAACTACGAGAAACGCTTTCCAAATCTATTATTTACGCGATGCTCGAAATATGTGTCTTATTTTATCCTAAAAGTTATTTATTGTAGCTTATTCAGGGTCTATATCGAAGAGTCACGAGGCTCTCTGGGAAATGAAATAATTAAATTTCGGAGCTTAGTTTTTCTAGGCGTAGAAAATGAATGTCTATTTTCAATCGTAGTTCAAATAAAGAAAAGACACGAACCGTTTCAATGAAATAAAATTATACGAGAGTCGAGGTAAAGCAAGCGTCACGGTACACGATACACGCAGCACACATTCGCCAACGTACGTTCTCTCTTTCTTTAGATCATAAAATGGCGTAAGTCCGATAACGAAGCATAGTTTGTGTGAGCGTGTGTTTCGTGATGGTTGAAGTAATCCGGTAGTCGAACTAAAACTGTTGGTTCCTAGAAAGTTTGGAGCACCTCCCTCGTAGTATGTGCGAGCACGCTTTCATTGACCTTACAAATTTATTTGTCCAACGAAAACGACGGTGTTAAATAACCAAGCAGACAAGACAGTTCTGAAACTCTTATTTTCCGTACGGTTGCCGAAAAATATTTCGCATCGTGTTTAACCGTGTCGTTGCTCGTTGGAGAGTAGTAGTCAGTTTTCATCCCCCTTTGCTCCACCGAAGATTGTAGAACAAGTTTTTCTCCAAAGATTTGTATCTCGTAGCCGTGGCGATCGAATAATGTTACTGTGACTTACACTCGACGAAACCCACTGTTATTTAATCAGCACACTTAGTATCCTAATGGTGCACCAAACTGTGAAGATTAACAACGCCGACTCTGTCAATGTTGCAATTGCTCCCCTATATGTCGCACTGAAAAGAAGAAGGAAGCGGATCCAGGCTCGTAGGCATGATGTGTGATATAGCGTGGAAATTAATTCGAACCTTACTTAGATCGTTCGGCAGGGTGTTGATCGAAGGCGTCAAGTACTATGCGGATCAGCCACGCATGCTGGGCAAGACTTTCCTGCGATTGGTAAGCCTTTGCACACTTCTTCAAAATAAATAAGAAAATCCCTGTCTTTGGGAACTTTCTAACAACTTTGAACAAAGAAAAAAATTTATTATAATTTAAATTAGAGATTTTTGCATTGTATTGCTAATCGGCAAATAGTCACAGAAATTTCAACATTACAAAATTATTCAAAACGCGAAGCCTGAGAAAAATCTGTTTCTCAAATTGCTAAGTTAAAAATTTATTTGCTGAAGCTTCCGAATAATTTCATTTTCAAATATTCACGAAGTATTCGGGTGTAATTGAGCATAAATTCAATTTTAGAATCGGACTTTTACTGCACAAAAAAAATTAATATTTAAGTAGAACATTTCTTTATTCAGGAAAGGGACTTCGACAAGCACGTGGCCTACTGCAGGGACGAGCCAGCTGCGCAGGAATTCCTACAAGCGAACAACGCTGCACGAGAATATTTTGAGGTCAGTCCCTTGAATCATCTAAAACTAAAAAATAAAAGCAATGTTTCCGATCAAGCAGCAAAATTAGAAGTGTTCAAAACCGAATGTTCCTAACACTCGATAGTTGGTAAGAAAGATCTCTGTCCACCATCTTGTTATTTCCGCGTTTGATCACCGGTGGCTGTAGCACTTTGGCGTCGTTTCTTTTCGAATTTAAACAAAGATCCTCGTCCAATAATCACAGGCCGACATTCTACTATACGCTTTCATGTTTTATAAACATTTTTAAAAGTAATCAAATGCCCCGATATCTCAAAATTATTAATCAAATCTTAGCTTCCGGTTCTTGCAGTTAAGAGAATTTTTAATTAATTACGACACGGCAGGAAAACCGTAGAACGGTGGAAGATGTTCCGGGCTATTCCATGGTAGCCGGTCTTGTCCATGTGAATCGAAGGAAATCTCGTGATTACGTAACAAGCGGGGGTAAAAGCGGGCGTCTGTCCAGCCCCCGAAATAGCTCGGTTTATTCTCGACGCGCGGAACATCTTTCGCTCCTCTTGCTGATGCACGACAATGCTGATGCCCCGCAAAGAAAAGGAAGAAAGCGCCACGTTATCGGCCGGTGACGTCGCGCCGCTGTCATTACGCGATGACAGCGTAATCCTCGCACCGATGATGGAGAACACTGTTCACCGGTGCATGCTATATACGGTCCGCAGAGCGTCACTAAACCGACGTCGATATCTATTGGTGCGAACATCTCGAAAGAGGCCAAAGAATCACTATAAACAATGAAAGAACCAATACAAAATTTCTCTCGCTGAAACGTTTAAATAAATTGCACACTCTCGTGCTATAAACAATCGCGTTTCGTAATTTAATTTTGATGCATATTCTGGAAAAATAGTGTACAGAATTTCGTATATTTATGTTTCATATTATTTCAAATATCGTGTATGTATTTCAGATCTTTCGAAAGATACAGAAAGCAGCGAGCGTTAGGAACAAACTTGCACAATCGCGATGATCGCTTATTTTCTCAAGAGCAGATGCGGAATCCCAGCGGCACGGTTAAATTATTGATACATCCGATTTATGCATTCTCCCTAAAATCGTAGTTTATATAACCAGATACGTGTGGATTCTGGGAAATAATTAACGCTAAACCTGGACAATAAACCAAGTTAAAACGCCCAGTTCCTAAAGTTATTGAAATTACAAAGATTCTTTCGTAGAAATAAATGAATATTATAAATAAATACTAGATAAATAAAATCTCGACATTCTGGAAAAGTGAACACATTATTTATTTTTAGGGCTCGATAGGATTAGTGTGAAATCGAAAGTAATTATGAACGTGCCCCGCTCGAAACATTGTTCCAATTAGATACCGCGCAGTAGTAGTTACTCATCATTATAATTATAATACACGAGAATCGTGGGTGGCCAAGAGTTATACTGCACAGTGTTTCGTTACATTGTTCGCTTTTTTTCCAACGCGATCCGCGCTGTTATTTCTGGAGACTTGACTCAAGTTCGACGAGATTTTCATACGATTCCCGGGACCGTTTTAATGATACGGCATTAAAATTAGATCGGTCGAATCGTGTCCGGTTTCAAGCTCGGTTGCACTAAGTGCATCGGGACACTCGTAGATTCGATGTGTTTACGAGCCGCGTTTCCGTTTGTCTCGGTGTTTTAATTGGAATCGATTTAGGGTTATTTCGGTAGCCACCATTGGAATTGTCAACGACATGGAAAAGGCGTCTCTGTGGTCCGTTGATGGTGTTCCGCCATCGATGGGATGATTCGTCTGGATCTCGTTAGCCATTAATCTGTTCGAATATTCGATTACACGAGGCCGTGGGCGAAGTGCCGAGAGAACAAGCCTGATCCTTCAACGTCTGAGTGCAATAAATTAGAACCTGTTGTTCAACACTGAGCAAAAACTGCGTTAAACGCGAAGAAGCTACATGCAAGCGAACCGATGCTTCCAATGGCTTCGAATACATTTATAAAATTAAAAACTTGGAACACGCCGTATATTGTGGTATAACTTTTACTGCATTCAAATGTCTATCCGTCATGTTGTAAAAGTCATAGGATATGGAACAAACATTAGACAGAACCAAACAGAATTCTTTCTTAATATATTTTACAAATCATATAACTCAAAAAATGGGGGATAAAAATTATACTAAATAGCACAAACGGGACTTCTTTTTATGAAAATAAAATAAAAGTTCCACTGATTTTGTCCAATGTACATCTTTCTTTGATGTATATTGATTTCCAAATTTTTTGTTACTACCAGATTGTCTATATCGACAAACGTTTGCAAGTATCAAGGTTCTATCGTAATATCAGCAGTTATAGTGGGGAAAGCTCCGTTTCCGGCTCGATACCGGGTGACTCCTAAAATTTGGAGAAGCCGAGAGAAGACGGGGTCTCAAGTAAAAGGTGCTAGCAATCCGGAGACGGTCCGCGTTGTTTTTGTGCGTGGTCAGTCCGCGAGTTCGTCCGGCGTCTAAGTATAGCCGTGGCCGTATTGGTCTCCTGGCGGATGATTTTCGGTAACCACCGACTGCGGAGGAAGAGAATCGACAGAGGAGCAGGGACCTGGTCCAGTCTGCGACCAGCCACGGTATCTTCATCGAACCAACGACTCGAAACACGAACAACGGTTGTTTACCTCCCTTGACCTCCGCTAAGGTGTGCGTCCGCCCTTCCGGTTCGTCGGCACGTCTTCCGTTCTCCGCGTTCCACGATCACTTCTCTTCGTTCTATCTTCCTGGAATCCTCGTGGAATCTACTTCTTCGAACCAAGAAGATTTATCATCGGTCTGTTTCCTTCTCAGAATATTTGGTGCGAATCGAATGCTCAGTGAAAACGATTGAAATAGTTCGACTAATTATAAGATATTCAAATTTTTCATCGACTTGTCTCTGTCTTGGAAATATAATATTCGGTGTCGATCGAGTACCCAGTGAAAACGACTGAAATAGTTCTACTTTGGTAAGATCCTGTCTGACTTGGGATATCTGGAAATTGGTTGACCATTGGCTTCCCTCCATCTTGGAAATATAATATTTGGTGCCGTTAAAACGTTGAGTGAAAATAGTTGAAATAATATGCACTCCAGTAAGTTTGGTGTTCATTGAAATATTTAGTGGAAATAGTTCGTCTCCTGGTAGGCTTGCTTGGTTAATCTGAAAATTGATTGACCCTTGGCTTCGTTCCACCTAGAAAAATATCATATTTGGTGTCACTGAAATATTTAATGAGATTCGAAACCTTTTAATAATTTAATTTGGAACATCTGAATATTTGGTTTCAGATTTTTCTAACGTCTTGAATAAAAAGATTCGAAGTGTCCGATGAAAATAATATCGTTCTTTCTAGAATGCTGAAAAATAAACTGTGACGATTGCTAGACGTCTGCGAGATCTTTGAAGCAGCTTTGGAAACTCTCGAGAAATGCCGAGGATTTTGCTCGACCAACGAGCTTTGCAATTTATTGTAACTAGCTGTACGTCGCGTCGTAAAACGCCTAGTCGAACTCTGCTGATTTACTGTTCGTCTGATTGTGAATAGTTGCGTGGAAAATCCAGTCTCATCCAAAAATACGCGAGTCTTCATCTTGGTGTCGAATTACAGTGACGGGCACCACGTGGACGGACAGTGCGATTTAATTCCAATCTCTATGCAACAGATATTGTGGGCGCGTCTTCCTTTTCTGGACCAAACTTGACGCATTCGTGGACGAAGGGCGCTCAATCTCGATCAATCGTTTTTAATCAATCGCAATTTCGTGAACGCAAATATAGGCTAGTTAAAAATTGTACGCGCATCGCAGACTATGGTCTTTCAAAACGATTCGCCATCGAGTAATTGAAAAGGAACTCGCAAAAGTTTCGAAAAAATATATAACGAAAACTTCTAATAGAGTTAGAAACGATCTGTGATTTATCGAAACGAATCGCGACGAAAAGCAAATTTTACGTAACGCCGGATCATTCAAGCTTGTCCGCAAGAATGTAAATCAACGTAGACTCGATTAATCAGTTAATTAGCGAGAACGGTCATTAATCTGAGATTCTTGTTCGCAGGAGCTGAGCCAGACTCTCCGTGACGACAAAAGTCTATCGGAACACTTGAAGCTTCCGATACAACGCATAAACGACTACCAGCTCCTACTTAAGGTAACGCTCGCCGATGAACTCGTGACTTATCCCCTTGTTTATCGTGCTCCTTGCTCCCGTTCCGAAAAGAATCCATTTCAAAATACATTTCAAGGGTGTTTTGACAGAAATACAGCGTGCCGAGTGTATCACTTGAAAGCATTCCAGCAGTTGTGCATAAATTACACGCGCGGCTAATCGTCATATAACGTCGTCGTCTGAAATTCGATAGGTCTCGCTACGTCGCGTTTCATCGAGTTTTACACCATCCCCAATTACCACCAAAGCCACCATTCACCCGTTCTCTTTCTCCCTCGAGAAACTTTGTAATATTTTCGTATTCATGGAATATTTATTAGATTCGCATGCTGCCCGCGTGCGAATGACGCAAGTTGAGTTGCAAAGCCAGAAATCTCGGAATTTACGGACCTGATTCACGTTTTGCGATAAAATATAGATCCCGTAGGATCTGTATCATTGACCCGTACATTATCAAGGTCTTTATCCCAAGATAAATGCTATCAAAATAACTACGTAATGAAATCAGAGAATCGTGTCCCGCGAAAATATTAACCGCCTGTAACATTTATGCATCGAGGATGCAAATCTTGAAAATGGTTTTCAAGCCTTCAAGGCCATCCGAGTTGTTAGTCCGACATTGAACCAGTCGCTAATAGCGTTTCGTTCGTTCTCCATTCGATGAACGAAAAGAATCTGACCTATTCGAATTTTTACGAACACAAAACTGGCGTTTCGCAGCTACTCTGTGGTTAATCTCGATGTAACTTTAAAGAGAACCGATCTGACGGCAGCCAGACACGATGACCTGTAAAACCCCGCATGTGACCTATATCCGTGCCGAAATTTCAATCTGTCGGATGAAAATAGCACGGCGCTAAAATACTTCCCGGTTCGCCTTGAAAACGTATACCGACGGATTAATTGTTGCGTCGAACTTTATTTCCTCGCGGAGGGCACTCTCGTCGGCCCGCAGCGAGTCGTCAACACTGCCACCGTATTCTTCAGAAAGCGTGGAAATATTTCATTCATAATACTCAAAGTTCGAAGGAACTTCGAACATCGTTCGCTCGCCTGATTTACAACGATCGCCGTTGATCTGATTTTGTTGCGTGCAAATTTCTGGCTTAGCGTGTTGTTCACTTTAATTCTGGGCCCGTTGCCCAAAAAGAATTACGAGCACGAGATGCGCTGGACAGGAGACACCGCGAGACACGAAAATAAATTACGACAGATGACCAGACAGACAGACTTGAATGACTTTTCGATTATCGCACAGAGAATTCCCAAGGAATTGAATCTAGATGGTATTTCGACGCTTGTAATTAATTTCGAAGAGGAATTTCTAACGGAGATTCAACGATTTTCACCGCGAAGACAATATTACAACATATTTTTGGAACTCGGCGAGATTCTCGTGGAAAGAAACTCTACCGGCGAATTGATCGGATGGCAGTGAAGATACAGAAATCGTTTCTATACAGCGCCAAGAATATTCGATTCGAATGACGTCGGATCATCCGGAATTCGTTCACCTCGACACAGTCCTCCGGTTCCCATGGTCCGCAGGGGGTGGATATAGATCAAGGAAAGCCACAAAGTTCGACGATGTATAGCTGTAATATCGCGACAGAGCGTTCCACGTCGGTGTGGGGCGGAGTGGGCGTCGTACGGATTTAGCAAGCTAAAAACGGGTCGTCTTCGCGACGGCGTTATCCTTTCGCTCGTTCCTCATCTATCGTGGAAAAACGTTATCTATTCGGACGACGGAAGATCTATAGCGAGATCGATGCCAGAAGCTGGTCTCTGCGATCTCCTTTTTCAGACAACTTACTCGGAAATCGAAATTAATGGGGCCCGCCCAAACATTTCGGAGCATAAAACTGTCTAGAACACCTGACGCCGTCCTTTCGTCATATTTCTTGTAACCGGACGTTAATTGCAGGAGCTGGTGAAGTATTCGACCCGACTAGGCGAAAACTGCGACGACCTCCAAAAGGCTTTGGAGTTGATGCTAGGTATCCCCCATAGGGCAACGGATAACAAGTTCATAAGTAATATCGAAGGATACAAAGGGAACATCCATAAACTTGGAAGACTACTCACACACGTTGGTTATTTTAAGTTTATTTCGATTAAAGCGATTTCGAATGCTGTACACGATGCTTCGTTCGACAGGAATGGTATACGGTGATTGACAAGGACGGGAAGAGCAAGGAAAGGTACCTGTTTCTTTTCAAAGCTCGCATACTCGTCTGCAAAGTCAGACGAATATCGGAAGACAGATCCGTTTTCGTCTTGAAAGACATTATACGAGTAAGTGTATTTTAGAAACCAAGTGAACCAATTGTTCTAGCTCTCATTTCGACATTGATTTCCAGTTACCAGAAGTAGAGCTGAAGGACCACCCAGAAGACATAAGATCCTTCGAGCTCCACAGTCCAGCAAATCCCGTTTATCCTATCACTTTGGTGGCGCACAAAGATCCTGTGAAGTCTTGCTGGCTGAAGGAGATCAGACAGTACGCGAGCGATGTGGTAGCGCTTGCCGAGCACGCTGCGGACGATCTACAATTGACAGAAGTACCGGAGCCGAAGGAAGAAGTCAAAGATAATCCGGGACCAAAGAAGGAAGGTAACCCAGGACCAAAGAAAGAAGGGAATCCGGGACCTGAGGAGAAGGCCGTGGAGAAAAGGGCCAATCCAGGCAATCCCGAGGATCCAGACTCGAAGAAGGCTAAAGTCGAAGAAGAAACCGCAGACATGTCTCGCAGATACTCATCCAGTCGATACAGCAGCTCCTCCAAAGTTGTGGAAGGTAGATAATGAAATTTGGACTTTTCGCGTGCCAGTAGACTGAAATGTTTCGACTTATTGTTACCCCTTTGCGGATGAGAATTTTTCAAAGTGCTAAGAGTACTTTCATCAGAAAACTAGATTAGGGTAGCGAAGCAGATAGCTGTGCTTTTGATTTGTTTTTCGGGAATAATTATCGGATACATTCTTTTAATCTATTTATAAATCAAAAATTCAATGTGCTTTTTATTAAAAAATAAGCAAAATAATAGAATACAGCAATTTGGTATATCTTATTTGATAAATCTAAAGTTAATTATATCCCATAATAAATCGAATGATCGGCTGCAAGGAATAAGATACACTCTCCACTTGCAATGATTAATTATCAGGATCAAGAGATCGCTAGAACGCTATAAACTTTCTCAAAGTTACAGAGGGTGTAATATTAATGTTATACGTTTCTGCAGAGTATTCTGCAGTGTCCAGCAGCCGCAATGGCGTCTCTGCGACAACGGTGGAGTCATCGAGCAGCGCAATGAGAATGGAAAGTAGTTCGAGCTATCAAGCTGGAAATGTCTCGTCGCTCGAGTCCAAAACGACCATGGCGAGAGTCACCGATGCCGCAACAACAAAACCTGTGTTCGTCAAAACGATCGAAGGCTCCAGTATTGAACGTAAGCGATCGAGCAATTCCTAATTTCCAACACACGGTATAAAATCAGTGTTCGACAAAACATTTAATCTCGGATCAATCGTCAGAGGTTTAATATTGGAATCTCCAGGATAGCTGCTGCATCCTTTAACTTTGCAACGTTCGAATGTTAACTTTAAGAATATTGAGGAAATTGTTAAAAAGAGCAGGAGGATCGGAGCACGTGACATAAGAGGCATTTTTACTGTTCTAGCGATACCAGAAAGTAACGTGGAATTGATAAACGCCGTAGGTAAAGTGACACGCAATTTGCCTACTATTCTGAATCATCCACTGTACTGCGCACTTTTCTCTCTCAGTCTTCTATCGTACTGTATCATTGATATTATTTTCTATGTTCTCCTGTTTATCTTCTAGCCAGCTGAGTAAAACGCTTCTACACGTTCCACTAGGCGGTTGGTTGAGCTTCATTTGCTAATCCTAGATGTTGTCGATCTATCACATTCACACTGCACATATGTACTCGCAAGACAAAATGTTTCAATCATTCTGCACACTCACACACTTAGCACGAACACGCTTTACTATTCACTCTTCTTTTCTTTACATCTTTCTACGTAGCCACTATCTTTCTACATATTGTTTTATTATCGTATTTCCTACATCAGTATTCATCGGTCGCTCCCAGAGTTTGTTTAGAACCGAAATGCATAATTGTCGTAGAATTAAATAGTTACATTTGAGTACCGATTTCCAAAGTACAAGTCATTGTAATATATCAATCGTGAAGACAATAGCTTTGTACATTCAGCGAGACTCTTTTAGTATTTTAGAATTCCCCCAAGACTCTCTGATAACAGAGAAATAATTGTCAGTAGAACATCCCCCCCGCCCCCCTCAATCTTTCTAGCAAAGATCGAATACTCTTGTACATAAATGTGTAGCAAACCTCGGCAAAGATCCATCAAGCAAATAACAAAATTTGCCTACAGGGTAAAGTGTCTCGTCTGCATCGTTTATTATTATTTTCTGACCGGTTACCATTTCTTCGAGCAGCCGGAGAAACGGCCACATTCGAGTGCACCCTGATGTACACCGATTCAACAACGCTGGTGCAGTGGTTGAAGGATAACAAACCGCTAGATGACAAGTTGGCTGATCGTGTAACAGCATCCGCAATTGGGAAAACCTTCAAACTCACCCTCCAGAACGTTCTCGAGTCGGATGCTGGTATTTATATTGCTCGAGCTATGAACAGCGAGGGACAGTCGACCTGTACGGCACAGCTTGTGGTACAGAAATGTAAGTTTTTCGTTGGATCGTGTCGAGATGAGTGACGTGATTTAAATAAATAATTACTGATCACTTTATCTGGCATAGTGACGCCGGAGGAGAAGAAAGCAAGAGCAGAAGCCAACGCCCCGATCTTCCTTGTACGGCTGAAGGACACGGAACTCTTGGAGAACACCTTCCTGCGCTTCATGGTCAAAGTAAAAGGCGATCCGAACCCTGAAATGAAATTGTAAGCCCACGATCGGTTAAAATATACTTTTACCATTGGAAAAATCTGAAAACAAATCTTTTAACAATTACGTTTATCTTAGCTACAAAGACGACACCCTGATCGACGCAAGCCACACCCGTGTGAAGATAATTAGCGAGCAGTCAGACAAGGGCTTCTACGAGATAGTGATAGGGGACGTTCAGAAAGAGGACGCCGGAAAGTACTCTTGCACCGCGAAGAACCGCTTCGGAGAGGCGTCCTGTGAAGCCAACGTGACGGTGACCGACGAGAAGGTGCTTTTTCTCCCGGAAGATTTCCTCGAGCCCGGCATGGAGCCTCAGTTCAACTGGCTGCGGGACGGAAAGCCGTTCGACCCGGAAGATAGGTTCAAGGTTCTTTTCCAGGATAACGAAGATACGTTGGCGCTTGTGTTCCAACATGTGAGGCCGGAAGACGCTGGTCTATACACTTGCGTGGCTCAAACGAGCACAGGTAGTTAAAGCAAGATTAAAGTCATAGTTTCGAGTTAGAACAGTCAAAAGAGTGATTAATTTCTTTCCGATTCGAATGAACAGGTAATATTAGCTGCAGCGCCGAGTTGACCGTCCAAGGAGCAGTGAATCAACTCCTGAAAGACCCGGAGAGGCCGAAGTTGGCTTCAGAAACTAGACACTCCGAAGTGAGCGCAGGTGGTTCGGCGATGCTGGAGCTACAGATCAGAGGATATCCTAAACCAGACATCAAGTGGACGAAAGACGGTAAGGAGATCGTCGCTGGTGGAAGGTACAAGTATCTCTGGGAGGACGAAGAATCGATGTCCCTGGTGATCAAGAATGTCACCGCAAAAGACGCTGGTGTCTATACGATTTTGGCGAAGAACGAATTAGGAGAGGACACCACGCAGATCGAACTGATCGTAAAATCTGCCCCGAAAGTCATCCAGAAGCAAGCCGATCTGACGGCCGCCGTCGACGAAACTATAACGATGAAGTTACAGATCGAGGCTACACCTCTACCGGAAATAAAATGGTACAAAGACGGACAAGAGCTTAAAGAGGACAGTCGCATCACTATCGTAAAAGAGGAGAACGACATTTACAAGCTGATATTAAAGAACTCTAGAATAGATGATGCTGGTTCTTATGCTATCTTCGCTCGCAACGACGTCAATCAGACTACGGAAATCTGGAAAGTTCGAGTTCTCAGTCCGCCAAAGATTGTCAAGGGTTTAGGCGAGCCCCAGATCCTCGACAATGGCGCGAACCTCTTCTTGTCCGTGGACGTTGAGTCCAGAATGCCTCCTTCCATCAAATGGTACAAGGATGGACAGATTCTCGAGCAAGATAGTCGTATAAAAATGGCGAAGGAAGGAAATAAGTTCGTTCTAAAGATCATGAGCACGGTGGGCGAGGACGCTGGCGTGTACAAAGCGGAAGTGTCTTCTGAGCATGGCACTGTATCCGATGAAACAAAGATTCAGGTAACGAACGTTTATGTTCTCAGTCGCGTATATATATAAGATTAAAAGCGCTATACATATTTTTGCGAACAATGCTATAAATTCCACAGGTACGAGGTATACCAAGATTCAAATCGACGATGACGAACGTCACAGTGAACGAGGGTACCAAGGACGTCGAATTCGCTGTGGAGGTCGACGGTTTTCCAAAACCGAGCGTCCACTGGTACATCGGCGACGTCGAGATCACGGAGAAGAAGAAAGAGTACATTCGCACGGAGGAGGAGAACTTCTGCAAGCTGCAGATGACAGAGGTCAAGTCGGAGATGAAGGGAACTTACAGCTGCGTACTTAGGAACGAGTACGGCGAGATCAAGTCTAGTTCGACCCTGACGGTGAACACACGGCCTAGACTGATCAAGAAGCTCACCGATCAGAGGGTGAAAGAAGGAGACACCATGAAACTGGTGTTCGAGGTGGCTGGTACACCGGAACCAGAGGTCAAATGGTTCAAAGACGGACAGGAAGTATCAGCGGACGCTAGGATCAAAATATCCAGGGACAGCAAGCGTCAAGAAAGCTACGATCTCACGGTCACCTTGGTCAAGGGTGCTGATGGCGGTGTCTACGAAGTCAGAGCTGAGAATGAACTCGGCTATGTGACCAGCAAGAGCAAAGTCATCGTCATGAGTAAGGATCCATTTGATTTTTCAGAGATCATTGGTGCTTTAAGGTCTGCCATATTTGTCAATCATATTGATCTTTGTAGATTCAGAAAGATGAAATCATTCTTGACATAGCACTAGGTATTGGACCAGAATGTCTATCCTAGATGAGAAAATTTTGTATTCACTCTTAGAAATTGTTTTAGTCGTGATAATAAGAACCATACAATTAATAAGAACCTTTCAATAATTTCAACCAAACGTAAAGAATTATGGCAGACCTCTAAGCGTTCCTCTTGGTCCAATTGTTGCACTGTTCCATCGATAACAAGATTCTCTTGATCAACAAGAGTTCGGGATTAGTAAAAAGATCGGACAAATTTGCAATATAATTTTCCAAAGTGTGAAGTCTCGATGGAACAATACATCAAAATACATAACGTGTCCGTACGTATTCTTAGTTTCTGCGAAACCCTAGCAAATCGCCGGGTTTTTCCAAGGTTCAGTAAGTACTGCTAGCACAGGTACAGTTTCGTGTTCAATTTGTTGTTGATCGTTTCCGATATGAACGAAACAAGAACACAACAGTACTCTCTTTGTAACAAAACCACGGAAACCTATACAAACATTGAAATGTCGCGCCAGACACCCGACAGTTGACGTGAACCTTACTTCTTACTATCACTCACACACTCTTTCTCTTTTCTTCGTGTCATGCATTTCTCTATGTTTCCACGTGTCTATAACTCGTTTTCCGCCGTGTCTCCTTCTCTTTGACATGTGTTTACTTCTCCTGTTTTGAACGCGACACACGACGCGACTATGAACGTTTCTGTCGAAACCCGTGTCCCACTGTCTATGTAAATTCCATAGCGAAAACAGAGGAAAGCGAAGAAAAGACGGAAATAAAGAAGATCACGGTCGAGGAGGAGGAAAAGATCGTGGAGGAGGAAGTGGACTCGAAGAAACAGCAAGCCGAGGAATCGGGACCGGAAGGTAATCCTATCTGTCGCAGGAATCACGATCAGAGATCTAAAGAGATGAGTACTAAAACGAGTGAGCTGTATAGAGAGATTTTAAATATGCTATAGATACGCTTCGATTGCTTCGATCTATGTCCTATGATCGACGCGATGTCGCAAGATTTTGGTAAGAGATATTTTTGAACGCACCGGGACTTTTTTGTTCAAGCTCTTGCTTATTTTTTTATACAAATGGACCTGTGACAGTAATGCAAAACGATCGTAGAACCTTTTCTTTAAAAAAGAATCGAACGTAAATAAATCAAGTTTGAACGGAAAGATCGAAAATTGAAGTTTTGCAATAAGGTCACAGAGAAACATAAGAACACTTTGCACTTGAGCGGAAGCTCGCGCAAACACAGGCTTACGATTTTCTTGTTAATTGTTTGACTTTGATCTACACACTTCTTGTTCACGTTATCTGCCGAAATTCTTGCGATACGATGTACAAAACTCGTCACCGTCGACGCCAACGTCAATGTGTAACGATAGTCTCGGCGATTAAAGTTGTTGAGGGATGGCTGTTTGAGCGTAGCGTTAGATCGTAGCAGAAAAAACTATGTCTGGTGTAAATCTCAGGTCGAGTAACGCTGGAGACACAAAGTGTGGAAGTAATACGTGACCAGGGTGACACGATCACGATCTCCGTGGCCTCCAAGACAACCCACGAAGCTATACTCACAGGTAATATCGCACACGCACGCGTAACAATCTTCGAGGTGGCGGGTTTCGCGAGCAAAATCAGAATGCGAAGCTGTAATACAATCAAATTTGAACAGCTAAACGTATAATTTTTTAACAAGACAACTTAAAAGATAATTAATTCCGATAACTGGTAAAAATTGATCAGTCTTTCCAGTCCTGGCAATAAATAGCCTAGTCCGTATCGTCTTCCACTGATTATTAGTCGCCAAATCCGCCGTCGCGAGAACAGATAACGCCACACCGAACAAAGCTTTCACGAGCCTCAGACGGAGTAAAAGCGGTTACGTGGGTGGCAACAGCATCGTTGAAATATCGAAAGACGGCTGCGGGTTTCTCGCCTAATCCGGTAACTCGCAGCAAGAGAAAAAAAATGGCGTCTCGTCTATAATAGTAGCGTTAAAAGTAGCGTCCGAGGATATCGGTGACGTACCAAGCCGTTCGCAGGTCCCGACGAGAGCCACACGATCAGCAAGATGACCGCGACAAAGGTCGAATGTCAGGAATCGTACTCCGAGAGTCCTCGGGTCGAGGAGATCGCCTCGTACAATTACAGCGTACATGAGGAGACGAGTCAGAAACCGCAGAACGGTGTTCTGATCGAGGAGTACTCGGAAACCAGCGAGGACAACCGAGCGACGCTTCAGGTACATCGGGGTGTCTCCATAGTTTCCGTCTCGGACGATGAGTCGACCTTGAAGGCGATCTCCAGGGACGTTAGCACTGACGACATCCAGTGCGCCGAGCTGTCCGAAGATCTGAAGCTCGTGAACGGGTCCTACGTGGAGTTCAATGGAAACGGGATCGAGGAGAAGATTCAGGACGAGGCGAAGCCATTCAGGGGCACTCTGCTCACGGAGACGATCATCGAAGAGCGATCGTTGGAGGAGACGTCGACAACAAAATCCGTAGCGGAGACGTTGGAGGAGCCTAGGAACGGTGAACTGACTGATGGATATTCCAAGGAGACCAAAAAGATGGAAAGGAGACCTTCGTCGGAGAAGGTTACCGAAAAAACGCTGGAGCAACCGCAGACACCGACGATCGAAGAGAGCAAACTGAAGAGACAGAGCTTGAAGATAGAACGAACGAACTCGATCGCCGAGAAGGCGGTCGAAACGAATTTAGAGGAGCGCAGAGCATCCGTCCAGAACGGTCTGTCGAGGCAGAGCTCGAGAATCGAGAGAATGGACTCGAGAGAGTCGCTGAAGGCATCGGAGAAGTCGCTGTCGAGGCAAAGCTCGTTGAAGGCTGCCCTCAGTGCTGACGAGGAAGTTGACGAGGAGCTCGAGGCTCTTCTAGACCGCGTTAAACGACAACGCAGCGTCCTTGACGATATACTTGAGAAGGAATCTAGCAGAGACTCAGGTACGAGTGGATCGGTCCGTCATATCAGCTGCGAGAATGGATCTTATTGATCAACGCACCAGAGATCAGGCTGTTATTCTTCGCCGTTGTTCGCTTATTGTTGATCACTGGCTTTTGATTTCTACAACACGTTTGTCCCAATTTGGCCCCTATGTGTTCTAACTGATTTGTTACTTCATCCTAACATGTCCGCACACGCTTCTCGCCTGTGCACGTTAACAGTCAATGTCGGAAGCGTCTAACAAAATTGAATTTACATCAAGAGTCATAATCGTTGATCGCCATGGGGTGAATGAAAGCAAGATGAATGATGGTTGATCCTGGGAAGGCTGAAAATTTTGTTAGCGTTTCTGACCAACACCCAATACTCACTGCTTGTATAACGAGTCGGTCAAAACACTGCCAGAACGCTATGGAGGTTGGTAACCTAAGGTAAGCAGATAATTGGAATGCTGTAACTATAGGAAGTGAATCCTTTATGCGTTAGGAAACTGAAATACCCGAAACTGCCATGGTTTACAGCTGAACCCAGTATACTAAGGTCACGTAGGGCGTAATTACTTGAATCGCCACCATTTTGATTTGTTCCTACCGCACAGATGATTACGCAAACAGTAATCAAATATTTAGTGTGCCAAGAAGTAATTAGCTGTCTTATGCGAAATCGATATCCAATAATATCTAATTGTCAAGGTTTTAATTGTCATTTTTCGACACTGTTATTTACTTAATGGTACTGCTAATATATGTAAAAAGAAAAAGTAGAAAATTGTTTGGCATTCGAAAAGTGTCTTAACAAACTGTTGAATAACAAAAGCAGCACGTAGTAAGCGAGATGCATTTAGCTGCACGGCAAAACGCAGAGATACTATGAATGACTCTCGGAGTCATTCACGATGAAAGCGATGCTGATGCTCTCATTTTTCGTGTAGCGCCTCCACACATCCTCAGCGCGAGTCTCTCCGATCTAACGATCTACGAGACTCAGAAGGTCCACTTCGACATCACAGCGACCGGTCTGCCGAGGCCGGACGCGAAATGGTTCAAGGACGGAAAACCATTGCGAGCAGGAGATCGCATAAAGATCAGCGGCACGGGCGAAAATTACACCTTGGAAGTGAACAAAGCCATCCTCGAGGACGAAGGTGTCTACTCCTTCATGCTAACGAACAAACTCGGCGAGGACACCGCCGAAGGATACCTTACCGTCGGCACCGTCGACGAATTGAGACGTCCGAAGTTTATCGAACCCTTGGCCGATGTCGACGTGGCCAAAGGTGATTCTGGGGAGTTCAGGACTACGATCACTGCCGACCCTGTTCCTGAAATGGTGTGGTAAGTACAATCGCTAGTCTTCCAATATCCAATATTTTTCAATATTAAACATAATTGCTGTGTTGTATTATTGCATCGTAAAGATTGAAGCGTTAGGTAGGTCAATATAGAAACGCCTTACCTTGCATTGTTTAAAACGTTCAATGTTTTAAATTCGATTTGCTCTAACAGGTTCTTCAAAGGCGACGAAATCGCTGCGGACGACAGTCGACTGAAAATTAAAGTCGAGAATAAACCAGCTAATGACAAATTAACCGAATCAACGATTACGCTGGGTGTGCCTAAATGCTCCAATGACGACACTGGAGAATACACGTTGATGTTGCAGAATAAATATGGCGAGGCGGAAGCCAGCGTTAGTAGCAATTAGTACCTACGGTGTACGTTGACTGTGACAAATTTATTAATAATTTAAAGGCTTTAATTTTCAGGCTTTCCTCAACCTGCTATTACGCCCGGAGATCGAAGAGTTCAAGGACATGGTTGCATCGGTTGGAGATTCGCTAGAATGGATAGCCATCGTTAAAGGAAACCCTAAGCCGGACATCACGTGGATAAAAGACGGTCAAAAGTTAGAGAAGGGAGAGAGATTCGAATTTGAAGAAGATAAGAGAAACAATAAATTCAAGTTCATCATTAAGAGCGTCGAGGTTGAAGACAAGGGAGTGTATACCTTGTCGGTGAAGAACTACCTTGGCGAAGCGAGCGCGCAAGCGAAACTGGAACCTCACAGTAAGTATCATCTTATGCTTGCACAAATTCTTGAATTTGTAATTTGAAAATATTCCAGCTGAGACACCGATCTTCACCAAAACCCTGAGCAACGCGTCCATCAAGGACCGCGACGATTTGGAGCTGAAGGTCCGGATCACTGGCATCCCCAAGCCCACGATTAAGTGGCTAAAGGACGACCAAGAGGTCAGGGAGGACAGTCGTCACACGATCAGCACTCACGTGGACGGCATCGTGGACAGCACCTACTCTATTAAAACATTCTCTCAAAGCGACGTTGGCACTATAAAATGTCAGGCGACCAACGTTGCCGGAAGCGCACAAACTATTTGCCAGTTAAAGATGGAACTGATCACACCTAGCTTTGGTCAATCTTTGCCAAGGTCACTGGACGTCGACGAAGGGGAACCCTTGGAGCTGAGAGCTAAAGTTGACGGTAGTCCCATGCCGAGCGTCGCTTGGTTCAAAGACGGAGAGAAGATCGTTCCTGATGAACACGTGAAGCTTGAATGCCTTCCGGATGGCTCTATTAAGCTTACCATCGACAACGTAAAACCCACCGATTGCGGAGCTTACAAGTTGGTGATCACTAACTCCACAGGGGAACACACGTCTCTTTGTGCTGTAGCTATTAAACGTGAGTAATAGAAAATGTCTAAAAATAGAAAATATGATACATTGTTGTACTATCATTGTAGCTCAAAGAAGGAAACCATCTTTCTCGAAGCCCTTGGAAGACACCAAAGCAGTAGTTGGCCAACCGCTGAAGCTGGAGGCCCAAGTGGTTGCCTTCCCCAATCCTCAGGTGCAGTGGTTCAAGGACGGACTACCATTGCGACACTCCAAGGAGATCTATTTCATGAACGAGCCGAATGGACTGATCGGTTTAAGAATCGACAATGTTCGTCCGGAGGATGCTGGCACCTATTCCTTAACAGCGTCGAATTCGCTGGGCGAGACCTCTGGATCCGCTAAAGTAACCGTCGAAGAGAAAGAAAAGCGACCAGAGTTTATAACAAGTCTGCAGCCTCTGACTGTGGTTGAGGGTTTCCCAGTTAAGATGGAGGTCAAAGTTCTAGGGAAACCGGCGCCGCAGCTTCAGTGGTTCAAAGATGGAGAGGAGGTAATTCGATTACAGTTGAAATCGTGGAATCGATAAAATTGACCTCGAAACGTCGTAAATTTTTAGATTAAACCTGATGGACAACGTATAAAAACAGCGAGTCTACCAGACGGAAGTCAAGCTTTGATCATCGAACGGGCCACGCCAGAAGATGCAGGCGAGTATCAAGTGATAGCTGGTAACACGGAAGGCACATCCTCGTGCAAGGGTACCATCAGCATCATGAGCAAACTGCAAGAGGGAGTCCCCGAAGAAAAGCCCGGTTTCGTGAACCCAATGAGGGACGTGTACGTCGAGGAAGGTCAACCTTTGCATCTCGCCGCCTCGTTCGTTGGCAATCCTGTGCCAGATGTCAGCTGGACCAAGGATGGTGCGCCTGTGTCGTCTTCTGGTCGCTTGACAGTGACCTGCGACGGAAAGAAGACCGAGCTCGAGATCAATCCTTGCGAGCCAAAGGATGCCGGTGTCTACGAGTGTCGCGTAGCCAATCCGCTCGGTGAAGACACGACCAAGGCCACGGCTAACATCAGAAAGGTCTATACACCGCCGAGCTTCTCGCAGAGGTTCACGGATCTCCAGCAGCTTCCCACCTTCGACGCCAAGTTTCCAGCTCGCGTCGCTGGCGTCCCGAGGCCAGATATCAGCTGGTACTTCAACGACAAGCAGATCGTGCAAGACGACGACAAGTACAAGATCAAACGAGACGGCGATGCTTGCTGCTTGTATGTGAAGGACTGTACTTACGATGACTCTGGACTGTACAAGTGCAAAGCGGTCAACCGCAGCGGGGAAGCAGAATGCGTCGCCAACTTGGCTGTGGTTGATAAGATGTACGCTTCTTTGGAACAATTCAATCGTTATCAGTGTTTCCATTTCATGCTTGTCATTTATCTATTCTGTTTTCAGAGGAAAGATGCAGAAGATCGAACCACCATCCTTCTTGAAGAGGATCGGTGACTGCGAGGTGTATAGAGGAATGCCAGCAAAGTTCACCGCCTGTATCACGGGTAATCCGGAGCCGGAGTTCGAATGGTATCGCAATGGCGATCGAATCTGGCAGACGGACAGGATTAGAACAGAGCAAGAAGGCAGCCTGTTGCGTCTTGTCATTGCCAACGTGGACGAACTGGATGCAGGCAAATACGTCCTGAAAATAGTAAACCCTCACGGTTCAGACTCGTGCACGGCAGAGCTGATATACGAATGTAAGAATCTTCTCTTCTTAACCTCATTTAAATCCGATCAATTTGATTTATATATTCCTCTCTTCAGCACTGGAACCCCGTCCAAAGAAACCGCTCGCAGACCAGTACGCAGACTTCGACAAGTACCGGAAATCCGGTGTCCCGCTGCCGCTGGCCGACCGTCCAATCATTAGCAGGATGATGGATCGTCACTTAACGTTATCCTGGAAACCGTCCATACCCATAGGTCCCCGAATCCCGGTCACGTATCAAGTGGAGATGTGCGAGCTGCCAGACGGCGATTGGTTCACTGCTCGCTCAGGAATTCGCAGTTGCGTCTGCGATATCCGCAACCTGGAACCTTTCAGGGACTACAAGTTCCGCATCCGCGTGGAAAATAAATATGGGCTTAGCGACCCATCGCCGTTCGCCCAAACGTACCGCGCCAAACTCGAACCCGATCCTCCAAAGTTCTTCCCCTATCTGCCGCCTGGCATTGATTTCCGCCCGGAAACCAGCCCTTACTTCCCGAAGGACTTTGACATCGAGAGACCACCGCACGATAACTATGCCCAAGCGCCCAGGTTCCTCCGACAGGAACACGACACTCAGTACGGCGTGAAGAATCACAACTGCAATCTGTTCTGGTTCGTTTATGGTTACCCCAAGCCGAAGATGTCTTACTACTTCAACGATCAGCTGATAGAATCCGGTGGAAGATACGATCAAAGCTACACCAGGAACGGACAGGCTACCTTGTTCATCAACAGGATGCTCGAACGAGACGAAGGGATGTACGAAGCTGTAGCTACTAATGAGCACGGCGAGGCGAGACAGAGAGTTCGCTTGCAGATCGCAGAGTACCCGTCCTTTATACAGAGGCCGGAAGAGGTGATCGTGATGGTTCGAAGAACCGGACAATTGATGGCCAAGGTCACCGGTGTACCCTACCCGGAGATTAAGTGGTACAAAGATTGGAAGCCCCTGACTTCCTCTTCAAGGATCAGGGTCAGTTCGAAAGTAATCTTAATTTACAGTAGGTTAGGTACTTAGGTTCTTCAATTCACAAAAATTGGTTCTACTCTTCCAGATCGAATTCACAGAACCGGATACTTCGATTTTGATCATTAGCGATACCATAGTGAAGGATGAGGGTCTTTATTCGATTAGCGCAGGAAACGTAGCAGGCTCGATATCATGTTCCGTAATGCTACACGTGGAAGAGAACGAGCACGAGTACGGCTTCAGGACGTACAAGAGGAAGAGCGACATTAGAACACGTCATGATAGACCGTACGATGATTACTATGATCTTGGTGACGAACTTGGCCGTGGTACCCAAGGTGTCACTTACCACGCTGTGGAGAGGTGCACTGGAAGAAATTACGCGGCTAAGGTCATGCATGGCAGAGGAGATCTGAAACCGTACATGTACAACGAGATGGACATCATGAACAGCCTAAACCATAGGAAACTGCTGCGATTGCACGATGCTTACGAGACCGACCACACCGTCACGTTGATTATAGAACTGTATCCTTCGATAGAAATATTTTTATCGTTTTATTACCTTCTGCTTTCATTGTTATTGGTTTCTTTAAGCGGCTTCGTGATCGGTTTCAATGAAATGTTTCTTAACCAAATATTAGAGCTGCCGGTGGTGAACTGGTGGACACCATGACCAAGCAAGCATACTACACAGAGGCTGAAATCGCTGGTTATATTAGGCAACTGCTCTGGGGATTGGAGTACATGCACGACAACCACCTTGCTCATCTTGGTCTCACGGTTTGTTTCCTTTGCAGTCAGTTTGTTCAATACAATGTCGACAACGTGATCTGTCTTAATCTCGAAAATTTGTTTGCAGCTCGGAGACCTGTTAATTTCACATACGGGAGGCGACGACTTAAAGATTTGTGACTTTGGTCTGTCCAGAAGAATAACTCAGAACAAGCTGATGACTTTGGCATACGGGATGCCCGAGTATGTGGCTCCTGAAGTGACGAACAACGAAGGAGTATCCTATGCCGCGGACATGTGGTCCGTTGGTATCATCACGTACATCCTATTGTCTGGAATTTCGCCCTTCAGAGGCTTCAATGACAAGGAGACTCTGCTGAGAATTAGAGACGGAAAATGGGAATTCGATGACCGCTGGCAAAATATTTCCGAAGATGCGAGAGATTTCATTCGTCTCCTACTAATGTACAATTGCGAAAGGAGGATGGACGTCAAGGCTGCCCTTGCTCATTCTTGGATCACTGGTTACGCTGACAGGTCCGCTACTGATTTGTACAAGATACCATCCGAGAACTTGAAGAACTACTACAAGCTATATCGGTAAATTTCATAGCATAAATGACATACCATAATTCGCGTCCAACGGATCGTTGTTCAATCGGAGTATAATTATTTCAGCGATTGGTACAACAACGCATCCTGCCGCACATGGTTCCGCAGACGCAAACTGGAAACTGCTTTCGAGCATCCATCCAAAATGGTTTATCCACCTGGTCATAAGTACACTCCTGAGCCCAGCGACGACAGAATATACAGTCCCTCGAAGAAACCAACCGCGAAACCTTGGGACACTCAGATACCCTCAAGAGAGCCAATTGATACTGAGATTGGAATCATCAAAAGTGAAAGCCAGTGAGTAGTAGATTAAAAAATGACTCAGTTTTATATTCGCTGCAAGTTAAATCTTACATTGTAATAATAATCTATACATATCTGTCTTTGCAGCTATCAGAACGGACCAGATACCTATCTTCTTCAGCTTCGGGACACTGATTTCCCTGTACGTTTGCGCGAATACATGAAGGTCGCTTGCAACCGCAGCCCAGGGTTCTCCCGTACCATCGCCGAAGAAAACTTCGACTGGAGGGTAATTAGTAGCTCCTAATTCAAATCAACGGCATTATCTGACAATTCTCGACTCGTTCTTTCTTCAATTCAGGCGCCAATTATACGTGAACGTCGCCGTTTCACGGATGTAATGGATGAAGAGATCGACGACGAGAGGCGTGCCAGAATCAGTAGATACGGAGCTCCCGATAACTTTACACTCAGGCGTTTGAAACGCGAATTGGGAACGCGACTGGACAGCTACGCTGAAGCTGAAGCGATGCTGGAATCCAAGAAAGAAGGTCATCTCCCGTTCTTCCGCGAGAAACCGCAAATCAGACCGATCGAAGAAGGAAAGCCTGCTCAGCTAGTATGCCTAGCTGTAGGAAGTCCTAAACCATTGATTCAGTGGTTCAAGAACGATATAATGATCCAAGAGACCAGCAGGATAAAGGTCACTGAAGATAAGGACGGGCGGTCTATACTCAGCTTCAATTCGACGAAGGAACACGACGTGGGTAGCTACAAGGTTGTAGCTAGGAACACGTTGGGACAGACTGTCGTTCGATGCAGACTAGTAGAGGCAGCCGTGCCTTCGTGTCCTGACTCACCTGAGGTATCAGATACAATTAATCAGATACAATGAATCATATGACACTTTCCTAACAATTTGGTATTCCAGGTTTCTGACCTATCGGACACGGAGATCCTTCTACGATGGAAGCAGCCCAAGTACGACGGCAATTCTCCAGTTCTGTGTTATAATCTCCAAATTAGGGATGGCGATGGTATCGAGTGGATAGACCTTGCTTCGAACATCGATCACGAATTCTTCTTAGTGAGGAACCTGAAGCCGGACTCCAGCTACAACTTCCGTTTGGCGGCTCGCAACCGCATCGGCTGGAGCGAGAAGGGAATACCTTCGAAACTGATCAAGACCAGACCAACAGGGTGCCCGAAGGTTCAAATAACGCGAGCAATGAGGCATCTTCAAGAGTTAACAGAAGCTGGACAAGTGATCATCCCCGAAGAAGATAAACCGCACATGGATTACTCCATCGAGGACCATCCGATCGAATGGTCCACCGAGACGAATCTGACCAGCAAGTATAGTTTCATCTCTGAGATAGCTAGAGGCCAGTTCTCCGCCGTGGTGAAAGGCTTCGATAAAACGACGGACCAAGTGATAGTAGCCAAGATCTTGGAACTGAATTCGGACACTGAGAAACAAGTGAACAGAGAGTTCGAAGCTCTCCGTTCCTTGAGACACGAAAGGATAGCAATGCTAGAAGCGGCGTATAAGTCACCAGGTGCTCCAGTTGCGGTATTCATCCTGGAGAAGCTGCAGGGTGCAGATATACTCACGTATTTCTCGAGCAGACATGAGTATACAGAGAACTGTGTGGCGACAGCTATTTCGCAGATCCTGGATGGGCTGCAGTATCTCCACTGGCGAGGATACAGTCATCTGGATATTCAACCCGACAATGTAGTCATGTCCACTGTTAGATCACTTCAGATAAAACTTGTCGATACAGGTTCGGCCCGATTTGTCAGCAAATTGGGCACTTCGGTGCCTAAGCTCGGCCACCCTGAGTACAGAGCACCTGAGGTCTATAATGAGGAACCGGCACACCCTCAGACAGATATCTGGATGGTCGGTGTTCTCATGTACGTTCTTCTATCCGGTACCTCGCCGTTCCGCGGCAAAGACCCTGATGAAACGAGACAGAATATTCTGTTCGTTAGGTACAGATTTGAACATCTGTACAAGGAGCTCAGTCAGGAGGCCACGAGATTCCTTATGCTGGTCTTTAAACGGGCACCCAAGTACGTAGATATGATAGAAATATTTTTGGGAAAATTTATTGTTGCACGGTTTATAAATATATTTCGTATTTGTTTTTTAGTAAAAGACCACTGGTGGAAGAGTGCCACGAACACAGATGGCTTCAGCTGTCTGACTTCATGATCAAGAAACGCGAGAGGGCTGTGTTTTTGGGCAACAGATTAAAAGAGTACAGTGAGGAGTACCACGAAGAGAAGTCGAAGGTGGCATCCGACAGTCAAACGTTAGCAAGCGAAAGCCTATTAGGCTCGACGCAGAAACTGATCAGATCGACTAGCATACAGGAAGAACTGCTTACCACGTTCTAACGAATAAGATACGATTAAGCCACGATTTTTCCAATTTTCTTTACCTAACGTGACCGTAAAACTTTACGCACATATCTAGTCAGACTTGTGGAGGACAAGGAAACAGTTACCGAAGGAGGATGAAACACAAGAGCTTTTTTCGCCTCCTTGTTCTCATTTTTTGTTATTATTTATTTGTTACAACTTTTAATTATTTTAACAGATCGGTAACATGAAAGATTCACGAACAAGATGGCGAAAGAAATGATCGATATATTTGAATATAACGTAAGGCACCCCAGGTTTTAACGAGTCAAGGTACAAACCGGAACCGTTTGAAATTGTACAAAAATTATAATTATATTCTAATAACATCGCCAATAAATACTAAGTAATAAAGACAGAGGAAATGTACATTTAAACAAACACAAATATTGTCCCATGGTGTTCACGAATAACGCAATTAAAAAATGTCTTATTATTAAATATGGAATTTATTTACAAATTATTTTCCATCGTTACAATGCTCTATAAAGAGAATAAGCATAATGTACAAATGACACACTTTTCTGTCCTCGTTCCTTGTACCAATAATTACAAGTATAAATTGTATCGTGGTCGCAATGAAATGTCAGAACAATCGAAAAACCGCGTACAGTTAATGAAACGGAAGTACAACGAATACACTTTCTCGATGAAAAAGGGTAGTAGCAAAAAATTTAATATGAATTTGATCCGTATCATTTAGAAAAAAGGAAAGAAACGCAAAAAACTGTCAATCAAATTATAAATGTCTGTCAATGTCAGATATCAACTCCATAATTGTAAAATTACATCATAAGAACATTATTGTCCGATTCCAATCATCTTTTTGCATACTGCATCACATAATCTTTCACCTTACTCCGAAATGATTCCTTATCTTTTATAAAAAGGTCGGCTGCATCTTTATTCAGAGGATCGTCGAAATTTAAGAGATCCTGAAAAAGAAAACAATGAGTTATTTTCGATAGAACATTAAAAATCGATGAAGCTCGTATAACTGGAAATTTGTGGATTTATAATTTCATGCTTTTGGACTCACAGTGAAAAGGGAATTTAAGCCCCATACAACATCCTGAAGCTTACGTGTTGGTGCCCATCCCATTCCATCTATACTACTTTGTCTTAATATTGATAGACATACATCACCGTCTTCACTTATATTAGGATGCCACAGTTTTGTTAAGCAATTGACTTTTGGAGGCTGTAAAGGCAGTTTGTTAGTAACTACTTTGTTGTAAGTGATTATGTTATAGATATTAGTGATGTATTTACAGCCATGTTATAATCTTCAGGTATATAAATCTGGAAGTAAAATCGACCTCCCAACCAATACCCTTCGTCAGGAACAATTAAAAGAGTGAACTCATGAAGACAGTGCGGATCATTAAAAGTAACTTGACATGTACTAGGTAAAGTTTGTTCCATTTCCTGAACCTATATGGATAAAAAGAATAACAGTGTTAACTAAGCCATTATACGATAGTCAGTCACAATTATTTTTAAATGATTAATGTAATTCAGAATTCTATGTATTATAGTAGACACTATACCTCTTTTATGAGTAATTTATCACGAACAGAAATACGTTTGTTATAATCCTTATTTTTGGAGTTCGCTAGGTCACCATCCTTTTTTAATTTTCCTCTAAGGGTAATCATGTTTTCTGCAATTAGATCTGTAAATATATAACACAGGTAATAGGATAATATTGCTGATATAATTAAAATTGAATTACTTAGGAATTTATGCAAATAAAAGCAAATTTCGTCAAACATGCAACAACATGTTATTCTTGCCAAATAATAATTTTCGAGTAAAATAGAAAAATATAAGGCATTTTATTGTGTTCGAAAAAGGAAAGTTATTATATCAAATTGTAAATATTACAGTATTGAATACGCTTTCTCTGTTGACAAATATCATTTATGACGTCCAAGTATAGTTTAAGGTTAGGTCATCACATATATGTACTCGAGATTTTTGAGAAACTGTACCTTACACGAAAATTAATATTATAGTACCGCGTAAAATGTTACTTAATGCGGTTTCTTTACAGATCACGCATTTCATTAAGCTGTGTTTAATATTCTCCAATCCCCAGCCATTTAAAAGGAAACGGTAAATATTTAAGTGCACCGAAAGTCTGCCTTTCTTAGTGCAGATGGCAACACTGATTAAAAACTGAAAGAACATATTTTGTATTATAGAAACCAACGTGCTGGTTCATTCCCGAGAATTTATAAGTTTCTGCTAAAAACGTAGTGTATCAACTTACATTTGGAATATATTCAAGAAAAGTATGTCAACGAAAAATATATTTAAACATTATACGATCATGAAAATTCGAATAACAACTTATAAGAGAAGTTTTTGAAAATAACTTTTAAGCGGTGTTTACCAAGAAGGAAAAATACTTCATATGAGTTTTTGTAATTTTTAAAATTATGATTTTGATAAAGTTGCATTTATAAGTTTTTGTACGAACATTATTCTATAAAAATGCTGGAAAAACATTACAACAATCATTTTTATGCAAACGCATGCCATGTTTGTAAACAATATGGTGAAAGAGTTTCTTTGAAAAGATGTGGTAACTGTGCAATGATTGCTTACTGCTGTAAAGAACATCAAAAAAAACATTGGCCACAGCACAAAGATTTATGTGATGTAATATGTAATGTTTTGAATGATAATCAGATGTCTAATTTTGTAAAAAGTACAGAGAATGTTAATACAGAAGTATGGGCTGAAATGAAAATGAACTTCATGTTATTAGTAGCACTGAAGCTTCCTAGAAGATTAAAATTTTATGAGGAACAGATGTTTAAATTCTTTAGATCTTGCACAGTGTGTCACAAACGAAACGCAAAAGAACTTGTGGATTGTCTACATTGTCCTGCAACTAGTTTCTGTGGAAAGCATAAAAACAGTGCAATGCATCTAAGTGTCTGTAATGAATTAAAATTATGTTTCAAATTAGATATGAATTCAGTAATCTATGAAAATATAATACCAGAATTAAATTTGCCATGTAACACAAAATGTGCAGATCTGCCAGAATGTATGGAGGATTGTATAAAACATTATGTAAATAAAAGAAAGTCTTTACACGTGTTAATGGAAGAAGAAACAACAATTGATTCAGAATATCTGACAAGACCATTGACATTTTTTTATGCAATGAAGAAGTTAAAAGTTTTTCTATGGGAAAAAAATATAACTATTCATGTAATTGGAGCTAATATGATAGAAGTTAGTTGCATACATTTGTGGGAAATTTTAATGCACTGGTTACCAGAATCAGCAGAAGTTAAGATTGTATTAGTAGGGCCTGAATTATATTCAGACTCTATGTCAATAAATCTGTGTGAAAATTGTCAGGTGGACAAGAAACGCCTATCAGTTCAAATGCACAATGTATTTTATAAAAATTATGTAAATAGTACTTCATATGTGAAACCAAACTTTATTGTTGGATATAATGCAGGCATTAGTGAATATGAAAACTTTAAACTTGAAAATGATACATGGGCACAATCTTTACATACTGTTGCTGAACAAGATTGTCCACTTATTTTAACATCTTACACATTGGCGGAAGCAAGGAAAGAGCAAATAAGGCTTGAGGTAGTCTTAAATCGTAACTTAAAGTGTTCATTTTTAGGACAGAATCCATATTCTGGTTTAAGACCATACAGAGATTTTGAGACTGAGGGAGTATATTATCAAAATCAATATATAATTGTTTACAAAACATTGAGATTACATTAGTTTTTATACATGCTAATAATTTTCTATCATTGTATTTATAACATAAGTATAGTAGTTTTTGTCTGTATATGAAACTATTGTTTCTAAATTTGATACTCAATTTTATGTATTGTACTCAATTTGATGTATTGTACTCAATTTTATATATTTGTGTAATTTTATATATTTGTGTAATTTTACAGTTTAATAAATAACAGAAAAAAGTATTAATATTTAAAACTGCCTTAAACTTCTTAAAAAATTGCCTAAAAATTATTCTTATAATTATTGCTATAAGATAGAATATAAAATTCGTTAAGAATCATGAAGTTCCTACTCAGAGTTTCTACAACACCAATTAGTAAGCGGTAACACGCTGAAATTGCTAGCCAAATAATACCGATTGAGTAAGTTGCACCAGTAATAGTGGCGTCTCTTGTAGCGAATTCTTGAAGTACTATTCAGAGTTTGTACAGCGTCGAATTGTTCGTTTAAATTACTCACTCTTGTATGTATATCATCTATGGTGCTGTCACATTGTATCATAAAAGTATACAGATGTATAACCTACAAACACACGAAATGCTAATTTTTTCTTCTAATATATTTAATTTTTTCGTACCCAAATTCTTGAAACTCCTAACAATATTTTATTAATAAAAGAATTTAACTTACAATTTATGTCGAGCTGACAAGAATGTCCTACTTCAAGCATTTAACCTAAATTAATAGAGCACATTTGTACATTGTAATAATCTGTATTTTATTTTGTGAATAAACAATGTCTCAAACAGCCGATGAAGAAACAATCAAATTAGAACCTGCTAATCTTTCCGAGGGCGAAACTTGTAAAAACTGTGAAAGTTTGTGTGATCCATATAAAAAACCTGCGTTACGATGTGGTGGATGTTCGAGGAAAATTCATATAGGATGTTTGAAAAGAGGAAGCGTTCCAGTGTCCTTTGTGGGAGATGTATTCTTTGAATTGAATTGCTCTAATTGTAGTCCGTTTGGTGAGGAAACGGTAGTACGTAACAGAATGCCATGGCTAAATGTAATTGTATTGACCCTATACAATTTACGAGAGAAATCAAGTGGTATCAGTAAAAGGGGATATTTTCACTGGAAGTCTGATATCAGTACATTTGTAGACCGTAATTGGGATTACTTATTCAAAAAGACTGTGTAAGTTTTCAAGCATATTTCAGTGAAATATATTAAGCACCAACTAACTCAACTTTTTATATTTCCAGTAAACGGAAAAAGAACTGGATTGGTACCATATCTGGAACACTTTCCCATTATAGTGGAATTTTTTTTAGGTCAGGAACAATAGAATTAGGAGAATCTGGATGGTGGAGGTTGATAGATAATGATCCACCTGAAATTCTCATTGCCAAAAGTAATTATAGTACTTGTATTATTATATATAATAATTAAAAAAAAAAATTAAATCTGTAACATTCAATTCTAGATGAAAAGATGATATTAGACCGTAAGAAACAAATTGGTAGTCAAACAAAGTCATCAGGACGAATGTATAGTAGTCCAACTCCATCAGAATCAAGTATATCAGTTGGTGAAGATAATACTTGTGGAAATGAGTTACCAAAAGATGAGGGGTGCTCTGTGTACTCTCAACCCTATGCTCAATCTAACAAGACATTATTTGATCTCTTACTCGACGAGAATGAACTAAGTACTATATATATGCACAAAGCATAAATAAAGGTGAATAAATTATAAATGTATTCTTCAGTATTTTTTAATTCCAGATATGGATATTGAAGATGATTCGATACTTAACGAACAGAGCGACACCCCGTCTTTATCAGATTTGATAAGGGACTGCCAATACCAATCTAATAATTTCCATTTCTCTCAATTACTGGATGATTTTACAACTGAATGGGTATCTAATACAGATACTACATCTGAAAGTAATAGTAATTGTAAAACAGATCAAATCAAGGAAGAAGAAGATGATGAAGAAGGAGAGGTGCTGTATGAAGCTGAAAGTACCGATAGCATGAGCTCTATTCAGGAACAGCCACCAACTTCCTTGTTTAACGTAACAAATCAACGTCCGTGGCCCTGGCAAAGGAATCATATTATAGGTAACCATATATTACTTTGTAGTTTCCTTTATCCCAGAAATTTTGTACATTTATATTTATCTCTTTTTCATTTTACAGATGAAAAGGTACCACGTATGACATCACAAGAGGAAGCTTACTTGTTGCAGCAAGTAAATAAGTCTGCACTCAATTCCGCGCCACCAGAGATCAGGCGATATTATAGAAAATTAGCTGTGAGAAAATTGAAACGCGAATACGGGTTACCTCTATTAGACGTTGATAATTTTGGATCTAAGGCAGAAGAATCCCACAAATCATTAAAAGAATGTGACAGAGTATTGGACCGATTCTTCGGCGATGATTTAGGATTATTTGAGCAAAGACTGCAAGGGTACAACGAACCTACGTCTGTACACAGTCCGTACACCAACAGACTTCTAAAGCCGTTCATAAGAAGAGATATTTCTTGCCGTCCGTTATGGTTAAGAGTAATGGAAGAACTTCGTACTAAAGTGAATAAGTCGAATCCTAGGTGGAAACCGCCGCTGACAGCACCGATTGACTATTCCTACGTTAGACCACAACACATACCCGCGATTAACAGTCTGTGCAGCCAGTTCTTTTGGCCTGGCATCGATTGTAAGTAAATATAGCAATTGCGTAACGATGTCGCATCATTAATAATTATTTTTATATATACATCAATTTTACATATGATTTCTTTCAGTAACAGAATGTTTGCAGTATCCTGACTTTAGCTGCGTCGTGCTCTACAAGAAATTAGTCATAGGATTCGCGATTTTAGTTCCTGACGTTGGTTACAATGAAGCGTACATTTCATTTTTTTTAACACGCCCCGAATGGCGTAAATCCGGCATCGGGACATTTATGTTGTATCATTTGATTCAAACGTGTATGGGGAAGGATGTTACGTTACACGTTTCAGCGACGAACCCTGCGCTGATTTTGTATCAGAAATTCGGTTTTAAAGTGGAGGAGTTCATACAGGATTTTTATGACAAATATATGCCTCTAAACTCAAAGGAATGTAGACATGCATTATTTTTACGACTGAGCAGATAGATGAAAGTTGATTCTGCGCAATACACGTAAAATATACAAAATACTAACTTAAACAGTTGCTATTTTATCGCAACAATACCATTGTAATTACATTTATACAATATTGATTTAATGAAATCATATCAGCGTAACATCATCGCATTATAATTCTTACTACTTTACCATCTGATCTTTAACTGTGTTGCAATTTCGATTACAGTACTCTTTCTAGAACAATTCGTGACCTTTTATTGTAGGTGATTTATATTGTATAACAACTGCGGAGATTCCGTTTGTCGCTTGCCGAAATAAAATCATCAATTTGTTTGATTTCGTGTAACTACTAAAATAAGATTTAACTATTTATTGTTCCCTTGTGAACATTGTAAAAAATATACATATATACAATGACTAAATCCATGGAGATTTTTGTCAGCTTCATCATAAGACGTAATGCAAATGGCGGCAAAAATCATTTGGTTTTTAAAATATCGTTCTTATGAATAGTGCTGCCCTTCGTGGCAAAATCCTGAAACTCTTGAATAAATGCACAAGCCTTGATAAATCGGTGGTATTGCGAATGAAGTATTTATATACGATACGCTCCAAATTGACTGTGACCAGATCTTTTGTTGTTAACTTTAATTTCGTGAAAAGGTAGAGGTATCGATTCATTGTTAAAAAGTGATATATTGAAAATTGATTAAACTATTTCGGAACACTTAAATTTTGTTTCACATTTGGACCAGATAGCGCCGTGAAAGTGCAAGGAACTGATACCTCGTTTTGTTTCACTTTACGTGTCACAAAAACCAGCAAAATATAATCGAGAAATTATAAAACGCAAAAAGAAAACAAAAACTTTACAGAAAGTTCTCGCAGGTAAGCAATTGATTCCACTGATCATATAGACGTTCAATGAACTAATGATCTTAAACTACTGATTCCTGTAATACACATTAATTGTTTAAAGTGCAAGTTTTCTATTACGGTTGGATTTCACAAACACTGTATACATATATGCGTAGAATTCTTACGTTCACCCAGTATGTATTAATACAACAGTCAACTTACTTCAGACTGTAAAGGAAGCAAACTTTCGTCGTGAATTTCTTACTTTCACCGACAATTCTTCAAAATTATGATTTCAGAGCTCTGAATAAGAAATCAATTCTGCCAGTAAAATTAAAAATTTCGACAGTACTGACTTTTCATCGGCAAAACGATTTCAATATTCGAATTTACCGCGCTCAGCCGATGCTGACAGTTTCGATCTTTTACAAGAGAGGGGTTACTGACGTCATCAAATAAGCGCTACGGAACTGCCGTCAAGCCATTCTCGAAAGTTCCGGAAGCCGCCAGAAGGAAAGTTTGTATATATGGACGGCGCAGCTTACGCGACACTTTAGTACGTGACGAGAGGTGTTAAATGTTGTTTCGACTGATCTGTCAGAAGCGAGTATTTCTTTGGTCATAGTTACGTTTCACGAAGAGCCCAGTGAACTCAGTGCCAAGTGGATTTTCTAATTCGAACGATTACAGGAACGAAAGTAGTAAGTATCGAGCTGGAAATGTGATCAACGGGATGCGGATTTCATCGATAGATTCTGTGAGATGTTCACGGAGGGGAACAAATATGGGTGGCGGGGATTCGTTCGCGTAGGCACGACGTATCGTTTTACCACAGTGGAAAAGAGATTTTCAAGGTGGAGAATCGGAACCAGTGTCGTGAACACGGATGAATTTATTTTTATGCTTGCTCGAATTCGTTGTAAGCTTGTAACAGCGGACACATACGCGCTCATCATTGCCAGAAATAGATATCGGTGAGAGATGTACGTGGGTGTGCGTTAGAACGATATCCATGCGCTCCTTTTTCCATACACATATTGAGGAAAAAAGTGGTGAATCGTTGACATCGACTTACTACATATACTCCGTGAGGATGCAGCTCGATTGTCTCAACAACGAAGCTGCTGTTTCGTCGCGGACGACAGTCGACACGAGAAACGTCGTCTCCTCGACGTCTCGAAACTGCAAAAGTCATATCGTTAGCTTGTAATTATATAGTTGTTTTCATAATCACAGGAGATACACGTCGCGCAATCCAGTCACCCAGTCGATGTAACGTTCCAGCACGGTCGAGAGAAAACGGAGCAAGCGTAGAGAAACGGTCTCTATTAGAAATTTCGTGTATCTTAGGTTGGTAAACTTTAGTCTCGTGCTAATTGTGCCACATACGGAAGATTCTAGATTTTTTAGTGGAACGAGGAATTTAACACCGTCTACGGAAGAATTTCCGTGACCATAGGCGGGTAAAAAATACGTATTTCCGTGCCCGAAGGTAATCCATATGAGATGAAAGAAAAAAACGTTCTTCGCCGTATGACGTCGAAGTCGTACTTGAAACTTCTGAAAGAGCCGTACTTTTATGGTCACGTTGCGTTAAACGCTGTTTCCGAAATCGTCGATGTAGGATGTCGCACTGATCCCGAAAAATATGAATACAGTGATGTAACAACATTGGGACTAGAGGAGATATACTATCTGTGTCGTGATTTCGATATGTTCGGAACCTTCTCAGATGAAATCGATAATTTTTTAATTTGATAGGAAAAAACGCCCGGACCCCGAATTATCTTTAAGTCTAACAAAACCGTATACGATTTAGCGAAAAACAATTAAAATAAATTGGAGCAAGTACACATAATTTAACTTCGCATCGATTTGAAGGGATAGCAAATAAAGTAATTTAATGTAATTTAACAATGAGATTACAATGGTACTCTGTATTTCGAATTTTCAAAATGGTCAATCGGAGTAGCTCATTAGAAAATTGTTGTTTGGTTCATTGAAAGGGGTTTGGCTCTTTGTATGCTTTGTAGCTGGTTCATTGTTCTTGGACGCAAATTTATGCGCATATTAAGTGTTTGTTGTCACAAAGGCAATATATCGATTTTATTCTTCTTTCTGATTGTTGCAGATTATTAATCGATGGGGAAGGATTACTATAAAATATTAGGCTTAACAAAAAATGCCACGGATGATGAAATCAAAAAAGCTTACAGAAAACTAGCTTTGAAGTATCATCCTGATAAGAACAGAAATGCTGGGGCAGAAGAGAAGTTCAAAGAGATAGCAGAGGCTTATGAAGTGCTATCTGACTCAAGGAAGAGGGAGGTGTATGACAAATTTGGTGAAGAAGGATTAAAGGGAGAAGCTGATGATGAAGGACCTAGTGGAAGAGGAGCACCATATACCTTCCATGGAGATCCAAAGGCGACCTTCGCTCAATTCTTTGGCTCCGCGAGTCCTTTTAATTCTTTCTTCGAATTTACTGGCCCATTAGGAAACAATGTATTCAGTTTTCACGACGAAGATATTATCGATGACCCCCTTGGTCTGGGAGTTGGAACAGGGCGTGCACGAGGACGTGCAACGAATGCCGGGGGGCCGGGTGGAGCATTTAGATCACATTCGTTCAATTTTGTTGGACCAACGTCTGGTAGAAGTGTAGCCAAAGACCGCGCTCAAGATCCGCCCATAGAACACGACTTAGGTATCAGTTTGGAGGAAATTTTAACTGGATGCACGAAGAAGATGAAGATCTCTAGGCGGGTTGTACAACAGGACGGAACCACCAAGAAGGAAGACAAAGTTTTGACGATTTATGTAAAACCAGGGTGGAAAGCTGGAACAAAAATCACTTTTCAGAAAGAAGGTGACCAAGGCCGCGGAAAAGTACCAGCGGACATAGTATTCATCATCAGGGATAAGCCACATCCGCTATTCAAAAGAGAGGGCAGCGATATAAGATACACCTGCAAGATCAGCTTAAAGCAGGCGTTGTGCGGCACCGTTATTGAAGTTCCTACGTTAACCGGCGAGAAAATCACCTTGAATCTCACGGGAAAATTCGTAAAACCGAACACGGTCCACAGGATTCAGGGTCACGGTCTACCATGGCCTAAAGAACCTTCAAGGAAAGGCGACCTTTTGGTTTCGTTCGATATCGCGTTTCCCGATAAGTTAACGGAAAGTGCTAAGGAAGTATTGTACGATACTCTGCCAAATTGAACACGTAAATCGAAGGAAACAAAAATCATATATGGATAATTGTCATCACAACGACAGTCCTCTAATCGTCCCGATTGATGAGAGTAAACACACGTGTACGTTCTAGTACATAACGCGTGATTAGAGAGCTGTGAAAAAAATATTTGTTGAGGCAAGGCAAATAATAATAATTTCGTGTCATGGTTACGAAAACATGTGATTTTCGCGTTAGTCAGATGTAAAAAAAAGAACAAAAGAAAATTAATTTTTCCTATTTGTATTTGTATGCAAGTTCGTTTTTTCTTTAGAAATCTCGAACGAAGAAAAAAAATATGAAATGATAGGGGATATAAATTGCTTTCTTAGTAAAATGACACGTACTTTGCCTCTTCACGCAGAAAGAAAGATCCTAAATACTGACTAAGATTAAATATATTACATTAATTTAAATGCGATTTTTCGGCGAGAGTTTGTTGCAGTGCAACTACGTGTGAATGAGAGTTTAAATTTGTTCATTCTGTACATTCAGAGTATGTAGTCTATTGTGCATGTGTTGGAGCGAATGAGACAATGAATGAATGGTATGTATTATGTTCATAACATAAATGAATGGAAATGTCTAGCTACATGAAAGTGACAAACTCTGCGGAATATGACAAACGAACCACTATCGTTGTCCAATCATTGTTTACATAGCGTAATCATTCTCTATGATTCCTATCCAAATACAAGCCCCCAGATGATGACAGTCCAAAGGACCATAGCTTTAAATTATTTAAAAGTGAAATTAGCAAAAATACATGTAATCAGCATTATTTGCGTGTTCATCAACGATCAGTGAAACGTTCTGTCATGTCGAGAAGCAGTCGTGCGCGTCAAAAAGTAACTCTTTGTAATATCGAGCTGATTGTTTTTCTTATGTCGTGCGTTTTCTTAATTTTAATGGTTGGTTAATTATTTGTACGCTAAAAATAATATCGATACAATTAAATCCATAGATACGTTCCGTACTTTTTTATTTGATCCTTTTGTCTCCCGATTCTCGCTTCTACGCTGGTTATAACGTCGGGACACTCTTAAAATAGGCCCCGAAGTGGGTGACGTCATCGTCCTATCTCCCGACTCCCGAGATACTTTCACACACAGTTGCATGGGTGAAACAGTAGAATCCCAATGCAAAATACGTGCACGCGTGTATTTATATAAACTCACGTTTCCCCCTCGTTTTTCGTTTGGCGCGCGCTACGCACGTAAACGATTAGCGTATAATTCCCGGTGTAATCATACTTGCACTGCATGCTCGAGCGGCGGATGGGGTTAGATAATAATAACTCGGACACCGGAACGCGGGAGTAGGTGGACAGGTCAAAAATACGCATGTATCGAGCCTTTGACACGGTCTCAAATCGCGATCAAATGATATCCAATCGAATTTCATAGCAAAATAATTGTACCGTTACGAACCGTTGATTCTTAAATATACGTACGTGCAACAATAAAAACAAAACGTCTTTGAATCAGACCAATCAATGCCATGTTAAGAAATAATCGCCGCTATTTCTTCAAGTATTGCAGATTGAAGTCAGCCTCCAGCGGCGAATTCGCCAACTCGACGTAGTCTTTATCGATCCATTCGTCCTCGTCGGGTGGAAATCCAATACCGCGAGACAAAGAGGTCAAGAGTGGCCGGCCGTCCGGCCCCAGGCTGAAATACTTGATCACTTGGTCGGTGAGATGCAGCCCGTCTTTATGAGCGTTCTGGGGCCCGAACTGAGCATCGTCCCACAGACGGCCCTTCAGCGCCGTCTTTCCAAAACGAAAGTTTTCCGGCAAACAATGATGCTGCCGACAAAAATAATTTTGTCCCTGCTCGGCATGGCACCATGTACCATCCGGGTAGTATGGGTCAAGGCCAAGGTCGTTTAATTCGACACGCGGCGTGTAATAAGATGCTATGTCTTTTCGCCGACAGAATATAGCGCAAGCCATCCATGGCCTTTCGGGCTCGTGCGGTGCCTGCAGCCCGCCACCCTTGCCGTCCAATTCTGGCAGGCTTTCGCTGAACTCTGCGCACCTAAGCGTCGCGAAGTCCACACTACTCCTACGCTTCTTCTTGCTACAGAGCTTGTCGTCCCTGCAGAGGACGACGTCGTATCGCGGCCCCTGACAGTCTGCTTCCGCGTTCTCTGACGTTGGGCTGTTGCAGAAACGGCGCCTACTCCTGGCACCACTCGACTTCAGTAGACAGCCGCTGCTGCAGGCTCCTGGGATCCATTCGCTCCATCCTACGGGCCTCGCTTGTGGCAGTTCGGGACCGTAGGGATTTTCTCCTGAAGAGATCTGTAACGCATTCTTACATTCTCCGCCCCGGCATTCTTTTCCAGGTGCACAATAAGTCCCATCCAGAGCTGGCCCAGCAATGTAGTAACCGCTTCTATGAGGCGTCTTGCACTGTAACGCCTCGCAAGCGTTGTATAAAGTTGCTACCGTGGCATCCTTGTCCCGCAACAGCACTTCGCACTGCTTCTTTGCCGTCCACACTCTTCCGGGCAGATCGAAGAACCTCGCATGGTCTAACCGATTATTTGGCCGGTTGTAAGGTCTATCTTTCAGGCAAGGCTTCGTGTACGTCAACTTCTCGGCCACCTCCCGGCTGCATTGTGACCAGACTGTCTCGCCGTGGGTGCCCCTGCTCGGCGACATTATATAGCCGTCCTTGGGGCACGCGTTCCCTGTCGAATCGTGATGCATTCCTAGGCTTTTTGGGAAGGAGATCATCGTTTGTCCTGGTTTTATTTCAAAGACGATATTCGATACTTACTTGTGACCAATCTCATGCGCGGCAATGTAGACAGATGTAAATCCCGCGGACGGAAAGGGCTTGCCATACTGATTGGTGACACCCAATTCAGCTATAACGCAGGAATACTGATCGATGCATACTCCGCCAACCGCTGCAAGACCCATGGTAGCGCTGTTCTTTTGTCCCGCCTCTAGAGCATAGAAATCCAATCCAGAGACATAGAGCCCCATGTCCCAGTGATCAGGATGGTATTCGTCCTTCTGGTTCTTCTTCATGGCGTAGTTGCAGAAAGAATCTAGCAAGTTACCCCTCTCGCCGTTGAAATGGGGCAAATCTTGAGGCTGTTTCTGCATAATCTCCAGCCTCACGAGGGAGATATCGATTAAGATACCTAAACTGGGGTGATGGTAAACTGCTTGAACACCGTTTATGTAAGCCAACATCATATCCCGGATGTCCTCGTCGTTCCTGTCGAAAAAAGGTGAGAAAAGGTTGTAGCCAGGTTCATCGAAAAAGACTGCCAGTTCCAAAGTTAAAGTTTCTTCAAGGTTGTTGTTTCTGATCTTCTGCAGTTCTTCTTCGTCGAGGATATTGTTAATGAAAGCATTGCGCTTGTTATGCATTAGTTCATCTTCAAAGAAGATGGACGGAGTTTGGGCCCTTTTAACGATGTGCGGTTCTCCGAGTGACTCCGAACGTTGTTTGATACGATGATCATTGAAGAAGGAAATATCCTCGGTTTGCAAGGGTGTTATTTCAAAGGTGTCGTTACCCAGGAAAATCAGACCATGCTATGGCGACAAAAGACACCACTGTCAGATACATTTTTCTTCATCTGCGGTGCTTAATTTTGTTTTTTGACATTAAAAATGCAATACTGACCATGCCGCGCGCCTTGCAGAGACTAATGGCTGCTGAACTGTAATCGTTTCTGTGCAAATAATGACAAGAAGATGGTTCTCTCAGATCCTGCAACTCTTCTAACTCGTCATCTTCGTTGTGCTTCCAAACACGGAAATTTGGTGCCATGATTTTATCGTTTCTACGTAGTCTCAAGTTAATGGATCGATCGAAAGCCTTAAAACTTAGCGGTACCTGTAATTTATTTACGCAGGGAATTCCCAGAAGTAAAAGTGAACGAGAACCTTTAGAGAATGAATTCAGTGATCTAAGCACTATTCACTATTTCCACTGAGCATCCATTACTTAACGTTATATCTGCCGGCGGTTACTTAATAGTCTTTAAGCAATCAATCGTTAATAGCGAAGAATTTCTTAATAAGCAATTTCTTCTGTAAACCAACAAATTATCTCAATACATATTATCTAATAGTAGTTTTTAAAGAAATTTTTACCATAAAGGTCATCGAACTCCTTTTAGTTACAGCATAAGCCTTACTATACGATTCTTTAAAACTTTTAATATTTGTTATTTCATTCTCTCCTTTATCGAACTATTGAATCGTAGCAGAAAGCAGAGAACTCCATACTATTACAAGTGTTCAGAAATAGCAAATCAAATAACAGTGGAAATTGGTAAATACACGAGTTAAGCTGTACTCTAATTATCTTCAAACAAACTACGCGCTGCAGATTTTGTTTTCATTGGTTCTGTACGTACGTCCTAATCTTTACCCTAAATGGTCACAGTGGTAATGTTTTATTAATGAGTACGATCGTCTACCTCCGCACTGTCTTCCGTGTTCCATAATGGTAGCAGAACGATTTCCGTGTCCGCGGTGTCCCACCTGGCTGCTGCACCCAGAGAAGCCAGCAATATTGTTTTTAACGCGAAGGCCATATTATGGTCGTTAGATTTCAAGTTCAAGTACGCGCAAGAATGACGGACATGTTCTTATATACTCGAGTGGGTGCATAACGCGTTGTGAAACCCGTATGTCGTTTATCATTGCAAAAACGTGCACAATATGAGCTGCATGCTGGCACCTGTATCACGGGGGTCGTTCACATCGAGATCTGAATGAATTAAACTATACGAGCTCTAGAATAGCATGTATCACTGACTTTTACCCTCACCGGTTATCTTTAATATGCATCACTTGAGAAGACTATTAATAGAATTTTCTATGATTGCACCATATTTACAGAAGCTGGTTTATCTCCTAAATAATAGTCTTACAAGAATTTTGGATAATTCCATCTTCTAAAAATACAAAACAATTAACTTTGACAAATGGGAATCTCTTTCAATTTTGTACATAATCTGCATATAATTATATGTTCCGGATCGTTTCGGATGTTTATTATAATTCCTTGCACAGCTCCTCTAAATCCGTTCTCTTATCTGCGCAAAAATTGCTTCACAATAGATGAAAAAAAAACAAATTGTTTAATAATTTAACAAACATTTTTACGCCAGTATGGAAATAATGCAGGATTTTATACAACACCAGAATAGTGTAGAAAACATTTTTAAGAATACAATGAGCTCATTGTGATGGATCGGTTAAGAATATAGTGAGTTAAGTGAAAAATGTAATATATTTGAATGCATTTGTTGCTCGACGTACAAAACTGATGCTATAGGAAATATAATCTGTTCTCAGGTAGAACTTTGTACTTTGCTGCATTTTGCATTATATACGTATCTGCATACATACATGTCTAAAGATATCATTTTACCCCTTTTCTAGATTTTTCGTCGTCACTCACTCACATGAAAAATGAATTATTATACCTAAACGTAACTAGATCCATTACAACAAAATTCTTCACATTGCATCGATTACAACAGGCATAATCAAACAACATTTCAATGGATGATATACGCTTAAAAATGTGTCCTCCGTTCTATGCTTGTGTTTGTCGATTCTTTTCTCGTCGCGCTTTAAATGGAAATCGAAACAGAGAACTGTTTAGCACACTACACACAAGTTTTCTTATTTCCGCAAGGTAACCGTGATTCGTAAAATTCTGTATCATTGTGTGATAATAATTACAATCGCCGGGAAGATGGGAATGAAAGAGAAAACTATCTGCATCTGCTTGTTACAAAAACCTTAGTATTAAAATATTTCAATAAAAACAATAAATAATCATGATCAATAATAAAATTAATAGAAGATTCGGCAGTGTATATAACACGCTAAACTTGGCAGGTGCCTACATCGTTATTTAATCCTTTATGTGTTAATGTATACGTTGGAGGGGGTCAGGAGGATCGGGGTGGGAAAAGAGAGGATTATTAAATAATTCGATAACTAATTACAACTATATACGGCGAGCCGGTCAAGTTATTCTTTTTTTACAAGATTCATCGAATGATGATTGCTCGGAATTGTGTTCTCGTTTTTTCCTTTTTCCTTGCTTTTTTTATACAACATTCCGATACTGCTACATATACGACACAGTGACTAAAAAATCTTTTATACATAGACGCGTATAGTCGATGTTGCGTCGCATCTATTTACAAATTCATTCTTTAATTCGGCAGCGATCGTTGCTATCGATCCAAACGAGCACCGCCGACAAAACACCTGTTTTCACTTTTCTACTCGATAAACACGCAGAGATCATTCTTTGGATGCATTCTGCACAATCTTACAAATCAGTGGGTAAATTTGTGCCGAAAATGAAAAAACGAATTAACTTTCGGTGAAATGACTATTCTTTTCACTGTCTGCCACCGTAACGTTCTATCAGCGGCAGTGAACACTTGAATATAAAATCTTCCTGAAACGATGGAAGATTGTTGATGGAGGACCATTACAGACGACACTATGAGACTTTTACAAAACTTCCTACATGTACAATATTAACTTTAAGAATAGATCTGCAAAACATTAATTGTTGATATATTGATTTTTAAAGAGCTTTATTAAGCTGTCGCTCTATATTGTTATCTCAGAATAAAATTAGTATTCATTGAATACTTCTGCAATTCGACTACAAACCACCGAAAAATATCGTAAAAGTATACCAGACGTTTTCCGTCACTATCCATATATAAAATACAATGTTATGTTTGTACAGTAAGTTTTCTTATTATTCGTACACTGTATATTATCTGCTACTATTAAGAAATAAATAAAACATTTGAAATACTAATTGGGATGAGAACATTTGTACAGAATTTAGAATTTCAACCCGCCCCAATGGTACTACTACTTTTGGCATAAGATTAGATGTGCTCACATTTTACCACTGCAATCTATCTTATTATCATTATTTATTCCCCTAATTCCTGCGGGAGTATTTCTTTTCCAATTATTGTGATCCCTATCGAGCAATTTACATATACAATTTGCTCTTAATTTTGCTTATCCTTTCTATTATTACTTACTTAGATGAGCAATATAGTGAGTTCAGAAGATGGACCCAATGAATTTGACTGATTTTCTGTTAGTAACTGTACCTTTACAACATTTTCAAATGGTTTGTATTTAAACCAAAACATTTAAAATAATTTAAGTAGAATCTATGAAGTTTTATAAAAATCTAAAGAGCACCTGAACAGCCTTCTAATGAGAGCCGCGTGTATAAAACTTACGGCGAGTATTTGCTACGAACACACATAGGTTTTGGTAGCTTCTGTCCACATTGTTTCGTTTACCAACTATCATTAACGTGCAGCATCCATAATACATGGCACATTTTTTGCACAGCGCTTATCTTCTACTTTCCTTTTTAACTGCACTACAAACGTGTGACAGTGATGTACCATAATTACAGACGCGCATTACAAACCGTTCGATTATCCTTCTGGGAATATAATCTCTATGGTATAATAGCATATATTTACGAAGGCAAACACATTCTCACCGTATGTCATATATCAAATAGTTAATATTTATCCCCTAGACTCGATTTATCTGTTTTTTTTTGCTTCACCCAGAAAACTGCAATGAGCTAATAATATTAAGTGTTAAAATGCTTATCAGTGAGTAATGTATAACAGTGTGACTTCGCATTTTTTCTTCACCTTTACGTCTCTTCGATATACGCGGGTGTATACGGCTAAATATTAAATAGCTTCTTTACCATTGAAATAGGTTTTCAATTTCGCAGTACATTTAGCCTCGTAAATTTTCTCCACAGAAATAAATATATATTTCTTCATGAAATATAAAGAAATAAAACAAATGACCAAACTCTTTGTCTTAGCTCAGACATCGTGTTCTCCAGCACGTAATAAAGATCTAATAAAATTTGAATGCGATTCGTCCGCATTCAAGTAAAGTGTCGAATGTACTGCAACATTGTATGCATTATTTAATAATAATAATAATAATAATAATAATAATAATAATGATAATAAAAATTACTTTAACCGTACTACAGGGAGCAGGGGAGAGTAATAACATTGTTATCATCAAAAGAAATGATACATCATCCGCAATCAAGAAACGCAGACGGCATTCTCTCAATTCTGCAAACCTAACAACCGTAAGAGAAATCCTTAGTTAAAAAGCTTCATACTCAATGATTACAAGTATAAAAGTCGGATTAAGATTGTTCGTCATTCGAAGGCCACTGTCCTGAATGATTCCAATCCCAATCCTTGCCTTTAGGACGAAACTTACTGGTGCCTCCAGAGTTATTCCAATCTCTATGAAAAAATTTTTTCTTAAAATGATGCCGTTCAGGGTCGGGTTGACGTTGATACTTCAGCGGCACAGAGGATGCACTGTTACTGGTGCTGTTGGAAGGATTTGGTGGTCGAGGGCTGGTCGGTGAAGGAGTGCGAGGAGGCCCTAGCGCTTCATCCGGAGAGGGAATCACTGGTGGAGGTCCTGTGACAGCACTATCAGAACCTAGTCCGCTGTCTGGACTCGTGTTCACTCCCTCGGTAGATCTTCTTCGTTTGTCTAGCTCAGTAGAGGCGAATGCAACCAATCTATCAAACCCAGAACTGATTCTATCCTGCCAATCCGCTTCTCCGTCTGAAAAACACATGTTAGTTAGCCAATTCATCGATTAGTCGTCACAATACTCTGACAAATTTTCATAAAAATAAGCCAAGAACATTTCTCAATTGCAGTACGTCTACTGTTAAGTAGTTTGTCATACATCAATTTGTATGCATGTGCAGAAATATAGTTGTATAATGTTCTGTATCGAAGAAATAACAAAAGGAAGTATGATGGAAGAATGATCTGTAAGAAATAGAGAAAAGAATAGTGTTTCTTGTTGTGCGCACTGATGGAAGAAAAAGATTCAAAAAAAGTAAATATTGTAAGAGTAAAAAAGTTTTATTTGTTTAAATGTAACTTTACTTAAAGTATATCTTATGATTTATATAACTGCTACATATGTACATGTTTACAAGGAAGGAATATATTCATGCAAGAAGAACATGCACTAAAATTACGAAAACCTATTGACTAAGATAGATTGTTTCCCATGGAAATCATCAGCATGCTTTCTTTTTTTTTCTGTCTGGGTTTCTCATATGTACGAGTATGCTGTAATTGTTAAATAACTTTTTTCAGAAAGACCGTGTGTCCGACTTTGGCTTATTTTCATGGAAATACTTTTTTTTACTATTATTTGGTATCCTTGTTCTTCTATGAGATATAATTGCGGATAAAAATATTACGTTTTGCAATGGCTGTAATAACGATAATTAAAGAAAAAAAATTGAAAAAAAATTTTGAACAACCCCTGTGGGACAACTCACCAGCAACCACGAACCAACCCACAGGCTGCCGTACATTTTCATTTCTCCCTCTGATTTGTGTCTCAATCTCTAATAAAACAAGCTTCAAGGGTTGTGAGTGAGATTGAGTATGTGACAGACAGAGCTAACCAACAAACAGCTACAGTGCATCTAACAAATACAGCAAACAACAACAAAAATAAATATAAATAAAGATCGGGTACCAGCTCCATAAGAATAAGGTAAACCATAGACAACAATTTTAAACCATTAGTGCGTCAAAGAAAAAAAATGATAGGAGATGCATAGCAGAATCTAACAGTGTGTGGAAAAAAGATAAAGCAGAGTATTTTTAGTAAAAGGTTTATAAAGTTCAAGGATATAGAAAAGAATAAAAGAGTACTGAAAAAAAAAAATTATACTATAGTGTAGGATCGAACTACTGGTAATAGAAGGTAAATACAGAGCTTAACTTATTTTTAAAAACTTTTCTATTACTAGTTTTGTAATTTATTTCATTATACTGTTCAAAACCAGTATATTATTTCTTTATAAATAGATCACGGATCTTTTGGCAAAATAAAATGAAATAAAAAATAAAACAAGAATGCGTAGAGATCCACAATCTATTTATACATGTAACATCAACTTTATATTGTTATTTCTCTGGTCAGCCAATACAAAAAGCATATTGAAAAAAACTTGAGTGTATACATTCCAAAGCATTTCCTAATCCTGCAATCGTAGGAAAACACGTTACAGGAAATGTAATGTGAAATTACGGGATGCTGTTTTGCTTACCATCGTCGCCAATACCGTTTCGTTGCCTTTGCGTGGTCATTTGGGGTTCGTCGACTAGTGGTGTAGATGTATTCGAGTGTGGTTCTACCAGAGGACTCAATGGTGCTCCGCTTGTACTTATTGACGACACGACCGCCTCTGTTTTCACCGGCATCGAAGGTTGTGATTGACAAATGGCCGTTACAATGCCATTCGTAGTAGTACTACCATTACTGTTACTACTAGTTGCATATCTAGGATATGGTTGAAATCTACAGCAAAGGAAACATGTGTTATACACTCTTCTTAAACTCTGAATGTCGTGAACCACTTGATGAAAAAAGGAAAACAAAAATTTAGCAGAAGTTGCAATACCTTCGATTTGTAGAAAGCATTGATTCATTTTTGGCGTTATGATTGTTTAATATGCGAGCGTGTAAGGATGCTGCCAGTCCTTCTACTGGCAGAACTTCACCGTTTGATCCAGTCTGAGACGAATGCAAAGGTGGCGGAGGATGGGATTGTGCAAGATTTTGAGAAGGATTGTCAGTGAAGTATGATTCATGGTATGGTTTAATATCTGCACGAGGTAATTGAACCGGTGTGTATCTGCAAATAGGAAAGGATGTAAATTGTAGTGAAATCTTTCCGGAACCATTTTCAGGTATAACACTGTAAACAAAAAGTAAGGTGAATTTGTTTATAAAATGTAAATTCTTTAGTTATTCTTTTTTTTCCTAGGTTGGTAGGACTGTCTATAACATTTGCGAAGCGTCTGTTTGTCAAAAGGTTTAATTATCTCTGAGTTACACGTGTTTTTGTAAACAACCAAAAGTCATCACGATAGTGCACCATGTCATACTGCATTGGTTGTTCGCGACTTTTTTGACAAAAATTCGACTCATATCGTTCCGCAACCACCGTATTCGCCTGATTTGGCTCCGTGCGACTTCTGGCTATTCAACAAACTCAAAAGGCCAATGCGGGGACGCCGTTTTGACACGATTGAGGAGATAAAAACCGAATCGAAGAAGGTCTTGAAGGCTATACCGGAAAAAGACTATTTCGACTGTTTCGAGGACTGGGAAAAGCGTTGGCAAAAGTGCGTTTTATGGGACGGGGATTACTTTGAAGGGGATGAAATTGATTTGTAAGAATAAATAAAGAATTTACATTTTATAAACAAATTCACCTTACTTTTTGTTCACAGTAGTATATGTACAATACCTCTGGGCCTGTGTTCCTGGGGTGAATAATACAGATGATCTTGAAGTGGCAGTTGGTGTGCAGGTTGACACTGCAGAAGAAGTAGGTGCATAGCTTGCTACATGCGCGAGGGTTGATAAACCAGCATCACCCTCCGCGCTGGCAGGTCTACTGATGGGGGAATACACTGTTTCCGGTCTTATCATCGCGCTCATGTCAACGGCAGCATTTATTATAGATTGATTGGAAATTTCTAGCGTCCTCTCTATTTCTCCACTGACCAAATCACCGATTGTCCTAGTGCCCAGCAATCCATTTCCTCCTGCTACAATACGATTGTCATGACTCGGTTGCCTGGAGTCGATTGTTGGCCTATCAGATGGTGTTAAGTGAGATGAAAGGCGTTCTTGGGAGAGATGACGGCGAAGTGCTAACTTTGCAGGTGAAACCTACAATGATATTCATCCTTGAGTAATTCCTGGGACTATGATTCTTTGATGAAGACACAAATAATGGTTATAAAAGAAATATAGTGTCACTAGTTCCAACAAATTACCTGTGTATAATCTGGGGTTGAAACATTCTGTGGTAACGCGATACGTTTTCTATCAGGTTCAGTCTGATTTTGTAATTGCATTTGTTGCTGTTTATTTCTATTTTGTTGATCTTCGTTCAAGACACTTGTGATTATACTCTTTAGTCTATCTTCAAAGTTCGCGACCCTGGGCGGCTCTTGGGTCCTATTTGCTGTTTCTTTATTACTCGTTTGCGGTAACGAAGATGATATAGATGATGACGAAGTCGTAGAAAAGCTAAGAGACGCTTGTGGCAGTCTGGTTCTAGAATTGCTACTTGTACTAGTATTTTGCCTATTTAACATGCGACCAGCTTCTATTTGTCTGCCCGTTTCCAAAATTTTTTGCGCCAATATTTCCGGATTATTCTCTTGTATCTTGCCGATGTCTGGGACATCCGGCCACTCTTGTGATCTGGATCGCCCCTCTCTGCTCTTTCTCGTCGACCCACTTTTGCCATTTTGCTGCTGATGATGGTGCTGACTTTGTGAATGCTTACTACCCGCTGCTTCCCTTTGCTGTTGGACTAACGCTGCAGCTTGTTTTTCATTACTTGCTCTTTCTAATACATTCAGCTCATGTTCCAATTTGGATACCTATTTAATAAGTTCTAGTTATAGATTATCATGTGTATTTTCTTCATTTGTCCGTATGAATTTTAAGTACATACCTGGCAGTGCAGTCTTTTACGCTGAGAAAGAGTCGCTGATATCTCTTTCAATATATAATCCTGCGTGAGTGGTTGAGGTGTATTTGATATACCATTAGCATTTGTCAAACTATTGTACTTTTCCTGCAGCTCTTGGTGTCTAAGCGCCGTTAGTCTAGATTGCTCACTTTCCATGGATGCAACTTGTGCTTGCAATTTACTCGCCTTAGCTTGCAGCTGCTTATGTCTAAGAACTATCTCCTTAGCTTTGGCAAGTAAGTCTCCGGGTGACGTTGCATTTATACCTAGCTCAGTCATTCTTGCTTTCAATAAAGCTACGCTATCGTCGATTAATACTTTTATCTGTTTTTCTAGTTGTGCTGCTCTTGACTGTAACTTTGAATTTCTCTCCCTTTCTTTTGCGATGTCTGTATTTACTGATACTCTGTACTGCGGAGTTCTCATTGATTCTAGCATGAGCATGAATTGGTCCCTGTAAACAGAACGATTATTATGAAAGTATGAACAATAAATGTATTTTACCCACTTAAGACATGAACAATACCTGTACAAATCCAGAAGTATCTGTAAAGCATAAGGAGTGGCGGACGGAGCAGGTGGTATGCTAAGTTCTTCGTGTACAGAGGTGGAATGTGACTGCAAAGAGAGTGATAACGAAGATAGCTGTTGATCTACACAACCAGGCGCAGGAGGCGGTTTCTTTCCTAGAGCTTGTGGGGACGTGCTGAGTAGCGTTTGACTGTGTAGCAGGTCCAAGCCGGAGATATTAATTGCCTTCTTGGGCTTGGACTTCTTTACACCTCTGCCTCTCTGCCTACCTCTAGCAGGAGGTCTTGCAATACCGTTTGTTTTCCTATTCAATTTCCTACGAATTTTATTTGGCTGCCGACGACTTTTAATAGTACCGTCATCGACATCTGAGTCGCTATTTGTCCCTTGCTGCTCCGAATGATTTGGACTCTCTAACTGCCGCGACAGATCACGCTTAGCTCTGTCACCTCTCTCGCCTCTACTTGTTACCTTATTGTTACTGCTGGCAGTGTTGTTTATCACAGAATCAGAGTTTTCATCGCCACCTTGTTTGTTATTCTTTAAACGGTGAAAATAACGTTCTAACTTGGTACGATCGATTACATGTAAATAATAAGACACTGGTTTACCAGTCCAGGAAACAGAACCCTTCAGTGGTGACATTTCCGAGACGTGCATTATTGTACCAATATCTGTAAACAAAGAACTCATATTCGTAACCATAGTTCTAAGCATTCATTTGTATGAAGTTCATAAATAAAATATATTACCACTGAGATTTCTATCCGTTATACGAAAGTTAAGAGGGCAGAATGATTTCGATGATACTATACGTGCACCGTCCCGCAAGTCAGCAAACCGTTCCTTCAGTTGGTGATCCACCGTTGGACCAAACGCAAAATTATTAACAAACACTATTGTTGATCCGGTAATGCTTTCACGATGTTCGTCAGCTAAAAAATCGCCTTTTACCAAACGATACTCGCCGCATCTTTTTCCGTACCAATTCAACCATTTACGAAAGTTTACTTCCATACTCTAATGTTTGACAGAAATAAGAAGCTTGTACACATCAATAATTTGTAAACAAACAACCTACACATTAAAAGAGTGTCATACTTGTGCATATCTTGATGGTACATCAGCTCTTTCCACACCAACACAAATTCTGCACAATGTTGCTGCTGCCATTTGAAGAACTACTTGGCCAACTCCAGATCCCAGATCAACGAATACATCGTCTTCTGTTATTTCAATCTGATCGATCATTTGACACACAAGTTCATAACTAGTTTCCCCATAAACTTCCGGTGAAAAAGGTTCATACTGATTCAATTTATCAGGTTCTACTACAGCCTGATTATAAGTTTGCTGAAGTATATGTCGCAGTAAACCTCGACTAGGTCGTTTATTTAGCCTTTGAGATGGTAAACTAGTGCCCTTTTCCTGCAGTAAGTAAATTTCAAGTTTTTCAAACAAAAAAATAAATTGTTACTGAATTATGCAATTGTTAAATATTCTACTTACCAATTGAACTAAACTGTCAATAGCTCTATTGAATCTGTCACATAAATTTTTCATGCTCTCATAATCTCTAGTATCATAATCACACAAAATATTATTCTCAAGTGGTAATTTCAAGTCCGGCAAATCTTCACAAACCCATCGCATTGTTTCAACAACATCAAGTGCGCCATCGTGTCGGTCCTATAAATGGTTAACAGATATAATGTACTCATATATTAAATAAAATTTGCTATTAGATTTGGAGTATTTCTTTTTATTTTAAATACAATGATATATTCTATTTAAAATAGTAGACTTATTGCTAGTACAATACTTTGGCACAAGCAATAACAATTTTTCCATTCAGTAAATTTTACAGATGTTTCTTAGAGAAAAGGTGTCTTTAATGAGGGTAAAATAATATAACAATAAAAGTCTACAACATGCTATAAATTATACCTTCTCCTTCTTGACATTTCTTAAAGCCATTAATCACAGTACCTAAATTTATGACCACAATACAAATTTGCTGTGCCATTCACCTGATGTTGTTTATGGAAAAAAAATGTCCTACAAAAAGTATACCTATTATCTCTGTTTATCAATAACTATGTTACTACTATGTAACTCTGGAAGAGAAATTTGTACAGGAATGTAATAAAACAATGCTTTTATCAGATTACAATAAACAAACCTATTTATTATTTACCATTTGAAAAACAAATGTTATTTCACTTCTATTTTTCCTAAAATATTCTTCTCTCATTTTCTCTCATTCACATACAGACAGGTATATAAGATACACATATATAGTTAATTTATATTTATTTATGACTACAAGATAGAAGGGAAAAGATATGAGTAGCTTTAATGAAAGTAAACATAACAGCATAACTACACTGTGTTGCTTGGTGATGTTCATTTCTGTTTAATTACAAACAAAAATTATTTGATAAATTTCCATATGTAAAATTAATTTTACACAATATTATCTACATATGAAAATAAAGTTAGATTGTAAAAAATAATTCTTTGCAGTTGCATTTATAATCATGCGCATGTATTATAATGTTTCCCAATAAAATCAAGAAGAAAAACATTCGATTTAAATGGTCCTGGATCTAATAAAAAAATGCCATGATTACATCCATTTAAGTTTTTAGAATGAAACAATTTTTCTTAAACTACGAAGTAGGATCACTTTACTTTCGCGAGATATACGCCAACATTTCTAGTTCTCGAGAGAAGACCGTAAAAGGCTTAAGGCGACATCATCAAAGTAAAAACATGTGACATGTTGTTCTGGTTTATAACCGCAGAATTCGCATCGCGCGATGAACAGTACGATCAGCTGTGTGAGAATGGGGATAAATGGCAGGGTCATAGGCGGTAGGCGTTCGTGGCGGCACATTAACGTACAGCCATCGGTTCGATTCGAAGAGGAAGAAAAAGTGAAAGAAAAACAGAGTTAAATAATTGCACTCACGGATCCAGATCCGGAAGTGAGGGGCCATTGATAGACGATCGGTTCTGCTCCGGCTGGCGAGTGCAGGCGCAGCTCCATTTTAGCAGGGCCGTCGTCCTCGTCCCCGTCGTCGTCGCCGTCCACTTCTCTGGCAAACCGTTTCCTCCGTAAGCCCAGCTCTCAGGGTCGCGTGACGTAACCACTTGGAACGAGTACCGTTCGCAACGGAGGATCTTTGTCGCTCGTCCTCCCCGCACTAGGACACTACCACCACGTAGACGACGCTCGCGGAGGACCCCCCCGCTCCGCGGTCACTTCCCCGGACATGAAAACGAGACGAAGGGGGCCACCTTCAGCGACCGTCGACCCACGAGGATGAGAGCGTCGCGGCCGCGAAACCAATCATCAAACCACGTCGAGACGATCGGACTGAGCTACGGGCCACGCCGAAAACGGCCACCAGGAACACGGAACACGAGGCGCACACAACAGAAAAACACTGACAGACTATTGTGCTAGCTCGAGAAACAGCGGTTTGGGGGGGGATGACGACATCAAAACATGGCGTCATGCCTCTTCCTTCTACCGTGTCGTGCTCGTGCGGCAGCACATCCGGGTGTTCCGCGCCAACCTAGTAATGCGCACGCGCCAGCCTGAACCGTTGAACTTTCGACCGCGGATACAACTTTCTTATTACGTTAATACAACTTTATAATGCATTCGACGAGTGCAACAATTTCAATGGACTCCTACAGAAATAGATTCTACAAAAAAATAATTATATCTTACCAAAAATAATTTGTTTACTGAACTACATAGTTGCCATTGTTTATAATTATTATATTTTATATATTGTGACAGTTGTTTCATTCTTCGTTCCCGATCTTTTTATCTAACAATAAAGGCACGCATTTTTTTAAATATTTGCACATTATTAAAAATCATGTTTGGAATTTGTTGAGATTGATACGATGTTTTTAACGATATTTATCTTTATATGAAAATTTTATTTTAATTAAAAATTAATTACTACTTTGCTAAGAGCATGTAATACTTAAACAAGATTTTTTATTGTTGTCAAGCAATAATAACGGTCGCATTATCTACCAACACTTTTATGTAACTTTTGCATTCACGTAATTATATATATACGTATAATATACTATGTAATATGAAATTGTTACATATACATACACATGTATAGTAGAATTTTCATTCATCTAACGCAATACAAAAACTCTTTTAACATATATTACAGTTCATCTACTATTTATATAGGAATACAATCTTTAAATTCATCTCCTCTTTATTATAGTTTTTTAGTTTTATTATAAAAATGAACTATATTAGAAAAACAATGTTGTTACTATGTATTCGCAACTAGAAGTTCTATTAAATTTAGAAATATAGATCTAATCATATCGTTAAAATTCGTTCGATCGATTTTTTTTATGATACCTGTGTTACCTACTGTGCGATAAATATGCTTGATAAGTACATATACCGATATCGATATTTCTAGAAGCGCAAAGCGCAATTACGTTTTCAGGATGACCTATTGGTAGTATGTATGTATGTACATGGTATTTGTCACGTAGGCAATCGCAAGCAATCTTATACAAGACTCAGCGCCTCTGTAGATGATACATAGAACTTTCAATACTAATTAAGACCGTAGTGTCACCGTAATCACGAGGAAAAGTGTATGGAACGCCGGATGCGCGATCGACGAGGACTACAAATATGACATCGAAATAAAAAAATTCGTGTATTTGCAGCTATTAGCAGAAAAATGATGTCTGCTAAATGTTTTCCAAACATATGAAATCATCGGCCAATGTTTTGATACACCACACGGAATTTATACGAACTAAAAGAGTACAGTTACCGTTGAATGACGTGTTGCGCATATTTCTCCTTTGTAAATTGTAAATATATTGTAACTAGGTTAATTAGATAATATAACGAACGTGTAGCCATGGCTGAGGAACTGAAATTAGACCACCGTGCAAAAAAACGAATCAAAGAGGTTAAAAGGAAGGCAAGGCCAGGTAAACACGTCATAACCTAACTTTCTAACCTGTACGTTGACGTGATAATGGGCGTAGAAATAATTGTAACAAACAACTGTTCTTCACGATTTATTTTATATTGATAGTATGACTAGAAGTAATTGTGACACCGTTTGTCTTCTCGTGACGCTCGTCGTTATATACTGAATTTGGAAAATGCGACACAAGACCGAAACTGTCTTTGCCGACCTTGGATGATGTAACTCCAAATTTACTGAAAGTATCACGATAACATATATGTAACACTGTAACATGACGTGCTTACAAGTAAATAGTTTATCGTTTCAATCTTATGTATAACGATCAATCGATTTTTTTATCATGTAATGTCAGTAAATAAGTAAACAAATTTGGATGTTCATGAGACTTTCAATGTTTTATGCTATAGAGCTTTTACATTTGTGTTCTTAACGTGTCTTTACCCAAGCTTTGGAACACTGTTTTTCTTACTTCCAAAACAAATCCTTTCTCATAGAACTTGGAGATAAAGCAGCATGGACTCAACATGGCTACAATAAAAAGTTCGAGTCCTTCTGGAATGTTAACGATAATGTAGATCGCATTGAGGAATCCAAAGTATCTACAGAAGAATTTATAGAGAAATACGAGAAACCCTACAAGCCTGTGATAATTCAAGGTGTTCAAAATGGCTGGAAAGCCCAATGCAAATGGACTATAGAGGTTCATAAGTAGTAATGCTCAATTCATACTATTTAAAAACAAGATGCCTTGTAGAAATCTATTGACAATGTTATTTTCTATTGAACTGCAGAGATTAGTAAAGAAGTACAGGAATCAAAAGTTTAAATGTGGAGAAGACAATGAGGGATATAGTGTTAAAATGAAAATGAAGTACTATGTACGTTATATGCTTAATAATGAAGATGATTCACCTTTGTACATCTTTGATAGTTCCTTTGGTGAACATCCTAGACGAAAGAAATTATTAGAAGATTATGTTATTCCTATATACTTTCGTGATGATCTTTTCCAATATGCTGGAGAACATCGAAGGCCACCATACCGCTGGTTTGTTATGGGACCAGCAAGATCTGGTGGGTATTGTTACTACATTTAATAGTTTGAGGGAAATATAATTCATTGTTTCATAAAATTAATTAATGAATATAATCACAGGTACAGGTATTCACATAGATCCATTAGGGACCAGTGCTTGGAATGCACTAATTTCAGGACATAAACGGTGGTGCCTCTTTCCTACTCACACTCCTAGAGAACTTCTTAAGGTGTCCGCACCCGAGGGTGGAAAACAGAGGGATGAAGCCATCACATGGTTTTCCATTATCTATCCTCGCACAAAGTTATCCACCTGGCCACAGGATTGTTTACCAATCGAGATTTTACAGAATCCTGGTGAAACTGTGTTCGTTCCTGGTGGTTGGTGGCATGTTGTTTTAAATCTTGATGAAACTATAGCAGTTACACAAAACTTTTGTTCTCGTACCAATTTTCCAGTAGTTTGGCATAAAACGGTAAATATTTAGATCTTTACCCTCTTAGTGCCAGGCATTTTACGGAATATATGCGAAGAATGCCACGGACCGATTCGATATGCGCGCTTATATGAATAGCTTTATAAGGAACAAAAATCCGATTTCCTGGAGGAAAATTTTACTATTTGTTCTTCGGAGACTTAAAGAATATGGAATATAATGTTGGGCAGCAAAATTTTTAGTTATAAAATATATTTCAGCCCGCCAGGCAGTCGGCCCGTGGCACTTTTCGCATAAGGACCGCGGGCCGATAAATCGCCCAGCTGGCACTAAGAGGGTTAAATATGTCCATAAAATGTAATTGATTACTTTTAAAATTGATTGGAAAATGTTTCTAATTCTTTATAATTATTCTAGGTACGAGGAAGACCAAAATTATCACGTAAATGGTTAAAAGTACTCAGGGATAAAGAACCAGAACTGGCAGCCCTAGCAGAAACAATAGACGTGAAAGAAGACACAGGCGTTGCTAGTGATTCTTCTAGTGGATCATCAAGTAGTTCTTCGAGCAGTAGCAGTAGTAGTCAATCCGAAGACGAGAGCGCCGATGATAGCGGGCAAGAATCATTGACGGCGCACAAAAAGAAGAAGAGGTATATAATACCCATATTTTGGTTATTAATTCATTTATTCTTTCATAGTTATAAACATAATTAGACATAATACTGTTTTAAAATTTTTTAGAAGAAAACTAAATAACAGCCAACCCTGACAATATCAAGCATTTGGGACCTACAGAGACCTCAGACTGTACAGTATTAACCAACAATTATTGTTTGTACTAAGAGTAAATATAATTATTACCACCTTCATGTTCATAATAAAATAAATGCTAGATAATACCAAAGTTATTCTTATTAAATAAATTCGTTAAAATCCTACGCTAAGGCGGTTCACGATAATGCACGAATCACTGCTGAACTTTTATTTTAAACTGTTACATCTTTGGATTAAGTAATATTTTTATCTAACATAGAAAAGATTTGCTGGTTCATCATTTAAAATTCATTCACTTATAAATTCTATTCTTATTCGAGGCCTATATGTAAAAAGGCAGTAAACACGAAACTTAAAAGTTAAAACGAAAAACATTTAAAAAATAAGAATACACTATTTACGTTCAGGAACATAAAAATATCGATATTAATGTCTCAGCAAGCAACAAGTCAGGTGCATTATCACTCTTCGACACTGGTTATTCACTGTTTTTGTAATAAATTAACAAATAAATAGAAAAAATATATAGTTATGAAATAAATATGAATATTTAAATAAATGTATTAGCTTTTCAACGAGTTGCTTCTCTGGAAAGTTCTTGCGTCTCTCTTATAGTAGCTCCATAGTCTCACCGTTCCATCACTTCACGTTGACACGGTGACCATGCAAAGCACCATATTGGAGTGTAAACAACATAGAAGCAAAGTAACAAAAAAATTAAATTAAACTCATGTTTAATAGATCTAGAACTTTGTGAATTATTACGAGGATAATACCTCCAACTAGTTCATTCGATTAAGCACAAAACACTTTTTACATACAGATACATCCATAACTGCAATCACACTATCAATGACTTACAAACTGGCATTAGTTACGTTTCAAAAAGCAGTATATCATACACACAGTTTTGATAGAAATGGAAATGAGTAGAGTAGGACAGTAGATGTTAGAGCGGAATTTTAAATCTGTGCTGTTTCTTAACAAGATATACATACTCTCGTCTATCAACTGTTAATAGCAAGTATAGGCGGAAATGGAAAAAATAAATTATAGATGTAAATATGCAATTTACATTTACGACTTTTAGGTTGCATATTTTTGTTATTGTATCAAATGACAAATTTGAAGAATACTTAAATAATAAATGCATTAAGGTTTAAAATGTTTCGAATATCCATAAATCATGTAGATGAAGAAGCCAAATAGTAAATATTAATGAGATAGCTTTATTTGCTGTTATTTGTAGCCGTCAGTTAGGTAATTATTTTCAATGACGACAAAAAATCTCAACATCTTGAGGACTACAAAATGTATTTAGACGAACATGCGCATTACCACATTAACAATCTATAAATGCAAAATAAGTATATACAGCAATATAAAAAAATAAGTTAAAGGGAAACTGCGGAAATGGACATGGATATTGAGGAATCAGGGACACGCCACAGCTTCACCTCTCCAGAGCTGCAACCAACATTCAAGATGTTATTCTATTCAAGAAAGTGTTTACAGGCACTGAACCCAAGCAAACATTTTATTTAATCTACATTGCTGAGTATGCTTCGGATCAGTTGAATAAAAATAATGACACTGTTCAATATCGATTTTACGTTTCAATAAGTAATGGGCGACTCTTATAGCGCAACAAAATCCATAAGAATTGCCTGCTGGATATTGAAGTTAAAATGTATCGAACAGTGCAAAGTTAATGAAATATACTTACTTGCTCGCAGTAAAAACATGCTGCTGATTAGTTATTACTGCATTGATAGCGGATCCATGTGCCCGAACTTCCCCAATTGGTGCACACTCACCACCTTGTTCCTTTGGTACAGACCACGCTTTTAGAACTCCTCCTCGACAACCTGAGACCATGATAGTTCCACTATTAATCATGCATAATCCCAAAATCCAATCTTTATGTGCATTGTTCAATGATTGAACTAATTCCATTTTTTGTAGATCCCATCGTTTAATGCACATGTCTCTTGAGCCTGGAATAGAGGACAGTTCTGTACTATTTTCTTTTAAATGAGGTAATATTTTATAAACGGAAACTAAAAATAATGGAAAGTACCAGAGAAAAGTGTAGAGTCGCACGCGGTTAAACACTGAACCCCATCATAATGTGGTGGTGCCAAACACACTGACTGACCAGACATATTAGGTTCAACAAGCGATATCAAATGATCCTTACTACCAGCTATCACTCTACCATCATTCTCAACAGCCAGGCACATTACTGCAGCCGTATGAGGCGTACTCAATCTCCCTATGTGCGTCAACTTTCTAAGATCCCATACTCTAACTTTGTCACTAGCTGCTGCGTACAGTTCTTGTTCATCAAGACTAAGTACCAAATCGTTGATAGCGGTTTCACCCATTGGAACTTGAGTTGATAATGCAATTTGTCCACTTTGAGCTTGGCCAGATGAGAACAAAGTTTTTATGCAATTGTTGGCTGCTCTTAAATCCCAAACTTTGACATAGGCAGAAGACACGCTGAATAACAAGTTCTGTACTGGTGAATACTTTACTGCAACAACATTGTTAGGATGACCAGTTAAAGTAAGATTTTCAATTCCGGTTCTTAAGTCCCATACTTTCACAGTTCGATCTGAAAGAATCACATTGTAACACGCAGAAAAAAGATTTACAGAAATTTGTATTGATTACTCTGAAGTTTATACCTTTCGATCCACTGAATAATAGATCTTCTGTCGCGCATATAGCTAGAACGGCTTTACTATGCCCCTCTGCTACGTGAGTACATTGCAAAACGGCTCTCGGAGGCGTCTGAAAAGTTTGACAACTTGTTATGACCACCTAACAAACTTTGTTGGACTTCTATTACTTTTACCTTGCCTTGGCATTGAGAAATGATTCCTTTCATAGGCTGTGGGTATGTCGACGCCGGTTGTCTACTCGCTGTCAGTCTGGAGAATACATTTTCTTCCCTACTGTTGAACCGGCGATAAGTGGTCGGTGATCCAGGAGGTGATGACACATCTGTATGTGCTACCTGTTCCCTAGTTGAGGGTTTGTTATGTTAGCGTGTTAGTTAGCCAGGTTCTTGGCAATTCTAAACCAGGCTAAGTTATCTTGGTTCAATAGAAATAATTTTGGATCATGCAAGTGTACTGAGACAGAAGGATAAATTGTTTTAATTAGTGAAAACATCAATCAATGGTAAGTATATTAATGCTTGTAATTTTTTGTATTATGTAATATATTAATACAAAAAAGTACTGAATATTAATCAGACATTATTAAACATAAATTATGGTTCATTCAATGAGGTAATAAAATAATTTTAACAAACAAACAGTGATCCACTGAAGGATCTTCGTGTGTATTGCCGTAGTACAGTGCACGTTAAATATTTGAGCGTTTATTTATTAACTGCATGTATACAAAATATCTGCTTACATATATACAAACTTTATCGACTTTTTTACGAAGCTTTGTGACATTTATACATATTTATACTGCAAATGCATAAAAATATATATAAATATAATACATTGAATTGTACTTCGTTAGGTAAAACTTATTAGAACACTTAAAATAATAATTGTAAAACAATATCATAATTACTAGCAACTTGCCCAAGAATAAAAAAAATTTTGAATATTGTATCAACTTTTATGCAAATCATATACTTCTGCTTAACATAACAACTTGCTCGAGTTAGTAATCTTACTTAACAATTCATTAACTTAAACAAAACTTAACGATTTGAATTTTCCTTGTGCAAATTATAAAACAATTTTATTATTAATAAAGAAATATATTAACTTTTTGAATATTTCCTTTGTACTGCGATGCATGCGATAGAGACTGTGTCGCAATAATATGACTTTTTTGGCTATAGTTCAAGGTATAGTACAAGTATAATCTTTTGGTGAAGGCACCGATAAATGCACTTGTTTCAAGTGATACACATCTTTTTTAAGGAAAGAATTTTGCCAATAGTGCGTAGAACAGAGCATCAAGACAAAGATATGTAAGAAATATAAATATAAAGATGTGCTGCAGGGTTATCACTCACATGGAGCCTCCACCAGGATGTAATGGTCGTCGGAGCGGCCTTGGTGATGTACTATCTCGTCGACTTAAGGTCGGAGATCCTCCAGTAATATTGTGCTGACTTCTTGTCAGTACCAATCCTCTAATCAACAAGAATATCGGTTACTTTATAAAGATATTATCTACATATAATTTTTTCCGTTTTTGAAAATTTATACTCACTTCAAACTACCTGGCGCGCTAGGTACCCTCGTAAGTGGATGATTATGGTTTTGACTTTGTTCTTCTGTCTTTATATTGTCAGGATTTGCTTGCACTCCGTAAAGAAGTTCTTGAGTTTGTGTAGTTCTTCTCCTCACTTTATTGTTACGTTGTCTTTCCTCTCCCATAATAACTTGACTATAACTTTCGCTAATATTTTAAATTACAATAGAAATATTAATAATATACAATTCTCGATACACATACATTAACATTAGCGTATTAATCAAGACATGTAAAATAACTTACTTATCCGGTGAGGAGCTCCTCGAACTTGGAGGGCTGTAGTTCATAGTATTGTTGTGATGGTTATTCGTAAGGGATAGGAGATCTCTGTCCCTCAGTACATGCTCCAATAACTGATGCTGCACATCGCTTTCTTGTGCAACTTGGTTCAGCCGTGATTCCATATCTCGTACCTCAAGCTGCTTCTGAGCTGCCACGCAACTTTGTTCCACAGTGAAAGCCAGCATTCTTTGCAGTAAGTATTGAGCTTCATCCACTGTTTGAACTGTTGATATGAGAGCCTCAACTCCTGGTTCACCCTCTGTTTCTCCATCACCCACTTCCATCATATCTCGTTGGCATTCGGAAATGCTATCCTGTGGAAAATATCTTGAAGAATACGGTAGAAACAAATAACGCAATATAAGAAAAATACGCACCTGCAAATAACTAATTTTACTTTTTACATTATCAATCTCTTCGTCAACATCACTTGGATCTCCTCTTTTGCTTGTTAAGTCATTCCTGAGTTTTTGGAGTTTCTCAAGCTCTCTACCTAGTTCCTCGCGTTCCTGAAGGAGTCTTTCCATTTCTCTCTCTGTTTCTGCAGCTGCCTGTTTAGCTAATGCTTGTTTCGCGATCGTTCTTTCGAATGTCTGCCACCTTTGCTTCAACGCTTTTGGATTAATCGGTTTAGGTGGCGCGCGACCTGCTACCTTCTGACTGAGACCTCTATCTCGTTTCCTAAGTGCTGTAACCTCTTCTTGTTTACGTCTTAGCACCACTTCTTTCATCCTTTTATCAGCCTCCAGAGTCCTAATCATGTTTGCATTCTTTCTACTTTCTTTACGCAATTGAGCGATTTCTCTATTCCGCCTCAACTCATTCTCTTTATGTCTTTGAGCCTCTTCTCTCATTTTATTCAACAACTTTACTTTAGCTCTCTTCATTTCTGCAAGTTCGTTTCTCAATCCTCTTAATCTATTCTCGTTTTGAGACTGGCTCTTTAATAGTCTCGCATGCTCCTTTTTAGCAGACTGTAAAAGTCGCACTTCTTTTTGCATCGCGGTCAATTTCTTCTCGTACTCGTCACGCAGTTTCTTCACTTTTTCCGTCGGCGGTGTTGGCTGTTGTTGAAGAGAATTTAATACTTTATCTCTTTCTTCTTGCGTATCTTTAATGCGAGCCTGCAACTGCGCGAGTTTATCCTCGTAATGCTGTTTCATATTTTGTAGTCGCCGTTGAGAAAGTTCTAACTCCTGAATTAAACGCTGCTTCATATCTATATCCGATGTTAGAGCCTCTAACTCACGACCCATAGCTGCCTCCTCTTCGTCTTCTTCTACAAAATATTGGGCACTTATTACGAGTGTGTTCATTCAAATACTGCTATTTTGATAGGTTTTGGGTTATACCTTTTCTATCAGAATCATCATCGGAGTCATCTTCGCTCACAGAGTCTTGAACAACATCTCCATCATCGCCTTCTCCTTCCTCACTCACCTTATTGGCAGTATTACTGCTATAAGCTTGCTGCTCTTTTAATGCAGACAGTGTTTCAATCTCCTTCTGTAACTCTTTTTTGGCGTCGCTTAATACTGATGTAGAATCATTTTGAAATACGTATCCAGAGTCACCATAAGGATTTGCTGCATTAACCTGCATAAAGTAATAATTATATCATAAAATGACTAGTTATACAATATATTTAAATACGTTAATTATGAATTTGAATGTACCTGCAATTGCCGTTTTTTTAATTGTTGATACATAGCTTCTGCTTCCAAAAGACGTGCTCTCAGTTCTTCTATTTCTTGAACGTATCCTTGTACCAAGCTTGTAACTTCCCCATTTCCACCTGATGATATCCACTTACCAGCAGCTTTTTCTGTTAGAAGGAGAACGTTCTTCGCAGTTAATGCTTCAACGGTCTCTGAAAGAGCTTTGACTCTAGTACGTAGACTTTGTAGCTCACTATTCAACATTTGATTTTCATGCCATGCATCATTAACACCATCTTCGCCAACAACTCTTTTGCCTAAGGTAACATATAACAGATTAGAGTTAATATAATCGCTTTATATAATATTTTAAGTATTTCATATTCTGTGTAAACACCTTGTCTGTACTCCATTAATTCTAATTGAAGTTGTTGTATTTCCCTTCTTAAAGATGCTATAGTTCTCGAACTCATGTCTTGATTAATTGTAACTTTGTTCTTTATATTTCTTGCTCTATTTGCATACTTTAATGTGCTTAGAGTTTCCATGAAATCTCTATCACTTGGTGACACGCAGGCTATCATAACAGTCTGACTATTCCCTGGAAATATCAAGCATAATTTAAAAAAATATAAGAAAGATACTCATGTAATATAAGCTTTCTTGTATATGAGATACTATACTACCTCCAAGAGAATCTTGAAGTAGTCTAGTCAATTTAGAATCTCTATATGGTACATGTAAAGCTTTCTTTGTTTTGTCACCAAGTGCTGAAATCACATTACCCAAAGCCAACTATAATTTTTTAAAAAAGAAATAATTATTTAAATTGAAAATACTATTTCTTTTAAATAAGACAGCCGTCTAAACCATACCAGTCCACAATTTATAGATATTCCCTCCTTAGCCCTATCTCCTGTAGCACCAGTTCTTTTTAATCTTTCTGAGCCAGCTAAATCTACAAAATGAAATTTTGCCGTTAAAGTTTCAAACTCGTTTGCTGGTTCCGTTCCGCTTGTATCAATATCAGCATCCGGATCTTCAACTTTAACGCATCTTTGCTGTCTTATGTATAAAGTAAATATTGCGTGTGATCTCGACGACTGAGTATTCATTTGTGTGGACCCAGTTGTGCGCGATAATGCTCCTAATCGTAAATATTCGAGCGCTTGTTCCAAACTAGTTACAACACGTGGTTCAACACCAGCTAAGTGAATGTTGCCAGATGTGTCTTCATGAATGCGGGCCCCACCTCTTGGTCCACCTGGTTCTAGCAGATCTTTCAAGTCTTCATTATACAATTCCAAAAATTGTGCAGTAACCTATTGGAAAATTAATATGAATTATAGTATCAACAATGTTTTAAATAAACAAAGTAGTAAAGACTATTACACACCTTAAATTCAGGAGGCATTTGTGCACGTTCCCTAGCATGCTGTTGCTTCTCTGCTATTCCATCAAACAGATGCTTAATTGCTCTAGGAATTATGCCAATAACAGATTCATCAACTTCCACATCAAAACCTGTACCCATTGTATAAGTTTTGCCAGAACCAGTCTGACCATAAGCTAGAACTGTTGCATTATACCCATCTAAAGCACCTTCTACTAATCTTGCTACACATGTGTCATAAATTGTGCCTTGTCCAAAACCAGTATCAAAAACATAATCATATGTGAAGGCCTTGTCTGGTCCAAGAAAGACCTGGGGTTCTCCTGGAGGTACTTGAGTACATATTCTACACATGTCAATCACTTCACGTGCTACCTGAGGCCTTATTCTGTAATTAAGAACAAAACATTAATTTATCTAGTTGAAATAGTATTTTAATTTCAATTATAAATCAATAAAATGTTACTTTATTTAATAATATATTTTTTTTAAGAATATAGAACATTTTAGTGTAATTTCAAAAAGATCAATTATCAATACACAATCAGGCATTAATATTTCCAATTAGAAATTTTTGTTCGAAATATTGATAAATATTAATAAACCACTACTGTCGCTTTTGGACGGATTTAGTCATACAACTTCGATTATTCATAACTTATGCATAAGAAGTACAATCGACCGGTGTAGCTATATGAGAGCGTATTATATCATTTATAACGGGAAAGATATTACAGTCTGCATTGTGTGCATCAGCTGTTATCGAGTGTCATTCACGGAAACCCCGCGAGAATCACACAAAGGTAAGAAAGAGGGGATACGCAACGCGAAATAAATAAAAACAGATACAAACAGGTGCAAGAAAAATGCAAACAAACGGATGCCTATTACAGGATTACGCAAAAACGAAGGAGAATGCAGTGGGAGGTAAAAAATTCATTCATCGAAGATCGGGATATGCGTACATTATACAACCGGTAATGATGCCTACGCACCTGACTCTTTAAAAGGAGATATTATGTGATTGAAGTTTGCAACGAACTACTGCGCAGAGAAAACATACCGATCAAATAATAGTAATATATTTTATCATGAAAAATAGATCGGAAAACAAAACTAAAGACAATGATACAAATTTGATTTGATGTCAATATTCGGAACTAATAGCCAGCAACTTTGATCTGAACAACTGTATATATAAAATCCGCGTCGCAATCCGCATAATCATTCGGCTACGGTTACGAGAAACCCGGAACCATTTCAAAATTGCGAAACGGTCTAGATAGTAGAATTTTCTAAAATCGTGAAAGTGTGACACGAGCCGACACGATGCAACCCTACTCATTAAACTGGTAAAAACGGTAGTATCGATACAAAAACATACAAAAAAACAAGGGAATAGATAAGGTATACCGGGCAAACATGTCCAGACAGTGTGTAAATCGACATGAAATAGGATGATAATTAAAAAGCAAATTGTCACACTTTGAATTCGAACGATATTTCGCGGCAGTCCCTAGATTATAATTAACCAAATATTGCTGGCGGTAGAAGCTGTCACTGCGTAAAACATCTTAGTCTGCAATAATGCGGCCTGCTCGATGGAAGAACGTCTTCTTTCAAATTTGTTGAAAACAAGCAGTACTAAATTATTTGTGATACTTACCGTACGGCGACGCGTACACTTGTGTCATCAGCCATCTCAACGACGTTTATTGTGCAATTCTTTAAGACGTGACAACGTTTGTGACTTCGACGGGAAAACGAACAAGAACCTAGTGCGATTAGGCCAAAATAATTAGGCGATGGTTAGAATTTCTCGATACGCGAGTACTCTGATTGCGCACGCGTTATTATATGCGGTGCCCGTGAAAATTCCGCATTTTTCGTCGTGGACGCGCGCACAGACGACCGTGAAATCCACTCAAACATCTCTCATACTCATAACGAAAGGAAAATCGCTATCCTAGTCGCGTTGGTCCAAGAATCCAAGGACTACACAGATCTTGGACTGAAACTGAAATCAGATGTGACGGACATCTTTGGTTCTTTATGGTAGAAATGGCAGTTTAACGTCATCTATCGACAGCTATAAGAAGTGCAACGACGCAATCGATTGATTGTTATCGACCAATTATTTTTCTTATTGTTGGTAAGGAAACTGAAAACTTTTGTGCTACCTTTCAAAATGCAGCAGCTGAATTTATATGTGATCTATTAATTTTTGCCACGTTAGTAAATAGAAATAAATTTTGCATTGCAACATTTAAAGTATAGCAAAGCAATAAATGTGTATCTAAATCTGTAATTAGTTATATTGATATACATTGTGTATTGATAAATAATCATTAACATAAATTTAACACATTCCGTGCCATGCTGTTTTTACTTGACTCTTTACTCCGACCATTTAATATTATGAATACAAATTAATACATTGTATGCAATCATTAATTATCGCATAAACAAGAATGAAACAAACTTCTAGTAATCCATTCTTTTGTTGGAAATTAATACTTCAATCCTAAAATTGTTATAAATAGCTTTGGAGTGCATTACATTGATATGTAAGCATTTTTCAGCAGTGGTACACATATAATAATCCACTTATACTTCACTTGGATTAAGTATATAAAGTTTTGTTATATACTATTGTTTCTCATCTTCATTTCTACTGTTATTAAAAACTGATAAGTATTAAGTGCTCAACACAGCTCTTAATTATTTGAAGGAGAATATGCAATAAAAACACTTGTCCAAAAAGTTGTACATTTTTTCATATTTTAATACCAAGTAAACTGCATTAATTTTCTGGGATATTTCTTAAATTATTTAAAAATTCATATGAATAAATGTAACAGATAAAATGAGATCATGTCTAATTGTTGCCTTAACTTTTTCTCTTGTTGCATATTATCAAACCACCTTGACACATGTACATACTGAGCTTTTTCCTGGTAAGTCAATTTTTGCTGCAACAAAAAGAAGAAGGTTAAATAGATTAGATTGATCTGTGTAATCTATAAGGATTCCTGTCCTACATATCATGTAGTGCTCATTTCTATTACCATTATTGGGTGTAGGAAATAATACAATGTTATGTCAGCAATAGTTTTCTTTGTGCCACTTAGATATGTGTTGTCCCTCAGAGCAATATTTAGTTCCTGTGTCAATAAAATATTTAACAAGTTTGCACTTCATAAAATTTCTGTTTTCTTTCATTATAGTTACATAAATAAGCGGATCAATATTACCTGTAAAATCCTCTTCGTGTTAGCGGGAATGTCAGCACAATTAAAACAGACTATAGCATACTCAAGCCATTGACGCGATAAAGCTTCCTCCTCGTTATTATTACCAAATATTTCAGGGCATTTGGAATTCTCAGTCAATAATTGAATCATCATGCTAAACCCAGTCTTAGTCTTTTCATTAGATGTTTGTTCCATACCAACTACCTAAAAAAAAGGAAAAATCAAATGAAACGGACCGATAACATAAATCGCCTTGAAAATTCAAAAACAATTTGTATAAAAATCTCTTATTCACATTGTCATGCATTATTGACTGTACTGGTGATACCTCCAAATAATTTGAAATCTTTTCTAAACATTGGACGGGACACAGAACCATGGTTGCGAATGTTATATACGTTTAACTTTTGAACTTTTTGTATTGATGTACGACGATCGTAGGCGTAGGTTATGTATGAAAAAGTGTTAGGTTATGTTTGAAGTGAGCGCGAAATTTGAATTAAAATATATAACTAAGGAAAACTACGTAATAGAGACTAAATAATAGTCTTACGATCTTACTATTAATTGAGACAACCTTGGATAAGGACGTAGAAAACTACGTAGCAGGTACTAGATAATAGTCTTACAATCTTATTATTCACTGAGACAACCTTGGCTAAGGAATGAATACACATTAGTTAATTATGATGAAACGCAATAGATACCTTTCAACGATAGTAATGGGTTTATTTCAAATATACAATTTATTTTAACAATACCAGTATAAAATTTCAGAGTTATAGATAATAAAAGATTGCAGTAATATACTTTCGTTAATCAGTGTATTAAAACTACAAAATTAATTGACTTAGTTTAAATATTTGGATCTAAGTCTGTTATCTTGAAAAGATAATTTATGTTAAATGAGGTTCATAAAAATATATTTTGATAGTTTAGATTAATAGGACATGATAAATTAACATAGAAATCTAGGAAAGTGGTTTGGTTTTGTTGTTCTATGGTGTTATAGGAATGAATATTCAGCTGAAAAGTAATTACCCTGATCAACTATCTACTTTTTAATGATCCCACAGTTTGGCATTTCTTCTATTTGCTACATTTGTCTATATGCTAACGTTATATTTCTCTTGCCGCATTATGAATATTCAAAAAGTAGTTCTCTTATAAGATTTAAAGACTTTCATTAGGATATCATTAGAAATTTTAATTAGAAATTTTAGAGGCTCCTTAATAATTATACATTTTTCGAAATATAAATCAGGTACAGTGAATGCAGCAAGAAAAAATATCTCGATATTGTACAGTTACAATTTGTTCTTGCATAGAATAGTAGCTGTGGTATTGTATAATTTGTAAACTGAACAAACTACTTAAAGAATGATATACACGTACATGTGACAATTTTTTGAAACATTAGAGACATTAGGTAACTTAAACTCTTTATAGAATTTCATACTTCCATAGATAGTGTACTTTCTCAAAAATAAATCGCGTAGTATTTCCTGTATATATGTATACGTACGAAATACGTACTTATACTTTAAACAAAGTCATGTAAGTACATGATAAAACATTTTATACATAGAATTCTAGTTAAAATTTAAAATGAAGTGTGTTATGTATAATAATCATAAAATACATTACACTTGTCTACTATTAAGAAAAACTTTTTTTTGCTAAAATATTAGTCTAGCTTCTGGTAAACACTTTCATAACATCATATAATTCGACAACCAGTTCTTCACAATTGACAAATTATATGCCATTAAATGCAGGTACCTTTTCAAGTCGCTCATGTAATATCTACCTAATTAAAACAGTCGTTTTTCATATGAGAAAAGACCATGAACATTTCCTTCTTGCTGAGCAGAATGTGTTCTCCTCTCAAATTTCAAATCTCCATTGTACATCATGGTTCGTAAAGCAGAAATAGATCTAGCTCCTATATCTTGACATCCATGTTTAATTCCACATTGCAAGTAAGGTAAGAATTTTAAAACAGTTCCTTTATCTACTATTGAACCACTAACACCTTGAGCTACTTTCATTTTATCCATTTCGTTATGGAAATATCTATCCATTGCAGAACCATGCGCATCTTTTCTATTCATGGCTTCCAAAGAACCCATTCCTCTGTATTTTTTAAGGCGCACACCGTCACTGAAGAAATATTCACCTGGCGCTTCCGAAGTACCAGCCAACAAAGATCCCATCATAACAGTACTAGCCCCCAAACTTAGGCCTTTAATGATGTGACCAATGGATTGAATGCCACCATCTGCTATAACGGGTACCCCAAATCTTCTTGCATACTCTGAAACTTTATATACAGCAGTTGCTTGAGGTCTTCCAACAGCCATAACTTCCTGAGTTATACAAATAGAGCCAGAGCCCATTCCAACACGTAGGGCATCAGCACCAGCTTCTATAAGATTTTTAGCTTGTGAAGTAGTTACAACATTTCCAGCGATCACTTGCAACTCAGGATATTCCGACTTAATGTACTTAATCATATCAATCTGGTATTTAGAATTTCCCTGAGAGGAATCCAAAACAATTACATCAACACCTGCTGCAGCAAGAAATTGCAATCTCTGTTTATCTGAATTACGTGTGCCTATTGCTGCGCCAACTAACAGTTGTTTATTTTCATCTTTACTAGCATTTGGGTAACTCCGATTTTTCTTCAGATCAGTTCTTGCCATCAAAGATACTAGTTCTCCTTTATCATTAACAATTGGAAGCTTTCCCTTCTTGGATTTCTCAAGGATCACATTTGCTTCTTGCAGTGTCACACCAGCAGTTGCTGTGATCAAATTCTCTAATTTTGTCATAATTGTTTCTAATTTTGTTAATTGCTGATTTGGAGAACTCTCTAAAAAGTCAATATCCCTAGATGTGACAATACCCAACAGTTTACCCCCAACTTTGCCTGTATCCGTGATAGGGACACCACAAAAACCATGCTCAGACTTGACATTCAAAACATCACTGACTGTATGATGAGGTGACAGAACAACTGGGTCTCTAATAAATCCATGTTTATACTTTTTCACCTAGAAGCACAATTGAAAAAAAATGTCTACTACACAATAGTAATAGTATACAAAATTCAAACAATTCTAATGTTTACAAAGTCTATTTTTATCTCCTCCTACGTACAAAAAGGTGGTCACAAATAAGATTAAAATAAATGCACTAACGGCCCAACGGAATTTGTTTCATAAAGAAATTTTCGTAAAAACAGATTTGTGTTATTACAATATAAAAAGTTATGTTAGCAATTAATATTTTAAATCGGTGATCAACGATTAATATTTATAATTTCTAATCGCGACTACATTAATCGATCGATTGAATCATCCTATTTTATGGTTAATTATTTTTAATCGTTAGCGTGCATCGAACAATTACATTAACGATGTTAATCAATGTTACTCAATTAGTGAATTTTGAAACCTGTATTGCCATATGACTATGAAATTGAAGACGCGGTAGACAAAATGGTATGGGAGTGTTGCGCGGTTGTTGCCGAAGAAACGGAAAACAATTTGAATTTAAATAGAATATACCTTGTGCACCTCGTTGGATTGGTACTCAGGTGTGCAATTGTGATGTATAATACCGATTCCACCACAAAGAGCCATAGCAATAGCCATGTCGGATTCTGTGACTGTGTCCATGGGAGATGAAACAAGCGGTGCCTTGAGGAGAATTCTCTTGGTCAACGGTGACACTAACTCAACTTCGTCGGCGGTAAAGTCAATGTAGCCCGGTAAAATAATGAAATCGTTGTATGTAAGACCGTCACCGTTGGCAAATAATTGCGTTGCTGAAAGTCCGTCATCCGGTAGTGGTACATCCGCCGGTTTCTTGTTGCCGATAACATAGTCTACCATTCTGTATGATTTTTTAATTACTTCGAGTCTTTTTTTTTTAAAAATCGTTAAAATTATAATTGATAGACGTAACTAGCGTACGAGTGATCGCCGCTCACGTTCTTTTGGCACAAATATTTCAACGGTAATCCCACCGTAGTTATCCGCTCGGAATCGCCAGGCGAAATGACCGAAATCAACGTGCGTACAGTGTCTTTGTAGTGTGCGGGTAAATTATGTTTTCGTTTCTCGTATACTGATGACGCTGCTGTCGTTTGTGGTTTGATAGTTCGATGCCAGGTGGCTACTATGAATTTGTTGATAATCATAAGTTCTGCAAATAATAATGAATATCCTCCCCCAGCGTTTTGTTCGTTCTGTTCAAGAGTAAAGGAGCTATTCTATCTTTGCTGTTATTGACTGATAAAGTTGATCTCTCAATTCAAGAACCACATCCGGGGGCAATGAGGCTCTTAGATTGAGAGAATGCAGCGAATTGCTGTGCTCTGATTGGCTGACGATTCACATCTGAATAGTGCTGCTCTTATAGTCAATGACAAAGAGAGGAAATAGCCAGTGAGCAAGACAGCATAACCACAGCTGAAAATTCGCGCGCCCGCCTTTTATTGGCTACTGTTTTTCGTTAATAACTCATAAACAAAGTCGCGGATTGCATTTTTGCTAAGAAAAATGTTACTCCAAATGACCTCAGGAATCTCTCATTTCTCGGAGTTACAATAATTTTGATACACCCTGTATATATCAGTAAGGATTGATTGGTTGATAGTTAAAAATAAATGATCTTAAAACACAATTTAATTGTAAATAGATACAAAAATCCAGGTACACGGATGAAAATGCAATTATAAAAACATGTGTCTGTTACAAAAACAGATATCAACTTATATCAACAAAACCATAGTTTTAAAGCTTCAGCATGGCACGATGATCATCGCTAATTTATACAATGTTGTTGCATTTTTTACATGCAGGCTAAAAATGATATAAAATTATGTAATATTTGATATGATCAGTTTAATTTACTGTAAGCATAAATATTATTGTAGTTTTATTTTTATTCTTACTGGGAAGAAAAAAATTTGTTTTATACCACTGAAGATGCCACCAAATGCTTCTTTGAATGATGATAAAATGTAATCAGCTATGAATTCTAAGTAACTCAAATTTTCATAATCATCGTACTCTTCGTAATTGAAGTAGTCATACAACATTGGTAGGAATATGATTAAAATATACATCATGCCACCAAAAAAGACTGGAAATCATATGTATCAATTATTAAATATACATGTATTGTAAATAATAGTAACTCAATACTTACTGATGGATTTAAGTTCCAAATATTGTTTATCATTTTCATTTGTTTTTTGATATTTAACTTTTTGAAATACTGTTTCATCATTGTTAATCCAGTTTGGAACCACATTAATTGTACTTATATTTTGTGTGTCAACCAAAGGATCGGCTGATGACTTTATATTTCCATTCAAATATAAATGATTTGTTTGTACAGTATTGGATTGAAGTTTTGCATCTCTGGAAACCGTAAATCATTAATTAATTAATCGAGTACATAATTTGTTATTAGGAAAACTTAAGTTTTTATATAATTTACAATGCTTTATTAATCATGCTAGACAGAGCTGAACATTGTTGCAATGTTTGGAATTCAGGGTTCAAGGGTAATTGTTTTTGACAACTTTTATCATATACTTCATCTGACTTTTCATTTGTAGCTTTTGGTATATCCATTGTTAAATTATACAAATATTGTGATTCTAGACTGTCCGTATTTTTTATTTTATGTTTCAATTTATTGTAATATTCCCAATAACTTTTATTCAGTAATTCTTGGGTTTTGGGAGGGATACCTTTTGGACTTTCGACTGTATCATTTGTATTTGATCTTGGAGATACATCACATTTGCGACACGTCTTTAGGTTCTGATCACTTTGAAAATAACTTTGTTCAACAGAGTTCAAATTATTCTCTACTTGTGCAATTGCACGGTTCTCATGAACAGATAATTTGACATTGGAATGATGATCCATCTTTTTTGTCTTGCGATTGTTATGTTTTTGAACATTTGTTTGGCTACATCTATACTTATTGAATTGACAATTGGGCCACGCTGACGTGTAATCAGAATCCACTAACGCAGAATGAGAATTTTTTTGAAGATAGACTCTTGCTTTCCTAGAAAGTTTCCTAGATGTCAACTTCTGCTTGAATGTTATGTAAGGCTCAGAGCTTCTATAAAGCTTCCTTGTGCACTCATTTCTTGGACAAGATAAATTTTGTTCTGATTTATTCCTCGCTTTTGTTTCATAATTACATTTCTTATGTTCTTGGTTTGACTGATCTTGATCAGAAATACCTTTATTTGATTGAACACAATCATTTCTTTCTTTTGATATAACATTTGGTTGTTCATAACTGCACGCATTAATCTTGTGATGTTTCGTTGAAAGCTTATTTGCATCATTAGATTCTTTTTTTTTAACGTTCTTTAGAAAAATGAACTCCGAATCTGTTGTTTCTCCTCCACTAGTATTACAAACATGTTTTTTTATTCCTGCATGCTGTAATATGCCGTTGTGGATCTTTCTTTTAATTATGTTTGGCATATAATATTCAGAATCACTAGATTCTTGCAGTTTTCTATGTACTTTTGAACTCTCCAAATTCTTAGATGGATATATAATGTTTTCCTTATTTTCATTCGTTACAGTATCTTGTACTTTTAATGCATCCTTTGCCTTACTGTTACTAGTATGTTTCTCTTCAATTATAACTTTATCGGCTTCTAAAACTAACGGTTTGTTTGCCTCTTTTGTTTGGCCCAATGATGTTTGTTTAATTTGATTTATAGATTTATTATCAGGAGCATGCACACCATGTACTACTTCTTCTTTTAATGGAAATGCAATTAATGTTTCATTTTTCTGTTCGGAATTAGACGCACATTGTTGCATTACATTGTTAGTTCCTACAGTAGGTATTGGAATTGGAATGTTTTTGTAAGCGAGTATTGGAACCTGCACATTATAGAACTGTTTCAAATATTCTTGAGGTACAGTAATCGTGTCAAGTTGTATTGCATTTAAAGGATGTGGTTGTACTTTTGAGTCCATCACAAAAAGCAATTGACCATTATTTTCCTAAACGTATTGAAATAGTAAGGAAATTTATTCTTAATGTCAACAAAATAATGCATACTTGCACTGGTAAAGAAGTTGCATCCACTTGTACATTTGCGTCATTCATCGATGTCCTTGATTGATGTTTATTGCAACTTATGCTCTCCATATTTTCGATCTGGTCTACAAATTCAGTGTCTTCACTTTTCTGTAACATATTGTTCACATTCTTCTTTTGTTCTAACATTGATTCTTCATTGCTATTTATATTTCTAATTGCTATAGAATTCTTATATTGTCCTAATGATAGCCTTTTATGCAATTTATTGATAAGATATTGTTAAAATTAATTAATTCTAATTTTTAAGTATATTTTACTTACCACATTCACATTTAGACCTTCAATTTTACTTGTATCATATAATTTCTGTCTGTTCAATTCCTGCATTCGATCTCTGTATTGATAAATTAATTGCTGTATAAAAATTATCACACAATAATAATAATAATAATCATAATCATAATAGGATATTCTCAATTAAAAATTATATGTACTGATTAATGTCCCTCTCTGGCACTATCTTCATTATTTTTTTATTGTCTAAGGTCTGCATGTCTCCTTGATTTATTTTTATCTTTGGTAGATCGTGGTTCCTTTTAATATTTGTAACTCTGATAAAAAAAAATATAAATAATTTTTTAAACTAATTATGCCTTGTAAGTAGAAAGAAAACAAAATACTTTTTGAATCGAGGATCGACATAACCAGGGAGTCTTTTTAATGTGTGTGCGCTTGAATTATTTCTTTGATGATTAAAAGAAGAATAAGCACTATCCTTTGTTACTGCAGATTTAGGAGAGCTAAAATTTTGAATATATAAGTTCACTTATCTAAAACTTGAAAAAATGTAAAATGAATACTTACTGATTTAATGGTGTTTGGACTATAGTACGACTTCTTGGTGATCCAGTTAAAGTGATTACACATGGAGGTTCAACAGTGTCACTGAAATCGTCAACTAATTTGCGTTGTGGTATTTTTGGCCATGATGGATCAGCTGGTATGCTGAAAATATTAAAAATGATAGAAAACGTATTCTTCCATTATCATTAGAGACTTAATTTAACAAACTATACCGCAATGATCCTGCGTTGCACTTTTGTGGATGTGGTAATAAGTTTTCACTATTTACTAAAATGACACATGCGATTTTAGTATCATATTGTTAGTAAAAACTATAAGCAGATTGAATTCTGTTACCTTTTATGTTCAACTGAAGTGCATTTCGCTTATCTTGATATGCCATATTGAAGCAGTCAAACATTTCAAATCATTCTGATATTTTGTTCAATACATTTGTCCAAATACTTTACAAACTAACTATTTAAATGATTAATAGTATAAAAAAAGCAAAAATTGTACAGGCTTGACGTTAATTTCATGTTATATAAAATACTTGGATTGTACTTCAAGTTGAATCACACTTGTTTTCCTGGAGTCAAATGTTCTGAGTACATACAATGAAAAATACTTGGTATTGAAACAAATTTCTTTTTATTTGCAATAAGAGTTCTCTGTACAAAAGGAGCTAATGTGTTATTGTGATCAGTCATTTTTATTAATGACATATATATTTATATAATATGTATATAATTATAATCTTAATTTTAAAATATTGTATGTACAATAAATATACAACTGTAGTAGATGCAGGAACAGTAAACTATGATCTACATCAGTATTTATAGTTTGATTTATGATACACTAAATTGAATTATATTTGCGCACCATAATGTTTATATCACAATATAAAGCTAATATTGTTATATTTATGTTGTGGCTTTTTTTAATCTTTCATTTGCAAAATATTATATAAATTTTCTTAATTAAGAAATGTAATTTTTCTTTCTGTATGTGTTTGTAAGTAGTATATGTGCAATGTTTAGGTTTGCCTAAAAATCATGAACTTATTAACACTTGTATCTGAGAATCGTTTTTGACTGTTCATTTAATAAAAAAATTGTGCGCGTTGTTAGTTAAAATATACTAGTTAGTATTTCATGAAGAAATCATATACTCAATATAATAAAGTACACACATTCATTCAGTATATGACTTGCACAGTGTATCTCCGTGAATAAATATATTAATTACAGATATCGTAATGTATGTAAAATCTACTTTAACAAAGGAATGTTTCAGTATAATTACTTTGACTAGACTTGAGAAAGATGATATAGTTATCACTCATACAAAAATTGTATGCCATAAAATTTATCAATTACTGTTCAAATTTTTTTTTCTTTTGCCAGTATGTTCGACAGTATTATTGAATTTTAAATTGGTCCAAAATCTAAATATATTCTTTATTATTTCTGTCTTATATCATTAAAAATTGCACAAATATCTCAGACATTGTCCTAGAATTGAGGGCATACTTCGTACATTGTGTACCAAAAATAAGTACGTAACAATTAACAGCTACTTTTAAATAACAATAATGATTAGGATATCCTTCTCGAAATTATATAACAAAAAATATAAGTTAAGCTCTATTATGATGCTTACAGTTTTTCTGAGGGATCTTTATAAACTAATACTTTATCAAAACAATACTTAAATGATAATGATAACAATTCTAACGTAATTACAAGATATAAAATAAGTATTTTTTTGTTTCTCAGACTTTACTCCGATTACGAATATATTAAGTAATTTGTCTAAGGACATTGGAAAAACAAATAGTGTATATAGCACTGGTATTTCTATAAGCTTCTGTAAATACGATACAGTTTAGCATATAGAATGTAACTGTTCTGCAATGCATGGTGACTTGAGGAGCGTATAATGTTACTCAGAGAAACTTAATACCTTCAACCAATGTGTACATCATGTTAGTTGAAACATCACAATTAATATTATTTGCTTAATATGCTATCGAAAAATATACAATGAATACGAAAGCTAACTATAACTCATAATAGCTAAAATTCTGTGTTGCAGAAAGAAGCATTCAAACTCAATTTACTATTTTTTTTTCAAAAAGTAACGTGCTGATGATGTTAATTCGATATACACGAAAAAAAGCTTAATGATTAATTTTTGTTGTCTCTAATAATGTGTATATCGAGTAAGCGCAATTATTGTCTGGCAGTTTTGTAGCATTCTGCATACAAACGAAATTTAAATTTTCTTTTATGGCAAATCAATAGAATAACATATGCATTACAAAAGATTATGACTATGTAACGACATTGTTTGGCATTATCTTTTAGATAATGCTTCATAATTAAATATACATAGAATATTTAACTTAAAAAATATGCAGAATCCTTTCATCAAAACAGATATTCATATCAAGAAGATGTATACACAGTACATTAATGAAGATTATGCTCGTCGATGAAGCATTTGTAGTTAGGTGTAGAAATATACATACATAAAGGACATTTATTACACAGTTTCCTCATAGTTATTGTCGAGTTAAGCTTCATGTTCACCGCTATTTATTCCTATTAGCGATTCGGTTTGTTCTGCTTCAAGATCTGGCATTCTGAAATTTTTAATGTCAAAGTTAACAATTTAATGTTAACACTTAAATTCATGTAAATATTATACTTCAATTAGAGTTTCTTATAGGCAGTACCTTGTTGATCTGTTTTTTCTACAAATCCAGATGTAAATTTTTTTAATTAAATCCATAACTGGATCCCAATTATCATAATAGGATAGAAGAGACACAGTTAGAAATGCTAGAAGCATCGGAACTGTTCCTAAGTAGAAAATGTAAGGATATTCGACTTTCTTTAATAGTACATCGGCTATCATTGACATTGGCATAATTAAACTAACTGCCAATGTTGCTATAAGGGACGATGTTAAAAAACAACCCCTGAAAGTATAAAAGAACAATATAATAGTGTATTAATATATAGTTTTAAATTCTTTCATGAACTCACCATAGCCAAAGTACTTCACTTAAAACAGTACCAATAAGACCATTGATAATTAAAAATGTCCACTGATGGGTATCTGGCCATTCAAATGCCTCCCAATGACCATAATGAAGAATAAAGAATAAAGGCCATAGAAGTGTCAAGTTAAAAAGACCAACAAAACCGAAAAACATTGGTATATCCATCTTATCCTCGTGATCTACTTTTCTCTTTAAAAATACAATGTAAGCAGCATAGAAAAATGCACTGACTAGCGCTAATATTATACCAGTAGGTATCCTATTTGTTTCTATAGTTAAATCTGAAAGACCAACTAATACCTTAAACATTGAAAAACAAAAATAAATTATTCGTACTATCTCAGTCATGAAGATTAAGCGAAACATGAGAATATACATACTAGTCCAAAAATGCTGATGGTTACAGCAACTAGCTTAGACAGTGTAAATTTATCTCCTCCGTTGCTCGGGAAAAAAGCAGCAAGAAATAATGTGAATAAGCTAGAAGTCGATGACAATACTGTTACAACTCCTGCTTCGGTTTTTGCTAATGAGATCTGATAAGTATAATTCGCCATAAACCACTGCAATATAATGGACAAGTGTTAGCTCAATACTTATACAATTGCTGTAAGTTGCTAAATTGCTACATACAAGTAAACAAAACATAAGTGCAATCTTAGCAACTTTTTGCACAGAAAATTTATTGGCTTGTCGCCTCACATGCTCCCCAGCTCTTAAGCTAGCTTGGTAACTAAGTCTCGCCAATAATGCTTCCGTGGCGTCAGTTTCTGACATATGCCTGACTTCTGCTAACTTACTAAATCGGACAGAACGTATTGATGAATCATCACTTTCTGTGCCTGAAGAACGATCACAATGATCTGGTGTTTTTATTGGAACAAATGTTGGATCACTCTGGAATGTTATAAGCTTCTATTAATACTAATAATACAATAGTGAACAAAAGAATGCTTACCAGACTTGTATTGGCTTCTGAATAAAAGTTATCATCCTCAACATTAGGATCTATAAACTAAAAAAGAAAATAAGAAAGCAAACGTAAATATAATTTTCTAAGAGGCTTATTTTTATGTGAGTTTACCATATATGTGGCAGGTTTGTTACATTGATCCCGCCATGGTGGCCAAAAACATAAACCCAGCAAATAAAGTGTAAACATAGATGTTTTTACATAGGTACTAAAAAATGGCTTTTCAAATGCAGCCTCTCTATAAATGTACTGAAATGTAAACCATATATTATTAGGTATAATTCATAATGTATCATAGTAATGTTGAAGTTAGTGCTTACTTTAGTTAATTCAGAACTGGAGACCCAAATTATATCTACCAGAAGTAAAACTAAAAGTCCCAGTACAAGTCTTTGAGATTTATTCATCATTGCTGCTAGTTTATGAGGATCCTCCACCATCCCCTGCTGTCTTCGCTGTCGTAGTTCTACGGAGCAGCTCATGATGTATCCAGAACCCTTCTTCTTTGATTATGACATTGTAATAAAATTGATTGCTGAAATGTTAACAGGATTTGTTAAGTTATATAGCATACTTACTGAGTGTATACATTTATGAGATTTAAACCCTAAATTTACAATAACATTAAAAACGTAAAACAAATCAAATTTCTGTTCAGACTTGTTTGTCAAGCGTGGCAATAGAAAGTAGAAAACATAAACTATCTACATTAATGAAAAAATGATTTAAATACATTGAATCAATTTTTATAATAATGATTGAACAACGAGAACTCACAATAGAAAAAGAACAAAACGTTGTCACATAAATCATGTGAGTGTATGTTGGGGGAAGGCAACAGAAAGCATGGAGACAGGAAGCAATGGATTAAAAACAGGGAGCAAAAAAACAATGTTCAAGGTTTCCACTACTTTAATGTTCTCTTTTCAGCTACAAGTTTCTGTCCAACGGTGTTTCGATATAACGTGACATCGAAATTATGAGGACATATGCATCTGTAAAAAAGCGTTTGTTGGTTTCGTGATTGATAACAGGTGGATAAGCGGCATATGTGGGATCGTAAAGATAACCTATAAAAATTGTAACGGGGGTGAACAATGATATCAGGACGTGACGTTCTACGAAAGTTCAACAGAGAATCGACTCACAATAGTAGCACTGGCAACTAATCTATGCAGTTCGCCTACATCTTGCTATCACGGGACCACGAGCATTGTATGCCCATCGATCAACTGTTCAATCGGCACTGTGCACTCGACGAGATACAGTTTCAACACCCCCGAAATGATTGAATTTAGTTTTCACGATAAAATCCCTCCTGCAATCGAAATGTCGCAATTCTTTAATGTTTCCCTCGTTATCGTGTCGGCGAAACTACACCAATAACCAAGTTGATGCGCTGTAGACGCTTCGTAGTTTTTGTTATCACCCCGATGGCGCTACGAGTCTCGCACGGTGCATCTTTTTGTGTAGCCGACTTTTAAATCGAGTATGCAACCAGGTTTTTGTAATAAATCATTTTCCTCTTAATCGTCACATAAGTAGTTTTTTTTAACAAGATTGGCGTCTGTAGAGCGTAGCTCTTACGCGATACACTTTTTATTCAGACATGTCAGAATTATTATTATGATGACATTCCAGGTTATTGTATGGTTTTCCTTTGACAAAGCACTAGTAGGTATATTAGGCTCTGCTGTTTATTTTTAGACACAAAATTACTCCATTTATTTATTAATGTCTCCACAAATGATTTAACAAATATTTAGGGATTTAATTAATTAGATTAGGAAAGTAAGTGGAAACCAAAAGATATGTAAAAAGTTATACTTTAAGTTAATGTAAACACTGTTCGTGTTAAGCCAGATAAGTATCGTATTAGGCATCTAAAAATTTGTCTCATTATAATTTTGAATCGAGGTAATTAATTAGGTAGTCGGATTGTGAAAGGGGCTTAATGCAATGGTTGTCATGGCAAAGAATAGCAACACATACCCACTAATGTCATGCTACTACACGGTGCACAGATCGAGAAGGTATATTGTGCGACGTTATTTCAGTGTTCTAACAATGGCAAACAATATCCTTAGTAATGGTCGGATTCAACAACAAATGACAGCTCCGCAACGGCTCAGGAACGACAAAGGGAAGAAAGGTGTTTCTCTTTTTGTTTTCGCGTAATACGTGAAACGATCGCGCGTACATATGTATGTTAAAAGTTTGATTGACAAGGCTGGATTAAAAGTGGAATTAAATTCAAGGCTGATAAAAGATAAGAATTTACTTATGAGACGATGACGAAATCATTTTTGGGAATTCGTATAGTACTCGTTGATATCGTATCGAAACATTTGATTGACAATTGCTAACTCTACCGCTACCGGCTTCGAAATAAAAACCGTGAAACGTAGTAAATTACGTCAAAATCCATAATTATTATATTATTAAATTTTATAAATACAAAGATACCAGACAAGTTAATAATTGATTAACCACAACATAGGTAAATAATAATTATTCTGATTGTTGGGTCAGCACCGGAAGTACCAGCCATAGAGTGCAACAATTGGTTGCTGCATCGCCATTATACGCGGCACGAGTATAAAACCTGCAAGAGCTTAATCGACCAGGAGCTGCTAAATTCAAACGGACACAATGAATATGCGAATTATTTGAAAGTATGAAAAATGTTCACGCTAGATCATAATCTGAAGTATTCAAGCTACGTGTTCTTTTTTTGCTTTCGTATAGGGGTTGATACTTAGGAGGGAAGGAAAAGTTCAGGACTCGTTGAACTGTTTTCAGGCGGCGTACACCGTCAATTCAACTAACGTTAATACCATCAAACAGATAGCTAAGTCACTGTAAGTAAAGAGAATGACATTTCAGCAACGTGATGCAGATTAAATTGGATTCGGACATTGCCGAGCGGTACTCGATCTTATTGGATTGTTACTTATCACCCTTACTCGTCGAGTTATATTTCAATTTATATCCAAGTAAAAAATTAAAACACATATTTGTATAAATGTTTGCGTGGGTCAAAGGGAAAACTGAAGCCAAGTTTTGAGTACGAAGTTATACTGTTTCAAGAGGCGGATAGAATGCAATGGCGGGTAGAATTTTTCAAGGTTTTTTATTACGAGATTTCACCATCATTAGTATGTTTAAAAATGGAATTATACAACATATATAAATATAATCATTTTTAAATTTAAAATGACTATTGTACAGTTAAAAAATAATGTTCTCTACTAGCATTAATCTCTTTGATGTGACATACTTCTAATAATACTGTGTTATCTACAGTTTGATAATGGGCAGCCATAAACGAGCAATCGACGCGTATCTGGAAGCTGAGAGGATATCCAATATACCGGACTGGGAAATTTATCTGAATCTAGGCAAGGCTGTTAACCAGGATAAAACGTACGGGATGGTTCATCAAGATGCACATATTTTCACGCGCGAAATTAAACTATGCATATTGATATGAAATTATTGTATACGCACATCACATAAATGAGAACAGTTCGCAATGTATAGTACATACTTATATCGCTCGCAGCATGAAATTTCATCCATCTACAATTAGGTTCTGCATGAATTAATCAATATTACCATCATTCTGACCGTGTATTTATAATTAATTCTCTGTACAATAATTTGGGACACTTAAAAGTGATACAGAAACTCATGGAAAAATGCAGGACATTAATTGGAAGATGAAAATATTTAAGCTTTTTTAGTTTATAATTGCTTACTTACATTTATTGAATAGTCTTTGAAAATTTGTTGAAAATAAATACGGGATCATCTATTGAAAAAATAATACAGTTGCTGAAAATTCTATTGATTTGCTGCTGGTAACAAAAATGCTACGCGATGAAAATTTTAAGAATTCATCATGGACTAAAATCAATAGTCTTCAGATTGTTCTCGTAGCTTTGGAGAATTCAATTAGAAAAGCACTATGAATATAGTATTCGTTTAGCAACGGGAAGGCATTACCGACGGTGGCATCATCGATGGACCATTCTGTGAATCGTAGATCATCGAAGCGCACTCGACAACGTACAGCCGCTTTTATTCGATTCTCTTTTCTACAGGGGAGTGTTATGCCAAGCTGAATGATTTGAACGAAGCAAAAAGGCATTTGAAGAAATCGATGGAGCTAACTAAGGACGAGTCACCGTATATTGCTTTAGCCCGGGTCTACCTTCTGGAGGATCATATTACCGAGGCCCGGAACGCTTACTCTGCGGCTCTTAGGTAGGGGCTGATCAGAAGGAGAGACGAGAGATTGTAGTTCGTTTTAATGCATCCCGCGACTAACGCGCGCTTGACCTCGCGGGGATCTCGCACGCGCGGATTTAATTTCCTGCAGCCATCGCGTCGGCTCAAATGATCTTGTTTACGACATTACGACCCAAGCTCCACCGTATTATGTTTCTGCTTCTCATCTCTCGTCGTCGAATCACGGGTTAAAAGAACTTGTTGAGCAAAAAGAAACGATGTTCAGCAGATAATTTGTCCCAGCGGTGATTACCATTGTTGTTTCCCAGCTCCTTTCATAACCGTAGATGCCAACGAATGGAAATTCAAATGTTATCTGTGCTTGACTACCTTCTGACAATTATAAATTCTAGTTCTCCTTCAGAGAAGACGACGAGAGGCAGACACATTTGTCCGTTCTGATAGAATACTTTTAAGGAAATTTTGTGAACTTTTCGTTCACAAAGTTAGTTTAGCTTTCGTGAAAGGTAAAGTTAAGTCAACCAGATAAATCGACAAATATTCACATTAACGCATTAAAAAAATTAAAATTTTATCATTTTAGCAGTAGGGAAAATCAGTGATTGCTCAGAATTTGTCAGTGGTATGAAAACTGCGAAAAATTTGATTCGGTTGACACCGATAATTGAATCGGGGAGGGGGGGGGACTGAGAGTTATTCGCGCATCGCGTGTCTTAATTTTCCCGACCGATTTTCCTGAGGTTTCAGCGGGAATCCTGAGTGTATCGAAGCCGCGAGCGAATTGGGTCTGCTCTATCTTAAAACCGGAGACGTTCAACGGGCGTTTCAACAATTCGGGACCGCGCTTGCTCATTTTCCGAATTGCACCAAAGCGATCCTGCCGATCGCCTACGTAATCCAGGTGAGCGTGCGGATCTGTACGGTATGCCGAGCACGAAACATTTCCAAAGGGAAGAGAAATTGTTTCCGCGTGTAACACGATCATTCGCTCACCCCGCCCTCAACTTCGAACGATATGATACAATACATACATATACTACCGGTTGAAGACGCATACCGAAATCGCAAGCCATACCTTATTTGTGTATTTACCTGTAGATTTCTTTAAGTTTCAATTATTGTTACGTGTAGAATGTGTATTTTCATGCAGATTCCATACGTTATTTTATAATACTTAGAGTTTAAGGAGAAATCTCATTTTTAACTAAAAAAAAACGTTCCTTATTATAAAAATAAAATATGAAGTACTATTGGTCCTGGCTAATTGATGTGTTTCTTTGCATGTTAAAAATCTGTACATGCCATAACTACACAGTCTAATTATAAGATTTGATTCTGTTATGGTCCTATTTAATTGATTTGATGCAATAGCTTGTTCAGCGATGCAGACCGTTCCCTTGATTAAAAAGTAATATTGTTACATAGGTCTTAAAATAACAGCAGAAATTCTGTTTTAAAATTGATTTTAGCGATGAAACGGTGTGCACGTAGCAAGCATACACCGATGCCACGCGTAACAACATTCCGCAAAGTGTATTGAAATAGTGCATTAGCTAAATTTGATGTTATCGATAGTTTCCCACCCGAAAATTGGTTGTGCGGTTGTTGTCTAATGGGCTTAATGGATTGTTCGATGTGCTGCGGTGCAATCGTTGTTCACTATCTCCATCAAAACGCTTTAATAGTCACAGAATTTACAAACTTGAAACCATTTTTTTTTTGTTATATAAACAACACAAGGAACATGAGATACGTCAAACTATTGTGTCAAATATCATTTCTCCTATTAATTTTCAGCGTGTAAGAGGCTGGTCAATAGAACAATATTAAAGGTAACTGTTGCGATTGAAGCCTTTCAACGCAAAATCAATTTCGAAAGCAGCACATTGAATATTTGTTGCTCGTGCTATTACAAACTAAATTTTCTTTTTTGGTAATAGGCACGTTTTGAACGCTGCAAGTTATTACAAAATATATTGGGCATTTCTGTAATATTTATTAAAAATTTAATTAGTTTTACCGAATTCGGTTCGTGAAATGTTGCTAAAACATTCATTCTGTTTTTTAGAATCACCAGGAGTACGACGTGGCGCTTTCTAAGTACAAACTGGCGGCACAATCGATTCCAGAATCGCACGCCCTGTGGAACAACGTAGGAATGTGCTTCTATGGAAAACAGAAGTTTGTTGCCGTTAGTATCCCGTAATGGACGTGATTGACAACACAGTTGTTGGGCACACCTTCTTTTCCTATTTTAACATTGTGTTGGCTATATCTCTAGGTATAGAGAAACTAAGGTGGATGCAAGTCGTCATTTCGATTCCTCATAATCTTTTTGTCACGTGCTGCAAAATTATATAGCGAGTTTTATGCTTTACGTTCCAATTGACAATATTCCAGCTGCAACTCTTTTTGTAGTCTCCAAGATTCGGGAACCTGTTCTTCTTTGTCAGATGGATTTCTATAAACTTTAATTGTAACAATTCTTGGAGCATTAATTGTTAAGGTTAAGCTAATATTTCGTACAGAGACCGATTCTATAGATAATAATGTTTATATATCGTTGCAATTATTTAAGTGGGCGCGTTCAATACGTCTGAAACGAGAGAAGTAATTTTTACGCACTAGCTTTTCGGGCATTTTCAAGGTAGATTGAGAGCAGACATTTTTTGCACAGAAACCATTAGAGGGAGCTACAGCAGAGTTTCCTTTTTACATTGGAAAAATAAAACAGTTATGTGGTGCATGTAAAGCGTTTGATCACTTGCAAGAAAAATTCTATTAAAGTAATCTGTATAAGAAATGAGTAAAATGCGCACTACCACAAAAGGGAAACTAATTGTTGGAAGTGATCCAATAAGCTTGTTCTTTATCCATGACAAGAAGACACTGCTTTGGATTTAACGACGATAATTAATTTAAAGTCCATTAAAGAGGGCGGTGCACGCGCGGCTCGGTCTCAGAATGACGGGCGGGACACACTTGTGTCCTGAAGGAACTCAATTAGGCGACAAGATAGAGGCATGCAGTTACTGCATCGACTGCAATATGCTGCCGAACTAAGAGAAAATCGGTGATGTAAATTACTTGCCAGAGAGGTTCCTCTAATTGGAACTGTAGTTTACCCGAACAAAACGATACCACTGTGCTAAACAGCATCGATTCTATCGAAATTTGTTTTAAGTGCTCGTTGCAACATCCTTTCGATTAAAGGAAGCACTTTTGAAAGAGTTCATTGGGTTCGTAAATAATAGAATTAGTTGTAAATACGTAGAACGAATAATCAAGTGGAAATATTGAAGAAAACATAGTGTCTTCGAGTAAGAATGCCATCGAATCAAGGAACCAAGGAATCAGAAGTGATTCTACAACAAGAAGATTATTCAAATTGTTTAAATTGTTTAGATTTTTTAAAATTGTCTTACTACAATAAGCTGATTAATTCCAAGGACCGCGGTTTATGAATCGCATGAAAAAGTAGTTACAGTAATAACCGATTTATTATTAGTCGCGAGTCACTGCATGCGCCGATGTTATGTAAGCTGCTATGACTGAGACAGAGAGAAATGAATCCATAGCGAAGCTTCGGGCACTGTTCAGTGTTTCTCGATCGCGTGGATAACATATAATCACAGATTAATCAACATGATTGACAAGCATCTGTGGTCGCCTGAAGGCCGATCGAGACATTTGCATCGAACTGATTGCTTCTTTCCAACTATCTCAAAGAGTCGAAGCAGCGTCTCCGACAAAGTGGTCCTCCTTGCGTCAATTACAGAGAAAAACATCCGATTGATCGAGTCGGAGCGACACGATAAGTAGAATTAAATCGCAAAGCGTGATTAAATATTTCCGTCACCGTAATAAAGTTTCTCAGCGAATCGGAAATCTGAAAATGTTGATAAAAGATTCACCATTTATTATCCTAGCACGTGCAGTCTGAGGCGAAAATTCTTTTTGCACGATGCTTCTGAAATATTTTACCGTGAATAGCAAAATACGAAAGTTCTATTTTGAAATGTACTAAAAATGTCATAGGCACACGGTAAAAACAGCGTGATAATTAAGGTTATATAAAAAATTTCGTTCAATAACGAAACATTCATCTAACAGTTCAAAACGATCCGCATAATTGTTTTATCTGACGAAGAAAACGACTGTGCCAACTTTGCCGAATTTTTGGGCTACCATGAACGTTAGAGGGACCGTTTGCAAACAGTGGATCTGCTTTGAGAATGCAAGGGTGCGAGCCTGAAGTTCCTTAATCCAGTCCGTTGTCATTCCACGGAACGTGGTTACGCGTTAGTGAGCTAAGGTTCCGAAGTTAAGTGGATTAAGCTTGAAGCTCGGCTTTAGCTACCTTGTCGCCGATAAGAAGAACTCACGGACGTTGTTGGGGACACGAGGATAAGAAAAACTAGGGTTGCCAGGTCACGCGTCCCGTTCGGTCCCTTTGACAGCTCCGTTTTTATCATCCGACCCGCGGTCGTGTGATAATAATCGAATCGCCCCATGTTGCATAATCAAAACGGCTCGCAAATCCTGATTTATTCACAGAGGGGATCAGACAATTGCGTGCATTTACGTGCCCGACGACTGTCCCACGCGATCCATGCGAGGATCATTAATTTCAAATAAAATCGGTTTAACGCTCTAATTTACTTACAGGCAATTACATGCTTGAAGAGGGCCCACTATCTGAGCCCGATGGCCTTCATGCCTGCCTATAATCTCGGCATGGTATTGCTGACCACTGGACAGCCAGCTTCAGCTGCTATTTATCTGTGCGCCGCGGTCAGCGCGGATCCCAAGAACCCCATGCCGTATCTACTGCTAGGACGTAAGGGGAATTTGTACTTCGATTGATTTTCGGCCAACCGAAAAGGGGCAGGAGGCAGTCGAATATTCGATGCGATCGAAGCCCACGGTGTACGTCTGTTAATTTCTGGCCGCTGCAGCTGCAACTGCATAGCGGCTCGGAGTTGTGCGACGTCTTTTCATCGACTTCGGGATTTGGTATTTGCCTTCAGTAAATATTTAAGCAGTTAGGCACCGCATCGTTAATTCCCTGGAACAGGTCTTACATATGTGGTTTCATTTTCATAAATATTTCATTATTCAGAAACGAAAGCGATGCTTAGATGATATAGGGGTTATTCCATATTAATATTGTCTAGGTCTTGTTTAAGATCTTTATTTTCTTTCGAAATATCATTACCTTTTTCGAGTTGAAATTAACAGTCCGTGCTTGAGAATTGTTATCTTAATTGTCAGATCGAGTCGATTTTTTACACGAATCAATAGAGTCTGCGCTATTACAAAGATTTCTTGTTTCGCTGATAAATTCATATACGCTGTTCGTGTTTAGTAATAGCAACGTTTTAAATGTCCAAATGATTATGGATAGCTAGTGCAGTTAATTCAATCAAAAGTGAAAGCACCAGCAATATGAGTGACACAGAGATGATTGAAACTCCAATTTGAGCGGGTGCCCCAGGGTAAATATTATCTGTCTAAGTTCACCAAACTCAGTAGAGTTCTGGAAAGTAGCCTAGTTTCTCTACCATAGGTCAGGTGTCAGGTGTTGTACGTTAAATCACCGATATGGTGTGTAGATATTATGAACTCATAGATCATTTTTTAATGTAATTAATCTAAGCAACAATACCAAAAACCAAGTTTCTGTTCGGTTAACAAGCCATCAAGGATAGTTTCTAACAATTGTTTAATTTCCAACCGCTACACTTGAAGAATTTCTCAAATATCGAGGGCAATAATGTATCAGACAGACGTCTTTAGTATGGAACGAAGAGAAAGATCAGGCTCAGACTCACGAAGTTATTTATAACGACAGCCATCGGCGCACGACTTTTTCTCCGACCATACTCGGCCCGCAATTTGTCCTGTTTTTCTGTTGTTATAGCGGCGCAAGTTCCGACTACCATCGCAATATGTCCCCGCCTTGTACAGTAGACAGAGGATAGCGAGTTTGCCGATACGGATACACTACTATGTCATTGTCGCATAGGAAATTCTAATCGTATCGTCTGCGCCTCCCCTCCTTTCGGCACTCGACCAGCACCTCTATGTTGACGATGTGCTAAATCGCTATCTTGGTTGTTGCAGTCGCATTGAAACGACTCGACGATTTGGAAGGTGCTGAGAAGGTGCTGCAGAAGGCGCACGCGCTCTCGCCCCAGGATCCACTTGTACTAATTAATTATGCGATTGTTCTGGACGCAGTGGACAAGAGAAGCATTGCTATTGAACTCTTGACCGCCCTCAACGATATCACTGCCGTTTTAGACGTGGATCAGCAGGCAAGTCCCTAGAAAGCGTTTTAGATATGTATTTAGCAAAGGTATAATTATGTTTTCCTTTAGCAAGTTCTATATCTACAGATGTGCATGCTAGGAAATGATAGGCAAAAGCTAATAGATAATAGCTAAATCATTCCAGGGATGTATATGTTCTCCGAATATATTATAAAAGTCCTCAAAATAAGATCTTCCAGGAAATTCTATGAACATGAACATGGTAGAAGCTAGAAAACATGGCTGAGTCTCTCTAGCAGTATATAAAATTATTTAATGTTTAAGATCAATATATAAAACTATTTAATTAATTCTTAAGATAAGAAAGTATATAGAACAGAAGGAAAATCAGCTCTGGAGTTGCCAAGACAGGAAGGTATTCCTTAATGCTAAGGTTCTGTGTGTCCCCAGATAACGCAGATGGCGAAGAGGCTGTCGACGAAACTTCAACAGGAGAAGGCGTCCAGTAACAAGGACGCGAGGGTCCTTAATGAAGACGAAGTTTGAAACGGTAGAAAAGAATCTTGAGAATTTCCATGGAAACGAATAAAACTTGCTTACACGCGCAACTTACTCTCTTTTCAAAGACTTTATGAAGATCAACCTACTCCGTGGGATCTTCTCCCTTACCCTCGATACTTTTTTTTTCTACTCCCTTCAGGACCGCTGCGAGTTCTCGAATCAGCCACTGTTATCCCTCTAGGTATAGTCATCCTCGCGTGAAGGGGACCTAGTTTTTTCATTTAACTTCCTTCGCATGACTCGTCGATTCCCTTGGTCTCGAAGGATGTGCCTCTGAAAGTGTCAAGGAGATTCTCGAGGACAAGTTCCCTGAGATGGAAAGTGAATATGCCTCCGTTATATGAGTGCATACAAAGTTACCCGTAACAAAATTGTACTGCCTTCAAAGGCTTTTGTCAAGGTTCGAAAATGTTATCTAGAAGCAGTATTCTTTTATTTGGGATAACAGTAAAATACGTTAAAATTATTAAGGAAAAAATACGTCTCAGATAACTCACCTGGTAGTTTAGGGGACACTCCTTTTGATTTTTTATCTCGAACACAGACCCCGCTTAATTGCCCTTTTGCTGCCTCGTTCCCACGAAACTTCCACCCTTAACCTCGACATCCCTTCTTCATAATGCTTGCTTATCGAGCCGTGATCGCGGAATGAGTGCATTAAGGAAGTAATTAAACTGTCTCGTTTTAGATTACCTACCGCACGTAGTACACGAGTATGTAGTTGTTCCAGATTACCATCTATCGCGCGGCAACACGTGATTACGTTAATGATCTTGTACCTGTTAAGTTAAAGTTCGCACAAGTTGATCTTCGAGCACCTGTTTGACACTTTTTATCGAAATTCTGGCGGATAAGGTTCATTTAGATGCATCTTAATCTTCATGAATATGTAACGGTGGTCGCTTTAATGTTTTTTTCGTACTCTTACTTCATCTAGCGTGTACTATCTTTGAAGGGCCATTTCCAGTTACGACAGAAACACAGTTTTTGGAAATTTTTCGTTAAAGTACCAATAAACTTTCAACAGCAAATCATTTCGTGTCTGAAAGACTGTATCTTTAAACATTCTGAGTAATTTCAGTGATAAGAAATATACTCCGTTGGAAGTTCTTCTTTTACCTGAAGAATATTTTCGAATTCAAAGATCGAGTTTGCTTTGGTTCTGATTAATCATAAATACTTAATGATGTTTATCGACGGAGAACACCTAGAACTAGAGGTTGTTTTCAGACCTAACTTTAGATGAAAACGATGGTTGTGTTATCGTTTCCAGCGTGATAGAATATGCATAACGTACACAAAACGGATACGTACCAATTATTCTAGTTGCTATATTATTGACAAATTATTAGTAGAAGGAATAATACCATCAGTAATCGGAAATAGGAATTGAATAATTTCTTTAATATCTAGAATCATATATCTTTAAACTAAAGGGGTTGCATCGACTGATGGGAAAGGGCCGTGGAGGAAGAGTTATTCTGTTTTGTGAAATAAAGAGAATAAAAATAAAATAGTCATCATCCAGACTCATTCGCTGTCATGGAACTAGGTTCATCAAGATTTATATGTCACGTGAAGACCATTCGAAACTTAGGTGATAAGGGATGATTGATCGATTAGGGGATGTATAGGTGAGTTCCAGCTACAGTAATCCCTTAACCACACGAACAGAGCTGTTAATAAATACGTTTTTTAGACTAATTAAGTTAATTAAAATTTATATCCTATTGAGTGCAGTAACACTAACTACAAATTACAATCGGTTCTACCTCGTTTATAAAGTCTTTATTATATTTCGCAAAAAGATCCGCATTTTGCCAGTAAATTGAATGATGTACGAAAACACGGTTCGCAAAAAGCTGCAACAACAAAATAATAGAGCACGCGAAAAGTTGAGCGATGCGTCGGAAAATTTCGGTGGACGAGTTTTTCGCAGAATTTTTTTTCACGGCGGTGGAGTTCGTGGGAGTGCCTTAGCAACACGATTTTCTATGCGCTCTGGGAGTAACCAATGCATCGTTGAATCACAGAATCACGTTGAATATATTTAGCACAATTTGCATGCGGTGTGTTTGGGTATTAGACCGGATGACAACGCATGGGAATGTGGCGAGCGAGATATCCCTCGGTAATTTGAACTGTTCGGCGATCTTCAATAAATGAACCACTTTTAGTTTTGTTCTCTAGCAAAATCACGATCTGTGTAAATTTGCTTGAAGGAGCAAAGAAATTCAAGCAACGAAGTTTTTAATTTTATGGAATCGTTTAAATTGCGAAGCACATGTTCAACTTCGTTTTTATATGAAGTGGATGTTTTAACTTACTTCGTATTACGTAAGTTCATGCGAGGCTTCTCTCAAGCACGACTTCGTTCGAACATTATTAATAGACATACCATGTGATGCATTTATGGTTCAATTGAATGGGGAGAATACGAAGTAATTAAAACATGAGGGACATTTTAATTTGTCATTCATTGCTCTTTGTTGTAATCAAGATTAAATTATTTCGCCTGAAGAAGTTGTTTACAGTTCGTTCGATGCTCTAGTTATTTAGTATTCCAGTGAAATCAAATTATGTTCTGGGAAAGAACTTATCACACATTATAATAAAAAGCGTTTCCATTTTCTTAATAACAACGGAAGGAAAGGAAATTAATGCAATGCAATGCTTTTTGTTCAAGTCAACAACAGATGGCCCAATAAATATAAATTAATCACCGGACACAAAAAGGAGCCTAAACGAATGCCAGGAAAATGCATCGTGCATAAAATGATCGCTATATAACCTTGACATAACCCCGTTTAGTGACAACTATTGTTCCTTTTTATGTGGGTCGATTGTTTCGAGTGATACTTGCGAATAAAAAGATGCCTCTGCCTCGCTCGGAAACGTCACACATTTATGTGGAGTGTGGAGCAACGTAGACACTTGCATTCCGTTAATTAAAACACGATCACGTGAATTCGTGAGTGATATTGCTTTGATAGCGAAAACTAGGACCCGTTGACGTACGAATTGAATAAAACGCGGCATACGGCTGGCTCGCGAAACATTTTCGAGAAATAATTTTGGGCACGGATATCTGAAAATCATTACGCGCGCTACCCTGCACAAAAACGTTGCGGCCTTTATACATAAAATACTGCGGTTTTATATTTATGGCTGGGTAAAATCGAATCGATCGTTCATACGCATAATTGAACAATCGATTGTTGAAAAATGGTGTACTATGTTTCGCTTATTTTCGAGAAATTATCTGTAGAATGTTTTGGATAGTATTAGCGAATATTTCGAGGCTATTGAAGGTTGATTATGGTCTTTTTGATGGCTGTCCAGGGCTGTATGTAATCGCTCGAAGCGTTCACGGTCCACTTTTCCTTAAAGAGAACAAAGAAGCCCTGAAATCGTTTTTGAAGGGTGTCTTTTTTCTTTCTTGGGTCGTCTTTGAGCGAGTTTCCGATAGAGATGCATTGAACCAGTGAAACTGAAAATTTCGAGGTCGAGGATACTAGAGGGATTAATTAATTAGAATAATGCAACGTTAGCGGAGGATGTAATTATTATAAAATGTCAGACTTTTAAACTGTTATATCAAGTAACTAGGTCCATTGTTCACATATTAGAGTCATGAACACCGAAATGTTATTTAATAGTAAAATATGGAGATTTAGAGAATAGGTTTCTTGCTACTGAAACATCAATGGGAATTATACAGGCGATGTTTCATTAAGATTTGGTTCAACAAATGAATATGGTTCAGCAAACTGGAATCCAATCGTTGCAAAACTATATTATAAAGTGCTTTTCGTAGATCAATATCCAATTCTTGTGAGTTGGAAATCAACTAACTTCAATCTTACAGAGCAGACTATGATGACATAGCTAAGACCACATTAAAGGAAATAATATTTGCGGGATGATAACATCCAGCTATATGTATTAGCTGTGTCATAAGATCACGTAGATTCAGGATGTCTATAACAGATGGAAAAGTTGCAAGATTGAGAAGAGTTCCATCGACGTTCTTATGACGAGTTTTCTTCTATATAAAAATAAATAATCTAAGGGTGTAATAAAAGGTGATTACATACGAGAGCGTTAGCAGATGAAAGCTAAAATTAAGGTTAGAACTAGACAATTTTTAAAAACATTTTTAACGAATAGCATGCCACTGAAAATATTCATGCACTTAACACATTCTCAATATTATTCGATAAAAGAACTGGAAAGCGAATGTAGGAATATGGAGGTTGAAGAAAAGTAATCGAAGTTCTATTTAAGAATATTGCCGCGTGAAATTTTAAATCATGTTACGTAAGAAAAGCTTTGCAAAAGTAAAGTCAAAGGATGCATTTACCAGGAGCAGAAGTATGCGAATAATATAAAGGATAAAAAACAGAGTCGCGTTTGATACGTAAATGTTTATTCATATTCTATATAAATAAATTCGTCCTTAACGTTTACATGCATGGAAGTCGATCGACTTTCAGCCGGGCTCATTAGCCGAAAATCCATCGTCTCATTTCCATTGATCATACAAAACTAAACGCGAGCGTAGGTACATGGATCGTTGTTGCCGTGACGGTCGCTCGGCGTCGTATTTACAGGCGCTACGTTTTGCGTTGGCACGGTATAATGCATATGCGTATTCCTAGTACATATGTATGTATTTATATGTAATTCTACACCGATCCCGTTATTTCGCGTGGTCGCGCTACATTAATCAACGCGACTGTAATGCGGCGTTTACACAAGTTCCGGTAATTCTCGGTCGCTGCCGTCGGGCGCGCCAAAATCTTAACAATTCGTTGTCAAGTGCAGACGATATCGATCGACCGGCTGGCAAAAATGAACAAAGGGACTGACGCCGATATCCAGACCCGTCGATCAGGTGTAATTTCATGAAAATTTGTGTAGCACACAGGGAACGCCCCTCACCGACTTCCACTGAAACGCGAGTCGCGTGTAAAGCCGTACATCACAACTGTCGGCTCGGTGGAATTTAAATAACGCTTTGCTCGCGATATTATCTCGGCGATTCCCTATGGCTCCTGCAAATACCATAACGCGAAAAATGTATATAATCCGATAATGGTGTTATTAACATTAACCTTCGAGCGCTCCTCGAAAATGACTGCAAACAGGATTTCTCTTCGACTTTCTCTCCGACGCGAAAGGCAGCAGCTCGTCTTAAAGCTTGGGGCTCCTGCTTTTATTATACATCATTTATTTTCTTGAAAGATTTATTAACGCGACACAGCAGGTGAGAAATTGAAGATATGATTTTTCTCCATAATGCTACGGATTTAAACATCTGCGAAAACGTTAGAAAATATTCCTCGGTAGTTGGAGCTACTGTAACTTTGAAGATTGAATCTTCCTCTTTACAATGATATCTTACAACGTGCTACACGATTCCATTCTTGTCCTTGGAACTTTGACCATAAGGTGTACCACCAATTTTATTTCACCGAAGATTTTCGCACAATTGAACTTCTTATACGTTACTTCTTCAGAAAACAGCAACAAAAATCGTGCGTAAATTTCGAAAACACTCTTTCAAAGACGAAGCTGCAATATTCTAATCTATGATGCATTAAACCAGGAGAAAAATGGTCTAATCTTTCTGAAAGCGTTACAATTTATGACACCTCCAAGAATTAGTTTCACTTCAGCCACGCTAAGCACGATCATCTTAGAAAAAAGACGAACAATGTATAACAAAGATAGAAGCTCCAAGCGTTAAACCAAGCTCACTTTTACCGTCGCACAAATTTTATTAAGTAAACTATGATACGTCTTCGGAGTCGCTGTTGTAAACTCAGTTCGAACAAGTTCCGACGAGACGGTCCAAAAACTACTGTTTAAGGATAGAACTTCGAAAAGTAGTTTTTAAATAGTACAACTCTAATATTTGGCTGTCGTTCGGAGCAAAGTTTCATTGAAATCGAAGCCGAGGCTTCCCGTTACCACGCTTCCTAGAAAAAAAAAGAAAGGGAAAACGATTTAAGTTTCGCTCGGAGTTCCGAAGAAGTTCGAGTAGAAACTCGCGAGTAGAAAAATTAATTTGAAATCCAGCCACCTTGTTCTCGCTAATTTGCAGTTGGCAGATGGCGCATGCTAGCTTAAGACCCACGGTCCACAGTGCAATCATAACTTTCACTGTTTTATGTTCCCCTAGGAGGGGATCTCAACACAGCCTTGACACAGTCCAGTTGCTCTTTGGAATTGTGTCTTTAAACTTGGACGACATAGTACACGGGCAAACGTGCCACCGGAGCATGTCGAACAACGTAAAAAAATGTTTATGGATATAAGATTCCCCTTAAATCTCTTAAAGTGCTTTTTCTTAGATCAAGATCTCTTCGAGATCCACTGTTCACAAGTTCGGTGAATAAAACACCTCGGTATCCCTTAACACTGTCTTATTTCAAGGCCTACAATCGCGTGGTCTCCAGACCCTTCAGCCTGCATCATACGTAGGTACTCTGCACATCTGTCTGCTGAGTGGTAGGCTGCTGCCATTTCTTCATGATCCTGGGCTTGAACAGTTGGCCGAAGGTGGTGCGAAACTGTCTGGACATGGAGCAATATAGAATGAAATTAATGGCGCCGTTGAGCAGGGCTAGAATGTCCATCAGCTCCCCGAAGTTGTGGTAGCAGGTGCGGAAGAAACAATCGCCCAGCACTCCTGATAGAAGACCCAGGACACCCTGAGGTATCTCCGTCACCAGAAACAGCAGCAACACGGCCACCAACATGTTCGTGGTCCTGTCTGCTCTTTTGTCCGATTTGCTCGGCTTCCGGGGAAGCAAACCGTTGCCCAAGATCACTGCGGGTTTACACTGGTTGTAGCTCTTCAGGGCCTGCTTTCTACCCTTCGCTCTGCAACAGAGGCGGACCGCAAAATTAAGGTAAATCGGAATTAAGAGATTGTTCCTGAAGCGGCTCGAAGTTTTCAGATCTGTTATACTACTTAAGTTACTTCGATTACATGCATTGATCTTAAAACCGCAATTTATTTCTGGGCAACCATAGTTTCCTAGTTTTATTCGAAGGGGTCTCTGAGTAGCATACTCAAATTTTGTCAAGCTTGAGCAATTATTTTCTGTGATATTGTTATCAAAATGAAATTGTTTGAAGGAAGAGTATATTTCAAGAATATATTTTTAACATGTTAGACGAACTAGGGAGATCCCTGTTATTTCTCAGGCCTTAATCAGAATAGAACGAAACGACTAAGATTGTTGATTTAGCGCTGCGACCTGTGAATTTCGTTTCCTGGAAAGCAATTTCCTCCATTAATGGGATATTGCTAGATTACCTGTAGAGTGCTTTTATCAGCCAGCAGCTAATAACTGTGAGAATGACGCAGGGCAGAAGCTTTACGACCACACCTAACACCCAGAAGTTCAGCTGGTAGAAGAAGTCTTTGTGCCGGGAGTAATCCGCGTCGACGATGTACGCGATCTCCACGGTACCATTGTCATTCAGGGCCTGCTGTCTTATCTGACGATCATAGAGATAACTTGTTTTACGTTTCATCACCCTTTACATCTCGTTCGAAGGGTATCGTTAAACCTACACACTTTTAGTATCGTGCCTCTTTATTATTTATTCAGATTTGTAAATTAATCTTCGCGGTAACATAGAATAGTGGAGCTGGTTACTGTGGTGTTTTGTTTTCGAATATAATTAACTTTATGTTTATTGAATAGCACATCAAATTTTTCTATTCTAAGATAAACAAAGTTAAAGAATAAAAAATTTGATATTGAAAAATTAATAAATAAACCAAGGGCGCAGCAATTGGCTATCTCACGATAACCGACTCCGCTATTGCATTCTCTGCAATGTATAGAATATGCAAATGCAAGAAGACTCAATCCTTACTAATATATTAACCTGTTGTTTATTCAAAGCAGCCCATTATTTCGATACAGTTTAGTTAAGGAATGATCGCTTCTTGAATCCTACCGTACACTACAAATTCTGATTCCATTTAGTCTGTTCGGGCAGGTTGCGACAGAAATGTCTAAATCTGATCAAAGGGCAGTTAACAACGCCACAAATTGTAATCAAATCTAGTTCGATCAAGTACGTGACGACACAAAGTTTCTAAATGTCGTCAAAAGGCAGCGAATGCGTGGCGAATCCTAATCAAATTTGGTATCCTCGGGAATGCCACGACGCAAAGTTCCGAAATCTGATTAAAAGACAGCCAATACACCGTACAGTCTAATCAAATCAGTTTGCTGTATTGCGAGTGTGTCGTGACACAAAGTTTCTAGATATGGTCATAAAGGCTTGAATTCTTGAGGTTGCTACGTTGGCATTCGAACGGCTAAGGAAAGAAAAATATTCCATATTTTGCATAATCTTTTGATCCATCGTTTTTGAAACGTCTCTGCAAAAATAACAAGTCCGAATTTGCAGCACTGTCAGAGTTATTTTGATTACAGAAGGGAAGTTTAAAATTTGAAAAATATTTTTCCCGAAACTTTTGCTCGCTGCTGTATATTTAGTCCATGCATCGTCCTAGTTATACACAGTGTACGGTATCGAGTAAATATTATTCAGGCGGCTTTTGAAAATCGCTAGTAGATGCAGAATACAGCGAGGTTGCTTGAATGTTCAGAAACTTGGAAATTAATGTCAGCTTGCACAGGTATACGTGGAATTGGAACTTTTGCGGACGAAGTTTCGTAGAATCTGTTTACAGCGGGTTATTATTCTACAATTATTCTATTATTCTACAATTAAACCATGGAAGACTTACGCCAAACACAAAGTAGCTAGGCGCACATGCGATGAACGGCGCCAGGAAGCTGCTCCAGAGGGCCACTTTGCAACGAGTGGGCGTGCACCATGAGTTATTCTGCGGAAATCTGCTTCAATAAAACGATTCCTTATGAATTCCAATCATTTTATATCTCTTAATGTCAGTCTTGCTTGCTAAACACATTCGCATCGGTTTGTTTCTTATTTATTTAATAAGATAACACATTATATATCTTTTCCTTTCAATTATCCGAAAACTCTGTCATGATTAAGCTGTGAATTTTGAAACAATGGAAATATGAAGAGTTATTTAAGTCATAAAGATTATTGTAAGAAGAAAATTCTATTTGACAACTGGTCTTAGGATTCATTCTTATTTCGTTATCGTGGGTGAAATATTTTTTGTATTTTTCATAAAAGTCTACAGTAGGGCATGCATCAATTTTACAGGGACGTGAAATTTTTAATGTTTATGTAGGCTTGGACAACCACAGGCGAAACGTAAAACAGAATTTTTGCGACGTTGGTTTTCGAAATTGGTTCTAAAAAATTAATAACCGCATCATGAATTTTGAACAACCCCAATAGAAATCTTTTCGAATGTCATGTTCCATTTTTTGGAAATCCGCGAATCTAGTCACGCGCAATGCCAAAAGCGATTTTTCCATCTCTGATTCCGGTCGTATTTTCAAACAAGCAACCATCATGCAATCCTTGATTTCGACCGACGCCGACCAACATTTTTCCGTCGCATTGTTCAATTCTTATTCGAAATTTTCTAGGTCATTTCGAACGAATATGCCATTTTGATATCTGGTTTGTGGCTAGAATTTCGCGGACAGTGATAATGTAATACTGATTTTAAATATGAAATTTATTAAAATCAAAATCTGCACCGGGCGCAGTTGGCTGCGTGCAGGCAAAATGACTGGATGAAATACGATTCGGAGAAAACATGAAAGGAATTCGAGTGTAGCACTGTGAAATTTCCAATTTCTATTGACACATTATATTCATATTTAGTTATAAGTTAGTTATATCTCTCATGTAAATACACGGAATTTACATTAAAATATTTATTGAAACTTACTTCTATAACAACTTTCAAATAATTAAAATTCTCAATCAAGTTCCATTAATTTATTCAATCCCCGATAAATTTAATAACTTTCCGTAACACTGCATTAAAATGTGAAACTGTTTTACGCGTTTCTGCATGTTTCTGCATAAAATTTTCATTAAAATTCGTGTTTATAAGAATGTCACGGCGAGTCTAAAATTTGAAATTAAATTTCTATTCGATCAATTCTCGCGGCCTGCATAAATTTACCATACAAACACGGAGTTTTTACGGGTGGCCGGGATAAATTGGAAAATGCAGCGGTCGGTGTTCTGTTAACGAATTCGAAACCAATAAAACGTGACAAAAACCTCTTCGATCTCACGTGCATCTACGTCGCATTTGATTTGCAACAAAATCTCATTGATGTCGGCAACGAGAACCGATCGATTTCGTATAGAATGACACAAAAGTCTATCTACCACGAGGACCGACACAACGTTGCTCATTCTCCAGCATCGACGTGGAAACAGAAAAGAGAGAGCTCTGCGGGTCACGTTCATTTTCTAGAAATTGCGTCGGGAGGGGAAGGAAAGTAGAATCAAAATGGACGTTGTCGGTGCAACGAAATTGTTCGGGCCGCCGGTTTTGTTAGATTAAACGCGTGTATCTGAGCACGGGGAGTACTATACGCGGGGACTGTTCGTTGTTCTGTTCAATCTGGACGGACACGGGATTAATAAGACTGTTCGTGCGTGAATTTTCCCATTAAACAGTTAATTCCCGATCACAACGTTTCATCGATCTAAACGCGATTTCCACGACACGGGACTTTCTACAATAAACATCGAAATTTGCATTTAATCCCCATAATCTTCGACCTTCGATCCCCGTAATCCCGTGGATCCAGTAAAATTCGCCTTAAGGTCCACGCACTGTCAACTAACTCGGACATTTTTGATCTCGTGATTCGTCACGAACCTCGGTTTCCCATTTCCTCTTGAAAGATTCAACAATGTCGTAGTTTATTAATTTTTTAATTTATATTAAATTAATTTTTTAACTTATATTAATATTTCACTTTTCTAATTTTATGACTCAAAATAATATACAAAATAAGAGGGCTGCTCCGTCACCATTTTATGTACCAGGGAAAACAAAGCTTACCTCACTTTTTAAATCGGAACAACATTAGTAAAGAAATGTTTGCAGAAGTGGCAATTGTGCGTGATGATAAAAAAGAAAAAAAGAAAGAATAAATAAAATTTTAAAAATGTGATTTAAAATTTTTTTTAACGTTCCACGTAATTGCAACGCTCGCAAAAAAATTGTTACGGCAGACAACGATCTATTTTTAATATAAATTTAAATTGTAATGAATGTTTAAAAGAAATCCGGTTAACGGGACAAGTTGACCGAATTTCCAGAGGCTCAGGAATTCAGCAAGCGAATGTTTTTAGAGAATTTTATTGATGCGCTCTGTTGCATTTTTCGAAACGTGTTCTTCTTTTGTCGGCCCTTTTGAGGAAAGCGACTGTTTGTGCACAGGATATCGAGAACTACACGCGAGATGTTTTCCCTTTGTCGGTCCGCGCCGCATGATTCTTCCCGGTGGGAAATTCCCGGAGGAAAATCGAGCGATTGGTCGCGCTTTTATCGCGACACGTTTCCACGTGGCCGATAAATTCGCAGTTATCGCTTCTTCTCAGCGCGTGGACATGTCCTTGGCCATTTCCCACACTAAATCAATGTAAGACGTAATTTCCGCGCGATCGTGGCCGTGATTTTACGAAATCTTTTCATTCGTTCAACTTCACGAGACGATTTAGAGCGCGTGATTTCCAATGTTAATTATAAAGCATTGAAATCGAAAGGCGCGTCCAGCTTTACGAGCTTTTTACAGGGAAATGAATACTAGATTCCCTCTGACAGACGTTATTGGTTCTTGTAAAGCACATATTTCACGTATATCGAGAATTTTTTTATTTGAAATTGATAAAGCTCGCGGGAGATATATGCCGTGTTTGGAAAATCGTTCTTTCACTGACGTTCGTCATGATTTTGTCAATTTGATGTCGCATTCCTGGAGATAGTAAATTGTTCTGTTTTTAGACAACGTAATCTTTAACAAAAAAATTCGTCCATTTTGTTCTCGGAGTAAAAATTCAGATAAAAATACACTTAAAGAATTCTATATTAATGTTTGAAAAAATAGACGTGCAAATTTTGGAGCAAATTGATCCAACGATTGTCGAGATATTTCCGCTAGAAACGAGGAAATTTAGAAGCATTCGAGTAGGTGGATTTCTGTTGGTCCACCACCCCGGGAGAACCCACGAAAACGAAGTAATTCGGTTAGCGAGGCTCTTTAATCCTCTTAGATCCTGGAAATCCTAATTAATTCAGCTTTGCGCAAACTTATTACAATCGAAAATAATCTTGAAACGCAGAGAACTATTTCCGTTTTTAGAAAAAAAAACAGTTATTAATGGCTCAACATAAAAAGGAGGCTTCAATCTTTTTACAAACATTTCAATGTTTTCATAAACATTTTTTCCATTTCTATGAAACGTGTCGTTGAAATCGAACCCATTATATCACGCGATAAAATATCTCGGCATAGAATCGTATGATTGATTTCGAAAGTAGAGATTAAAAAATAAAAAACACAGCTCTGAAATGCATCCAGTATGATGGTCGTGCGATTTATTTTTACAAAATCAAAATAGTTCGAATGTCACCGACGAAGCAGATATCAATTACTTTTAGTGCACGCCGTATTGAAATAAAAACAAAAAAAAAAAACCGTACCGTAACGGCATTGGAAAAAAGTTAAGCCGGCCAATGTATGGTTATTCGTTTTTATTCTAAACGCGAGGAGTTAAAGTCGACAGGAAGCGTTCGTCGGTGCAGTGAATATTATACGACCGTTTCGAAAAGTCTGCGCTATTAAGTTTCATTGGCCGATGGTCGATTGACGCGTGACGAGCATCCGGAATCGGATTTATTCGTGTCCGATCAAAGCCTCCCTCGTTCTACTGGAAACGACTGACCGGTGCAATCAGCCTGGATTCTGGATTAACGCGAACTACGATCACCTCGAACCGAATTGTACAACAATATTCTCTATCTGGCAAGGGAATTGTTTCGTACTTTTCTTTCACACGTTATTCACTCAGCGACGGTGGTAAAAAATTCCACTCGATCTATACCACCTTTTTTTCAAACCATTAAAATTTCGTACGCGATTTATTCATACATTGCGTATTACGATTTTACATAAAATTACAAATTGTTGGCTCAAATTGGGAAACAAGGATCGATTACATTTGAGAGGGTGGACAGTAGGATAAGAGAGAAATGTATTGTGATATTCGTCAATTGAACCGTTCGAGAAGGCCATAAATACAATTTTCGCTTGCTTAATCTTCTCATTTTCAAATTATTGCTGTATTATTTCTAGATGCTGTTGTTTGCAAAAGCTCGCGATTGGGTTTCACTATGTGATCAACATTCCGGTAAACGAAAATAGTTTGAATTTCGATCCTTTCCATTTTGGCCATATTTCGTGGGAATTCTGGCGGAACTCGTTTTAGGATTGTGTAAACACCGAACCGCTGATAACAATAATCTCGTATTTCTGTTCGGACGTTTCTCCTGGTTTGCCGAATTATTTCACCGATTGTACCGGGTCTTTCGAAAACCGGAGTTTTTGCTTTCGCAATTCGAACGATTCTGACCGCCATTGAGGATCCTTCTCGTTTCACGGGGAACGCTATTCTTTCATTTGTTAATTTTGCGCCGTCTTCGCGGAATGCTTTTCGATTGTCATGGAAATTCTTTTGTAATACGGCTCTCCCTTTATCCATCCTCTGCTTACAACGGACTCGTTGATGCCACTTGGCTACCAGTGGCCACAAAAGAAACATGTTTAACGAAACGTAGCCGTCCTACGGTAAAAGCAGTCCACAATTTTCGTTTAATTTAACCTCCTCCTGACTATTGCATACTCCATTACTTTTTCGTTATTTTCTGGTGGAAGCATTTCGTAAATTGCATATTTAAATTGTAACATAATTAATTCTATAATCCTTTTGTCCATATATATTCGTGAAGAAGAAATGGAAACTTTTGAGCTGCAAGCAGATTTACTGTTTCGTTTAAAAAATTCGTGGAACTCATCTGTTTGAAACATTCTGGAACATTTTTAGAAGCAGTTTGCTGAAAGATAATGCACGCGTTAATGTTGATGCGTTAATAACAGTTTCAATCTCCCGCAGTAAAACATGTAAAAATGTCTGCACGATTAATTCGAAATATATCAGCAATTAATTCGGAATATATTAGCAATTATGGTAGAAGTAAATTAATTCAAAATAATAGGTAATGAACTTCTGCAGAAGCGTACTATAACAAATTGAGGAAGCGATACAGTAGCAAACGTTTCGCAAATGTTATATTATTCCGCTGTTGATTCAGAAATTACCGCACGGTTTCGAAACAATTTCAGTAGAACAATAATTTAATTGGGCATTGTTTATTAATGAGTCTACCGGTTTAACAGGCGACAAATGTATTAGCCGTTTCGTATTAATCAATCCGTTCTAATCAAGCAAATAATAACGTGGAATTGTTGCAGTAATTATGTCGTTTCGCACGAGTAAGAACGATTTTGTTACAATTTCCGAGGCACAAGTATATTGAAAACGTTGCTAGCCACGCTAGAGAAAGGTTTGATTTTAAATGTAAAACAAATATTTCGAAAGTTCCCTCGATATCGACCTACAGCCGATAAGATGATTCGTGCGCCGCTGTGCATATTCAACGAATAACATACACCGTTCACGAGGAAACATGGAAATCCGCTTTGCTTTATTCTTTCGTCTAGATCTGCCGGACATGACGGAAATATAAACTAAGATCTATAACCTAAATCTTCCACAACAGAGCGCCCCTATTTTCTCGAAGATGATCGCAAATATACAGTTACGACAAAAATCTTCGTACGTGAGACAATGAAAATGCTGAGAGAACTCAAAAATACTGTTACAGTATTTTCAAGAAAATAAAATAAATGAAATGAAAAGATAAATACAGTCAACGAAGAAAATTGTTATTTTTCACAGAAATCACAATGTAACTATACGGTAACCGTTCCAGGGTCAAAGAAGAAATAGAAAAAGCGAACCACGAGGCCCTCGAACAATGCTCCAGACCGGATTAACCGAGTCAGTCGTTTTTGCGCAATAATTCTTGCAGAAGCCCGGGCCAACTGTCGCAGAAAGATGCAATTTAGCAAACAGATAGCGGCCACTCGACGTGTCGTCCCCAAGGCTGGGCCCTTATCTCGCAGGTCTGATATTTATATATGTCCTGTGGTGAATCTTTCGTAACGACGTTACGTGAATTTTTTTGCCTAGCCGTTCAGTGCCGCAGCAAAAGTAGCTAACAAGATTGCGAGGCTTCTGAAATTCCTTGCAGGGCTGTAAACTCGAGATGAACAAGCGTTCCGATGTGGTTGGATACCTTTCTAGCCTGAAGTATGTAGTAGTAGATCTAGCGGAAGAATATTTTCAAACTTTAAATCAGCAACGGTGCTGCGGTGCTTTTTACGGTATTTTGCCAATGTTTGCGTAACAGCCAAAGTAGAGCTAGTTCAGTTGGTGTGGTACAGAAATTCTATGGCTGGCAGACAGGAAAAATTGAATCATGTTTGGTGGTAGTAATCTTGATAGTTTTTAAATATTTTAAGTCAGGATTACCTTCCAGCAAAATTATATAAAAATTGATGAGGTATTTTCATAACATATTTTGAATTTTGTACTTTTTACGCTTACTTGAATTATCGAATTTTATTCGATTTGTATACATAGTATAATGTAATTTTGTCAAGTAGCTGCTGCGGTTTGCATAATTAGAAATCATAATAGAAATCGAAGTAAGTCGAATATCGAAGCAAACATTTTTCTCTCTAAAATGAACGTAGACGGAATGCTTTACGATTCTTTCAGACGAATTTACCGAAGTTCAAAGATCAACGATTCTTCGATCAAACTTTCGCTTATGCTGCAATGTATCTCGATTGAATTTTAATGCACTTTTGCTGAACTTAGCCTTAAAATATTCACGGTGAAAATCTGCTCATTTTCAGCTTTATATCCCTGAAAATAATGTATTCCTTTATCCAATGAACTTGCGAATAAGACGAAGTTCGCTTAAAGTATGAAGCAAAACTGGCCGGATAATTATCGTCACAGTATAAAATAAATAGGTTAGCGCATATCTTTATTTAAACGGTGGTCTCCATTGGTGTCGCAAAATGGACGGTAACGATGGCGGATAACGAACCTCAAAAATTTTTAAATTAGTCGGAAATGCTTAGGTTCCCTTTCGTCGAGAACCAGTTCCCCTGAATTCAGTTCCGCCATTCTCTTGGGCAAACGAGGCGTCCATAAAGCGCCCCGTCCTGTCGTTTCCCGGAAATGACCTGGAAATATTCCGGGACGAGAGAGGTACACTTAGAGTCGGTGAATTAAATCATCCATGCCCGCTGTGTGTTCCTAGTTTTTTCGAGGGGATCATCGTGCCGCTCGGGACACCAAAGTGTCGAATAAATATTGCGGCACCGCGTTAGCTCCGACGGTCCATTGAATCTTTGGACTCCCCTCGCGTTAGAAACCATCTTGGGCACCAGTTTCGAGAACATCTCCGCTTATGGTTCGCTATTATGCCGAGGGACAGTGGCGACGAACGCTTCTGCGGGCTTTGGGAAAGCTTCTATTGTGCTTTTATCTTACGAGGATACGCAGCCGAGAACAGCAACGTTGAAATCCCCTCGGCTACGGCTTTTCTTTTTAATACTTAACCTCCGGGGGGAAGGGTGCTTCTGAAAGCATTATACTCTCGGGAAACCTGATTCAGTCCGATTCTGATTTCGAAATTGGAATAAGAGTTTTAGTTGATCTTGCTTCATACTTTGAATCAGCAGAATTTGTTTTTATTTCAAAGATTACAGATCGCATATAAATAAATAATTATTTATTGTTCGTTTAATTATGAACACATAGTTAGTTTACTTACAATTAGTTGTAGCTTTTAATTCTAGTGGCTAAAGTATGTGATCGTCTATTTAGATCAGGATTATCTTCGTTCAGAAATTCTTTTTTAAGTCGTCCATTTCGACGATCCCCAGACACGTTCTATGGTTACTATACGAGTCAATGCGAGGGCCATTCACGCGACTTACGATATTCAAATCAAACGACCTAAAGTGCTCAACATGTTAGAATAAGACTGTAATAGCGCGAGGTAACGATAAGTACGGAGAAATGTCGTTACGTATTCATGAATATCAATCGACTCGACGTCTGAGAATTCTTCTGTTCGATTTGATTAGTGTTTAAGTGAGAAAGTGGTTTACTTTAGATATATCGGCAAAGTCAAAATGCAATTTGCCAATTTAACTTTTAACATGAAAAGAGCACTAGGTTTAATAGAATCTATCATTCTCTTTTTAACTTCCTGTTTTTTTTCACTTAAATGATACCTCCAAAAGGATGGTATTGATTTTTATTCACATGGCATATGTATATCCATCTTTATTGACATGAAATATCTATGATAATATTTATTCTCACGAAGTATCAATTTTCACGCGTACAAAACATTTATATTGATTTTTATGCAGATGAAATATCTATATGCATAGAATATTCACTTCGATTAATCTCTCCCGCAGACACCAAGTTTACCAAGTCTACGCGAGCAAATAAAGCAAGCATACGTGTTTTTCAAAGTTTTTAATAACAGAAATTCATCTCGGTTGGTTAATTGATTTCGTTAAACGTTTTACATCAAGTTATTTATCACTTTATTTGTGCCCTGCACTTGAAATGGAGAATTATTTCGAACGAATTTATTACAATGCCATAAAACACAGAATTACATTTCATACGTTGGTCGCACGATTGTTTTATGTCTAATTCAAAATAAAATGTCCCCGACCATATGTTTCACTTCTGTATGCAAATGATAAGAGCGCTGCGCTGTATGAGTAAATAAATTCACGTAATAAATTCGCGAGCGAATGTAATTTGTTCGCGAGCAAATTTCGCTGCATAATATCGTCAGTTAATGCAACGAGCGTACAACTAAATAAAATTGTAATTCTGACAACGATCACATAATGATAAAACGCGGACTCAAAGCGAAACGTTCTGACCTGGTTTAACTTCGCGTTAATAAACATATTCAAATACGTGTTCTTCGATGTCGACCAATGTATCAAAATTCGACCGGGCTCGAAATCACCTCTCTGCCGCTTGGAATCTAGCGATAGCGTTAAACTTGTCAGAAACAAATTGTTTACACGGTGGAAGCGGATCCTCCTCTTAAATTTGTAATTAAAATTCATGATATGTGTGTAATCTACTTATGAAACAGCGCCGTCGCCGTGTAATCCCATGGCATATTTGACGTTCCTCTATTAACCTTAACGTGACTCTCCTGTAACATCCGCGTTACACGGAGATTCGCTGTTACCGTGGCAGCAGGAAAAACATATTTGTGAGTCGCATTAATTTCTGGTTCTGTACTTTCACATGATCTCATAAAATACTGTTTTAAAATTCGAACTACCACTAAGGACACATTTAATTGCTGTTTAATCATTCATTTGTTATTTTGATCCTAAACATGATGAATTGAAGGTTAGAAAAAAGCGTCCCTTCTTTAGACATTGTGGACTCTCTTTAAATTTCATAAATGTATAAGGAAACTGCAACGTTGAAGCTTCAAACTTTTATATTCAAACGGCAACGCTGAAACGCCACTAAAAATTACCATACCATAATCCATAAGCAGACCACGGATTTTATACGTTTACCACAAAAATGATCGAATACAAAACAGTAAAAATATTAAAAGAATTTAAAGACGCTGTTGTATTATTTCGAACTCGTTGGAATGATCAAAGAACGAAATCAATGCATATGTCTATGAACATCTGTTATATTTGCTATTACTTTTTACTGTTGATTTTGGAAATCCATTATCTTATCTAATAACATTCCCTATTGGAAGTTTTGTCTGGTTTCCAGGCATCCATCGTCTGGCCTGCCGTTAGAGCACACGCTTAAATGCTTATCATATCACGAATGATTCGACGCTCGATGAACAGGCGTTATTCGCATAATATTCCATTCGTGCGTTACACCCGCCGATGATTCGCGTCGGTTCAGTTAACTTTATAGACATATTGCGGGAGATTTAATCGGTCAATAGGCATCCTATGCACCGAGATCAGCATAGATTTTCTCATTCTGCAGCGCGGTGTGCATTTCACGGCAGCCATCAAATTACAGACCCCTGTAAATAATTTAAGTAAAGTATTTCAACAAATTTATGTTCGTTTTGCTACCCATTAAATCGATCACGTATCAAAAATAAAATTCTTTGTTGCCTCGTAGTAACGAAAATCTTCAAAATTAGCGACAACGGAGTAATCATTAACAATAAAGACGAAAAAAGGAATTTTGATCATAAATACATTTTAGAGAAAGATATATTAAGAATATATTTCTTTGGATTTTGTTATACGGTAAATATATTGTTCAAGGTTCTCTGTACACGCGATTGTGTAACCGTTCGCCATTCTGCGTAAATATCGCTTTTCGTATCTCTCCGTATAATTGCGAGGATAGCCATCGCACGAGTTTCTGCTACACATTCTGCGTTTCGTCCACGACAATTTCCGAGCTAAGCTTCCGGATCGAAGCTACAATAATTACGAACAAAATGGCGGCCAACTGTAACCGATTTACATTATGCAACGTTAGCGAGGCACTCGCTTCATGTATCATTTATGCTTCCAATTCGATCATCCATTTTGTTCGATAATCGACGCACCGATTACATGGAATGAGATTTCATTCATGTTAAATGCTAAATTATTTAATTGACTTGTTTTAATTTATTCTGCGGGGGCACAGCGCCGTCGTTCCATCGCTCGGTTAACGTAAATTACAATTATAATCCTGTTAAAAATACATCAAAACTGAAATTCTCAAGTCCCATTTTAATCGCTCGCGGACACTGCTAATTAAACGTTTAATTACGCGATCCTGGAAATTATACCGGTAAATGCGTCGTTTAAGGCGTTAGAATTAAACGGGGAATTTAATGAAATCGTTGTTGATTCGATCTATTTTCGGTATGTTCCGCGGACTTTCCATTTCGAGAAACGTTCTTATAATATTTGTCCTGGCAATCTCTTTTACTCGGATACGATGTATACGTGGGATGCTCTGCACATAGCTTTATTTATTCTTAACGTGGATCGCGTAGACGCCCACAGCGAGCCAACAATTAAAAGCGTCCAATTTCTCGAGTTCGGCTCGCGGTTGTAGAATTTCACGAACCTTGGAGCGGTAATTTGTATTCGGTATATTATCACAACAATTTTCGATATATTTTAAATGGAATATGTTACACCTTTTTTCAATCGCTTTGTACGACCAAGTAAAAGGTATTGTAACCAGTGAAAGATAACATTATACAAGCAAGTAATTATTTAGTAATTGCTGTTTGCCAGCGTTGCCATTCTCTGCTGCGATGCTTTAAAACATTTTTATGGACAATTACAAAGGACATAATGTAAAACGAATAAAAAATTGACGCGACCAAGATTTCATTACCATCATCGCGAATGCAATTATGCATCTTAAGATACAATAAAGCAGATAGTTTATCGATTTCGTTCAAAGAAGTAAATGAAAAGACGATGGTAAATAATAACAAGTTGGACATTGAATTATTAATATGCAATGACTCTATTATCCAATACCATATTGTTTATACCCATACGAATGTTACGTAGTTGCATTGGTCGACGTCCGGGTTACAGCGTAGAATTATTAATAACATCCCAGTTAAATCTGCATCATTGTAACACAGAACGTCGGAAAAACGTGTTTACAGCGAAAGTATGAAATCCTGTTAGACGGGAAGCGCCTCGAGGAAAATGTAATATAAAAGCTTTCCCCGTTTATTTCGTTTCCTCTCGAAGACGACCGCTTTTCGCGAATCCGAACAAGTTTCTAGTTTCAAGGGGACGGTCGATTGTTATTCAGCGCAGTCCCGATTGTTTAAATTGAAAGACAGAAATATTGTTTTTGGAAATTGGCGCGCCCGTTGCTTTCCGCGTATTCCGTTCAACCTGTAGGGAGCAATTTTTTTCTGCGGAAGTGCGATCGCGCAACCGTGCAAGATTTTGCGAGCAGGTTCAACAAAACGGTGAAACGCGAATAGCGAACCTGGTCCCGTACGATATCCGGATTATATAGAGCTTATTCTCAATGGAATCGAAGATTGGCTTTGGTTTGACGTCGAATAATGCTTTCGGAAAGAATGTACGGGCAATCTTACGCGAATCCGATTCGCGGTTCGTTGAATGGACGGGATTTTGAATTGTCATTGGTTTATCTCGCGTTTCCGGTTCGTGTGCGTTCCAAAGGAAAAGCTTGTTCCTTAGCCTTCCGCATTGCAAGCTATTTTAACCGCAGACCTTCCGGCGTAATCTTTGTTTCAATTTGGTTCGTATGAAATCGAACGTGTTTGTCCACATTACATAATTCATTAAATATGAATAAATTGCTATAGAAATTTCCAATGCGCCAGAATGTAAATGGTTGGATCATGTAGGATTCTCAGGAATAGCACAAAAGATTCCAGCATAATAGTCTTTACAAATTATGCCGTATGTTACAAATCCGTAAATTACATTTGATTTGTAATTAAAATGTATAACTTATAAATACGTAACGGCCATGGTATTGTATCTTTAACCAGCTTCAATTTCATCAATAATGTCAATTTTGTGCATGTAGTGGGTCAAGATTGTAACACCAAAAAAAAAAGGTTTCCCTCGTTCGCGTTTCTCGAACCATTTTATGCATATCCGTATTTAATTAGCGAATAATGCAACAATAGCAAAGCAGACCGCGAATAGACAAATATAATCCACCGTAATGTTATTATTCCACTTAATGAATATGGTTTTCATTGTTGTCACACCAGATTAATATTGCGTCCTTCGCGGGACATTCGAATAATTGGAGATTAGCAATGGAAATATCCGGCACCACCGTCATTTTGATCATTCCGTTGAAATAATTTCTATTGTTTCATATTGTTCCCTTCACTCGCTTCTATTGTTTCATATGATTCATATAATATAGAACTGTATTCATAATCAATTTTTATTAATCTTTTCAGAACGAGTTACGCTTAAAAACCAGCTTAAACAAAATGTTACTGAGTTAATTGCTTGATCAAACGAACCAAATTAAATGATATTACAATTTTATCAACGTATTTTTATTATAATTTTATCAACGTATTTTTATTATAATTTTATCAACGTATTTTTATTATAATTTTATCAACGTAACACTGGAAATCTAATTCTCTAAGAAACATATTTTGTACTACTTTTCAAGATCATCGTCCTCAAAGGGTTAAATCTATTTTTTCACCGAACAATGAAATACGCGAACCTGTTGCTGATAACATGGCGACATTCGTTCTGAAAGGACTGCGCCTCGTCGTGCCTTCCACTGACCTTTTGTCCCTGATCTCGGACAAACGAGACGTTCGAGGTGATCGTGTTACGTTGTTCAGTATAATGTGTATAGTTTAGGACTGCATCTAGGTCAGTGACGACCTAGAACCAGCTACTTTGTTCGAAGCAACATAAATGTCATCTATGGTGACGCGGGAGCCCAATCTCCTTTTGGTCCACCTATAATTTACGCAATTCGGCTCGCCTCCTGACTCCCCTAATTAGTGCCTCGGCAAATATGTGTATTAGTTACCCAGCATTGTTCAGTGATTTACCAATACCGCGATGATTATTGGCGATTCAACAAATATGTAGGCGGCTTTAATGAAGTCTCCAGACGGTATCCGTTAAACCTTCTATTATTTAGCGTTTCCTAATTAAACGTTCGATATTCCTCCACGTTTATAATTAAATCTTCGATAAATTATTCGCGCCACTGGTGACAGGTATGCCGGCCAGCGAAGACAATATTCCTACTCTGTGCACGTTGTCTTTCGGACTGCAAGTATTGTGTCTCAGTATCCATTTCCATAAGTAGAATTTAGTTATACAAGTTGAAGCAAAAATAAACATGTACTATAAATAAATCATAAAATCGTATAAAATAGAGATATAAAACGACACCGATCATAAACAAATACGTGGCATGAAAACTCGATGCTTTTTTATAGCTTTTCAATTACGTAGGTAGCATTTTGTACGAAATTGAAAGTTTGTTGTATTTTGACATTTATATATTCCACTTTAATATACCGTGAAGTATTTTTTCTCTTCGATGTGTATTTATTTAACACGTTCAACCCGGCGCATTTTTTTGAAGTCCGTACGGTCGGCGGGCTCGATATTATCAGTTGTGTATTCGTCTGGCGGCGCGTGTTTGATTCGCTATTTTTTTCTATTGTCAGTGACTTGAGTCTGAAGTCAGACATTGTTCCGTGAAATTGTTCTAAAGTACTTACAAAACTTTATTTATTTATTGGAGTGACTGTGCACTTCGCGTATGAAATCAACAAAATCCGATTTATTCATGAACTTTCCAAAACACGTTTCACCTCTGAACTCCGGACCGTGCAAGTAACACTGAAGCGAAAGATAATTACGATTCGAATAGCGCCATCAGTAGGATCAATGGACAATTTTCCCACGCGATTCCCGAGCAATCCAAACGAAGGGTGAACTCGCGGTAAGAAAGTACAATCTCGCGGGATTCGCGCATAAGAAATTCGAGGAACAGGGAACGCACTTCGCGGATAAAATGTTTCCCAGGTTGGTAATTGATATTGGGTATTGGGATGATATAAATACGGGCGAAAACAGTTAGATCGAACAACGGCTGGGCCCGGGGCTTTATTTTATTCGCGTCGCCGCTTCGAAAAGCAACGCCGCCCTCAGGAAAGCGTGTTATATCGATATATTGGTTCTACGGATACCCGATATTTTTGTTCACAATTTACGGTCGGCGAAGTATTGCCTCGCGCTGACGTATTTAACGCGGAATCGTGCCGCGCTTCTACGTATTTACCGCCGCGATATTGCGCCTTTTCGATCGCGTTTCCGCGCCGGGGTACGGCCATAATGCCTTGGGAACACTTTTTAAATCTATGTTCACGAGTCCAGGGTCCGAGCGTAGCGTCTGAGAACGTCTCTTAGCTTCCAGACGAGAGGATTTACCGAGAAATCTACGATTGTTACTCGGCTATATCTAATCCTCATTTCAGCTGCTGTTGAATTTTTGTCGACTTGATATTCTTTTCATAAAATACAGGAACTTTTTACGGCTGTGATAAGGTAGATCTAAAACGGATTTTCTGTTACTGTAGAATTAATTTCTTTACACAATTTTAATTATTGTGATGAATTATTAACAAGAGGATGAAAAGAAAGAAGTATGATGGAAATGATAGTATATGTTTTCAGGATCGAACAAATATAAATTTTCACTGGAAACTTTAGTTTTGTAAATTTTAGAAGAGACAACATTTTATCGACAGTGTTTATTATAGTGACGCACGACATCCTCATAGTGTACAGTGGACGGCACGGTTGAGAATTATGTGTTGATATTGTTGTACCGCCTGCTTGTATTTACCCACCAAACATTGTAAATCAGAAACGTCGTCCTGCTGGCAAAGATTATAAACATTTGTTGTTTCCGCTTTGTTTACTGTAAACATTGTTTATTATTTCGAACAGAAATTGCTATTAACCCTTAATGGTCCAATGCTGTCGCATACACGTCAAAAATCAATAAGACCGTAAAATCTGAAAGGAAACTTTGAAAGAATAGGCACGATTATTTCGATAAAAATATATCAATATATTGTTATTAAAAAATAATTATCTTTTTCTATATCTGATATAAAAATTTTTAATACATAATTTATGAATGCGCTTTTCGTTCAACTGATGCAATGTTACAATGAGACTGCGGACACCAGATTTCATGCATTTACGGGGAGAACGAACAACTTCCGTCCCACCAAAACAATTAACAACTGTCAAAGTACAGACAACATTCGCAGCATTGCTCACGTTTGCTTTAAATCCAATTTTCAATTCAACTATCCGGACCAGCCAATTTCCCGTAAAAGTTCCGTTAATTGCAGCCTGTATACAACTTCCGCAATTCTAACTTTCTTCTTGCACTGGAAATCTCGGACTTCCCGTCCGTGTTTACGACATTTCAATCACTATGAACTACAGAAGTTTTCCGTAAAAATGAAAGATGACATTTCGATGACATTTTAAAGCACGACGATTTTAGTCCTTATCCGCTCCTTATATCAATTTGACGCAGTTCTCGCGAATACCGAATTAACCCTTTGCCCTCGAGTGGCGACTCAGCGGTGCCATTAAAATTCTTGTGGCACGTTACAAAAATATTTTTATTGATATCGCCGAAGCTTGCATTAAAAAATTGCGAGACTCAATTTCATACGCGCAGAATGAATTTTGTTATATAAAATGGAAATACCGGAAACCAGAAGAATTATTTAAGATTTTCAGTTGAGATGGCTTCGAGTGCAAAGGGTTAACAGTAAGTTCAGCACATCGTTTGATTAGTTGCGAACCGAGGTTTTGACCGTGCTGAATTTTCATCGTTAAACTGCAGAAACAAGGATTGGATAAGAGTTGATAAGCTGACACTAACGGGACTCGGAAATTCTGCTTTAACCGTGTCGTAATTTAGATACTTATCGTTGTCATTGGCGCAGAAAATCCGCGTGGCCATAGGTGGTCATACGCGTCGTAGTATACCTGCGAAAGTTCACCTGCACGGTATACTTGTGCGGATGAACCGGAGCGTGACCTGTGCGTTCCAGTGATCTTAACCAGTGCCTGATCCTAACCGTAACAGTAACCGTAACCTGGTTTACCATGGCACGGTTACTGTAATCCACGGTAATCCTAGAGGTATGGTTCCCAAGTGGTAAACAGAGAGGGTTACGCAAGTTAAATCATAGCCGGGTTACAGCGTGTCCAGGACTTGAAATGCAAAGACAATAGTATGTAATCGCAGTAGAAGAAATTTTGAACGCTTCATAAAACGATATAGTAAATAATAGGAAGTCGCTGAAACTCATAAAATCGTAAACGTCATAGTCAAGACATCGAAGATCCTCTTGAGGTATATAAATCAGAAGCCGCATAAAGTGCAAGGATTGTCATGATCGAATAATAAACGAATTAAAGAAATCGAAGGATGTGGTAGTTAAACAAATTAATATTCCATGAATTAATAATTAATAACTTCTCGTTTCTTATGGTGTTCCACAACAAGTAACGTATCGATCACCGTGGGCGCGTTAGCTTTTGCTGACACCATACTTTAACAAACTAATGAAATCTCTGCTACCCGAACGTGTACAAGTTTCTGCTCCATGCTTGGCCACTTGTAAGTTTAGCTGTCCTGTTCATTCGTATGCGTGTGTTATCGTCGTCGCGCTGCGCTTGGAAAACGTCTACAGGCAAATTCTGATCGATAAAAAAGTTTTCCAAGTGGCTCGTAAAAATCGAACAAAGAAACCAAAGCGTAAAAGGACATCATGTTAAACCGGGATATTGCGTCGGCCGGTTCCTTTCAACGCTTTCTCGCGAAGTATGTCGTTAAAAGAATTCTCCCCGCGACGAACTATGGCAGCCGAGGGCCACAAACTCGAGGCGAACGGACGTTTCATGTTTTATTTAAAGGATTGCAGCTGACCTTTAATCGTCGAGCATAAAGCTCGCGTGGACGATCGGAGTCCGTGGAAGGGAATTAGTTACTCTCTCAATGCGTTTTCCTAATGACAGCAGAGGTCGCGGAATCGGCGAGATTGCGAGCCAGCCGAGAGTTTTCCAATTATCGATACCGGCGCAAGATCTTCGAGAATCGTCTGCGAATAATTCGCTGAATCGAAAGCGGCATTTAAATTGCTTTTCTCGAAAATTCTCGCCACCTCGTCAAAGACCAAAGATATTCCTTTCACGATTTTACCGCTTCGAACTTGTTGCATACATGCATGAAATTGCTTTAATAAACACCCGTTGTACACGCGATTTACATTACGTAGAAAAGGGATCTGCGATGCATGTGTAAACCGTCACCTGTGCTTTGTTGTAACTACAACGAGCGGGACAGGTGACTAATATCCCATAGTATATAGATATTCTGATGGCTAATCTATCACGAAAGAAATAGTTCGAAATTATAATGTCGCAGTAGACACGCCACGTCATTAAACTTTATCTATCGTAGCAGTTGTTTATGTCAGTCAATCCTAAGAGTGTTCTGTCATATTTTTAATTGGACTACGATCTCTTTCACGGTACGTTGATTAGCATTTCTTCGTCCTTAATCATTTTTAGATTTAGAAGAAACAAATAATTCAAGAGTATGGCTCCGCGTGACCCTATCCTATTTCATTAACTCTGCCATTTGGGGAAAGCATTTTGAGTCGCTCGAAGTCATAAAAGAGAATTCGTAGAAATTGAACGCTATACCTTCATCATTTCTTCTTTGACAGCGACGAAATCAATGTTCATGAATAAATAAGTAGTTCATGTTTTATTTAAAAGCCTCCGGTACTTTTTTGCTGCATAATGTAGGACGATGATAGCGTTCGCAGTATGCCGCACGAGAATTTTACGCGAATTTTATTGCACCCACATTTTATAATATTTTCTAAATCGTAAAATAACGAAAACTTAAGAGACTGGTCAGGAAACGTTGCCGCAATTTCTCGAGCTTTTAAACTACCCAAAGAGTGTTAAAGATTGCTTACACTCTTACATTTAATAAAGGTCTGCTGCCAGTTAGTTACAAAGTCGTATATCAAAGTAATTTACTTTAACTATAAAATTCTAGGTAATTTTCGAAATCGTTTTTTATCGAGGACCAGGAGTGTATTCCCTTTAGTATACGATCACAGGTCACCGTAAATTCAATTATATTATTAGCGTGCAGTAGAATATTCAGGCGTGAGCGTCGCGAATTAAAATTGTTTCAGCTTTGCACGAGCTCAAAGAGTCTTCGGAACGTATTAGGATTTTCTGTTTAATGAAAGTGTCCGTGAAGCAGCATCGCTATGTATTGCGAGGTCCGATCCGTTTCCGTTCGATTCGTCGAGCAGAGTGGATACACGTCCAGTCAAAGGACTGAATGGGATTTCACAGGGAATTGCGACGGTTAATCAATGTTCAATGTGGCGTTTTATTAGTGACGACTACTTTACAGCGTATTATGTCATGTGTGTACCTAATATACGGACACCTTTCGACCGTCGGTCAACGTCGACGTGTGGCTGGCCGTTGGAACTGTAATTAAGGGTTCGTGCCTGGTTGGGACCAGGCTGAAGTGTTATTGATCTTGAGGAATTTATATCCCGAGGACCGCGGGACTTTATCGAGAAAATGTTTTCGTATTTTCGAAGACTTATTTCAGAGAGTGGCTCATAATTGTCGCGCTTGAAAATATTTATCGATAAAATTGTGATTGTTCTTCTAAATGTCGCGTTAAAAATACGTGGATTTGATCATTTGAAATTGAAAATTTGATAATAATTGTGCGATGTCACTTTATGATAAAATGGCGGACATTTCATGCATTCGTTTCTAATTAATTTCAAGAGTATTGCCATTAAAAAGTATTTTATTTTTTATGTTTTGAAAAGAAAATTTCCAAAGACCATTCTTCTTGGTTTTCTTGATTCGGTAAGATTTTTTAAAAATTGAAAGCCTGACGCTTACGCGCCCACTCTTTGCTTTTAACAGCGTACAATTGTTGGTTATAATGTCCGGTATCAGAAACTGACCGAATAATCGATACCACGAACATTCAGACGCGACAACGCGAGAGCCCGATTAGGTTACTTCGGGCTGCGGATTGAATTTAGCTCCTGATCAAGTTAGGCTGCGTTTAACTGTCTGTAATTCAATCTTCGTCGAGTAACGACTTTATTATTCGCCAGTTTCGACCACGTATGATCGGCTTTAGCACTTCAGTTACTCCTATGCCGTGGATCAGTTTAGATGCATCGTAGAGTACCAGCCGGTGCATAGCGGAGAACCTTCCTCTAGAATTACATATCAAAGAGTTAAATTTCATTTCCGAGGCAGCTGACAGATTCTCTATTGGGTTTTTAAAGAAATTAAAAAATGTTCGTGTTAGACTGAACGTCTCGCGAAGTCGATCAAAAATAGCTTTGATATTTCGTGCTCGAGGTTGTGCAAGCCTTTAAATCAAGGATCAGGAATTATTCGCTAAGATATTCTTACTGTCAAAAGAAATATTTATCGTTCGCACTCGGAACCATTTTAATTCTAAATATTTTCTCTGACCTACAGTATTTGCATTTGATATGACTTAATGCATTTTGTGACTCGCGAAAATTATCCAAATAATAAAATCACAGCTTTTAACAATACTTCATATAATAAAAAATAAACGGTTCAAAGAGAACAACTTTTATAACATTGTACGAGTTACAATTTACATTCGAACTTCAAATATCTTGCGTACCATGTATACACCGAGTGAATGAAATAATGTATTATATGCGGTACTACTATGTATGCAGTACTGTTACAATAAAACCTGCATCGATTTGTGAAAAAACAACAACAATACATTTTACACTATCGTTTGCAGCAGATGTGTAGTTTCTATTTATTCATTTTATCCACTCACCTGATAGCGATGTACCTCCAAATAGCAAGGGTGAGGGTGATGGCGATGCTGATGGTGTGCAGCAGCTGTGTGAAGTGCATGTGAAACAGCACGAATACGGCCCATCCGTACGGGAAAGTGGGCCTCTTGGGCAGCACGATGTACTTGTAAATGGCGAACGGTATGTACTCCAACATGACAAGCATGTCCGCGGTCGCCAGACCGGTCAGAATCTTGTTAATCGGCGCGGTGACCATGTTCTTCCTAGTTAAAACCACAATGTTCAACATGTTCGCCAATGTGCCGAACAAGCAAACGATCAGCGACACGTATCCGTGATAATTCTTGTATTCGACGGTAAGATTCCGGACGGTACCGTTGCAGTAGCAGCCGGAGGTCTCGTCGGTCGTTTTCTGCGAGGTCAGATTCTCGAAATTGTAATTGTTCACGTAATCGATGTCCTCGTCGGTGATGTTCCACCTATGGAACAGGTCCGTGTAATTTTCCAAGTGGTTCATTGTCACGCGACGGATCAGCGACCTCAGATGCAGCAGGGTTGCGTTCAGGTGCACTCGGTGCCAGGTGTACTCGCGGAGGACGTGACGGAGCATCGCATCCTGGGATTCGATCGACGCATCCTCCTTCCGAACGAATTTATTACTTCGGAAATCGTCCCGTTTTCTTCTCTTCTTCCCGGGAGCATCGGAAGTTTTCTTTTAAAGTTTCGTCTACTAACCTGGAAGAACGAGTCGCTGTTCCATTTTTTTTCTTTATTCAAACAATACGTTTTTTGGATTAATGTGTTTAAGGTTCGGCGTGGAAGCACGAAGATCCTTATCCTAGAGTTTAACCTTCTCGTTGAGAAAGATAAAAGGTGCACCAGATGCAAGCAACTTTATCCTACTTCAATTTATTCTTCTTAGAATCCTTTTTTTTCTGGCGCTATTGGGGTGGAATGATCGGATTTAGGCATCGAGATCCAAGGATCAGATCGAGAGCATACGAATCTCTATTCAGGAGCTCGACCTGTTTATCGAGAAAAAGATGAGCCGCTATTTCATTTCCCCTTTCATTTAATCAATGCCTCTTTATGCTTTATCAATTTATTCTTTCCAGGATTCATCTTCCATTGAGTTCTGGCTGAATGATGGGATTAGAGTATCGAGCTTCAAGGATCCGATTAAGGGCGTAAAAATATCGACCCTAATTTGTAGTCTGTTCGCCGAGGACTGGTTAATTCACCCCTGCAGTCTCCTCCCGATTCAATCAATATTCCTTAACTCAGAGCATCTTCCTCTCGCAGTCCTTCTTTACTGAAAAACCTCGGGGCAGAATTCCAGAATACCAGGCACCGAACTTGAAGAATGAACGAGTAAAAATGTAGATCCTAAATCTTAGTTCACAATCCAATGATTCTCGATATATACGGTGTCATTTCAGCATCGTTTCTACAGAACTTTTGCCGCACGAACGCCGCTTATCCTGCTGCTACATCATCGTCAGTAGCTAAGCTTGAAGGATCGTCCAGTTAGCGGATCCGAAAGTCGTCATCAATCCACGCCTATTCTTACGACACTAATTACGTCCACGGTCGGAGATGCTTCCCGAAGCTTTCCTCATTGGACAGAGGCAGACGTGAGGTAACAATCTTCGGAATCAAACGAACGGATACCGTCTTGCGATAGCTCGGAGACTAGGTCACGTTTTGCATGTCGTTCGATCGTTCTCCGAGGAATTGCATTCTTCCTTTGGGATCAAAGATCTTGATATCGAATCGTTCGGCAATATCCTGGCCACGGCCTGGCGCGGCACTTTGGGCTTGTGCACCACCTCGGGGTCGAGCGTTTCCCTTATTACTCCCAGCGGCGGTCTACCTGTCCTCGCGGCCCGACACAAATCTGCCCGATGTCACGGCGAATTACCTCGCGGCGGAAGTTCGCGCCACGGGCAACTTACGACGCGCCGGGGATGCATTCCGCTCTATCCACGCGGTGTGTTCTCCCCGTGTCCTTCCGAAGTTTTTCTATCTTCCCGCACGTGCAGGCGGAGCCCTCCCCACCCTTCGAGGAAGTTTCGCGACGGCGCTCCCTCGCTCGCGGCTCGTCAGGAAACCCTAGACCTTGAAGAACTCTCCGGGAACAACTCCTACCAAAGTCCTCCCGGATGTTATTCCGCGCGCGATTATTGGCGTTTCCAGGTCGCGTTTCCCGTGTCCTTTGCCGTCCCCTAATCCGGAAATCTGCATTCACGTCGACTATTTAATACCGACGATTCATTTAGCTTCTATTCGCTTCGCTACGCTCTTTCCTTTGATCCAGAAGGATCAACGCCGAGCGGATATCGCGAGCAGTTTCGCGATCGTCGGACGCGCGGGACTCCCGCATTCCATAAATCAGCCTCGAGCTAACCCGCTTCTGCCAATCAATCGGTTGATTTCTTTTGGTCGACGCGTCACTGGTGGTTCGCTATGCTTTGAAAAGCGAGGAATCGATAATAGATACTTGGTAGGTTCAACTTTTCAAATGTCCAAAAATCGGTTCGGTGAGACGTTGCTCAGACGTCGATACGCGAAGGAGAGTCAGGTGAACTTTTTGATCGTGGGCAGAGTTAGGTTTGAACCTTTTTCAATTCCTACCGAAATTTAGACTTCTTAATTAAATAGTTATGGACCAGGTTTCAAATTCTCGTTTAATTTCCTAATTCCTTGCACGAAGATCTAGGTAGGAGTGATCAATACACGGAGATAAAGAGCAAACGTTCGCTCAAGCGTAATTAATTATCATTCAATATGTCAATTCTTTAATCTACTACGTAGCTCAGTGTCTAAGTCATTTTTGAACCAAGTACCAAAATCACACTTAGTTTTCTAATTATTCGTTTAAGTATGTAGCTACTCCTGCTAGGTTGATGGAGTTTTAGTGATAACCAAGCTATTGTGCAGCTTGGCTGGGAATCAATAAATTTTGTAAATATAACAGCGTTGAGGTAAAATATAGCACACAAGAACTAAAATCTAGCCTTACGAAATATAGTCTTCAACGCCTTATACTTTCCGATCAGTTTTAACCCACGTCTTCAATCCTCATTCGTTTGATAATTTTTTAAAATAACGCGAATACTGATCGAACTTCAACGAACTTTCCCCAAAAATTTTCAAATGAGCCGTCGCAGCGTTCGTCCCATTCGAGGACGGAGAGCTTCTCATGTTGGCCAGCGATCTTCTTAACACAAGATACCATGGTGCTATCCTTTCATCGGGTCCTAGCGTAGGTAATCCCACGGACCACGGACGACGCATCAAAGACTACTCGTGACGAATTGATACGGCCACGAAGTGCGACGTCTCTAACCTTCGTGGATCGATCCCGTCTACGACTGGTTCCCCGACCTCCTCAGGATCCCCGAGCCGACGAACAACGCCGCCGCCTTTCCCACACCTACGGATACGATGAAGATTACCAAGTTTCGGGTGGACCAGCGCGAACCCTCTTCTACGCTCCTCTGCCCGCCGAGAGGGTGCTCCCCCGGGGCTGGACCTGGAAAAGATTGTTTGCGTTCAATCAGCCGTGGTTGCAGGAAATACTAATAAGAGTGTCGCGGGGCAGTCAACCCGCGAGAGGATTCTAAATTGGGAACCCCGTGGTTCCGGAGATTTATACGAGACCAACGGGCTCCAACGCATTGAATAAAATGATCCATCGTTTCATTGTCCTTCGAATTTATTGACACGCTGACTGTCTCATCCGTCTGCCACGTATAGATCATTATGCGTGAAATCGAACACTTCTTGGTCTACCGTTTTTTCCAGCAGGTTCTTTCAGATTGTGTCAAGGTTATTAACGATATATTAATTTTAACAGATTAAACGCAGCCATTTGCTACTTAGTTTCGAGAAAGTAGATTTTCTTTCTTTCCAAAATTCGAGTTTTGATTCGAGTTTTTCTCGTCAAAAAAATAGAATAATCCCCGCCAAGGCAATCCGAATTGAAATCATTCTGTCACAGCACAGTTACCATTAGAATCGCTTGCTCAAAACGGTTCGCTGGTTGCCAGTTTTTCGAATTTTGTTTGTTCTATCAAACGTCTGCGTTGCACCGCGCCAGTTGCACCTGCGGGAACACAGAATCCAACGCGACTGTGTACTTTTGCAAGTATTGATAACAACGCAAAAAATGTTCTAGATCCTACCCGGCGGCCAATCGTTCTATTTTCTTTTTGTTTCGACTGCGAATCGATTTTCGATTCGATGGCTAGGCTATCAAAAGTTTTTCTGACCGAGAACTGTGCATGTATTAAAAGATTGTCGTTGCACAAAAGCGATAACAACTCTGTCCATGATTCGACAAATTATTTGAATTAATACCACGTAATTATTACCGCAAGAATTATTGTTTAGAACACGTCTATTATGAATAAAGCTGCATCGAACAACGCGTTACTAACAGCGGAACGACGTTTATTGTTTCCGTCAAGGTACAAAATTGTGTATTCGATCGTGTCTGCGACCCGCCATCTGGTCCAGATTCGAGAGCACTCTTGCGGACTTCGGAAGACAGCGTTAAACTCACGTAGAGAATTTGGTTGGAGCGTGTACAGTCGTCCACGACGTACAAATGAAGAAGCTTACTGCACTCAGGGATTCCTTTCCCGCAGAGTTTTCATTCACGGGAAACCGTGCGCTCCCGGCTAAAAGAATAAACCTTGAAGCTTCACTGTTTACCGTCTATAAAAGCTGCGGAAATTCTTTCTTTGAGGGAGAAAAAAAGGACGAGGAGAAAAGGACTGGGATGTAACAAATAGGTGATGCGGGACTCGAACTCCCAACTTCACGATGTTTTTACGTTCAGAGTTCCCAGGCTATACGAGCCTTCTTCATAACGAAATCTCTTGCGACATTTTTCTTGGTGACTTTACAGTCCGGGGAAAAAAAGAGAGATACAAAGTCTTTAGTCTAAATTGATAATGACTTTCGTAGCTTCCGCATTTAAACAAGATTGGTAATACCGTTCGCAGTATTAAGGTGAGAGCATTTAGCCGCCAAGATTTCCTCTGCCATTTTGCTTAAAGACTTTAGGTTACTCCGTAAAGTGGATGATAGGATAAATCTCGGCTTTCTGCATTTACTCTTCTGTATTTATAAATCTTTATTCATAAGATCCGAATTTATAAATTTAATTTATAATCCTACGTTCATTTACAACGAACTGGTCTTTTTCAAATTGAGTCATTCATGGTTCAAATTCAAATTTTTTGACAATTAGGATCGATTACAACGTATCGTTATTCTTCAGAAAATTATAATTTAAAGAAGAAAACATGGACCACGTATTTAGGCATTTTTACTTTAATGCTATGCCTAGTTCCAAGATTCATTTTTCTGTTTCAATTCAGAAATATCTTCCGGAATTTCTCTCGCAGAATTTCACAGCGTCGGTTCACCAGAAAAATTGTTTTGTCCGATTGGAAACGATACGATAATCTATTGTTGGTTCCACGCGATCCGATTACCAACGAGTTTACCGCGACGGTGGTGGAACAATAGTTAGGGATCTGCTGTGTAACAATCCGGAAACGGGAACGTGCGACGTTTTAACGACGTTTGTCGCGCCCGCATTATTCCACTGTTTTGGAAGGGAGGAACTTCGGTACAGCCTGCGACACGGCTTTCCACCGAGATGTTACAATGATCTCTTGAAGAGCAACCAGGGAAACCTATATTCTGAAGATTCTCAAGCCTAAGGTGTATTCCTCTCATTTCCAGCGACGGGTTTACTACGGATGCATATTCTGTTTTCCCGCCGACGAACGGAATATACTACAGTGTTATATCCAACAGAAACTATTTCGTATAATCATTTTCTCCGTGTTTCTTGAATTGAATTTCGTGTTTCATGAATTATTGAAGAATTATTTCGTATGCTTCGTGTACAAGGTTCATCCTATATTTATCTCAAATATCTTTATTGTTCTTCAACAATATTTGTTTTCCTGTTATTTTTTCAGCGATTTTCTAGGTTTTTTTCTTTACATGAGAACAACCCTTTTATTGGAAATTTAATAACTATAATTAATAACGATAATTCAAGATCATGGACAGAGAAATTTAAATACGAAATCATATTGAACGACATTCGTATGTTTATTACAAATTTCACCGATGATGAATGTATTCTTCCGTATGAAAATGAAATGTACTTTGATCTTCGATGATATAGAATAATTGTAGTCACTGAACTCCTAATGAAAAATATTCTTATCGTAGCTGTTTCGAACTAAACCTACCGAGCCCGCTATAATTCACTTGTTCCGCAGATTTTTCATTTTTAATCTAAATGGCGGAGGATCTAAATAAATACTGTTTTTATCGTTATGAAGAAATAGAAAAAAAATTACGAAAAAGAACACTTATACAAACGAAATGAAGGGGATTATAATAATATATCTAAAGAAGACAACATAAGAAGAAATATCTTTATGGCATCTTGTGAATTCTGTCGAACCATTCAACTTTGTTTGACGTATGTTTAGATTCGCAGAAAGCAAATAATTGTTCGCTTATCATATAAGCATTTATGATACCAGCGTGGAAACTGCGGCAGCTTTACGCACCGAAATAATGCTAAAACAATCGATGACAATTATACTTCGTTCCACCTTGCGTGGCAAGTGGGTTAACTGTCGCACAAACGCAATCATTTTGATTAATCCCGACTCTTTCGGCTTTCGAAAGCTGGAAAACGTTAAGTGAACGTGAAACTTGTTCCCCCGTCCAGCTCGAAACAAACAATTCTCGCGAGATCAAAGGCTTCGCCGAAGTTGGAATTCTGAAGTTTCGTTGCAAAAAAAAACCCGGAGAATTTTTATAAAAAAAAGTTTTGCAGTAGGGCGTTCTCATTGCTGAAACTCGAATCTCAAGCGCGAAGTAGTCTCGTTAGACAGAAATCAGGAAAGTTTTGTTTCCGAAGAAGTCCCTCGGAGTTCCGAGACCCGTCTCGGGTTTGCCGGGACATTTTCAGTAATGATCTCCGAGGGTTTATCGTCAGGGAACCATTTAGGTTGTTCGCGATGTTTAGGTGGCCGACGAAATGTTTTTTCGGCTTCGACCGAAGCGCATTAATGTTGCAATGACGACCACGTTAATCCTCTTTTCTATTATTGAAACAGAGGCGGGACTATTTTACAACGAAACTCAATTGCGGATGGAAAAAAAATGTACTCGAACGAAAGTATTCGACTGAGAATAATCGGTCCCTTTTCATCTGAAGTTACTCTTACGCCTCCGAAGAAAAATGATCGCGGCAAAACACTTATTTAACAGCCGACGACTCTTCTCGAATTTTTACAGTCGAATGAAATCTTCCTGAAATAATAATACAGACTTGACAAGTATATCGATATAGAACTTCAGGAAATATCGGCGGTTTTGTAAACTATCACGGAAGACAATAAAAGCATGTTAGTACGTGTATCCGCAAATTTGCTTCCTCTCGAGCCCAATAACATTACAACATAAAGTTTTAATTAATGTTCCACGGACGCTGGTCTCGCTAAAGCAGCGATGCGTACACGGTTTCGCGCGCGTTACATATTACATCACGATATTTAAAAACATTCGAAGTATGCCATGGAGAGGTATTTCGCGTAATCAAACAGCTGCTAAGCGCAGACGATGGATAAAACATCGGTTTTGAATGTTTGAATGGGATCGTTTTCAAGATTGAATTCGAATGGAGATATCACGTGCAAATACTTCCAATCGAATCCGTTGCGTATTGTCAATCAAAAGCGCAACGTGTAATTGCCACTCTTGGCACAAATGATTTTTAAACGCGGTACTATCGCAGATTAATTTGTTAATTGAAATAGCAAAGATACCGAGGATGATTTTCATAATTCCAATGTAATTATACGTAATTCCTTTCACAGATTTTCATTAGAAATTGTTGAAATTACAGCGCTCGTTTCTGTTTAATTATAGAGAATATATACGAGTCGCCTTTAGCGATTAGCAGTTTCAGTGTTAAAAATTGAACAACGCGGAACAAATGTGACTAAATCTATGGGGCTTAAGAGGATGGCCCCTCTAACTATTTCACGATGTTAGCAGACGGAGAAGCAGACAAGTGGGAATTCACGCCGTGAAACATGAGTTCGATAATTAGTATCGCCGTTCGGTAGTTTCCATTAAACTTTAATTCCTGACGAATCGGCACGGTTAATCCCGCTCGGCGCAAGAAACGGCCAATTCGACGCTGAAGAAACTCCGACGTATGTTTCCTGCGCGTTCTAATTTCTTGCTCGGAACTCCGACGAGTGTTTCATTTACGTTCTAATTTTTTTTTTCCTCATCTCGCGCGCATCCTCGCTAGTTATTATTGTTGGATAAATAGGATGTTTTAGTCGGGCATGATATCTCGTTAGAAACATTCGGAGGGAAACGAAGTGAAATAAAATTTCACCAAAACTTCATCAGATGCATTTTAGACACTGCTTGAAACAGTTCTATGGTTCTTTAGAGTTAGCAAAGAATTGAGGAACATTATTGACGTCGCGCAAAAGTTCGAATTTCATCTTTATAACTTTAAAGCGTTGTTTTCGTCTGTTTCTGTCTGTCGTTTTCCATATTCTCTGTTGACGAATTATTTACCGATGATCATCCGAAATGCTTAATCTTTTGCTCTCGAATGGTGTAATGCACGTAACATTTTTAGTCAAAAACTAAATAAGAAATAAATAAATAAATCATGCTGTATGAGATTATTAACAAAGATCCTCAATAAACTGGTAATCTTGTAAATCATTGTTTCATTTGTCAGAAGTGCGTATTGACATTTCAGCGCGAGAAATCAAGAAATTTCATCGTGCAAAAGTGACAAATGAAACAAAAATTGATGGGTAATCAAATAATCGTTTTCAGAAAATTCTGTTGACCTAATATTAGAATAAAAGTTCCATCCAATAGCGAGCGCTCGTAGTATTTTGCCCACCGATAGAATTCAAATTTGCATCGTTCCGCGCCAATTGTAGTAGCAGCAGCTAAAGCAATAGAAACTGTGGCTAAAGCAATAGAAAGCAACAGCTAAAGCAATAGAAAACAGGCGTCAGGTGTGAACTGTTTCCGGCGATTCAACCCGCGGAGGCGTGAGCGCGGAATTCGCGCCGCAAAGTTTCGAGGGCCGAACTTTTCGCGAACGATGTCAAAATCATTTAAAACGACAATCGCCGACGGAAACTTATTACCGAAACAGTTAAAGCGGACCACTCGATAACCTACTCAGAAGTTACGCTTAAATGCTTTCGAATTCGATTCCCGCCGGTCATAACTTCGGTCCGGTCTCAATCAACGGATTCGAAACTGCATTCGAAAAGTTAACCGACAGTGCTGAAGAAAATCCTGTCCCGCGTGTAAACGTGGGAAACGCGCGTTACAACTTCCCGAAACAATTCCAATTATCTGGCAGATTTCATTTTAAACGTCACGAGTGCCGATCGCGATTTGTGCTTGAAATAATAGTTTCTGTTGCACAAGACTGAAAGCGAACGAGTGATATTTTTGAGGCAAGACTTTAATTTGTTTGGAATAAATACCGGTAGTTTCAAATCTAGGTTAAAGTGAAACATCAAACTTTTTTCGCAGTGAAATATTTTATTTTGTACTATTTTTCTATGTCATGCGTATGAAGTTGAGCTTATCTGATTGATTGAACTGAGCTTTGAAATATAAACGTAAAAATTATTTTATACCGACATATAGCAATTTTCAGTGCCTCCAAGTCGCCATTTCAAAGGGTTACATTATGTTTCTAGTCTGCGAGCTCTTTAAAAAAAGACTAGGGTTCGAGAAAGCTGTGCTGAAAAATGGTGTACTTGGGCACTTATGGTGCATGTGTGAGCATTATAATTCTGAATCACGATCGCGGTTAATCGCAAAATTTATATACTATATTATTATTATGTATAATAATAATAATAATGATGATAATAATAAAAGAAAGAAACACGCGAAGCCTGGACGCCGAGGTTAACAAATGAAAACCACGTTTCGCTGAGCCTCATTAGCCGAAGGGCAATCTAGAAGCGCATTAAACTCCGCAGACACGAACTCCGCCGACTTCCCAACATTTTTATAAGACGCCAATGAAAAACTATCTTCGTGCAGACATTACTTACGTTTAGTTTCGCGATGCTGCTGCAGCGCGATGCAATTTTTCGTTTGCCGCGGTCGCGAAGATATTTTCTCCTTAAAATACAGAGCCATTAGAGAATCGAGGGTCTCTGCCGCAATAGTAGAAAATACTGGAATTGTTGGGAGGGTCACGGTGTTTTCTCTCGATCAACCACGTCCCGATGCGAGGCTCGAAATCAAAGAATTTGAAATAAAAAGATATCGAACATGAAATATTCCAACAAAATTACAATCTATCAAATAGCGTATAGTTACAGTTGTGAAATGCTGTCGAAAAATTGATTTACTATTTCAGGATTTAAAAAAAAAATCAGTAAGCTACTAAATATTATTTCAACGAAAGAAACTACGATATCCCTAGCTTTTTCGCTTAAATCGATTTTTTCAAAATTTTAACTAGGCAGATACATGTTATGATCGAATTTAAAATCAGCGAGTCGAAACCTACGAGAAATGATGCATAACAAATGAAAAAGAATCAACTGTACATGATATTAAATCACAACTCCAAATTTAACGTAAATGTTTAATTTCAACATAATTAAAAAATGTCCATACGTATGACATGCTTCCTGCGTCTCCTTTATTCCGAAACATTTCAATTTTAACGTTAAAAAAAATCAACGCTTTATTTCATTTTCAGCAAAACAACATCGAGTTCGACAGAATTTCGTTATTCCGCCTCACCGCCCGTCCAGAGAGAAAGCGACAGCCGAGCGTGTTCGACGACTTGTTTCCGCACGAAATTTCCAAAGAAACGAACAGATCTTCGCGCACGCGTGCGTTATTAGAACAAGACTCGCGGAGGCCGGAGTTGATATCTCGCCGGTGTTCTGACAGCGAGCGACGTGACTGACAGTTGCGAATTTTTTGCTCAAAATTTCATCGGTTCGCCAGCGGTTCTCCGGGCAGTTTTCTGCCGGGGGTGGCTCGTTGCGTTTTGTTGCGCTGTCACGGCTTGGGGACGGTTTAGGCTTCGCGAACAGATTCAGCTGCGCCCCAGTTCGTGCTTAACGACTCGTCCTCCGCGGAACACGGCCGACATAAATTGCACGTTAGTAAAATGACCAAAGTTTTACTCGGTTCTTTTTTGCGTTCGCCTGCTTGTTCAACGATTGCGACGCGGTTTTTCCAGTGCGGCGTTAATTAACCCCTTGTCGTATCATTTTCTTCATTGTTACAATGGTAAACGCCATTTCGATTGTAATTATTTCGTAGGAAGAAAAGGAAATTTATAAAGGAAAATGAAATATTGATCACAAGAGGACAGAATTTTATTCCGACTTAAAAGAACGGAATAACAATTATATTTATGAGGATATTAATAGTAATCTCTATAAATAATCTCTAATCTAGAAAGTAAGATTACTTGTTTTTACTGTCCGCCAGTTTGATTACAATATATATTAGAACATTTTCTTAGTCATTTTCTATGAAAGAGTTTTTATAATTTCGGCAACATTAAAAAGCAAATGTAAAGAACGTTACGACCGGCGCGGTATGTTCAACGTTAATTTGTAACTGAAATGTTGTTGAGAAAATCTGGCTTAATATTATATGTATAATACGATATTAGAGTAAAGAGATCTCTTGGAAATATTAACAGAAAATTTATATATTATATCTATATTTTATTATTATATGTATATTATATAAAAAGGCAGTTTTACGGTCTCTTTCGAAACAATCTAATTATAAATATTCTCATTACCCCTGGCTCTACCTTTATTATTCCGAAGGTTTCCGTAATAACTCTTTTACGTGTGTTCGCGTCAAATCTGTCAAAAATCTCTACAGCTCATCGCTCAACTTTCGCTAGCAATTTGTCGCGCGAGTCACCTAACAAAATGCTTGAGCGGAGGTCTCTCGCACATCGCCACCGCTCGACCCCGCGCTTATTAATCTCGCTCGGTTAATTAATATCGAATGCAAGCGCAGCAACGACGGATGGACACGCGCGGCGAGCGGCAAACAAAATAAGCATGTTTACGATGCCCCGGACCGGGTTTGTGAAATTGTCTGCGAAATCGGCTGGGAAACGGTGTACGAACTCCGCCGGCCGTGGTGCGTGCTGTTTAACGAGCGTACGAACGGGCCGCGCGTGGCGCAGAGGTTTGATATTTCGACTTACGATCGATCGATGACCAGGATTTCGTTCTGCCCGTAGCATTGATAACCTTTTGACCGGTTCTCGGAACCCTTTAACAGAAACACGCCAAACCGCGATCGATATATTACTGGACCGACGAAATGCTCGTCGTTTAGCCGACATCCTCCGTTGCATCGACGGCAATGGGAGGCCATTGTTGGCCGAGAATCGTTAAAACCCTGTCCTCCTTTATGCGGCACAAAGATGCCAGAGGATATCGACGAAGCTGTTTCTGGCCCACGATACCGGTAACAATTCGAAACAGTAATATTACCATATATTTAATTCGCCGGATGTGCATTGAAATATAATCGAATAAATATTTATTTCGATAACAATTTGTTCGAATAAAAATTCATTTCAATAAGTTGTTATGTATTATTCGAGTTTATTTGTACAGGAATTAATCGAAAAATAATCGATTTGAATAAACATTATAGAATATAATATTCATTGTTACTTTTATTGAAATCGTTATTTAAATTATTATCATTATTTGAATTATTTTCATCATTAATAGAATAATTTTTTACAAATACTCAATAATTGTTCATCGAATAAAATATTCGATAATGAAAACTTTGGACAATGAGGAAGTCAAATTTAAGGATGCATACTTTTGTGCTATGTTTGTTGTTACGTGTTTTGCGGTTTGATAGGAATAATTATAAAGTTCTACTCCACGTAAGTATGTTCTGTAAACTCTTCTCTGCAAGCTGAAGTAGTTTAATATCGCTTTACGAGTACGGAAACGTGTTTAAATGATCAAAGGACAGGTGACGTGTACATATTCAGAGAACTTTAAAAATTTTTTTTTTAAAAGCTACAATTAAACGGTTCTAACTTCGATAATAACACCTTTAGACTCTTTCGAACAAGACGATGTAGTGCAAATTAAATTCCGAGTCCGGTAACATGATTATACTGTAATTATAGTGGAAAATGCGCTTGCAATCCAGCTATGTATCTGTTAATATTTTGAAATGCGATACCAGCGAAATGTTTAATAGAAAAATTGTTTCTGCACACGGAATAGAATCGGACAATGAGTTTTTTTTTCTTAAATTGTAAAGAAAAGTTTCTGTTATTGTACGTCGCGTCAAAGAATTCCGCATTCAAAGTTACATTAGTGAGATTCACGAGTCGCGCGCCATCATAATTCAAGCCGTGCCTCGAGACGATAACGAGTTGAAGAAGTTTCCGTTCAGTTCGTTAATTTTATTGAGCGCTCGTGCTACCTTTTTTATAAGACGCCTCCTTTCTTCCGAATCTTTTTGCCATTACCGTACTTATAATGCTTGCGGGACGACGAACGACTTCAAATGTCCCGGCGTCCGTAACGCGGCGGAATCACGGATCTTTGTGAATCGGAAAAGTGAGAGAAAAATTTCTTACTGTCCAACTTCGGGGCGTTGCTCGAATATTGAAACGAATGTGACAGGAGGAAAAAGCAGAATTATGTATAGCTCATTCTCGCTGAAACTTTCTGTATCGAAAGGATGCCTCCCAGCCTCGAAAGTCCGGGCATTCTAACGGTAAGCTCTCCAATTTTGGAACAACAGGACGTAACGAGAAAACATCGTGGATTACGCCGGTAACTCGAAGACAAAATGGCGTCGGCTAACTCCTCCCCGGAATCTGGAACTTCGGAAAAAGCGGCTTTCGTCGCGTTAAAGCTGTAGGAGAAGTTACGAAAGTTGAAAGGGGATCTGTCCACTGTTCAAACGTCTGAGCCAGCGTGCTCGAAAAATGGAAGTTTCCTTTGGCCGAATTACTCGCCCGTTGGAGTTAACACCGCCGCAGCGACCGCACCAGTCCTGAACCTATAACACGCGAACTATGTTTTAGGAAACGGAGAGACATGCGACGACGGTCGAACCGACAATTTAATCCAGCGATGTTATCCGAACTCCGATTAGTGTCTGTGAAAATGCGAGAATACTTTCTCATTAGGAGACATCAACGATTGGAGAGCGAAGCTCGTGATTGCATTTATGTTATCAAATATTAGTATTGCCGTAAGGAATTTTCTAATCAATAATAATTTTCCTCTGAACTAAATAGCTGCAAAAAAATCAAAAATACATCTATTTAATTTTTAATTTATTATATATATTGTACTATACATATTTATTGTATTTATTATATATTTATTATTAACTAATATTGTATATTCTTTTACTTTATATTTATTAGATATTATTATATATTTATAATATATACCACACTATTTCGTACTTTTTGTATCGTATCGTTGTAAGAAGAAAGTTACTTCAAAGGACCTCAGCAACACCTCATTTTCCGGAAGTAAAAAAGTTTTGGAATACCCTGTATACAGAACTTCTCTTTTACCTTTTTATATTATAACAAAGGATTTTTCACCCGTATACACGAAGTTGTAAGAAATCTTCGAGCCGGCAGAAGCAATGATAAAAAACGAAATTGTTTTTATCAAATAATTTATAAATATATCAATTTGCATAAATATTCCTAGCACTAATTTTAGTAATCATTTTCGACCGAGGATCGTTAATCAATTAAGAACAATTTATATTTTCGGTCAGTGATAATCTTGCTAAATTTTGCTACCGAATTAATAAATCCCTTATAATCACAGAAATTGAAATTGTAACGGATAACGTAAGCACCGGTTTCGGAAACGGCAATTCGAGCAAATATCCGCGTTCGGCTCATTAGAGTTTAGCAGAAATGGCGTCTTACCACCATTGAATCTATCGAACATGATCCCACACGCAGACAGGTGCATAAATTATTCATGACGTCGCGTCTAGACGTGGCCAACGGTGCGAGAGAGTATAACCGTGACTCGTTCTAAAGATTTCGCACACTCACGCTGGTGATTCCTATGAAAATGGCGTTTCCCAACGAGGATCGACCATATTGGGCCTAACTGTTCCTAACCGGAGAGGCAACCGGAGTTTCGCAAGTAGTTACTCAAAATTATTGTGATTTTAAGAAGAAACAGCATGAATTGCAAGTTCCTTTCAGTTACACATCGTTACTGGAAATTGAATAGTTAATGCCGACAAACAGAACGTTTCTGCAAACTTATGGAAAAATGAAATTAAATGTTGGTCTTTGTACAATATTAATTCTTTTCGCTCGAAGCCATTTCAATTACAAATCTAAAATATTATTTCTGGCTTCCGGTATTTCCATTTTATAAAACAAAATTCATTCTATGCATATGAAATTGATTCTCGTGACTCATATAACAGTTCATATTTCAACAGTTTATTAAATCTAAGCTTCGGCAATATCTGTCAAGATAATTTTGGAACGTGTTGCAACAATTTTAATGGCGCCGCAGAGTCGCCACTCGAGTACAAAGGGTTACCAAATAAGCTATAGGTTTTTATTAAGTCTCTGAAATTTCGCAAAATCGTTCGCGTAGATCACGAACGAATAGATTGCAAATATTTGTGCAAATTGAAGTAAAGAAGCTACGAGAGTCTTCAAAATCTTCCGCAGGTTCCCATTCTCATAGTTGAAATTCCTTTAATGCAGTGACCCGAATGACTATTACAAGATACCTCGCTCGCATTATCGCTTCTTAAATCGAAGAAATTGCGGCTTCGCGGAGTAATTAAGAGACATTTTTCAACATTATCTTGTTTAATGAAGACCTTGGCTGAAGTAACGAGATCGTTATTTCCGTCACGAAGAAAATTGACTGTCCAAGATGACCGTTACGCGTTACGTAAAAGTCGACGCGTCGATCCGCGCGGTTCCCGCTCGCTTCCAGATACAGTCATCGATCGAGAACACCCTTCTCCGCCGATATTCATCCATCACCCGATGCTAGGCACGCCATTATTCACGTTGTAAATCGCGTTCCTTCGTTATCGCTGAAGGGTTCGCAACGAGTGACCATTATTCTCCGTTCGGCTCCGCGGATTCTTGCAATTCACCGATAACTGTGCCTTAATGTCGCCGGCCGGCTCATCATTTATTTCTGCAAGAAAAAAAACAATCCGTCCAATACCGTTCTTACATAAATTCCCGAGACGCGGACACTCGATATTAAGCATCGATCACGTTGATTCCCGATTAAACATTCCTTCGACGTCTCACGGCCCGGTAAAGATGTACCCCTGGAAAATCGATCGATCCTGCAACGGGCGTGGCGATATTTCCCTATCGACAGGCGCGGCTGATCTCGCATGAAAAGCTGGATGGCGAAAATGTAATAGAAATTTAATCGTGCCGATGTAACGGAAAATAATTTTCCCTGTAAACGATTTTTAAGTGCTACGCGTCTACGTCCGACGTGCGCGTCTGACGATCGTCTGCTTCAGTAGCAGTCTAGACGCTAACGTATCACGGTTCGCGTCAACGTTAACGTATGAGAAAGCTCAAAGAATCATTATCTTGAAATGAAATTGTCTTGTTTTTTACTCAAGCGAAAAAACTACTATACTAAATATTTTCTTATTAAAATACTACAGTATTCCTCTTTGCTTCTTGTACGTATCTTTAATATCCTTTCTCTTTCCTTTTAGCAAAATTGTCAGCACAATTTCTTCGTCATCTTCTTCTTCAAAAAGTCATTTCACATTCTCTACACGCGTCGTTCTATCTGATAGACGGGAATATACAGAATATAAATGCATCGTACGGAGATCATATGCAACGCATGCGTCTGCTCGCACACGCCTGATCATACGCGCCTGATCACACGAGTCCGACGCTTACACAAAATATCATCAGCTGGCGAACGCGTTGCATCTAACCGGAAGCGGCGAACACGTTCGCCAAGCTGTTTAAGGCCGGCGCTTTTAAGTGATCTTGCCTTTCTTGTTACGCGACGTCAGCGCTATATTTTAAAATCTAACGCGCGGCGGCTTCCTTAAGGAACGAAGTCAATTTTCTCGGTAACGAAGCGTCGGCGCGCCAAGGTCTCGTCGTACATTTTCGATGCGGCTATTCCGCATAAAATCATCTGCATTCGATCTCGGCTCGATCACTCGAGTAGCCCGTGCAGGAGCTCGATAGATACCGCACGGTCGCGTCTTTGTTTACCGGTAATTTCTGTCGTTCGTGGAAAGCCTCCTTCGGCGCCGTCCTCGCCACTTAAGTTTCCGAGGGAACGACAACTGGAGTATTCCGTGGACGGAACCGTTAAAGGGGAGACGCGATGATCGATGCGCCTCCAACACGGGTGATTTCATTGCAAACAACAGGGAACAGGCGGATTCGTTAAACGGATAATGAGTTCCTGAAGCGGGGCAGAAGATGATAAGCCGCTGCCGCGTTGTCGATCTTCAAAAATGTAATCAGCGACTGCTCTTTGCGGATATGCTCGTTGCACATGCTCGAGGGGCACTCTTTTTAATGACTAGGCTACTACATACGCTGTAGTTTTTGTGCGGTTCCGTCGAGAACGAAAGGATGAAAGGAGTCATCTACAGTTACCGCTGAATATATGTCGACATCTTTTAAAAGGATGTAATTTATTAAACGTAGGATCAAAGGACGTGAATTTTTTTTAAGGTGTTAGGTTAAATAGTTTTCTAAGTAGCGGGTAAAAATGTTTTTGAATACACTGCGGTTGTTTAGAATGATCATGATCTATGAAACACAGTCTTAGAACCATCGTTTTAGGCTCGGATAAATAACTTGCAAAAATATCATTTCTTGATCTGTTTAAAATGTCAACCAATTGAAATTTTTCACTCGTAAATATTTTTTTAGAATATATACAGACCGATGGGACCTGGACAGAAATTTATGGTCGAGTGATTCTAAGAATACATTTTTTATTTTGCATGTTGTGTATGTTTTCAAATGACACGTTGCATATATCATTTGCCGCGTACAAGCGTGCATCGTGCCCGTCGGTATCATCTATCTTGTTTAATTAATTCCATCTGTTAGTCAACGCTGGTATCATGCAGTTTAGTCTTATTATTGGAATGCCGGGATTAATTTTATGCGAGCGTTTTTCAATATTTGAGAATTTCGAAAATTCGGAAATCTGGAATTTCATTAGCGAAAAACTGGATCGAATGCGATCATATACGATCATATTAATGGAAATAATTAAGAAAATATCTATCGTCAAACATACCATAAACGTGTAAAGTACAACCGAATATCACGATCAGTTCCATGCAAATTAGCTTTTACCGACAAAATGTCATCACGTAACGCCATCGAAACAAATATGTAACATACCCAAATTTCGAAGTGTAATACATCATAATAACTGTAAAATATTTATCGATACTTAATATGAGATTTAACACTTAATATCATGCATATTTCACATATTTTCGTTTCTCTTTTTTTATATTCTTCGGGCATGAATGTCGTATACGTTTTGCATATTTATCGTGCATAATCCACAAATTACTGATTATCTAGCAAATTAAATCTCTCGCAAAGAAATTCAAGTAATTTGGAGTAATTTGAAAAAAGTTATTCTGTTTGAGAAAGTGTCAACGTGCATTCCGGAGCCGCTATACAGGAGAGGGCGGTATAGGAAGAGATAGGCGGGCTGATATTTCTCGCAGCAGATGCGGCAAATTTTTATTCCGCATACAAATGAGTCCAATTGTAGAAACAAAATCTGCCTCGCCAAATTGATGCGGAGACTTTTATTTTGCATGAGGATGACTCCACTTATAGAGGGTACGGTTCACCTGCAATTTATGCAGGAATTGTGATCTCGAATAAAGATCAGTTTAATTATACAATAGAAGAGTAGAAATCCACGTCTCCCGTTTGCCCTCATCGACGCGGAAAATTTTTGCTTTTTCTGCGATCCATTTGAAAATGTGTATCCCAGTAATAATTGACCAAGCAAATGCGAATAGAAAATCAATAGCGGAGGCGCAGCGCGATACGTAAAAATGGGTTTTGCAACAGTATTTAACAAAGCAATATGTACATTTATGAATAAATAACGCTTTACATGGTTCGCCCAGGTCCCGGAGAATTTTGCGCAGGGTTTCCGGCACCGCCAATTTAATAAAGCTGATGTTTATTCACTTCAACTTGTTTATTCTCGCTCGACTTGACCGTGCTGCGTGCAAGTATAATGTTACATCGCATTATTACGCGGTTGGCTTTAGGTAAATAGGTTACCAGACTGGAGATTCGAATAACGGTGGTAAATTACGCAGCAACTCGTGAAATATCCCTGGAAAATATCGCCCGGGATCGGTCCTCGGCCTAGAAATTAGGATCGTTTAAAATTCTCAACGTTCTTGTCTTTTCGAGCTATGGGATCACGATCGAACTACGAAGTCACCGTTCTTTGTTGCTAAAGAGCTATGCATATATTTCCGTCGAGCAACAGAGCTTAACAACAGAGTTTATTTTATTATGTTCGAGGACTGGTCGAGTAGGGGGCCTTTTGTTTCGGCCGGGTGTCGCAAGCATGATTGAAGAAACATTGGGGGAATAAAGGCGCCACCCTTGGAGGGGGCTCGAGGGTATTGGATTTCGTGCGGAATACAAAGTGTTCGAATTCAAAGGGAATCGCCGGTGAAAAGAAATCCTGATTGGATATCGTCGTGTCGGTCCGCGCCGAATCAATCACGGCCGCGCCGTGGAGGAATTCCACGCGACGTTCCCGATCCACTCGTGATCCACCAAGGGCTCGAACCTCCAGGGGTCCGCTCTGTGTTTTTAACTTTTCACTATTCCGCGGAGGAGCACCTGCGACTCCATCCGAGGACCGAGTAAAACGAAGACGGTGTGGTTCTTCGAAATTGAATATCGATTTCTCCCATATACGAATGTTCTTGAACACATTCGACAACTCCTTTAGGAATCCCAGCCTGTTCAAATAACCATTACTGATTTTTTTGAGCTTGTAATTTTACCCCTCTATTGTTTCAGACTCGGGAGCATTTAAAACATTCCGAGCAATCGTTTAACGCTGCCACGTCAAAGCTTCAAAAGTTCCATGAGATTAAAGTGCTTTATTTCGTCGAATTAATATTGGAAAGTTATTTTCTTTCATACATCTTGCAGATCCTAACGAAGGTAGAAAGATGTAATAGAAAAAATAATCCTGTATCCCACGTATTCGGTTCAAAGTATTTAAATCATCGGCAGTATTCATGAAATATAAACAATTAAATTATTAAAGGAAACACTATGTTACTACGCAAATATTCGTAAGGGAATTCAGTGATAAAAGTCGTCCAATAATACTAGTCCAAAAATAATTAATTACCCTTGACTTGTCACTAATTTTAAGCAATGCCGGCTTACCAAAATGTTGCCTATTCCATGATTTAATAACCCTAGTATATACCGATGATTTACGATCAACTTAGAGAGCTTTTCGTGGTTTCCTGTCGGTCTGACCGTGTACGAGTAACTGCAAGCAAGATTTTCTGCGTAATCGAAAGGAAATTGAAAGATGCAAGCTGTCGAAGGAAACAAAATGGCGTCTCGCAGAGTGGAGAGGTCCGGAAACGGAAGTATTAGGCGAACCTCGACGAGGGTGGTTCTCCCCGAATCTGAGTGTCGCGTCGAGGGTGGCGTTAATGGATATCGATGGCGCAATTTATTGCCTCCGAAAAGTTTTCCCGTTATTTTTTTTTTTCACCCCCGAACGAGTTTTAAAAATGTTCTGCCTGATTAAACGAGACGATCCTCTGACCGGCGAAACTTCCTGCTCTTGGGAATTCCGGTTCGTTTGTTCTTTGTATGTTATTATTTCGACGCGAACGTGAAAAAAACGATGTCGAGATTTTTCCGGACGCGTTTCAATATTTCGCCGCGATTCCGCGCGAAACGAGAGATTTTATTTTTAGATCTGGAATTCTTTTCCTTCATTGAATCAACAATGTTCTGACAAAGATGGGCGTACACTGACACGGAGCCTCGAGTAACGCGCGCGCGAACCAGGACGAAATTGTTAGTATTGGAAATCCGTCATCACGAGTGGAAAATGTAATATTTTAGATTTCTAGAGACCGTCGAACGAGGACAGCGATTTTTATTTGTTTTATCTACGTAATTGCGGAACACAAATTGGAGGATGATCATCTCGTGCTGGATCGTGTAATATTAAACAAACTATAATAATTACTGTGTCAGATTTCGAGTGTATGTCACAATGAGGATGAAAAGAATGTTAGAAAATGTTGTTGCATTATTTTGTGCTTGCTGAAATGATTCAAACGTAAGATACGCTTGTGCTATTGAAAAGATGCTGGACGAACGTCCGACCATGGTTATCCGTTTCCACTGTTTCCACGCATCAATATCCACGAGTTCACATTTTAGATTCCTCACTTATTTATATGTGCAGAAACGGATTTTCCTATCAATATTTTATTCATATGCGCATGTATAATCGAAACGAATTTTCTTATAGATTATTCACATTTTTCGTATCGTAACCGGCGTATCTATCGAAACACTCGGATATTTCAAAGTAACTCCTGTTTATTCCAATTAATATTGAAAATATTTCATATGCGGATCTTGACGGATTCGTAATAAAAGTTCTCAGCACGGTTCAGCATTCTAATTTGAAATTCTAATTGTCTTCGCAATACTTTCCAGTAAAATTACTATGCGCAACTATCGAGGAAAAGCTTCGTGCAATAAATTGCTCACGATGTACCAAGTAAATAAAATGGTGCGCCTGATAGCTCAATACAAACGATTCCGAACGGATATTTACAGGATACAGCCGAGGCGGAAAATCAAGATAGCTGCATTCTACGAACATTCAATTAAATGAATTCCTTATCGATCGACTATATTTTTACATACCTATCGATATTTTATTTCACTCCATAGGGCAATTTGTAAAACGTTTACGACTGCGTTCTGGCTAACGGGTTAATAACTTCGAGGAACAGTTCGCTAATCGAGGGTAATGAATAGCGTAACAACGGCGCACGGCGCAATGTTACAGCCATTGATTACCGTGCGATTTATGAAAAATGGGGGAACTCGGGGATCTTTTTACGGTTCAAATTTACGACGGAACTTCCGGCAAGGTATATCTCGAAATTATCCGCTACCCTGCACCTTAATCCCTTCGTTATCAGAACCAGCGTCAATCTGTTAACACATCGCGGCACGGCCCGCTGCAATTTTCTTCCCACAACGCATGCTTGGCTTGATGAAACAATTTTTTGTTCAGATTTAATAAAACCAATTTTCGGTTCGGGCTCGATGAATTTTTTAGTCAGACTTAATGAAATAACTTTTCATTCACAGTTTAATGAAACAGTTTTTTGTTGAAACTTGAAACCGTTTTTTGGTAAAGCTTGATGAAACCATTTTTTGATAAAGCTTGATGAAACCATTTTTTGTTGAAACTTCATGAAACAACTTTTTGTTGAAGTTCGATGAAATAATTTTTTAGTCAAACCTAATGAAGTAATTTTTTATTCAGGAATAATGGAATAATTTTGTGTTGAAGCTTAATAAAATAACTTTTTATTCAGACTTTGTGAAACAACTTTTTATTCAGAGTTGACACAACAATTTTGATTAGACTTGATGAAATAATTAACTCGAGCACTTAAATTGCTTCCTTCGTATTTAGAGAAAATGTTCTAAGCTCTTGTTTCGCACAGCTTGTTAATTAAGAATTCTTATGCGAGAAGCCAGAAAGTTGCGCGTTATTTAATTATGATCCCAGTGGTCAGAAAATCATGTTATTGTTAATAATCTGATCTGGATATCCCAAAATTGATTGAACACTTTGAATATCCTCGAACCATTAATTCCAACAAGATCTTTACCCTGACGACTGATATAAAATTAAAAACACCTATAAAAATCTAACATTTCTCTTGTCTCGTGTTCCACCTCTATCAACTTTCGCTTTACCGATAGCCCAAACAAATGAAAACGAGTCCGATCCGGCACTGACACAACACTGCTGGCACGCAAACGAAACCACAGTGGACCAAACAAATCAAACAAATTCAATCGAGAACGATACTCACAGCGTGGTCGACGGTTGAACTCCGCCTGTCCCGTATAGCAATGCCACACCATAAACTTTGCCAGTTCAGCTCGCGTTCACAATACGCACGATTCCCACGGCCGCACTGTCATTCTGCAACGCAACTACCATTCCTCAAACTTTCGTCTAGCGAGAATATAAACGGACCGTCGTTGCGAATTACCAGTGCAATGGATAGCCGAGCAACAGGTTACATGTTATCGCCAGCGAGTAACCCTTTCACGCTGTCAGAAAATTGCTATCCCCCGAAACTAGATCCAAACGTTCTCTCACAAGACAGGAAACAAAAGAAAAAACCGCACTGGTCTGTCGATGGAACAACGGCGATCGAAGAGAACTAAATCATTCTAACAGTCACAGAGGGTCGCTGTCAAAATCTGGCAAACGATTCGAACTGGCAGGACGCTGCCTGCGGGTGTGGATGTCGGGCAACAGGTTACCGAGGGCCGAAAGTACTAAACAGGAACGGTGCACGCCGGGCACGGTTTGATGGTCACGGGGTTACTGGTGAAAATTCACGAGGATCCTTCGCTCCCTCTCCCAGAAGTCCAGCGTCCTTCTCCCCTCTTTCTCTCTCTCTCTCACTTTCTTCCTCTCTCTCTCTATATATATCTATCTCTCCTTCTCTCTCTCTCTCTCTCTCTCTCTCTCTCTCTCTCTCTCACCTTTAGCAGGATGAGAGCCTGCGCGGTGTTACTCCCAGCATCCACGCTCTCGCAATTACATAGGCCCTCTTCGTTCACTAGGAAAATCCTTTTGGTACGCCGAGGATGCTTCCGGTGCTGATTGATGCACTTAACCAATCCGAGACCCGTTTCAAAGGCCACTCACACTCGCCGGAAACTATAATCCTTGTGCGAATAACCGAAAACCATTCCCCTACAGCAATCAAGACCAATCCACGCTGATCTTGATTTGGTTTTTATTGGTTGCTGGAGTACTCGCGATAGGAAGTATATCGCGATAGGAATATAGAGTAGCTAAAGTGTTAACTTCGATGTTAGACCTCTCGTAGCCCCTAAATAGGTGCGAGCCTTGTGAAACTTTTTAGTACCGTTTCCTATTTACCATCGGTATATTCGGGTACTTTTAGGTCGGCTATATTTGTCTGGTAGCGTTGTTGTGTCGAAGAGCTGAGCTAGCAGACCCAGCATCGAACCTCTTGTGATCAATAAAGATGCTTGCTCGGAATATGCTTCTGGAACTTCCTACCATTCTTATGCAAATTTACAATTAACGTATGCTTGAGTACCTCGGAATCAATTTATTTCTCTGCTGCCATTGGTTTCAAAGGTAGTGATCTAATAACATTAAGCCCCTTCCGATCAATAAAATTGGTTGCACAAGAAATTCTAATTTTGATGAATTATATAAAACTGAAGTTAGATAAAAATATTTTTCTTCCTTTAATCACGCTAATCGATATTACCTCCTTTTATACAGACAAAATTGAGGCGTTACAATTTGAAATAGTTAAAAGATTAGAAGACTTTTAAAATACCAATACATGACCTACAATATATTAAATTATTGTTTTGCACGCAGACATTATGTGAAGTAAATACGAAGCAAACCTAACACGTGCGATCGTACATTACATAAATAAATTAGCAATACAATTATAAGATATTAACCTAACGCGGGTGTTATTCTCAACTGTTTATAAGTCAGTCCTATTCATTACAGTGTGTTACTTAATAAAAAATAGGTTGTCAATTAAATCATCGATCTAGGAAAGCGCGACGATAGGAAACTTTAAGGTCACCAGTTTTCGGATAGTCGTATAGATGTCGATTCGCAAGAAAATTTAAGGGAACGTGTGCGAACCATTTTGTATTCCATTGTATTCCAGCATCCGGTGCTACTTCATTGTGCAACAGAGCCGCGATCGGAAAATGTCAAAGAAAGCCAAGAGAAACCCGAGACGAATGTCATCTCGTATTTGAAACCGTCTTTTCGTCGTCCGGTTGCAGGGTTTCGGTACCTTTTTCGAACGTGCAAAGGCGTTTCCTTTTTAATGGAAACTGGCAACACTCCTCCTCCGCGCCACCCCCCTCTCGGATACTCGGAACATACACACACACACACGCACAGAAGGGTCGCGATGGATTTTTTCAGCGAGTCTGTGTGCGCCTAGCATATTTTCATGACGAGTGTTTTTTCAAATTCCAGAGCTGCCCTCCCAAATTCCATCAATGAAAAACACTCCTCTGTAACACTCGAACTAACGAGATTTATCCTGATCTCCTGGAATTTCATAGCGATTCCATGCCAATTTCGAAGTTCGATTTTTATATTGGAATTTCCGAAGTAGATCCAAGATCGTATCAGTTTTTATTATATACGGGATTCGAGACTTATAATTTTCCAGATTTGTACGAATCGCAATGGAATTTACTTTGGAGTGAAGTATTAACCGCTTAGCTGCGTCGATATATATAGATGATAAATTTTGTTATGCGTTTTATCAATTATGCTGAGTGTAGTTTTCTTGGTTATTGTTCTAGAATTATTATTATTATTCTATATTAACGGGCCAGTAAGGCCCTTTCGTGTTACATAGAGATGATGTACATATACACAGTCCGGAATACATTTAAATAATATAAATTAAAAATTACAATAGAAGAGTGGGTCATGAAGAAATTACAGAGTGTGTGTTTTAATGGCTATAGTTGCTGCATTTGTAAATTGGCTCAATGTATTGCCAAAGAAGACGATTTTTGTATTAAGTTTATTTGCTGTTCTTATTGCTTTAGCAGGAAATTATCCTAAAGCGTGCGAAATTTGCAAATATGTTACCGTAAACATTTTGACATAAATCGTAGGAAAGGTATATTTATTATAAGATATAAAATTGCCATTGCCTTATAACTTGTAAAACGAAAATTAAGTAGTGGAGCAATTTTTTTAATTATTTGTAATACTAGTTTGAACGATTTACTTGCAAACTACAATAACTAGTATTGACAACGTCTTGAAATAAATTGTTTAGGATTCACCATCGAATCGATCAGGCGGATTCGAAGACTGAATTTTCAAAGTGCACCGCCATTAATCTCGAAATTGCGGAACCCAGTTCCGTTGACTATTAATGAATGAACTGCAGTTTACGCTTGTGATAGGTAATCATCAATTGTGGTAGCCCATCGCACACGACAATAGTCGATAATGATCGCAAATGACGTTAATGCGGTGCGTTCGTCACGTTTATGGCATATTTCCGTTGGAAATTTCGTACCGTAGCTAAACATCATGCTTCTTCGGCTTCATGCTTGTTGGATTTGTCCACAAGTGGATTTTCAATTTTTTTAAACGAGACTGTGGACATTATATTATCTTCGTCTTTCTTATGTTCCTCCTTCGTGTATTACTTAACAATTCAAGGTTGACGCTGTGGATTTTATAATTTAAAATATTATAAAGATTAGAGGAATTTGAAAATGACAATCTGTTATTTTTAATCTATCAAAAACATTAATGTATAATATTGCTAATTCTTCCATTTCTTTAAACTATTGTTAATACTTTAAAGACTTCCGTTGCTTAAGAGGTTTAAGACTGTATCATTGATCGTCCCGTTCTTTGGTTAACTCTATTACCAATATAGCAGGGTTTCATTTGCAAAATTTGATCTGATACTATGAGAAGATTTGACTGTTTCTTGTTCTCTTGCTGCTGCCCGGGAAGCATTTCGTGGACTTAATTAGCTTCTTTGTGGGATTAGAGGATGTTTCGCCACAGCCGCGTGCTAGTTCTAGCGAAGCGAAACCGAGTCTTTATCCGCAACGGTCTCAGACGTTTCACAGCCTCCCTCGATATCGTGATTGCAATGCAGCTTGTCGTGGATGCTGTTCAAAGTATCCCACCGTTTTGGAAAAAACTTTTTCTGTCGAGACAATTGGTACAAACGGTTTGAAACAAGTTCTCCGTTGGCTTCTCGACGTTTCGAAAAAAAATATTACTAAAGCAATCTTCGTATTTCCGTTGTTCTCAACCGAGCAAACTTTCTAATTGTTCTGAATTATTTGACTCGCCGCGATCGAAGATCCGCCATTCCATTGTCGAATGTAATTAGCAAATCAACTCCTGCAACAGCTATATTCATCCAACGCAGTTCAACTGACACAGAGAGGCTCCCGCCTAATCCCTGCTTGAATAGCCAATTTACCTTTGTAGACGTATGATGCAATTAACCGTGCAAATTATGTTAGCCGACACCGTGCGCCGGATTCTCAGCCCTCCCCATTTTTGTGATCGCGTTTCGATCCCACGCAATTATTGCCGTCGGTCGAATCAGCGCTCAGCTCAATTATTTCTATTTCAATAATCGTCAATCCCATTAATTAGCCGCGCCATTGAACAATCGGCAGGAATTAGTACAACGATTAATAGGAAATACGATGATAATTTCCACGTCCGTTGTCGCTGTCCTAATTGATCGGCACGGGCGCGTTGGATCGGATTGTAACCAACTTGTTGACTCCGTGACATCGTTCGCGGGTTTCGTACAATTTCGTCGCGTTACAATGGCTATTCTTCTTTTCACCGAATAACGGCCCAAACTTCAATAGAATTTCTCGAATTTTTTCGCCGTGCTTCCCGCGATTGTTCGAAAATATGAAAAGAAAACCATTGTCGCGAATAAACGGTTTTATATTAGCGTATTTTATGTTAGCACGACTAATATTGAATAACGAAAGTGGTACCCGTTTTCTCATTGCACGGATAAAGGCTCCGTGACTTTAATTAGACGCTCAAGAAATTCATTTGTAGATCTAATTAGGTTTATTTCCAACAATGGGAGAGTCAATGTTTGAAACGTGCACCGTTTTAACTGGAAAAGAAAACAATTATTAATGGGTATTACAGAGAGCACAACAGAAATTCCAACAACGCGAATTTCTATAGCGAAACAAGAACATTGCAACCATTGCTTTCATAGAGAAACAAACAATACAGTACACTGGGTACAACGAAAACCGTGGGATGTACATAAAAAAATGAAGAGATAACAATTTTCTGTTTAAAACTCCCCTCCCAAAAAAAATTGCACGTTTGAGATAAAAGGATGCATTTAGATTCAGGAGATTCAGGAAAGATTTAGGGTAATCATAGAGAACATTTAACGATGTTTTAGGACAACTTTAGGATAGTTTTAGGACAATTTTAAAGCAGTTTTAGGGCAGTTTTAGGGCAGTTTTAAGTTAGTTTTAGAACAGTTTTAGGCCAGTTTCAGTGTAGTTATAGAGCAATTTTAGGTTAGTTTTAGGATACAATGAAGACAAATAAAGGCAAAATGAAGTTAAATGAATTCAGATGAAAGCAAAGGATGTCTAATGAAATAAAATCGAGTCAAATGAATTCAAATGTAGTGAAAAGAAGTAAAATGTAGTCAAATAACTAATTTAAAAGCTACCCTAAAAGTAACCTAAAACTGTCCTAAAACTACCACAAAGCTGGCCTAAAATTACTCTAAAACTGTTCTAAACGTACCCTAAATTCGCCGCAAATCCGCATTAATTTCATGAATGAAATATGGAAAACTAAAAATGTTTAAATATAGACCAACTTTTAAAAAACGCAATTTATGTCGAGTCTGTTTACATCGATAAGATAGAAACAGTAAATGCCTCTACATGAGAGTTCTCACGGAGACATCGAACCAGTTAACGAAATTTACCTTCTTGCGACACTATCGGCCATTTAGCGGATCCTGTCAACATCGCGAAGGGTCGAAAGGTCGCGCGAAGGAACAAGCTAAGTAAATAAGAGTGACAAGGGTGCCGAAAGAGAGCTCAATAAAAACTTCTGTTTCCATTCTAATGGAAGGGGCTTTTCATAGTTCGTTGAACCGTCTGGGGTTATCCCGGTGTCTTGGTTTGAAAAGGGTGTCTATTCAATCGCAGAAAGCCATGGGTATCAGGCTCGATTGATTCTCCTCCATCATAGTCGTCCGAGACTGTCACCGAGGCCCGTATTTTTTTTTTTCTCGCGGTCGAATGGCAGACTGTCTGGGAACGCTAGGAACGTTGACCCCGGATCAGTCATCCATGCTAAGATTTTAGCAAGGCACTATTCTCTTAGAACTACAAAATAAATCAAAATATCGTACTGCGTGAATTGTTTGCAAGGAAGATATCTTTAATTTTTAAATCCCTTGATAGTTTAAATGTGGAACAAACTTTTTTTGCGCTCCGTAGAAGTTTTCGGTTCTGCAACATTTTTCATCCGTGTAACACTGATGCAGGGAGAAGTTTAAAAAACAAGATAACTTGAGAAAGGAATAATAAAACACAACGTAAACTTATGGGATGTAGGTTGTCGAGAATAGATAATATTTAAGCCAAGGTTATGCGAACAGTCTGTAAACAAAATAAACAATTTTTAAACCCAGATTGGAAGAAAAGTGAAAATACAAAATAGATCATTTTTGATTGAATATTTGTAACAAAACTGAAAATAGAAAAAGAACATAGAAAAAGTATTTTCAAGCCACGATTAAATGAAAATTAAAAATACGAGAGAAAGATTTAACCCGAGTTTACAAAAAAAACTGAGAGTAAAAAGCAAAAGTTTTACAACGCAGATTAGTAAAAAAAATATAGAACGAACTATTTTCAGCCCGACATTTACTGACCCATCAACTTTAATGGTCGGTAAATATTCCCGTGAAATATCGGAAGAAATAATAGAAGGCTTGAAAGAGAAAACGGGAACAATTAGAAGACAAAGCGACGAATTAACGGCAATCGGAACTGTGAAAATAAATCTCTACAATTGCACGCCAAAAAGCACGATCGTCCATGGATTCATAAGGAAGGCAATTGATATTCAATTAATATCGCCATATTCCAAACCGTTTTAATCAATCTAGCAGGTATTCTTTTAATTGCGAAAGCACCGGAATTCCAAGGAGAGAAGAACTCGAGACTAAAAAGTCGAAGCTTAATTGAAAATTCGTTCCAGCTCGCCTATTGAAACTTCCAGCAACTATCGGCTTTATTTTTGGCAAAGCTATCCGCTCCTTGCGCGACTCATGCTAGTTTCGAAGCGAAACAAAATTACCAGAATTACCTGCACTTATTCGGGAAGCTCCTTTGTCTTAAGCCAAACCCCGTTTCCCCAATTTCCCAGTTTCCCCATGAGGAAACAGCTTCATCGATCCAATCTACCCCGAGTTTTTCAACTTTGCATCTTATCCGATATTCTCGCCGAATCCGGCGCTGAAAATAAATTGCTGCTCATTTGGCAGGCTGAATATTAATCGAGAGACAATACCGCGAACAATTTGTATTCTTATCAGAAGTTATGAGGAACGAGAAATATATTCTCATCTACGTGCAAATCAATCTTGGTTCCATCGAAGGATTCGGGATCGAGCTTCGTTGTTGCAGCTGGGGATTAAACTTTTCGGTATCGCTCTGTTCCTGTTTTTCGATCGCCGTTTTTAATATTTACTCCGGATTGGTTACGAGTGACAACGCGCGGGCAAAGTAATGCGACAAGGCGCGCGAGGCAATTTAATTTAAAACGCCGACGCAATGATTCGAATAATGGCCGTTCGTCCGCTCCTTCGCCGTTTCTCGATGACCTCGCACGCATTTGCATCCGCGAAAGCGAACCGACGGGGGTCGCCTGTTCCGTAACGCTGCCGCCTCGTATATTTACCGTGCTGAAATAGTTCGGCGGACATGCATTTTTCATCGGTATTAAAGAAGGCCTCGAGAACTTTTCCAGCTACTTACCGCGTAGTTCTGGAACAGTGCTCGAAGTTAATCTTTCCGGCATCGGCAACTTCTCTCGGGAGTTACGCGGATTAGGAATGCAAACTTCTTCTATTGCCTCAGATGAATGCAACGCGTTCATTGAAGCCAGCCCTGAATTATAAATTGGGATAAACGGCAATTTTCACCGGAGAATACCGAATTGTAAATCGATCAGTAACATCCGCGCGGAAGGACTTGTAAGTGGTCACTTGTAAATTAATATCTGCAATCCAAAGCGAACAGGTGAAACATGTACCATTTATTTTGCTAATTGTAAAAGAAGTTCTAAAACCCTCACCGTAGAGATTAGTCATATAACACTTTTTAATCACTTATATATTTTGTAAAACTTAGCATAAATTAACCAAATTTTATAGATTTTGAATTATTAAACTCTTCCGTTTCTCCATTTATATGGTTTTTAATCTAATCGTTTATATGATTTTTAATCTGGTAAACGATATAAGATCTACATTGTTTAATTGACTGCTTATGGATCTTAAATTATTAATTATTAATTATTGAAGTCTACAATCATTAGCAGGATTTTGTTGCTTGTAAAATAGGCTCTATAATTCTTCAATTTCTCAAAATTAGTCAGTTGGAAATTCAAATCTGCAAACTTTGATAAACACATTGTCTATCATGCGCGCATCATGTCGTCTTCAGATTATCTAGGATCGTGATATTCGATATTTTGGAGCTGTTCTCCCGAATTTCGTCAGGGGAACCGTCTAGTCGGAAGATTTTAGACGATAACACTCTAGAACCTCTATCAGGAACTCGTTATTTCGTCTGATTCGAACGAAGTTGGCCTTCCTCCGGCCGGATAAGCACGTTAGTCGTCAAAGTTGTCTATCCGCCGTAAGTTTGCTTTACAGAATGCGAACTAAAAGTTACACAGATTTCGGGAAACCCAACATGGCAACGAAGACGTGTACTTATTAGCTTGCCATGGCATGGAGCGGCGTCGGTTTATCAGGCCTCTCGACTCCTTCAGGCGGAATGTATCAAATCAAGTCGATGTATCAAGCGAAGAACGTTGTAACAACATATTTAACCCTTTGCACTCGAAGCCATTTTAACTGTAAATCTGAAATAATTTTTTTGCTGTACAGTATTTCCATTTTAAGCGACCAAGTGTATTTTATATATACCAAATGAACTCTTGTTATTCATACCAACAGTTTCATGTCCAACAATTTTTCTAAAATTAAACTTCGTTGCTATAAACATTATTTTAGAAGGTGACGGAATAATTTAAGTGGTGCCTCAGAGTCACCAGTCGAGTGCAAAGGTTTAAATATTACTCCGATATTAAAAAAAATTTTGTGCGAGGAAAGACTTACATCTTCTAAATTACAAGGGTTGGAGCATTGCAGTAATCGTTATTTATTTATATATTTGTTCAGCATAAACTTGTATTTTCTTTTACATTTTCAGCTCTTTAAATTAATTAGACAATGTCCACAAAAACGAACCGGCTTGACAATATTAAACTCGTATATCATTTTATACTTGCTTGAGACGAGAAGCAAAGAATAATACAAATTCAATCAGTCGCTGATAATATTAAAAATGCAGGAAATTGCATTAACACTTTATCTGCCAATAGTTTTTAATAATAGTGCCTTAAAAATCGATGATCACCAGAAGAGTGTTCCTTAACAAATACGTTAAACGCGCCAGTAATTTCATTTATCCAACAAATTATTTCGATAAATATCGCGCGTGAATTTCTTCCGAAATTGATAATTAACCTTTTCACTACGCGTTTCACTTTTACGGGCGTCAGCGGTACGTGTATTTTATTTGGCACCTCGTACAAATACACGTGCAAATTCATCTCGTCGAACAATAACCTACATACACGCACGTACGTCACGTGCGAAGCCGTCACTCGTTCCGAATAATTTCAATTAACTCGAGTATATGTATATATATATACATATATGTATATATGTATATATATGTGTATGTATATGTGTATATATGTATACATGTATATATGTATATATATGTCTAAAGCAGTAAACGACATTTCGTAAATATACGTCTGCAGCGGTGAAAAGTTTAAAAGAAAATTATCGAGTTTCTTTCACGTTCATTTGAGAACCCATCGATAGGCTTCCTGTAAATAAAGTGTTAACAATTTGATGAGCAAACTTCCAAGTCTGCCTTTCATACTAAGTTTCCCCGTGCAGGTGCCTCGTTCACTTCTGCCGGCAGTAGTATAGGGAAGTTATGGCCAGACGCGAATACAAACTGAAACCGTCGAGCTGCTGACACCATTAATTCCTATGTTTTCTAAACAAACATACGATCTTACGGTCGCCAATACCGTTCACATAAAGGGTGTGACAAAAATAAGTATTGAACTTTTAAATCACCATTGTAAAATTAACACGGAATCGATCAAACGATTTTCTCTTTTAATTATTCGCAAAACTATAACCTCCAGTTTATAGATAATATATTTTTCTTTCATATTTTTCCTAAAATTAGGTCACTCGATAACTTAACTTTTCCGTTTAAATGAAAGCGTTGATATTTTATGCAAGACAGCAGACAATTTGTCTTAGAGAAATCAATTTAAAGCAAGAACAGGTGGAGCACTAGAACTTCTTTAATTATCCATCCCTGAGAAACACACGGGGGTGTGCTATGCAGAGAAGACTTATCCGTCGACGGAAATCTATTAGTCTCTCAAGGAAAATAAATACGTCGCTTTAAAACATTGAGATAGCTCCCGCTAACTATCTTCCCTGTTCGCGCCTGACGCAGCTGTTGAATAAACTCGCGAGGATGAAATAACCGGAAACAGCTTCCCACACCACGACCGACGTTGAAACTTTTAGGGACACCCTGTACGCGCAACGGCGAACCAGTAAAATTCGAAAACTCGTTGTCGCCGATCGCCCTAAATTTCGTCCTACAGGCCGTTAACAATTGCGGCCGGGATGATAAATTATCGAAACCTGTCGGGGACGTGACGCTGATCCGTATCGCGCGCGGCCCTGAAATATATCCTGCGAATCCTATTTAAAAATACATGCACGGACAGCTGGCAAACCCGAATAAAAGACGGAGAGCAACGTGGACAGACAGAGATATAGATGCGAGTAGATACCGACCCTTTTTAACGTTCGCTTATCAGATTTCCTCGAGTGCCGGGCTCGAGCATCGACGCAAATTTCAGTGGCTCAACGAATTTCGCGGCGGCTGGCTTCGAGCGATACAGATTACCGTTTCTTCCGCCTCCGTTCGCTTCTGTTCGCTTCCATTCGCTTCTGTTCGCCTCTGTTCGCTTCCGTTCATTTCTATTCCCTTCTATCTGTTCGGTCTCCGGTGTTGTTTCAGTGACAAGCACTCTCGGGGACTAACCAGCGAACTGTCAACGTCGAACACGTAAGATTTTTGGTTGAATACAAATTACCTTTTCGTCGTCTCTGTCTCTGCAACGCTTTGATTACTACGCCTAACCACCTCAAAAAGTAGTTCCATGAACTTAGAGAATTCTATTTGATCAAATTGAAACTATAAAGTTAAGGTGTATGACAGCAATTATATTTTCAATATTCTTTATACTATATTAGTGTGAAAATTAATTTAAAAATTTAAGGAAATAATTTGTTTTATAACTATATATAAATGATAAATTTAATGTAAATTTCTTAATCTTTTAATTATTTTGATGAACTCAATAGGCTCAGTAAATTAATTTAACACCAAGCCTACACAGCCAGCCAAAGTTTATTTTAAACTTGTTGAAATTATAAAGACTCTTTAATGGAAAACGATTAAAAGAATATCCTAACATAAATCTTATTTTAAATCTTAATAACATTACGTACAAAATAGAGAAATACATTCAGACTTGTCATTGCACGAATCAATCCATATAATCACGTTTAGTGCTCGATAGGTATAGTGTTTAATCCACTGTACTGTTTTCATTTCGATTGCCTACATAAACTCTAATTTAATCGATTGTCTAACGGGCAAGATTAATCATCGAAAATCCCGGTTGATTCTATGATGAAATTGATCAATATCGTCGGCCGTGCCGGGTATCATTTTCATTCCGAATGAAAAGTGCCCGTCTCTCGCGGGACGAGAAGTGTTTGCAACTGACACCAGCGATACGTCTTTCCGCTTTCTGGTTACGCAACCATTCTATCAATGTCGGTGCCTAAGGCATTCGGAATAGAAAAAATTACTCGTTCCACAACCGCGGGACCAGCTCGATCCGCGAGAAGGAATGAATATCCGTATATCCTGGATTTCAGAATCCATCCAAATGGTTCAATTATCCGAAGTGGGAATTGCGGCTCCGTCAAATCAACTACTGTTACGAATTCAATTATATTTCTTTTTCCCTCTTTCTCAGACATGGAAATTCTTTATAGAATATTCAATTCTACGAAAACGTTCGATCTTGGGATATCTCCTTCATATTCTTTACGTTTCCTTAACAACCGATTCTCTGACGAATTGAACTCTTCAATCTTGAACCTGATCCTTCCGTTAATGTATAAAAATTATAGCGATCTCGAAAATTGGAGGTTCAGTTGTTCGAATACTTTCCAGCGTCTCCGTGCATCATCCCATTATTCATTAAATATCTCGCAACGAAACTAATTACAAAAATTTGAAGTCTTCTCGAAATGCAATCGTGCGCTATTAATTGTTTTTTATACTCTACCGGAGTTTCGAATTTCGAAATGAATTCAGTCACGCGGGCTAGAATTTTAATTAGTTCGTCAGGGATGGGAAGCGATGATCTCGAAGCGCTAATAAATTCTTTGAGAGAGATGTCACGTCGTTCGATGGCTAAATTATACAGCGAAAGGAGGCGTCCTCTTTTGGTCGCCGCCTTCTTTTAATTAGTCGCGAGAGTACGAGAGTAAATAAGAAAAGTCAAAGGAAACTTTTCTAACACTTCTTTTGGGACAACGGAAGTTTCCCAGCCGGCGCGGCGTTCCTGACGAAAAAGGATGCCGGCATATTTTGTCGAAGCCCTACGAAATTCGATAGCCCGGTTGCCTCCGGTCCGAGTAAATTTCTACTGCAAATACGTTTATTTCGACGCTTTTGATAATAAACCGACACCCGAAAAAACCGATACAATTCAATTAATTTCAAACGGGAATTGGGGCGAAAGGGGTTAATATTATTTTATTATCTCTACAGAGAAGTGAATTCGCCAAATTTTTCATTTGTTTCGGTGAAACAATTTTGGAAATGCATAAACATTCATAAAACTTTCATCGTTCGACGCATTACCGTTAAAATTCATCATAAGTTCGTTTAATCACTGGCATTATTTCCTAAATAATAGTACTATTTCTCGATATATGGAAATTAATTTATTAAGTAACGCATAGAGGGTCTTAAATGTAATTGCTATCTGAGAAGCACAAGAGGCTGGAAAAAGGACTAAAAGGATTAATGGAGGGGAATCTGGTACGTGAAGGTGCGCGATATTAATTACTCCCTCGATCCTGAACTCGATTCAATTTGCTTGATGAAGCAGAACCCGAAAGGGTAAGATTTACTATATGAAAACAAATTGATTGCAGGGATCAATGAATCGTGCGAATCATTCGTAGGAAGCAGACTGTTCTCCGCGGTCGTTTGAAACTTTCTAATTTAGTTAGGAATCGATAATTTTTGAATGAGACTGGATTGTATAAGATTCGATGAAGTTTCGGCAACTGGTTAGCGAACCTCCGGAGGACGTTTTATGCGATTCGGAAAGGCCGCTGTTGACTCGATTCTTTGCGGGGAGCTGATTTACGACCTTCGGCTCGTGTCGAAGGCCTTCGTGTAGGCGAGAGAACTTATTGGGCCAAGCAAATTAATTCCTTTCTCGTTGTGCCTCGTTTGCATCGACCTGATGAATCACCATTTATTTTCCAATCGGGCCATTCGAGGAGCGATATGTTTTCCAGAATGGCTTCGTTTATCCCTTGTTTGCCTGGTGAAAATCCCACGGGATCGATAAACTGTTCTCTCAACAAGAAGATCCCACGCTTAAATTCTATTTCCCGGCTACTTTCGCCTCTTTATCTTCAATTTAACAGTCTCGATTTCATTGTATCGATTATACTTGAGATATTGAGATTACAAAACTTTTTCCAACGTTTCATTATAGCTGTTAGTTGATATCAGGTTACTTTGTATTACATGTATTACATAATTCTATAATAATTATTACATCATTCTCAAAATGGTTACATTACTTTGTCACTATCAAGGCCTAGTTGAATCATCGATGCCTTCGTTAGTTCTGTCGTTTCAATTCAATTACCTGACTTTCCGAGCGAGTTTCAAGGTTCGGTTATTACATTTCCTTAATCTTTAGTGTAACTTCCTAGGATTAAAAAATTGCTATACCTCTAATATTATTCCTAATCGTTCCGTTTTTAAACAAGCTTCAAGATTCGGCCATTACATTTTGTTCCTCATTAAACACGTTACAAAATTTGAATAATATTGTACTGCTCCTATCTTCAAAGCACATTGAAAATTCTTCGTCAACGAAAATGACTTTACTCGCCACTCTAATGATCAGTTCGCGGAAAGAATGTTCCGCGGTAGCGAGCACTGATCATCGTTACAAGAAGACGTGGGCGTGAGCAATTAACCGTACCAACGGGTTGGACGTTATTAGGTCAATGAGCACAACAGCCCGATCATTTCACGGGAAATTGAATACTTAAGCTGCGGGCTCGTATGAAATTTCTCGCGTACCAATTATCATCACGAACGGCGAAGAACGTGCGCGTTACAGTATTTCCCGTTACCCCCATCCCCAAGTAAGCCGTGCCTCCTCGATTAATAACGCAATTAACGGAATGCTTAACGACGCAGCAGGGATAGTTGCACGCGTGATACAGTTCGGGCACGGACACGATATCCTTTTTCCCGTTTGCGCAACCGAGGTAAATTATTGTCTGCCGACACTGAACGCGCTGTCGAGCTATACCAGCCGTAGCTTTGTCAGGATCAGGATTTACAGTGACGCACTTATACGCTATATGTACGTACCTAGCCATGTGCAGACTCCTTGTACATGCCTCTACACACGTCTTCCGGGTGCATCGTCTCGCAGCGACCGCGTCTCTCTGTATCATATCTCCGGAAGATCGGAGCTCGGCAGCATTTAAAATCGGAACGTGGATTTTTAACCTAGGAATTTTCCATGAAGCCTTTGACCTATAGTATCGTATCTGATTTGTTATGATAATTTGTAACATAATCTATTAAATAGAAGATCCGTCTGGAAAGTATCCTTCTCCGTGGTATATCGGTCAAAAGGGTTAATCTTTCCCAATATTAACTATGTACAGTTAAGAAGCGAAACTATTACAGAATCTTGATAAACTATCGTTTTATACAGTTGTATTAATAATTTCTCGGAAATAAAAGGAAATTAACTATCGATTTTTAATTCGAATAATCGAAGTCCTGCTGTATAAGCTACTACATATCGCTAATTGCATCTGCCATGTAATTATAATCATTCAATTCTGACCGATTTAGTCAAAGAATTGGTAGCATTATGAAAGCCTTTTAAATCTACTATCGCGTCGATATCTATACATCAAAGAAAAAACATTAAATATAAACGCATCAGGAATGTATCAACGAACAAGTTTTAATGTAGCTGCAAAATAAATCGCAGCGCAAGAGATTAATGATTTTCGACCATGGACCCCCCGCGATATTCGCTCGTTAGTTTGCCTAGCATACCGCTTTCGCTCTTCGAATAATTTATCCGCAGATATTGATAACAATAATGGCGTGCCGTGCGAACAAGCGTTTTATCGCCGGTACGGGTGTTATACGGATTAATATCATAATTTCATCGAATGACCGTGTTTGCTATGTTCGCCGAGGGATCGATCGCGAAGAGCAGTCCTCGCGCGATTTAAACTCGCAGGAATGAACCTTGATGGAAAAAAAATACCGTCTCGCTATATTTAGATACAGCTCCGGGCGAGAGTATAATATTTTCAGGAAACTCGCTCGATACGAAAAACGGGAGATGCGTACGGATTTTCAATGGTCCTGTTAAATCCGAGCTCGCCTAGAGTTCCTCGATTTTAACCCGCGTTGCGCCAGAGATTTCCGCTAAAAATTGAGAATTAAGAGCAAGCTATTAAGTTGCCATGTTTCTTTAAAGGACGGCGAACGACTCATTTGGATTAAAAGCTGGCGGAATAAAGACTTTCCGTATACCGCGAAGAGGTTTATAAAGGAACCGTGCACAATTAAAACCTCGATTGAATAAAGAACTTTTCACTTCCGTGGATCAAGCTGACATAACTTCGAAGATAAACAGCGCGAGGTAAGATAAAAAAGAAATAGATAAGAAATTGACGTGTAAGCTCCGAGTGGAGGAAAACTCGTGCGAGAAGATGGTCGCCGTATTTGTTCGAGGTACCTAGAACGTCCAATGATAAACTTTACCTAAACTATTCTTTTGTTTTATTAAGTAAATGAGAAGAACAACAAAAACAAACAGCGAACTTGAGAAAGTAGAACATTAAAACACAAGTTTACAGTCATGGTGGAGTTAGGGGGAGGCGGAGGTGGTTACGACATTTTCATCAGAATCTCAGTATTATGTTACGAAAAGTCTATTAAGAAAAATTTATTTAATTAAATTAAGTTGAAGGAAAAATAATTCGTTGATACATAACATCAAGGCTTCAACTATTATGCGCTACTGCCACAAGATCTGTTACTTCATTGTGTGAAATTGTCCAAAGTCTGAAATTGAATACATTTCATTGACAGGAAATTTCCAATGTGACTCTTTACCTCTTTAACTTCTAGCCCCGCCCTCTCCCCACTCCAAATAACTGCGCTCCATTCAAATGTCAATAATGGAGAGAACTTTCCCCTTTCATTGAACAAACGGGTCGCGCTGTGAAAAAGGTGACAAACTCGGGGAACTAAGATACTAAAACATAAGTTAAGAGTGCGGACACAGTTAAAGCAACGGGATCGTAGCTACATTTGTTCGACAAGCATCTGTGCACAATTAGGAGCTCGATGTAACTTGTAAATATTCGCATGCCACGGCTATCCTTCCATTCTTTGTATCCATCTAACTCGAAAAGCTCCATAAAGGGACCACAGACTTGACAAACGACTACGATATCAAAATATATGTGATGAAAGCGTGTCCACCCAAGATGGCGGCCAATTGATGGCCCGCAGGAAGCCAATATGTACCTGCACATAATTCACCAACGCGACAGGATTCACGAGAACGATTGGATCCGTCCCTAACGAAGTTCGACGATATTTCATCGGGCTAAACCGGAAGCTAACATCGATCCCTCGAAATGAACGAAACGACGATTAACCATTGAGAATCACTGGAAAACTGTTATTCCCGTATATCCATTACAATACGGTAAAGAATTTATTTATAATTAAGTATTCGACTTGTGATAATGAGATATATGTATATTAATTACTAGACGCTCTCAGTAATTTCTCTTAATACTCTTTAATACTCTCTAAATACTATTAATACTCTCTAAATACTATCTATACTCTCTCAGTACTGTCAATATTTTGTCACTACTGTTAATATTCTCTCAATATTGCTAATACTCTCTCAATACTGCCAATGCTCTTTCAATACCCTCAATAACTTCTCAATACTCTCACATTTTAGTTCGTTCTGTCCACTCTCTCAGTGCTCTCACTCCTTTTCTCGATTCTCTCACGCTGATCACATCAAATCCTCTAGCATACCACAATATTTACATTAACCTACTCTCACGCCATCGCACATTTTCATTATTAAATTTATTTGCATGTCACTCGCGATGTATGTGTAATACCAGATTTCGCAGAGACGCGAGCGAGCGAGCAGGTGAGAACGCGCGACGATTCGTTAAATATTTAAAGCCTTGATTAAATTTCCACCCGACGCAGATAATTATTAAGAACCACCGACGCATTCTCATCCCTGTCGTCGAGAAGCTGTTTTGTATGCGGATCGTGAGAGGAAAACGTTTACCGGCGAGACCGGCTCTTCAGATCCCCCCCCCCCCCCCTCTCATTGTTCCCGAGCTTCATGGCTTCTCTCATGGTTTTTAGCCGAATGGTTATTGGAGACGGAAAACCGCCGCAGCCGGAATGCGATTTTCGGAACGCGGCTTGACACCTTCGGATTAGGAATGCTCGAACGCCTCCTTAGCGCAGAGAGGAAGATCGGATTCCTTTTACGCGAAAAGAATTTAATTAACCTAGGACACTGGATCCGCCGCTTTTCACTACCCTCTGCACCGCTGAATCTAACAAATTTATTTGTTTATATAGATTTCTTAACATTCTACGTGCCGATGGTTTTCTAATGCAGTAAGAATTCGATTATTCGAACTAATGACAATGATAATCGAATAATAGAACAATTGTGTAATTACATGAACCATGGTAGCAGTCATAAATTTAAGACGATGAATATAATTTCAGCCACACACTGATTGTTATTTCTTAATTTAGTTTGTTCCGTCTTTAAATATGCTTCACTTTCCTGATCTCAAATTCAGGTATTTCAAGCTGCACACACTTATTCTTATTCTTTTATGTTTTCATAAATTTTCCTTTTCTTCTCGACATCTAAATCCGTACGTTTCAGCGAACATCATTTTTCAACAGCTGCTTGCCGCGACTCCGTTATTTGCCGCTAGCTTATCTTCGAACTCATTTTCGCAGTCTTTCACCGAACTTATTAGAAACTGTAGCGGAAATGATGGATGTTTCTGGATTCTTGCCTCATTGAAAGCAAGTTTCCTTGTTGTTTGCAATGACCGAAAGCTTGAAACGAAAAATCGATTTTTGTGAACAACAGAAATTATTTGTTCGAGATACATCAGTTAGATGCATCAATTTATCGTAGAGAATATTATTCTTCTGCATTTTAAAAATCCCAGCAAGGTCGAGTTTGCTCCATGCATGTTAATTTTTCGCGCGCCGCAGTAACCCGGTATTAGTATTACGTTGTTTCTGTGATTCACAAGGGAACTTTTTAACAATAAGCATAACTAGCTACCAGCAGTCGTGTTAAAGTATCGCGCGAAAATACTGAGGAGAAATAATGCGAGACGAACATAGGACATGGAATATTACAGTCGCGTCGCATCGGATGCGATCAAAAGACGATAATCAGGTTATCGTTAGGTCTCCCACGGCAACTGAAGTAGCATCATAGGTGACGTACTGGGAGTTGCGCCCGACGTGTAAACATTTTCTCCGACGAAATCGAGTCTCGCGATGCAGGAAGTTGTAACACTGGTTCGTTAAGGCTCTTTGAAGAATATCGAGTTTCAATATCCGCGATATTGCTTCCCTGCCGATCGCGCATCCGCACGATGTTCGGAGATCGAGGCGCAAAAGATGATATACTGACGTGCGCATGCAAACGCTCTCAAGGTGTATTATTACAATATTTATGTTCAACGCATAGCCAGATCATGTTTAAAGCAAACGCCCTCGGTTATCGACTTTAACTATGTCTCCGTTCAAGAAGTGTCTTCAAGATAGCAGAAGGACAAATTTTCTTCGCGTTTCCTGCCCTGAAATGGTTCCCCGTTTCGTTCCCGACGCGCCGCGCATACTTGGGTTCTAGAAGAAAAGAAATGCCGGTGAAACGGTCCTGAAGTTTGTTCCCTCGAATTCAAGGCGAATAAGAAATTTCTGGGACCTGCGTATTCTAGCCAGTGAGAAAATTTCCGTGGCATGCACCATGTTACCTAGACTTCACAGTCTAGGTTCACACCTTCATGCATTTGAGGCATCTGCAAATTTATAAAATAGATTAAAAAATGATCTACTAACGCGGAGAATTTAATCGTACAATACATTAGTGTAATGCGTATTATATTATAAATTAAATATTATAATTGTCGATTAATAATAATAGCAATCAATGTTAACACGCAATACGCATTATTATCGGCGCACGAGTTTCACAGGGACTATTTGCTCACTTTCAGCACGCAGAACGACCACCGTCGCTTACAAGATGTCCGCCGCATTCCGGACGATCCTGCACATGTCCGCCATGTTCCACCTCGTCGTGTGCGAATTTCCAAATACCTGTACACGGTCGGACAACTATTCCGTGGTCTACCCCATCCTAGAGAAGTGGGCAAACACCGCGAGAACGGCTCTACTAACAGTCGTGTTCGACGATTACGTGAACGAGGACGTTTCCGGTGACCCTCGAGCCATTTTGGACTACATCAAGGTCCCGAGTAGACTGATCACTCTGGATCACGCGATGTCGCTGAGCTGGCAGCACCAAGGAGAGGATTATCGAGTGGTAGAGCCTGGAGAGTGCGTCTTGCTACAATTTTCGCGGCTCGATCGCCTGAAAAACATCTTGGACTCGCCCCATTTATCTTCGTTTTGGCATCCGGGGAGCTTCTATATCTTGCAGAGCCTCGGGTCAATAAATTTCTGCAAGCTCGAACGGTTCTGCAGGTGGTTGTTTCAGAAGCTCTGGAGATACCGCAGGATCAACAAGATAATCTTGCTCGCTAGTGATTCATTGAGAACGATTCGATTCGATCCCTTCGAAAGTGTACCTCGGGACGAGTACTACCTCAAGATCGATTACATAAACTTGACCGACGTTTCAGACCTTTTCGAAGAGAAACGCAGCTTCGGAAAGCATCCCCTGCGGATCTCCATCTTCGATTCTATCACAATGACTAAGCAAGGAGACCAATACGGCGGCTTGGACTACAGGCAAGTTTCGACTGCGATAATCTTTGCTGTATCGCGGTTGAATATTCGCGTGCATTATTATCATTATTATCATTATCATTATTATCATTATTACTATTATTATTACTATGACCTAGGCATCTAGTGTCAAACAGTCAAGGCTGCCTTTAAGCTCTAGGTCCGAAAAGAAACCCGAACATGGTACCTGTATGTATTCTTTATACGATCTCGAACGTCTAACAATTTCGCAGGTACTTGGACGAGATCACTAAGAAAATGAACGTCACGCCGATACTAATCCAAGAAAAGGACAAGCACGGCTGGAAAGAAAACAACGTCTTTTTCGGTACCCTCGGCCAACTGGTCTCCGGCAACTGCGACGTGTCTTTCAACCAGTTCTTCGTGAAGGACTACATGACCAAGCGGATCGAATTCACCGCCGCCATCAACAGCGACAAGCTATGCGTTATAGTGCCCAAGGCTCTTCCAGTTCCAGAGTACTTGGAGATCCTGAAGACCTTCACCAGCGGCTGCTGGCTGTTGATCCTGACGAGCCACTTCGTTATAGCTATCATCTACACGTCTATAAAGGGCGCGCCAACTGCGAACAGGGCCGACGATTCGCCCCGGGATAACCGGTGCTGCGCAACAGAACGCGGATCACGCGAATATTGTGGCGGGCCGGGCTACCTCGCAGATCAAAGCGAAACCGCCAATGAAATCGCTGGGAAACACCACGCTGGACGGTACGATGGGTGTGCAGCCGTTCAAATACACGGATTGATCTTTTAACCGTGGCCCCTGCGAACTGTTTGCCCTCAGCTCGTCGAAATTATTTCTGGTATTTCGTTTGCCCATCGGTTTATGGCCCTTGGGCAGAATCTCTTGAAGCGATCTGCATTCCCCTGCCGTTTCGAGCATTCGGCTGGTGTTAATTGATTTGCATCTGCGCGACCTCTGTACATAATTTTTTTCATTTATGCCAACCTGTTGCATTTCAGAAGCTAATAACTGTGAATATAACTTGTCCCTTGGTGACTAAGTTGTATAAACTGCAGCACTTCATTAATTAGACACGTTTTCCCGGACCTTTAGGTTCGTATAACAGCAAAACGTGTTCGTGGGAAGGAAATAAAATATTTTCCGGATGTTATAGCCATTGAATTGATTTAAAAACATATGGAAATAGAATCTGCTTTTAATTTAATTTTAATTGTCTCATTTACATCGAAAACTACGTTGAGCTTTAAGGAAACCTAATTGAAATTCTCACGCGAACGCTGCATACTGGGAAATCGAAATGGCAACTAGGCCACCTTGTTTCCAAAAATTTTCAAACACGAATAAATAAAAAGTAGTATGCAATTTCTACGAAACGGTCGATGTAATTGATATTATGAACTCTGAAAGCCAAGTACGAGCAACACTTGAAATGATTCTAATCGAAATTGTCACGCGGCCGCTGCGCAGAAAACGAAACGGCGATTCAGCCTCTAAGTTCCACGAAGTGTTTTCGCCTGCAGTCCAATTTTGTTAACAGATTTTCCAAGACCCCGTATCCGAGCCGACACGGGAGGGCAATTTTCCCGAGGCTAATGATCCTCGTGAAATACTTCACGGAGATCATGCTGCACCCGACGCAGGCTTTCGTGAACACGAAGCCCCGGTTCCCAGAGCGATTATTCGTGATGTGCAGTTTGTGGCTCAGCCTTATTCTCAATGGAGTGTTCGCGTCGCAGCTGGCGGCCAGCTTCAGCAGACTGCACTATTACGATGACATCGACACTTTGGAGCAACTCGAACAGAGCGGTAACTACCCGCTTCCGATTGCGTCCATTGCTCGAAGACGCATGCTGAGAGTCTACGACTATCGTGCACGTATGGCAAAACGTCGCGAATTGCTACGACAATTCTTTATCAGATTTTCACAGTTTCCTAACGGCTGTTCCATTCACAAAACGACTGTGTCAAACTAAGTGCTCGCATTTTCGAAAAATGGACCGCAAAAGGGACATTAGGGTACTATATCTCAAAGTCTTAATCTCTTCAACTTTTACCTGCAAAAATATATATTCTTTAACCAAAATGATTTTTATTGGATGCTTTTATTTTTATTAGATCATTAAAGTTCGTCAGCTTAATAGTTCAAGATTATAATGTAATAAAAAAAGGTTGATACTTTATATAACAGGCCTGTAAAGTGAACTATTTTAAGTATAATAAATATAAAATTATAATAAATAATAATATTTATCCAAAACAGTAATTCAAATGGTGTCCAATTCTCTATCATATCGTAAACGATAAATATTCTTGTACAAATATTTTGGAGAAACGAAAGTTCTTTACAGCATCCTTTCCTTTTAAATGACCCCAATTGGAGCTCGTTTCTGGTACACGATATAAATATTATAAGATGTGACTGCGCCGTTTCGCTTTACGAGACTGGATACTAAATCTCTGAGAATTTCAAATTACGATATGTTTCTAAGACCGGCCCTTTTACTTTCGAGGATTGGCAATCCTGACGACTTCGAGGGACATCATAGACGACGCCCTGACGGACTCTACGTCGCCGACGCTGAAACGCCTCCACGACAGAATGATGTACGCGAACGAGTCAGAGATCAAACGGAGATTATTCCACAGCAGAGACGCCGCGTACCTGTACCAATTGACGTTGCTGCCGTTTAAGTACGATAAACATCAAAGACGAAAGCTGCATATCGTCAAAGAGTGTCCCAAAGACTATATTCTCGCCAACATCATACAGGAAGGTAAGTCCTCGCTCAGCTTTTGAGGAAGATCTTAGTGATCATGCACTTTTTAAAGTCTCGCTGCTAAAAACTTATTACGGATTAAGCGAGACATGTAATTTTAGACAAGATTTTCGTTTTAAACAGAAGTCCATTAATTTCTGTAGAAAAAATTTCTAAAGGCCAGACTTGTATTTAGATGCGACCTCTTAACCCTTGGCCGGATTATATAATTATTATTGATACATGCATTTATATAATTATAACTCGGTTGAATGTTAATAAATCTGCAGATAGACGCAAGCAGATTTTATCTCGAAATTGAGTGACTAAAACGCAAAACTGTTGTCCAACTTTCCGACTTATTAATATTGTGACGATTCGTCCTAACACTTTATGCCCTAAAAGCATATTAATATTCTTTCTCCGCCAACGCTCAGAGCCGGGAAGCTTATCACTTTCAACTGACATAATATTCGAAAGACATATTAACCATTCATCAAATTTTATCAACATTTTAAGTTTTTATCAGTAAAGTACAGTAAATATAGCAACGATCTGAAGATAAATCTTTCATTCGTGCGTTGCAAATTCGCCGATTAAATATTCTTTCTCAATGTATGAGAAACTGTAGAGCACGTAAACTCACACGATAGCCGAAACTAGCCCGTTTGACGCGCAATCCGTCCGAGTATAAAGTTTTAACAATAATTATTTGTCCTAAACACTCGAGAGAATACTTATTGACCTGGCACGAAGGTCCGCGCAGTTCACAAACAAGCAAAGACAGCTCGGCACGAAAGCATGTGCGAACGTTGGACTTACATGTAAAGTAGCAAAGTGCTTCGACCAGAAAGTCTGGAACGGCGAACAAAGTCAAACATCCGGGCTGCGTGGTGTCAGGAAGCGAGCAGGTGTCAGCATTGGCCATCAGTCGCTTGCCGTTGGCGACAGTTGGCCGGCTACAGGATCGCAAACACTGTTCCAGGATCGCCGTTCCGCGACCGTGTAAACAGCATACTGAGTAGGCTAAACAACGCCGGCTTCTACGGGAAATGGTACCGGGACCATATCGTGTCCCGTTTGGCGAGCCAGCACGATCGCAAGGACGAATCGATCGTGCACAGGAAGATCACGGTCAGGCACCTGCTCATCCCGTTCGCGATCTTTCACTTCGGTTTGGCGGTCAGCGCGGTCGTCTTCATCTACGAGCTCAGAGATACTAACCGTGTCGAAGCAACGTCGAAGCGGAAGCAGATCAGAGATTAGGGGGAGGGATTGCAAATTGGCGACGACGTGCAGTGGTCGGTACGTTTTCAGAAAAAATTCACCGCAATTTATAACATCGGACGATTTTTATCAAAATCGACACGAAGCATTTTTTGAACTTATTTTTCATGAATGCCAATCATCTCTGACGTTCGACTTCAATTATATAATTGTAATTTCAAATTTAATATGAGAATTTTCATTTCTCACTAATTTTGTAATTAATTACGGAGAAACGTATATTTTCTTGAATTTTGTTGACCGAAATAGTAATGAAGAACATTATCATTTATGAACAATGTAATTATTAACGATGTACCGGCGAAGACCAAAATCAATTACAATGTCATTTTATAGATAGAACTGTGTTTAAAGTCGAAATAATTTTAGTATTTGCATAAATAAGTAATAAATATCATCTTCATTGGGCAATTGATGGAAAGAAATATTCGACTTTTGCAAACAATTTTTTATTCTGGTGTAATTTGTATGAGAGTACAGACTTCTGTAGCCTGGCAACAATTGAATAATCAAATGCGAATAGAAGACTATTCTATACTTGATACTATAGTAATATTACACATACACGTCCTAAAAGTAATTTTGAAAATTACATATTTTAGTTAACATTTCGAGAAAAGTTACGACGTCCACTCGTTGCCGTCGAATGTCTCTACAGACGAACAAAAGCTAACCGGAGCGAGGGACCCACCTATGGAAAGAAAAGGACATGCTTTTATCTTCTCGGAGAGAAATGGCTCACCATAAATTTCGAGTTTCCAACGATTTTTGCCACCAACGCTGTCCAACTTGTTTTTCTCGCGCCTCGTCTCGCCGTTATGGCCGCTGCAATAAAAGGTTTAGGGCGAGCCGGCGATTCTTTGATCGGTATCGGTTAGTGCGATCGTAACTTTCGACGATTTCATCTGACAACTTAAAATTTAGTGCCTTAAGAATCTTCGTAATTCTACGATTGTGTGTGATTAGTAAGTGCAAAAATGAAATATTTATGTCATATCTATTTAATAAAAATTAAATGGACGCTTGTGTGAAAAATTAGAGAATCGTTCCTTCGACGAAAAAATCGATGTAAAGTCTTGAAAAAAAATCGTAGAACAATCTACCTAGGCTTATTTTAAGGCAAAAAGTCTCTGTTTTAATTCTGTTGTGTTCATCTTCTTCGAAAATATTTTTGAAAAACTCGAAGTATGATTTTTTGACGCCACGTTATGGCACTTTAATCGAAAACTGCGTCCGCATCAGAATAATCAACGAAATTATCTACTGTGTACTGTCTGCACATAATTACAAAAGCAAACACTATTACGTAAAACAAATTATACATTCCAGCGGCTAAAATGTTATTATTACGATATGTTTCCATTGTTCTACCCCGTGCACGGCGTGTGTTACATGATAACACGGAATTTCCAGTTCGCTCGCGGGTCCTAGCAAAATGGAAGGACAAAACAGATGCGATTCGAATATCGAGGCAGACAGGCAAGTGAACAAGTGTGAAAATTTCGACACGAATAGATGCGCGCGGATATCTATTACCCGTCGGAGCACGCTTTTATATTCGTAAGCATGCGTCCGGGTATCCTCTGACCCCGCCTCTATCCTAGATATGTCACGGGAAACGACGGCTTCGAAAAATTTCTTTTCGCGACCACGCAGCCACTAGCTTATACAAAAACAAAGTCCGCCAATTAGAAAAATTGAGGACAATAGTACTCGGCCGCGAGCAGCGCGATAATGGAACTAAACTAATTGCAGCAAAATTCATGCTCGTAACATAACGGCTATGACTTAAAAAATTCGCGTGCAGCGTGTTACATTTTGCACTGCATTTGTTGATTCTCTCGGAAGGTATCCTCGAATGAACGAGATAATAGAGAATGCAACAGCTGTTTGCACGAATTTTCCTCTCGCGTGGAGCCCATTATGTTGGAAAACAAAAGCTGATAATGTTATGGAACAGTAACGGTGTTGTTAGTTTCGTTCTAAACGTTTCGCGTTTTCGTAAATTCACAGCTGCGCGGTTAATTGGTACAACAAATCCACTTTGTTGCAAATGGGAGAGGAAAGTTGTGTTTTATATAAAGATCTGTTGTAGTCTGTTCGTCAACGATTAGAGAGAGAAGTTTGGCCTTGAATTACAAGCCGAAATTTCAAGAATATTTTTAAGTCAATTAGATAGTTTAGGATAAGAAAACGGACGTAACATTGATTTCCACCCTCAGCATCGCGTTTCTCAGAAATTATATCGATCTGTCGATAACATTGAGTGAAACTAAAGCGAGCCTGTCGAAGGTGGAATAAGCCTGGCATTGATTCGTGATGGAAATTATTTAAGCGACCGAGTCGGTTCGGAAAAGAAGATTCCGGTTGATTAGAGGGGGGCGGGGGGGGGGGGGGGGCGGTTGGTTGGGGGGGGGGGGGGGGGGGGGGGCGCGATTTATTCGAGCGGATTCCGTGCGTCAGCTTTCCGGAGAACAATAGGCGGGGCTGATAGAGGAGCACTTCCGTAACAGCGGCAGCTACAACTTAATCGTGCTTACAAAAAGCCCCGGCTACGGAGAAATGAGGTACGTGCCGCGAATCCCGTATCTGCCGAGGCGGGCCTACACCTTCGGCTGCGCGACGAACTCGCATAATTAATTCGTTTAACAGCGTCTCCTAATCAACAATCTCATTCGACTGCGTTGCCAGCTGTTATCGAATGGCTAAACAACTGTAAACTCCGCGAATTTCTCAACGACGAAACGTCTCGAATTCCACGAATTTCACATCGCTGCGTCCACTTCGTTTCATCTCGCGGCGCTATTGTCGCAACAATAGAATCTTCGAATTATTGTTGAGCAATTTTAATCATTGTAACATCGAACAACGATATTGGCTACGCTTATGAAAATATTATTTCCTTAATATTTTTAGTAAATAACAGTTTCACTTTTTACTCCATGTTCCTTTTTAAATTTTCCACACGTCAAGTTTTACTATATTTTTGTTACTCTATTTTTGTCTCCCATAAGTTGTAATTTTTTGATTTATTACCAGCTTACTTGCTTAACTGTTTGCGATACTTTAATGGTGAAATTTTCCAATAGTAATTGAAGTTTCAAGTCCGAACAAAAATTCTGTTCTTTTGTCATAAATATAAATCATTTTTTTCTTCTAAGAAACAGTTACGATCAGAAAGATCATATCGATCGCAATGGATCAACACAAGTTAAAGATAAAACATCAGATCTTCATACACAAGACATAAACTATCAATTGTTTCATATTCCTAATTTTTACGGACGACAATAAAACACGTATGTTCCCTCGCTCATTTAATCAACGGTTAATAAATAACGCAGATATTTTTCGACAGAGCCCATTGGTCACTGATAATTGGCGCCGCACCAGCGAAAATTATTTATGCTCGGAGAGCACGGTTAATGACGTATCGCGTACGAAATTCATGACATCGTAAAGAGCGGAGTTTGCATAATGCGCGCAATAAGTTACAAGTGTTCCGTATAATGAAACAGGTAATTAATGGTTCACGAACCGCGGTGAGAACTGCGTTAACTATGCTGGGCAATGGGAGTCGTAGTTCCGACAACACGTGCCGGATAATCGTACCTGACGATTCCCACGAATCGATTATTCGACAAGATATTTTTCTACATCGCCGGGTCGCGTTAACAATAAACAAGATCGTCCATCCACCTACATGAAAAAAAGAAAACTGGAAGACGCGAGAACACGATTTCGACGATCCGTTGTCGTGAAAAAAGCGACGCGTGGGCGTCGATGGAAACGATAAGCAGCTGTTGCGTTCTCAAAGCGTCGAATACGACACGAAGAGCCTAATTAAGGAGGGAAGGGTGACGGATTCCCGTCGTTTAGGCTTTGAGATGGCGGATGACTGACCTTTTTAACGATTCATTTCGTTTGTGTCGGGGCAATCAATATTTTATTTACTCAAGCTCTACTTTTTGAATACGAAACTGCTTCCCACGCTCCTCTGATTTTAATGATGTCGTAGGTGGAGGAAACGAAGAGAAATGTTATGTGACCAGTAGATGAATTGAATCTGTTTAAAACGCATCAAAATAGGTAACAATGTATTGTTCACTGGTATATTTGTTGTATTTATTTTGATGATATAATCTGTATTTTAACTTGTATCAAACATAACTGAAATGAAACTTTTAACATATAAAATTAATTTTTCCGTCAATTGAGCAAGATAAATATCTTCCACTAAATGTTTATTCATTTCTATTAACTAAATGGATGGAGCAAAATGGATTTGTGTTCAGACATTCTCAAGATGGCAATGCTTTCTGGGCCGTTTATTTTCAGTAATAAATGCAGTCGCAGCTTACGAGCACAACAAGTTGTTAATTCCTTAATGGACAAGGTAACTCGGAAGTTTCTTCGAGCCCAACCTCCTAGACATAATCATCTGAAAGTTTTATGTATCTGTGAATTAAAGCAGCGATGCAGCAACTTACGAGACCGCAATTCGGATATCCGTGAAATATGTTAATGCTTTCCTAAAACTCGAGCAAAGTTTTCGTTCGCTATCTCCGAATTCTCTATACTTAAATACGAGCGAGAGCTGCGAAACGGCGTACGTTGAAATATTAAGATTGGCCATCTTCGTTCAGCTGTTCGTATTCCGACAGCAAAATTCTCGAAGCTTTTATGGCCATAATAAAAGATATTTCTTTTTATGACGTACGGAATATCCTGCCACGGTAAACCATGTCGGTTTTGATGATGAAAGAATGGAGCTTTAAAGCGATTATTCTGTATAATTTTTTCGCAGAGGATTTGCACCTTGCAGTGTATAAGATTGCTTTACCAATTCGAATTAACTCTTTGAAGTGGAAACTCGTCGAATTAAAATTGTTTGAATTATATGAAAGGCTAGATAATGTGTAGAAATCTTTTGGCGAAAATATCAGTTGGTTGGAGTAACTGACAAAGTAGAAAAATTACTTCAATATTAATAATAATAATATTGATAATATTATTTCGATATATTATTATATATCGTTTTATTAATGATACAAATAATTTTCAGTAATGACAACATAACACTATTCGCATGTTCTTTTATAATTCTGTTACATAATCAAATTTTTAATTCTTACACGCAGCCCTGTCTATAAAATGTTAAATCTCATAATTGAATAATCAATTCATAAAATTTTCCCCCGACCAAAAACAACTAGAAGTCCTCAACCTCCCTTAAGTTCGCTATGAAAAATAGTCACCCAGATCTAGCTCGTCCAGCCATATAGATTTCCACGAAGAAGATGACACCAGAGCAGACCAATCCAACAAACAGCAGCAGAAACGTGAGCGAGTAATGGTGCAGGGTAAGTATGATCTTCCTCTTCTCGTTATTCAGCTTCCTCCTCATCTTCACGATGGTCAGCTTGAACAACGTCTTCTGGAGCGAGATGGCAGGGATCCCAGCCTCGTTTAGCCTCAGCAAGACGAAGTTCACTCGTTCTGCATAAGGCGATGGTGACCGCAGGACATAGGACACGCGATAATTCATGGGACACTCGTCGACCACGTATATCAGCGGGTTGCCATCCTTGTCGTAGTACGCATAATCGCCGAGCAACATACTGTAGTACCTGGTAATAGCGATTTTATCATCGAACGCGACCAAAGCTTTGGTCTGTTTCCGCGTGGTGATCACGTTGATTCTCTGTTCGAGCTTCATGCCGACTGGCGTGTCGTCCAAAAAGACTGTCTTCAGATTCGCGTATTTGGTGATCAGTATTTTTCCAGAGTCTATCACGTCCTCCAGCGTACGCAGCTGGGGATAATGGAAGGGTTTACTCAAGCTGGAAACCAGACCGCTTTGATAGACGCCGTTCACTATGAGTCCGAAGAATAGTGTGCCGGCGAGCAGGGATCTTTGCGCAGAGGTCTCTTCTTTCGGAAAAGGATAGCAAAGTAGTTCGACGAACTTGAAGAACTTCAACATCGGCTCTGGCACTTCCGGTGGCCCTCTTCTAGACTTCAAAGTCATCGCCAAGCCATTTGTCACCTTATCCATATGTCTTCCAGACTTGTCACAGGGATAACTCGTCCGAACCTGCCCTGTCACGTCTGTCGGACGATACATCGGGCTAACACCCTTGAAGAAACACCATAGCAAAGTGACTATGACGTTGTATATTAGCAGCACGGCCCACAGATCCTTCTCGAAGGGCATAAATGGCATGTAGGCTTTGGGCACCAGGCCAGAATCAGGCGACAGGAAGCACAGCTTGTCCTCGTACATAGAAGGCGTGAACTGGAACTGCGTGCGCTTGGTGTACTGCTTGACGAAGAACCCGGTGATCACCATCTCCACGTTTCCGTTCTCGATCTCATTCAGGGACTTGTCGAAAGGATCGTTCATATAGAAGTCGACCTTCCGCATGAAGGTCACGCGAAATTTACATCTTAGGGCGTTCTCGAGGGCATAAACCACATCTCCATCTACCCTGGACAGTTTCAGCCGATGCTGGTCATCGTAGTTGAACCCTGACAGCAGGGACTCAAAGACTATTATGTTTATAGGATAGTTGTTCAAGTTATGAAAGATTTCGAACAAGTGAGTATTTTGGTTTAATATCTCCTCTCGTGGTTCGATAGGCTTCAACATCGTCGCGCGATCCTCTTCAGGATCATTTGAGGTCACATCAAAGACCTCTTCCGAGCCTTTCGCCGCGACAGATTGAAAACACAGCTTTCTAATGTCTCCAAACTTTTCCCCGTTGATCTGGAATGGCTTAAACCCAACAAGACACCGAAAGTTATCATGCAAAGACACGATCACGGTTTTGTAGACCCTGTGCTTCGTCCACAGCTTTCTCAAGAAACCTCTCCAGTCCAGCGAGACTTTTCTATTCGGAATAATGATCAGGTACTGATTGCTAGTCTTCCATAATCCCGGCTGCCAATAGATGTACGAGTAGAGGTTGTATAGATCTCTCGCGAAGATGATCCACGTGAGCTGCGATCGATTCAACAAAGTAACCGCCAGAGACAGATCCTGAGACCTGACCTTGAAGGCCTTCATCGAGCTCTCGTTGACGTGTTCGACCAGGGAATCGACGAAGCTCGAATGAAACCTCGGCAAGACCACTGATAGTGTTAGAGGACGGAACTCTGGAGACTCGTTGATGAAATTTAGGATCCTCTTCAGGTTCTCCGTTGCTTGGTCTATAGAAGGACCGGCGGCTACCATGAAATAATGCAATCTATTGTGGACAGAAGCGATACCCAGCGGGGTCGTGGACTTTATCAGAACCACTAAGCAAAACAATATCGAACACGTCAATGACGTCTTCATGGTACAGCGATACTCGTGGTAACGACGTTGGCGAAATTCTAAGAGACACATTTGTTCACATCCGTTATTTACATTGTTCATTTAAATCGATCTTTTTATTACACACGTTATTGTTTTAGTAGCTCGTTTTTAGTTGATAATCACGAGGAAGCATTGCCATGTTATTCCAAAATGTCACAGTCGCCTTCACTGTTTCGTTTACAGCTTTAGCGTTTGCATTAAGATTATAATATAATATTAAGTCCTAATTAATAGTATTAGTGACTAGAAATATTATTGCATGACTTTTGGAGATTGCAAATTTGTTATTACCATCGTGTTCCCTCCATGACCTCTCTTTTATGATTTTAATGTGAAACCACAAGATATCGTACTCCCTTCAATTCTTCATTTGGAATATTAAATAACAGCTGAAGTCTCGTCAAATTCCTCCTTACTTCTTCGCAACAGTACCAAAATGGTGGAGGTCTCGGGAGTCCTCCGACTTCCGGCCCCGGTCGTCGAAAAACTGGTAAAAAAACCTGAGCATTCAGCAGCGGTTCACCGGAAGCCTATAAAGATAAGAAAGCTCGTCAGATCGGAATCTAAGCAGAGGACTCGAAGCCTCGAACTAATCGATAGCAACCGTTAGAGACGCCGCGGAACACGAAACTGTCGTAAATCACCTGGTTCGACGCTCCTCGAAGCTATAAAAGGAGGACTGGCTCGAAGTTCGAGCTAGGTTGTCCCTCATTTTCCCGCGAACTTCATGGTAGAAAAAACAGACAAACGACCCACGGTTTCGCGTCGAATTTTCGAAACAGCCGGCTATCGACAAAGGCGCGAGACCGTACGATGACGCCGCGAAACAGAAGAATGGTATCGTTACCCTTCGACGACTTCGTAGGCTTCCAGGAAACTTCGCGTCGTCGTGGTCGACGAATAGAATATTTAAACCCTCGGGGACGCACTGAAAAAAAAATAGAAAAAAAGTACATTGTAACGCTGTAAGGACATTTTAATATTACATCGTTGCTATCTCTATTATCGGATTTTCGCGTCTACTTGTATTATCAAAAAAGGAAGAAACGAAAACATCCATTTAATTTCACATTTTTATCTGTCGAAGACTCTACCATTCCCTTCATCAAGAGACACTGTCATCAAACTCCATTAGCTTATTACCCTATTAATCTAATTACTGAAACGAAGTTCACGGGCTGATCGTTGCAACTGTTTAGCGTAGCCACGATCTCAACACTGTGCTTCTTTTCTCTGACCCAAGGTTAGGCCAACGTTATATTACTATAGGTCATTGAATTTATCTTGACCTTAGCTATCACGATATAATGATAGAAACGTGTGATCTCATTTAAGAAGAATATCGATGATCTCGAAATCTTGACAGATATGACTTTTAAAAAGAATTATTTCCACTATGTATCCCTTCGAACCATACAATATGCTCTCTACAAACTATTGTAAAATAATAGTATGATACTAACCGTATAATTCTATTTTTTAATATCGTTAATGATGACGGAAATATTGTTTCGTAGCAGCTTACCGGCAGCAACGCCAAAGGCAAATTGAAGGTAATAGCAAAACGAATCTGATGGCTTCCCAGTTTTTTTTATTCTCGTTATATCACTTGATGTTGCATTCAGCAATCACATTATTCCTTTGTTCACGCGCTCGTTATTTCTTTTCGCGCCGGTTTCCTAGAAATAAATTCTCATTCATGGAACGCAAACAGAACGCAAAATTCACCGAATAAATCAATATTGATTAACGATCCTGTCCGCGATATTACTATCATCTGTCCGGTTTTTTTTTCGTTCTAGCACACGATACACTGCCACATAGCATTCCGTGTTCGTAGTTCGATTAGGCGACATTGAATCGTGTACCTGACGATCGGGTGTTCGGGTAAAAGCACAAAGCGGATGAAAAATTGTTCAACTTTAATGTCACTTTAGGTTATGTATAGTATTTTAGGTTATGTATTATAGAACAGCAATTTCTCATCGGAGATCAATATGACTGTTACGATCTTTTACCATTATACTGGATTGAAGATTTTATGCGATTATGACAGACGTGAACAACGATTAACGATTACGATTAACCCCTTGCACTATAATAACGAGTCAGATTCGTGATACAGATTTCATGCAAGACCTACTAGATATGAACATTACTAATTTCTTCTACATCGAAATAAAGATAAATTCTTCTGTTATCAAAATCTAGAAACAAAAGTACATAAAACAATGAGAGAAACAAAAATTGTCAGATTTTATTATTAAAAATATTAACGACAAATACGTGCTGATTAACGCAGCGCGAAAGGAATCGTAGTGCAAGGGGTTAAGACAGCTAATATGAATTTTGGCGGATACCGGTTCCACGAACAAATATCTCACCTTTCTTCCAAGATTCGCACTGCGTCCGGCGAGGAACGACATCCGTCCGACCGGCGTGACGTCGCTCTGCTCAAGTTCTTCGTGGGCGAACTTAAAGGCGAGGTTTTGCGGAAGTTTCTCCATGTCCCGCGCGTGTTTGTCCCGAGCAAATCGAGGGGACGTTTATATCGCAATTTGCCGGGCCCTCGACGTCAGCCGCGTGACAAGTCATTAAGTCGAGGATTGTTGCTTCGGACGTTGCCGGACAATCGCGCGCCGGAAACGAGCCTGTTTTCTTACCTCGGCCCCTAATTCCCGGGGACTATTCCTGGTTAATCATCCTTTCGTTTCCACCCCTTCTATTTTTTCTATCGCTTCTTCCTTCGACGATGTTTCTGCTCTCGATTCCGAACTTTCTACCTCGCTGAAGACGACTGCCTGCGACTCGATATACAGTCAGTCCCATAAGTATTCCTTCCCTCATTGCATATAAGAGAAATCTGTCGAAATCAAGGGATTCATGTAAAATTTTGCAATAAACTTCTGATTTTTAATAAACACACGTATAAAGTTCATTCATACCAAATTATAACAAAATTGATTAACTAGTAACAAAAATATATTGATTTTACACTGCACGTAATAACAGTTCAAAAAAGTATTCGTACCATTCTTAGCAGAGTCGATTTTGTTTTGTTGCACCGACATTTCACATCAAAAATAATTTCCACAGTTGACAGTCGGTTGGGTGAATGCCAACAAAGTAGTAACTACCCCGTATAGTAATTATGAACGTTGACTTGTGATTATAATTGTAGTTAGGCCATGACTCTCTATGCAGACTGAGATATTTCGCGATTTGTGGAAAGAAATTGGAATTATAACGAGCTTCGTGATGCATGAAACGCATTGGCTATCAAGACTGAAATGTATTGATTTAAAGATTAAAATCTGCACTTCGGAACGAGCCATCGGGACCCATTAGAATGACGAGTAGGCCGACGATTGACGTCAAACTCGTATCCGCGATGTGAGTTTAGACCGCGAATAACGTAATCTATCAGCTACCACTAACATTCGTAACCTAATGAATAACATGCAATACAACGAAGATAAATAACGGGCATTGCGGCAGGCGATACACAATTTTCACGGAATATCTGATGAAATAATGTTTTATTATTCCCTGGGGCACAATATATATATTCAGAATGAATTTTCTCGCTTGTCTTTGACGGTTTAAACAAACTGTCGAAAAACACGGGATGGGAAAATCGGTCGCGTTAATTCTCGTGCGTTCTGAATACTTTTATTTGATACGAGTTGCTTACAATTACGGATTCTGTGGCCGAAACGGATATCGTTCCCTTATTCAATTAACAGTGAAACACGCGGTTTTCCAGTTGGCGCCGCGTCGGAACGTTTCGTTACCGCTTTTATCGCCGGTTAATTAATAAATTTTGCCACCGGTGGCTCGGCAACATTCTTCGCGATTCCGATTTTAATTAAAGGCGTGGGTGACACCTGGCGCGTTAATTAAATCTGATTTATCGTTTGATCATCTAAGTCGCTTAGAGCGCTTTCATGTCACAAGTTTCTGCCGCATCGAAGGTGAAGAAGATGCTGCAGAATTAGCCATTCGAATTTCCGAACGCGAAAGTAGTCCTTTCTGCTTCCTACAATTAATTTCCGGGAACTGTGTCACCAGTAATTGGATTATCCACACAACTCGGTGCTCTTTCGCAAACAATATTATACCGCAACGCGTGCTCCAGACTAAATCATATGAATGTGAAAGAATATAAAATTGTTCGCACTGGAAGTTTCATTCCGCGGCTGCTGACGAACTTTTAAATCAACAGGTTATAGAGATTGCCGTGCAACTGTTCCTCTGTTTTCATAAATGATCCTTTTTAAGAACATAATGCGGGTCCATCTGACGAAGGAATCCCTTGTTCCGCTCCCCCTTTGCATAAAATCCATTGGACAACAACCACAAATTAACCAAGCACATTTTGTATCATCGAGAGCGCCTTTGAAACCCGAACATTACAGCCTGTATTTGCAGGACAATCTGTATGGTAATTTACAACTTTCGCGGAGCGATCGTTCGCAATCGCCTGCGAAACTTTATGCATTCGTGGTATCTCGGAATTCAGTAAACATTAGAAACCAGTTATGTTTATTTCTCGCCAATAATAGGAAATTATTTTAATTTCGATAATTCGTATACAATTGTTAATTTAATTATTAAATTAAGAATTCGGTAACTCGTAAACGAAGCTACATTTACATTACGCTAAGGAAAAGGTTGCTTCGAATGGCCTCAGGAACCCCTCGTTTTTTTGGAAGTAACATGATATTAAGCCGCCCTGTATACGAAAATTTGTTGAAGATACTCTTGAAAATCTCGAAAATTTATAAATCGTCCGAGCAATAAAACACGATAGATCCGAGAACAATTGACACAAGGGACTGCATCGTCGGGATTATCGGTCGATGGGATAAACGCTAAGAAAAGTGAAAGCGAAAGGGAGTAAGGGGGAAAAAGTGACAATGTCATCGTTCGTCAACTTTATTACACTTTCTTCAGAATGACGGCAGCGATAGCCGATAAGAGTGCGAACCGCGGCGCGTGTTCTTGCCGAAACGATTTCATCCCACGCGGTTCCTAGATGCGATCTGAATTCGAGGATCAGCCGATCGGGATCCATGACAAGGCCGCCGATCGTAAAATCGGGGGCCGTTCGAGTCAACAAGCCTCGAAGGCTATCAGCCGGTAAGTTTTCATCGGCTACGGGCTAAACTGTCTCCGAAAATGCCGCGCCGCCGGGCCGCGAGCAAATTGGGGATCAGGGTAAACAAAGCGCGATCGCTTATGCCAGTGATATCCTCTTCCGATAACCCAACGGTATCTTTGGCTTCGAGGTGACAGTGATACAGGACTCGATATCCCGGTGGGAATGATACGGATTTCGTAGAACGGACCGTTTAGCTAAGAGACTGTTCGATCTCCGAGTATATTATAGCGTGACAGTCGTAATTTTTTAAGGAAGTTATAGTCTCTTTATGTACATTTTTTCATGAGGAAGGTTAACCTTATTGTTCACTTTGGGGGGTGTTACTTAGCATTTTTCGTTTAGGACGATTTTAAGAATTTTAATTGTCATCCATTTACAGGGTGTCCCAAAAATGTATAACAATCCGGAAATAGGGGATGCCTAAGAAGTATTTTTAAAGAGTTATTCACAAGAAATACTGACCAATGAGAGACGAACCTCTGCTGCGCGAGGCGATCGAGCCAATAAACGAATGAATTCCAGTTCTGCTTCGTAATAACTCGTATTTTTACCTCCATTTATTACGTCTACCAAATTTAATTAAGTCTCTCATAACATAAGGATGCTTGAACTGTAATCGATGTTATAAAATTTAACTTTTCGATTTCCATTTCATTAAATAAAATACTTCAATTTTATAAAGGTTTTTAAATTGCTTGCATGACAATTAAAGTATTAAGCGAGTCAGACAACGTATAATACGAGCACGTTGCAGTGATCTTTTTGCGTCACGTGTACAACGATAAAATGTGATCTGTACTTTAACTAACAATCTGAGAAGAAATTGTTGAGATCAACAGACTTATAGAGGTCGCTAGTTGCTCTGACTTTTTGCATCGATAATTTTTGTTGTGCAATTTAGCACAGGTGATATGCAATCTTTTTCTGCAGCGGATCGCAAATGGAAAACCGATAATTCGCCAGGCTACTTGAAACCGCAACCTTGACCCTCGTGTTCTGTTCATGTAATGGTTTCCTCTGTGCTTTGCAATAAAATCGGATCAGAATTAAAACCGAATTAACAAATCATAACGAATAGATCTTTATAGAAATGTCGAATTTTACATCGAAATCTAGTGATTAGACTGAGAATATTTACGCAAAATAAAAATTGTTTGTATTAATTTCAACACATAGAAGCCAAGTACAATTTTGTTTATCTCTTAAATAATTTTAATAAATTGTAATTAGTATGTCAACATTTTTAGATTTTTTAATTGTTTTCACTATTCTATGTTTCGCCTATTGGTTGTGTTTAGAAATGCATAAAATCCGCAATCTACATATAGTCAATTTTTAAGATAAAATGTTATCCAAAATTAAGAATTCCAATGTCGAAACTTTCGAACATTTAGTAGTTTTCTGCAAATCTTTTAATTAACTTCATGTAGGTTTCGAATAATTGCATTGTTATCCAATGAAACTGTCACATATATAGAAGCTATCGTACATTAATTTGTTTTCTACAAATCGTTAAATTAAATTTTGTGCTTTCCACGCTGCGTCAAGACGACGTCTCTATTAAAGACGTCAAGAAACTCTCCCTCAATGGAAGAATTTAATTTATTCAATCCGAATGATTTTCAAAGATCTATTTTTGGCATCCTCGAAGTCCCTCGACGGATCGTCGATTTTTAAATTCTTGACCAGGACTTTTTCTAAACCATTAACTACCAATCCAATGCTCTCGAAGACAATCGTTTCCACGTTGCTTACGTCGACAACTCAGAAATTCTACGGCAATTTTTTCATTACTCTCGTACGACCCGCGATAAAGACTTGCGAAGCTGTCGTTTCGCTCGGAAGCCCTAACGACACCGATCTATATTCGAGGTCACGGAGCGATAATCTCGTCAAGGGGCAAGGTATTCAGGGTCGTATGACAGCGGTGGGTCGCCTCGATCGCAAATGGGATGTAAAAAGAAACTCGAGCAGCAATATTTCGACCTGCGGAACACGAATATTATTTTGTGTGGGCGTTGATAGAGAAACTATATCACCCGAGAACGTCGATTGAGTCGAATGGCAGAAGACTTTCCAGAGTATTTATGATTTGGAATGATCTATTCGAGCTGTCAGTCGAGAGGAAACCGCTGATCGACGGTAATCGATCGAGCTCTGCGGAAACTCGGCTGGAACATCTCATTCAAAATGGTATTTTGCGCGAACCCCTCCCGTTAATTCTAGAGCCCAGTTTGTAATCAACGTGTCTGACGAATAGGATAATTCTGATCTGAATCTTAAATGATCTAATTTTATTTTTAATTTTATTTAAACACTTTGAAAAACTTAAAAATTACAAAGACAGCGAACGTAGTAAGCTCTCAATATCGTGCAAACTGAACGCTACCTTGGCCATTTTCATAACAACCGGCTGTCACGCGTTAACCATACCATTAATAATGTCAACGCTTCAACTAGAGCCATGAAGATAATTTTCGTTTTTTTAAGAATTATGACAATATTTTCACGTTCAAAACGTTATATAATTCACACGTACTGTGTCACTTAGACCATGTTATTTGGTCTCTTCAGCACAACAGATACATTCGTTTACTTGAAAGAACTCGTCGCTGAAACTAATTGTACTATTGGATTTATTCTGAACGTTTGAATAAATAAATAAATAAATAAGAAGAAACGATTTAAAAAAGTAACTAAAACGCTTTATTATTAGACTCCGTGTAAAGAATTTGGAGAGTTCGTAAGACCTTTATCGAGCAAGAACAGAACCGTTCAAGATCCCCACGGCTTTAACTTCCTGCGCAAATCCAGAAAAGCCTAGGTCCTATGTGTCCGTAAAGCTTCTCAATAACTTCGAGAACTTCGTAATCAAGACACAAAGTCATTTCCCGTTTCCATAGAGATCCAGAAGACCGTAAATTGAAAACAGGTCTTCGTGCGTGCCCGTTTACCATTGTCGTAGATTTAATGCGAAACCTGATGCACGGATTCACGACTCGATAATGGAACGATTGCGCTCTTCAATATTTCATTCTGGGTGAATCGCACAAAGCGTTACCACGTGAGGAGATGAAAAGAAATTGGCGCGGTAAAAGATTTTCGCTTGGAGGGACGAGGAAAGCCGGGGAAAGCATTCATCTTTTTACCGTTTCGGTCCCGGTGTATTGTTTCGTCGAGAACTTCGACGCTCGATTATTTCCTCGGACCAATGCTCAAACATTCGCCACAATGGGATTTCTTGTTTTAGTTTCGGACAGGTTCGCGATGTATCCGGAATAAACGATCGTTCAAACGGAACGAGCTCGTTGCGGTGAAATATCGTGGATTCCGTTCGACTTAGCCCGGGGAAACGTGGAATTTGTCACCGGCAGGGCCGTATCTTTTAATAATATCCCGCTTCCGCGTTGCGCTGTTTCCCTTTACGGCAGCGAAATTTCATTTGAACCAGCTGGCCTTAGAAAAGAAAAGGCGAGACGCAACAAGCCCGGCGAATTATCGAAGTACAGCGAGCGAACATGTCTGTAATAAACTGTTAATTCCACGGGCGATAAACAAATTATATCCCCGATCGTAATTTCATTTTGCTTCTAAACTGTTCGCCGATATTATACCCCCGCCGCGTGAGAATGGGCCGGGTGCGCAGAAATTGAACACAAATTAACCTTTATCGAGGATTCCGGGTAAATAATTACAGCAGCTTCGGCACGCACCAAGTGTGCTCGATTCTTTAGGGAGACGATGGCTTTTGATCGATTTTAATCGACTGTTTGATCCGAGCACTGAAGAGTAACATTGAATCAATGGAACCGAATAATCGAGAGCACGCGTTGATGGTGCTTAACATACACATTTCTGTGTGTATTTCATTTACAAAAAGTCGCCATTTGAAACAGGAGAAAAAATATCGTACAACACATATTATAATAATTAGAGAATGAAGAAAGCTTCCGAGTGGCTTTTGTGTCTTAACAATTAATGCGGTAGGTTTTTATTTTGCAGTTACGTTTGAATGAGCTCCTCGTTGCTGACTGTTCACGCGCCCGAATTAATAGAATTAAAACGGAGCAATTGAAAGTCCATGGCCAATAAGACGCATTCGACGGACCGTCAGAAAACTGCAAACACTGTGCATGAAATTCGCGGATGCGATTGTCCTCTGGAAAGAAAAACAACGCTGTTCCATTTAATCGTTCGATCGGCGTAGGTATATCTTGTTTACGCAGCCCCGTATCGCAAACATTCATTTTTCCGGTGGAATAAAAATGCACGACCTCGTTCCCGGCGAAGTACACTCTAAAGTAAGGCGAGCGCAAACAATGCGGTGAATTAAGTATCGCGAATGAGAGCCTGGACGAGGTTGACAGAACCCGGAATGTTTCCGATTCATTAACGCTGTTGATACTTCGCCGGGCTGAATTCGTCAGTTTTCCAGCCGGTGCTTTCTGTCGCGGAATTAGTCAGCGGAGGAAATGGCGGTTTATTTCGGGCCGATCTGAAAATACGCGCACACGTCCCGCCCCAGAGGCTCAGTTCTCGAGGCGACGAGATAGGACCATGGCTCTTAAAGAGTGGCTGCTCTCCACGATCGCGATTACGATCTTGATAGGTACGTACCTGGCCAGGACACCTCGTGAAAATCACACCTGAACGGCCGAGTCCAGTCGCCGTACTTAACACTTCGTTTACGGAGCACTAAAAGCAGCCATTTTACTTTACTCGATCAAAAATAACAGAGATATGTTTAAGCAGATTTTTGACAATTTTTATCATAACATGTGCTCACGGAAAAAATTTCTTGATCTAATTATCCATGAATGCATGTTCAGAATGATAATTGTGAATTTACTAATCTTAATAATCGTGAATTTAATAATTTTAATAATTGTAAATTTTAAAATTCGGAGACAAATCAAGCGTTGATGAAGTGCTTTTAGTACACGATTTCCTTAAAAAGAGTGAAATTCTCGATTTTGCGCGCCCGTTTCTATGTGACCCACTTTTATGCAACATTATCTGAATTCTAATATCTTATCTATGAATTCTAAATTCCGATAGTCAGTGTAAAAATCGACGTTCGAAAATGACAATTTGCCGAAAGAATTTAGACAGTGAATTGCAAAAGTGTGACGAAAAACTGATAATTGAAGTACAAGTTTTTCTTCGTCGTGTTTCGGTTGTTTAATAAACGATGAGTGTGTCTCGTGTTAAGCAAACTCTCTCTCTCTCTCTGTACATTATTTTTGTTTTTTATCTTTTTAAATTATTACGTATTTATTTTTTAAAGTCGACATGGTTTCTACGGTTCCATCTATTAGGTATTCAGTCAGCCACAAACGTCGACCTACTTGAATAAATGACGCTGCTCGATTTATTTGCGAAGAAGTACAAATAAACCAGAAGCAGGGATGGAACAAAGAATTATCACTATTTTTATGCATTCCTTCCAATTTACTCTGTGATAGTATAATTTTATCTAGAAAATTAATCAACGCCCTTAAATGATGCAATCTTTTAGCTTTCCCCTTAATTGTTGCACTTCGAAGCTGTTTAGACGATTATGACATTGTATTTTTTCACACTGTTAATTTCTTGGGATAACATAAGGGCTGTTAGTTTAGACTACCTCAAAATATATAGTCTACTATTTAAATACTATATCGACATTCCGGAAAAATAAAATAAAATAAAGATATCTCTTAAGAGAACTTAACAAATCATGAGTTCTAAATTTAGAATGATATATCAGTATCAAAAGTATGAAGTCAAATATAATAATATTTCCAGGAGCGATTGTCGCCACTATTGTTATATAGCTTTTACGAGCAACTATTTCTTGGCATGGATAAATATCCGTTTTCTTCAGTCGGGGGGAAGAACCGAGAACAGTAGCCGGTAGCTCTCGTCCTAAATTCTCTGTTTCCGGAGAGCCCCGAATCATTTCAGCGTACGCTATGTTAATTAATTGTGTTTTCGTTTCCACCAGGAATATCATCCGTCTCTGCGTGGAACCCGGAGATACACCGGTACGTATTTCATTGTAGCATCTTCGTGATCGTTACGCGAGATGAGGACAATTTAATATTTCTTGTAGAAAATATTACAGATACTAAAATGAAAGAAAAAACCCTTATTTTAATACAAGAATATTCTGCACTGAAGAAAATTCTTCAATGTGTACAGCAAATAATGAGATATCTATAAAATTTAAACGGAACTCGCTTTGCAATTTAATTGCTTCATCAACCCTTATAAAATGCATGGTGCATTAACCAATTTCTCTTTCCATTATAACATTAGCCTCCAGCGTCATACGTGTACGACTTTCACGATCTTGTGCTCTCCATCAGCGTGGTCAAACCAATTTCGTGAACATTGACATGTAGAACCATTATATATAGGGTAATAATCAAAAATTCTGTAACATCTGTTTGTAAAATTATTGTAAAACTTCTTAGTAATTTAGAAAAACATTTGCAACCGCAACGTTCTCTATATAGAGTCCTGAATTGTTTTCCATTGAAAACGGTATGAAACAAAGCTTGCACATTTCGTTCGTATAAGCTTGTCACTTTATTATCCGGAAGCCTTATAACGAGGCCTTATAATATGCCTTTTAATGACTGCTGTATGTGAAAGAAGCTCATAATAGTTTCAAAAGAAGCTGTTACATCATATTGTTAAAAAATGATTCGTTGGATTATGAATGAAGTTTCTGTGGCTTCCCAACCATTTTTTAAAAAACTCCCAATTGTGGATCTTCGTCTTTAAAGTCACTATTCGAAAGCTGCCGGCAAATAGTGTTAAGGATTTTCTATTCGCAAAGATAACATCCAGACAATTGGACGCGGCCATTCGAATTCGAAGATCCTCGATCCGAATCCTACACCTTGGCAATTCTTGCGGATCGTTTTTCATCCAAGGTGAAAAATTCCAGATAACGAAACACGACTGTCCGAATTCCAGGATCTTCGATCTGAATCTTAAGAAGCTCCGGTGCAGCTTCTTTTTCGGTCGCCAGGACGAAATTGTTTCAGTGTCTCCTGGAAAGCGGAGAAGACGAATGACGGTGTCTGGGACGTGATAAAATTTCATATCCGCGACCAGAGCCCCTCTATTTTCCCATTGTCGAAACGCGCAGAACGTTGCCCGATAAAACGAGCTGAAATCCTTATATTGTACTTCCATTCGGGTTACTGATTAAAAACCCTGGCACTGCTTGTACAGCGCGAATTACGCATGGATTATGAATTAATCCGACGCCAAATCAACGTCCGTCGAAATCCGATAACGTCGAAATATTTCATACCGTGACATGGAAAATAATTCGAAATCTCATCTCGTTGATTATTCTATTAATCGCAACGTTTTTTATTTAAATCCCGCTAGCGATCCCCTCGCATCCTCTTGTCAAACCATGGAAAACTATGGTATCTCTTGCAATCAATTTGACAAAAATGATATTAACCCCTTGTTTTGTAACAAATGAAATTGGTGATGTCAGATTTTATTAAATTCGGATGTTACTCGTTTAATTCGGCCATTTAGCAGTAAAGATTACACGTTATTAATTAGTTAGTCAAATTAAAAAATTAAATGAAATTGATTATTATAAACTGAAGGACAATTGGAGTAAAATTGACTGTAACTCAATTAGAATATAAAATAACAATTAGAATTGTTATACAAGAACACAAACCCGCGCTTACAATTCGGATTAAACCCAGCGAATCACGATCTAATCACATTTTCCTTGGCAGCTACGAAAGCTACGACCTGGACAGAGGTCCCGTGTTCTACGAAGCCTATTATCCGGACAGTAACGACGAATCCCATGGGAATTACCAAGAGAAACGGTATTTCGACCGTGAGGCGGTCCTGGAGAAGACGTACCAAGTGCCGTCGCAGCATTTGTCGTACCCTGAAAGAGCCATTCGACTAGCAAATCCGCAAGACCAAGCAGGGGATCCTTCGCAGGAGGTTCGTCTACCGACGGAGACACGGGAGCAGCCTCTGGATATCAAGGAGATATCGAACCTGGCCAGACGCGCAATCTCCCGCGACCTGGAGAACTGGAACACGCTTGAGAACTATTTGGACCGTGCTAAATACCAAGATTCCCCGTATCGTCGAAGAATCCTGGTTCCCGAGTCGAGATATGGGGCCCAGGAACCGAATCAAGGGATTGGAACGAGTTCCCAGGACACGTTCAAAGATCGACGAGACTTAAGTCGCGACTTGTACGAGGAAGTTCGAGAAGAACCGTTTCGAAGGGTGCCGGAAGCCATGAGGAGAATAGCCGCCAGGGATCTAACTGGAAGAGACACTGTGGAGAACTTTGGATCGGTTCGATATCAGGATCAAGATTCCGAGAACGTTGCCAGGCTTCGAGGAACGAGAGACAGTGTACCGTTGACGAGAGACTTGCAGGATCAGAGGGTCGTGGACCCTTTTCCGCCGGAAAACATCTTTGCCCCGCGTCCTCAGGTTATCAATTACATCTTCTCGAAGAAACCGATTGTGTCTGCGGAGACTGGTAATCAGATTGGTTCCGAGACGAAGGAGAAAATGCCCTTGCCTAGGAATTATGGAGATAATCTTATTCGAGACGAGGTAAAGAAGCAAGAGGAGAAGGATGTGAAGGTCACTTCGATCGAGGTCAGCGAGGTGCCCAGACACAAAACCAGGCATCATCACGGCGAATGGCCAAAACGGGATTATTCAAAGCGTCAGCAGCAGTGAAGATCAATAATCAAACTTATTATAATTACTTGCAAAAATTTTGACGCTGAGAAGAAATTTCAGTGATTTGGATCTCGACGAGTTGTACGGAGTTGATTCTTGTGAGCAGGACCGAAGGGGTGACTTTAACTAGTAAAGAAAATGGAAAAAAGTCAATGTATAATAAAAATATTTGTATTTCATTTGTTATTGTGCAAAAATTGCAGTGTCTTTTTTGTGTTCATACAATGAGATCATAAGGAGGAAATAGTTAATTGATTTGTCAAAGTTATTGAGAAACCCTACTTATCTCCTTCTTTGGTTGCTTTATGTCTACTACGCTTTTGTGAAAGAAATCTTCCTTCAGAAGATATCTTGAACCACCTGTGGAAAGAGCTAGGGCAGAGATAAAGGGTGAGATAATGAAATCACGAGGCGGAAGGGTAGAAAGAGGAAAGGGATCATTATGAGGTACGAACCAAGAAAATCTAACAACCAGAGAAGATGGCGAATCCAGGATGGTAGGGATCTGTTATAAAAGGATTTATTAAGGCGTCTAGATCACTAAAGAGAGCTAATCGAGAAGGGGTAGTAAAAGAAAAGGTCACGATTCTTTATTATCTAGAAGGAAAATAACATAGAATCTACCACTTTAGGTGGTGAACGAATATTTTTATGGTACAGAAATTTTCAAAAGTCTCCCTGTTCCTATATTATGTATGCATAGTGTATTTATTATTACATAAATACAGAACAGATAATTCTTATCATTTTTGCTATAGAACATAATATTAAGTTCGGCAAAAAGCACATGCTGTTTGGGCAATAATGGCGCTACTTGTGGCGCAATCCAAAAGTTCTGTTCAGAGACTATACAGCGCCATGGTGACAAAATACTGAAACTGCTAGCCAAATAGTACCGACCGATATCGCAGAATTATAAATAAAAATTATTAACTGTTGACTTTGGCTAGCAATTACAATGCTCCATCACCAGCTAATTGGCGCTGCTCTACATTACATATAAGGCTCAAGTTCTGCTGATTCGCTGTGACTCAACAAAACTTATAAAACAATATATGATGCACACCAAATTTTAAAAAGAAAATTTACCACGATCAGCAATCATATAAGAAACTGCCCTATCACTATTATCTTCAGCATAAAAATCGATCTTTTCTTCATTAACCAGAAAATTATTCATCTCCAAGTTACCAGAATCAGCAGCCCAGTGCTAAACTGTCTTGTTATTACTGGCTGCCCCAATCTCGAATATCTGGTTTCAGACATTTGAATAGTTTATGAATATAAAAATATGTTTCACAATACTATAATTTGAACTGCCTACTGTACAAATATAATTTCTAAAACATAAATTTTGTTATTAAAACGGAACTATTAAATTAATTATTATTATAAATTACAGAGATATTAGTGTACAAAAGCCACATTAAGTTGACTCAAATATTTATTCCTTATGCTACATCAATAGTATAATGTTCTACAACAACGTGTACGTATAATCACTACACTTCGTCTACGTTAAACATTCGTAACTATCAATTACAATAGTATAACCATACAGGTATTAACAAGTAATAACCGTGTATAGGAAAATATTTCGTCTTTTACGATCGCGTGTCAGCAACATGTTACAGCACTCTCGAGAATGCTTGTAACAATTCGACATTTTTCTTTAAATTTCTAACGAAGATTCTTAAAGGAATGTCCACGCGATTGCGTTTGTCTTACTCTTCATTCGAATGAGACATCGTACGGAGACGCTGGAACTTATTACTTAATGAGTTGGAACACAACTTCGTTTGGTGGATAATCTCAGGTATCTACATCTAGAATATTTATAATTAATTCACCGAACTAATCCCTTTTCTCCTACCCCTTTCTCTTTTCATTAGCGGATCAACTTTCCTTGGATTTATCATTCCACAAATCGTCAACCACCCACGTCAGTAAGATTTTTCTTTTCAGTTAAAAAATCATTTCGTACTCACAGCGAGAATCGAAACTAATTCGCTACCTCTCACACAACATGCAAACACTTACTTACTATAATTTAAGTTGTTCAAACGATCAACTAGCGTCTAGATTCGTACACAATCCATTTCGATGTATAAATAGCCGTTCAAAAAACAAAGAACAGTAACATTCGCAAAATATTAATAAATTCCTAGTCATGCGTGTAGCAAATGGATTGCAAAACTGCGTAAATTTACACTTGTATAGATTTAAAGCAATGGATAGATACTATGTTATTCATCATTAACATTAGTGGGGGAAAAAAAGAATTATGAACATTTGACGATATTCCTAGACCGTAAACGCATACAGGCAGTCTAATAATAAATAACAACTTTGGATTCTTAGATCCACAACCTTTCATATACGTGTATATCGCTTTAACACTAAATAGTATTAAGTTCTTTCATGCTTATAAGATTAACACCTTTCTGGAAGGTACGTACAACTAAGGCTTTCATCCATCTTTGATCAGTCCGAAGATGTAAAAATAAATTCTTTCCCCCTATGAAACGCTCAACGAACGTATAATATAGAAAACTCTAGGACAAACGAGCCCCTGATACTTGAAAGATCGTCTATTTAAAAAAATAGAAAGTTGCACACAATAAATGAAGCATTATCATTCGTTAAATGTGTGTAGTAAACTTCGGCACATACAAGACCTTAGGCATCCTGCATACTCATATAGTTACTCTTCGATATTATAATTATCTTACTGCTGTAGAAAATTATCTGCCTAAATTCATTCTCTTTTCTCGACATGGATCTACTGTACAGTCCATTGTGTAACAGTTACTTATTACTACAAGTTATCTAATGATATATAAAAATAATTATGACCTAATGTCGAGCAAATGTATTCCTTTGGGAAGCATTAATTTAACAGTCTGCAAATGTATGAATGATTCGAAACAACTTATGTATTGTATAAATGTATGTTTCCTTTTATACCATCTGCTTCTATTTTATACCTGCATCAGATTTTTGTTGGATGTTTTCCTTTATAAACTTTTTTAGCTCCTCATATGCTCTATTAACGTCGTCATTTACGATTATTAAATCAAAGTTACCGGACTTCTGACCTACAATGATTACAAAATGTATAATGTTATAACCTTGTTTTGCACGACTCCTATACACATTAAACTCGTATTATACCATATTCTATTTCCGTCACAGCGGTGGATAATCTATTCTGCAAAGCCTCCTCTGTTTCTGTTTTCCTGTCTCTCAATCTTTTTTCTAGCTCATTCATGGTTGGTGGCTTGATAAACACGTACAATGGATTCAGAGAAGTTTGCTTCACTTGTTTCACACCCTGTATTTCAATATCTAATACACAGATTTTACCTTCCGCTTGTACATCTTCCACTGCTTGCTTGCTGGACAGATTAAAAGCTAAGTAATAAGACAAATATTAGAAATACTATTCAGTTCTCACAAACAATTACCTAGTGCCATATAAGTTTCCACTAAATGTAGCAGTTTCAAGGAATTCCCCCATTTCTATCTGTTCCTGCATCCTTTCTTTGGTTGTAAAATAATAATGCTTTCCATCTTCTTCTCCTGGTCTAGGTTTTCTAGTGGTGTGTGAAATAGAATATCCATATTTCGCCGGGTACTCCTCGAATAGCTTCTTTATCAAGGTACTTTTTCCACTTCCTGATGGACCACACAGAACTAATGGACGTGGACCTTTTTGAAGCATGTTATACACACCTAAAAATTACATATATATATGTATATTTTTCTTTTTCTTTTTAATTGCATCATCAACTTCAAAATGCTATGCATAACTTGTTCATATAAAAAATATTAAATGCCATAGATTCGAACGTAAACACCTAAGGCTACATGTTAAGCAAATTAAGCTACAGAATCACTTCATACCTGTAGTGATTGCTCTAAGAACAGAAAGTGATATCATACTTAAAAGATATATGTACTGTCATCTAAAAGTCTTCAGAGGCTACAAAAAACGAAAGGGTTTAAGGAAAGAGCACTGCATTTCTAAGAATTCATAATAATCAGCAAACAATAACATAAATATTGTCTCGAACATGAATTTCCATTTGAGTTTTGCTAATATTCACTGAAGCTTCGTTAAATGGGGATAAGCCATGTCAAGCAGTAGACAAGCACTGCGAGTATGCGACAGTGTTGAGCACAGTTAGCAGCTGATCAGAGATGACGAAAATCTCATAATTAGAAAATAGTCACCATAAAAACGGTCGCGCAATATCAAGGAGGAATGCAGTGACAGTGCACCGGCATCGAAACCGGCGACGTTCGTAACGTGTTAAAATGATTACGAGCCATGAGGTGAAGTCCGACTGCAGACCTTTCGAAATATTGATTTTCAAGAGGAAAACATACCGCAAATTGTGCAACTTCCGTTACATGACCATTCACCGGCAGAGACAAAATCCTGGCACATTTGATTTACAACATCGCGAGACAATCGTCCGATTCGAGACAAACCGACCGTGCACTCCGCTTTAAATAGTCTTCTCAAAACACGTTGCGAACATAAAACGCGAACAAATTTGACTTTATTGAACACCACACAACCATGAACCACCCTCTCCAGTTTCTATTTGGCTTTGAAAAGAAGAAATTAATCGGTTGCTTAAGAATGGCTCACCTTAACAGAAAGCGTAAATTGTCAGATTAAAATAGAAAACCACTAGAAACGTGTTCGGCGCAAACAGGAAAAAACCAGGGAGGCCTGTAGTCAAAAATTGAACAGCACGAAACACAAATTACTCAAGCTACGTTGTACATACACACACATATATGTACTATGTATGTACAGTATCCACGTTTCCTTTAATAACGAGCGCATGCGCATACTTTGATGCAGCCAACATAAGTCGCACTTGATTTTGAGATTATGTGAAAAATATAAATTTGTTTTAGGAGACATTTTCAAATGCCTAAAATAAAATAAATTTTGAATTTCGTAGAAATATCCCCATATATCGACGTTAAACATAGTGGAACAAAAATAAACATTTTCAAATTATTGGTTGATTTGTGATCTTTACTTAATGGAGATTGCAATTATTTATTTTATATACTAATAGGAAATCTTCCTTTTGAATTGCTCTTAGTTTATATTTTATTTTATTACCTAACGTTCCTCTTACAAGCTAGTACTTTTAGAAGAAAGATCTCTAGTACTGTTGTAAAATTATACGTTTGATAACAGGAACAAATGATATGTTTGCAAGTTCGGAATATCGATAACATGACATATCTTATATAAATAATTACGTAAACCCTTTGGATAACAAACAGTAACATGATTTCAGCAGAAGATATAAACTTGTAATTGAAGAACGTTCGATGTGATAGAAAGCAAAGAATAAAGCGATCATGTTTCATCTTTGCATTTATTAAATATATATCTATATATATTTCACATTTATTTGTATCATCTTGAATATTTAAATGAGCATACTTTACAATACAGGTTATAGATTTAACAGTTTTCCTGATAGTCCCGTGCGTATCGTTTTATTTTCTTTCTACGCGTACCATATTAAAATCGAAAATATTAATTTAAATATGTATGTATTCTATTCTATGCACATACAGAATTTCTCTTCAACCCGGAACAGTAGTAATTGATACTGATAATTAGAATTTGAATGCTTGTTGTATGTAACGGTATTCTTATAAAATTATTATGTACTAGCTACGCTTGAACATTGCACAAGAAATGCTAGATTTAGATTGACAAAATATAGTCTTTTTTTATTGTATATATGTATGTACTGTGTATATATCGTAAACGTTTCGCAAAAATAAAAATATATAACTAAAAGATAATGAAAGATTTTTACAATATATGTATGTATACATATATTGTAAATATATATTGAAATATATATATTTCAATATTTTTAAATTACTATGTTTTGGTAGCTAAGATTAGGGGATGTTAAATCTCGGTATGGCAATGCACGCATGTAGAAATGCATACACAGGTGTTTAACATAAAAAATATATATATATAATGTATAAATAAATATGTATCACATTATGTTCATCAATCTGATATAGATGCTCACTCACACTCAATTAACGTTAGAGTAACAATAGGTAGAAGTAGCAATGTATTAAGATTAATAGTCGTAGCGACATTAAATGTCTTCCCCTTGTACTTTTTTAGCGTGATGTACTCTCGTGTGCGTGGCAGATTCATTTCAATATTTATTTAATATGGGGTGTTCGATAATCGATGGTACAAGTGGTGTAGTGACTCTAGATAAAAAAAATTAAATAAAAAAATATAGAATATCTTTTTATGCATTCACTTACAGTGAATGTAAGTGTATAACATTCGACTTTCGCTTTATCGAACGTATATAAAGCGAAAGCTTTTTTGCTCGATAGAATAAAAACCGAATCTAATACACTTACATAACTATTTGTAACTATCATTTATAATAGGTACAAATAATAAATATTATTCTAAAATGGCAGGAGATTAACTTTACTCTTAAACGTTTTGAACATCAGTTCCAACACTTTTTAAAATGGAATCACTGGTTTTCCACATATACCACTGATGCCGAACACTTTGTACAATGAAAGACTTGTTTTAAACCTCAGTAGGGCCTGATGGTTTTGCTTGCGTTCTTCGTCGGGCCAGTTCGGACATAACAACAGGACCAATATGAGGAGATCGTGGACTACTTGACATAGCTTTGTAAGTTTCTGCGACTGCTTTCTGAAAACATGTCCAAAGAATTACATTCTGATGGTAAATAAATTTCACTTCTAATAAATAGAACATACTATTAGGCTGCGTGGATCTCTAACTGTGTTTGGTAATGCTTTTTGCGGAAGACGATGGCGGTTCATGATCCATGGGTACTTTAAAATGGCAGCTGCAGTAGGCCTTTTGTTAGGATCTACGTGTAACATTCTTTTCACCAGTTCTTTAGCTTCGACGGAAATATGACACCATATACCATTTTCAGTGTCTATAAAACCAGGCCCAATACGATCCAATATGTCAGTTGCGCTATCTCCGGGACTGTTACGAAATGGGGTGTATCTAGTATGCAAACAAAAATTATCAGTACCGTATAATCTTTAATTTCTATTCAATCAACATATGTTTAATTACCCAGCTAGCATAATATATAATAAAACACCAAGTGACCAAATGTCGCAAGCTGCGTCGTATCCTTGGCGTTTTAGTACTTCTGGCGCTACGAAATTTGCAGTGTAACATGGAGTCATTAGCAAACCGTTTTCTGCACGCAGTTGTTTCGCAAATCCAAGATCACACAAACAAAGAGTCCCTGGATCAGCTCCTGGTTTTGAGTACAATATATTGGATGGCTTTAAATCCCGGTGAACAACCTAGCGATTATATACATAATATTTAATACATGTAATTTAAAACTGACCTGAATACAATTAAATAAATACCCCGTTTCCATGCAGATATTGGATTACGTTGGTAATTGTGTACATCACTTCGGCAGCTTCTCTTTCTGTAAGATTACGCCTTTGCAACAAGCGGTCGAATAACTCTCCGCCTCGCAATAATTCTAACACAAGGTAAGCTCGTTTATCGTCTTCATGAACAGCTCTCAATGTTACAATATGCGGATGTCCTCCATACCGAAGCAAAATTTCAATTTCTTCCGTTGGATCTCTTTTCGATTTTTCAATTACCTGCAATTAAGTAATGATCAGCATACAAAAGGAATCGATATATTACAATAAAACATTGAACATTGTACCTTCACCGCAAACTCAGTTTTGGTTGCTTTGTGAATAGCTAAGTAAACGGTACTGTAACTTCCTTTGCCGATTTCTTGTTTAAACTCATACTCGTCGGTTATGGAGACCGGACTCACATAAGACATGAAAGTTGCATTCAGACTATCACAGTGTTTATATTCCGGAGTTTTATGGTGATCCTCAAGAAGGCACGGTGCGACGAAGCTAAAGCCACGGAACAATTCGTGGGCGTTAGCACTTGGAGGTACTCCAGGGGAATCTAAAATATTTTATAATTTTATTAATCTATTACACAGTCTTTAACAGCAAGTATCAGAAATCGTATCATTTGTTCACGATACCTTTAGGCGTTTTACATGTAAATTCACTATCAAAATAAAATGCATCATCATTTTGACTAACAGCTGGCTTAAAAGGAGGTTTTATTTGTTTTTTGAGAAGGGCATCCCAATCGATTGTCGTGAAAAATATATGCCTTTTGATTTTTTCCACTCCATCTAAAATAAAAGCAGAATAATCAACTAATCCATTAGGTCTACTGTTCTTTGAGTTATAGAGCCATTTATTTCCAAGATCCAATATTATTATTACCAGATCCAAGCCTATTTTCAGGATTTCTTTTGAACAATTCTCTGAGAAGCGTTTGTGCTTCTGGTGAAATGTTTAATGGCATATTGAGTTTTGCTTTTAATATCTGCGTCATTGTTTCCTTGTGATTTGCACCTTGAAACGGAAGAGCTCCAGTCAACATTTCGAACTACAAATATCAAAATTTACAATTTGTGATTAGCAGAGAGTAAAGTTATTTTTCGTAATGTTCTGTAGCTAATTCAACCAACCATAAGAACACCAAAACTCCACCAATCAGCGGCGAACGAATGCCCTTTACGTTTAACAATTTCCGGCGCCATATATTCCACAGTACCGCAAAAGGAATATGCCTTACAGTCTTCTTCTAAAGATTGCTTACTTAGACCAAAGTCAGTTAAAGATAAATGGCCTTCGGTATCCAGCAAAATACTATTGTAAATGAGGAGACCATAGTTAAACATGTATAGTCGTACAATGCTTCTATTACTAATAAGTAAAATAATACAAACTTTTCCGGTTTGAGATCCCTATAAATAATTCCAAGCTTATGTATATGATCCAGTGCAAGAGCAAGCTCTGCCAAATAAAACTTTACATCGTCTTCAGTGAACATCAGCTACAATAAAAATTAAATTAAAGTGTTACAACTCTTCTAGTACATATTTATTTCAACAATTGAGACCTACCTCTTTAGCTAATCTGGAAAATAGATCACCACCTCTCAGAAAATCTAAAATTAAATACAATTTTCCTTCCGTTTGGAATGCATAATGTAGTCTCACTATGAATGGATGCTCAACTTCTGCTAATATATTCCTCTCCATTTTTGTCCTAACTCTGTCCCGAACTAAGACAATATAAAAATATTAAACTACTTTAGAAAAAGAAAAGAAAATAGTTAAAATTGAGAATTGCTCTAAAATTTGTTATGTACAGAGACGATACAAGGATAAAACAAGTATTCTTGTACCCTAATTCTTTTAGTGATGTTTTCAGAGCGATTCTCATATATTTAACTCGATAAACACCTTTTAGTGTAGCCTTTCTGAGAACTTTCATGGCATAAAGTGTTCCACTATCTTTACCAACAACTTTCCTTGTTAAGAATACCTAAATAACCCAAGAATTTTACTGATGTGAGGATAGAGCTTAGCAAACATCAAAGCTTTTTTAATTTATAAGATTTGTGTATACCTTTCCAAAGGATCCTTGGCCAAGCACTTTGAGAAGTTCGAATTGAGATGGATCTGCTTTTTCATGGCCATCTCGTACCACTTCACGAACTTCAATCTCATGAAATTCAGAACACCCATTTGAACGCGACTCAGCTGCATTCCCCTGAGTAATCATTGCTTCCTCTTGAGATTCTGCTGGCAGGATCTCTACGCTTCCCTAAACAACAAAGACAATTATTGTGTTCAAATCATGCTATCGTGATTCTACTGTCATAAATTATAATGAAACTGTCTTTGAAATAAGAAGACGTTTTGACAAGTGAAGTAACGTTACCTTTTCATTCACATTTTGCTCGGACCAAGGAACCGTCAGATTCGCTAACGGCATTATATTTGACGTCGCGTTATTATTCGCAAAACTGTAGAAGTTGTCGTAAATTAATCCCGCGTGTATGGTCGTCATAAATTATCATTTAGATGCGTTTAGTTTACAGAAATTCGCAGACGATACGTTGAAACGAAGACGTTCAAACCAGCTATCTGACACAGACCGGAAGCACCTGCTTTGCGACCTTAAATATAGCCGAGAGGAATGGCTGCTTTACAACGAACCTCGCCAAAATTCCGCAGAAATATTCCAAAATTCATAAATTTCGAAAGTAAGACGTATACGAAACACTATATGTACTTTTTATACAGAAAGCATTTAAAAGCAAACGGGTAAAACACTGCCGAATTCGTTTAAATCCTCAGTAATTAGAGCTTCAATTTAAGTATAAGAAGTCACCTTTACATACGCGTTATTGATTAGGACTGTCAACAAACAGAGAAAAAAACCTAAAGTACGAAATATATTATAAAGAGCACACAACAAATACACGACACAGAAACAATTAATGCATTCGATTTCGGACGAGACAAGCAAAATTATCGTCTATTTTGAACAGTTTTCCTTACTATTTACGCTTTCGGCTAGTACGAGATTCTGAAAGTCCAACACTTGTGCACGAGATGACAGTAAAATGATTCTCGAAATATTTCTGTCGAAAGTTACACGTTATTGAGTTTTAAAAAAATACTTAATATGAGAAGGAGACAGATGCGTGTTACTCTGCACGAAAATCTGTCGCAAGATATTGATTTGACAAGTTAAGCGAAGCGTTGCGTCAATTTGATGTCCAACAAGTGATCGGCTTTAACGCTGCGTCTTTTAATCTCTCAAACCTTTGCAAATTCTACTGAAACTCTAGTAAATAATCAATCACAAATTCGAAATTTCGTCGTTAATAAATTACGGAAGAGAATATCATATTCAAGTGTTATTAAATACGCACAACTTCGAAATCTATAGGAAGAACTCAAAAGTTTACTCAAAGATTCTTGTGGTTTTGTGGTCACTAGATAAATTCCCCAGCCGATCCTTCAGTAAATAATGACTCACGCAATTGCACAAATGAAGATTGCAGAAAATGAAGAATATCAATTTCAATAGCATGAAGCAATTTATTTCGGCGGTGTTCAATTATGAATCGCTATTATTCACTATTAATTGATAATAGTACTGTTTTTCATTGATATAAACACGCATAAAGTAATCTCTCAATTCAAGAACCACATCCGGCGGCAACGGGGCTCTTGATTTAAGAGAGTGTAGCGAATTACTGTGCTCTGATTGGCTGACGATTCACAGTTGAACGGTGCTGCCCTTATAGATAATGACAAAGGCAAGAAATACAGCAAGTGAGTAAGCAGCCCGACATCAACAGAATACATACAAAACGAATCACATCGACGCTAATGTAGTTTGCCTCACTTTAACGTGTTTGTGATATCACTCTTTTCGCGCACCTGTACGCCTGACATTCAATTTGAAACACGCGGCGCGATTATTCGACTTGTACTTTTCACAATAAGGTACGTTTCGAATATACGTCTTTGTAGACAATATTTCGACAAATTGAGAAGCATAAGGTACAGCCAATTATTGCATCGTCCTGAATGTTAAAGCATGAAATAGAAAGAATATTGCAACTAGTATGTTTAAATATTCTCCGAACATGACGAGAAAAATGCAATTTGCGATTTTGTTTACGAGTTAAAACAGTGGTGTCGGATTCGGGTCGTGTTCGAACCAATGAACAAGTCACAGAGCGCGAACTTGCCAAATTTGTTTAAGAATTGTAAAAAATATCATTTTCCTCTTCCACTGAACAATTTCTCGCGAATGAACATTTTCTAACATTTTCCACGACAATTTCCACGCATGATGCTCACTTGGAGAAATTCAAAAAGCAACTAGAAGTCATTGTAACGGTTGAGTCGCAGTCATGATCTCCAATCAGAACATGGAAAATTTCTATATTAACCCTTGTTAATGGATCAAGTTGCGGCCTTGAAATGCGCAGCAATAGAGCCCATTAATGTTATGAATCCTAATCATGCACACCTCCATGTCTCAGCTTGATCCATTAGCGAGGTTCGATATAGAAATTTTCTTTGCTCTGATTGACTGACGATTCACTGCTGAGACAGGGTGCACTGAGGATTGGCTGTGCAATAAAATGATGGAGATAAACGCGCCAGCTTAGGAAGTAGAAAAAGCATGCAGTATAAAAGCATGAGTAAGTCTCAGTACTATATTTATCGTATACATAGCATTGTATTGCGACTCATTAGGAAATGTTGGGCAACATGTTTCCAGAGATTCGAAACTGCAGCTGATTCATACATTGAAATGTTTTTGTCGGACTGTTACGTGTAGTGGTCAGTGTTTGTTATCCGTAACAAATCTTTATGATCTGTTTGTACCATAAACTGGGATATTACTTTTTCAAGCGGAGGAACTTCTGTGATACTATTTGTAAAGAATAGTTCAAGTGAGTGAAAGAGAAATAATATTGTTCACATTTAGGGTTATCTTAACCTATGGTGAGTAGTTTGAGGCAACTAGTACCGTTACTTTAATATGTACCGAATAATTTAAAAGAATTTCTTTTTTAATTTATATACCCTTATAACCTATTTCAAAATGTTTATTTGGTAAAAGAAGGTTTATATCATAATAACTTTTGTATGATATAGGTAGTCTTACCACAATAGTTATTATTTTTAGAGAAATAAAAATGCCATGCTGGTATTATGAAAAGAAGGAGCTAAGGAACACTCCGTCTATTCAGGATGGAATTGATTATGAGACTGAGTGTAGATATAGAAAAGAGGGAGCAAGATTTATCATTGACACTGGGACAAAAATGGATTTAGGTTATAATACTATGGCCACTGGTGTTGTTTATTTCCATAGATTTTATATGTTTCATTCGTTCAAGAATTTTCCGAGATACGTAAGTAATTCCTGTTATTTTTAGTCATATGATTAAGTAAATTCAGTATGCTGAATTAGTGGCCTGCAAGACATTTCCTTCTCTTTGCTACTATGTTGTACATCCTCCTTCACATCTATTGTAATCTGAAAATTACTGTGTGATCAGTATCAAATTTATACAAATACAGCGATGATTAAAGACCAAGTAATTGGTTTACTGTGGTGGTTATATTTTAATAAATATGGAGGAACATCTTGTAGGCAACAATTTAACTATACCTGAAGTAGAGGATTATATCTTATTTCTAATGATTTTTAGGTGACTGCTTGCTGCTGCTTATTTCTTGCCGGCAAAGTAGAAGAAACACCAAAAAAGTGTAAAGATATCATAAAGACAGCTAAAACTTTACTGACTGATCAAAAATTCATGACATTTGGAGAAGATCCCAAAGTCAGAGTTTGTTTAATTAATTATTTTTCCAGATACTTTGCAAATGGTATCGTTAATGCGACAATTGACATATATTTTTCTGTTGTAGGAAGAGGTCATGACATTGGAAAGAATTTTATTACAAACCATCAAATTTGACTTGCAAGTTGAACATCCATACAGCTATTTATTGAAATATGCCAAATGCCTTAGAGGTAATCAATGCAACTTTATCACTTCTACATATTAGTTCAAATTAAGTTTCACGCACTGTTTTTGAAAAAATATCTTATTTGAAGCACTCTGTATAAAGCTAGAGCTAAAGCAATATGCTCAAAATTTGAATATGTTACAGGCGACAGAAATAAGTTACAAAAGATGGTCCAAATGGCTTGGACGTTTGTAAATGACAGGTAAAAATTAAATGCATGTTATGTTCAAATTTGTTAGAACTAGTGCATTGAGACTTCTCTTTCTTACAGTTTATGTACCACATTGTCGTTGCAATGGGAACCAGAAATAATAGCGGTAGCCCTCATGTATTTAGCAGGGAAGCTTAGTAAGTTTGAAGTTGTAGACTGGAATGGAAGACAACCAAAACATTTACGATGGTGGGACATGTTTGTTGAAGATGTTACTATGGATCTTCTAGAAGGTACTCAAATTTGTTTCTTATATACTGACATGGTATGTAAACCTGAATATGCGTACACATGTGTTCTTTCTGTTTATAGATATATGTCATCAAGTATTAGACTTATATTCACAAGCTAATAACACGAAGCCACCAGATTCACCACCAATGACACCATCTAATGAACCATGTAGAGATAGAACTATAGCACCACCTCCCACAGAATCAGCATCTACTACTCCAAATGGTATGTGTAGTTTACATACAGAAAAAACTATTTACAAAATAGACTTATTTTTTAATGTATTAACATTTTGTTGCAGTTACACCAGGGAAGTCTGCTAAGGTTGAAGTACCTGCGGTTTCTGCGAATGGATGCCCAACAACAGACGCTACGGAAACGATGAAACCAATGGAAGTTCCGCCACACTTCCCAACATATCCAGCTAATTTTGCGCCGAACAATACAAACTATCCACCAGCGTTTCCTCCAGCCAATGTTTCGATACCACCGCCCCCTGTGAACGCCATGAATCATATTGTTCCTCCTATGCATCATATTGGTTCATCTGGTCCCATTAGACCTGCACCACCAGCTCCCACTACAACACAACCACCATTCCAACCCTATCCTTATCCTACAAATGCATCATACTTCCCTCCTAGTAATCCTGTACCACAAACGCCTACACCGCGAACGTACTACCCTCCGCAGCCTTAACACATGGAACAACGTATTAAAAATATAATTTCTACCGATGTAAGTGTTACTATGAAGATTAAAATTAGTATTATCGAAGGAATACTAATCGAAGCCTTGTAAATATTGTAAATATGTAAGGTTTGCTATCAACAATAATATTTAATTATAAAACGTTTATATCATTAACACCTGGTTTACATATAGAGATTTCCTTTATTAAAGAAATCCTTTCCAACAAATGAAACATTGTTGATTGTACAATCCATGGTTGTAAATAATTTTATAAGAGGCTCTGCCGACACTGAATCTAACACAAAACTGTCTGTGTATAAAACATACAAAACTGATGGTAGGTCCATAAATTCTGCATATGACAAAACTGTGTAAAGAAATACAATGTCATTAAAAATTGTCTAAAAATCTATTTTATGGTGTCAGTTAATAACCCACCTCCTGCTGTAACTCCAAATATAATGTTTGGTTGCTCCAAAAAAGGCTCTTTCAAACTGCAAACATCCTGCCCATTCTTTGAAACTAACATTCTCAAAAAGGAGGGTACAACTGGTCTGTCTTTACTTTTAAAGTGTGAAATGTGACGAGATGTTATACCAATAGTATGTTTTGTGTTTAAAAGAATTTCAGACATCTAACAAAATGATAAAAATCAATAGTAGAGAGTAGTCGTACGAGTATTACAATTAACTATATATATACCTTATCAACCAATATGCCAGAGAATTTCACATCAAATCGTGGAGACACATTACATAAATATATTCCATTATTAACTTGATAAATTATACAAATTTTTGTTTTGTTCTTATCTTCCACAAGGCATGCTTCTTCTGTACTTTGACACAGACATTCTCTAGAAAAATCTATAATTACATTGAACATTAGAATTAATTCATGTCCTTATATTCAGTTATCGAATTAGAATTCACGTTATAATAATAATAAGTACTTTAATAGTACTCGGATACTAATTTTAGGCTATTGTAAACATTTATAGCACAATTATGTATGTCATTACCGGCAAACATAAAAATATATTTACCAATTAACATTTCTCCTTCAACAACAATTAAGGTATCGATTTGAGTCGGCTTTTCTTGCAACCATTGAACAAATAATTCGCTAAAAAATATTTCAACAAATATTATTTGTAATCTGAAATATGTTTACATTGAAGAGGTTATAAAGCTTGATATATTTAACTTACAGCTCACTGATCGCATTTTCATTTGACTCATTTTCATCTTCATCGTCCCAAAACGCTCGGGAAACGGGAAATACCACATCACCAAAACAACTCACCATTTTTGTTAACAGAATTAACAATTGCTACAAAATGAAATCGAGTTACATAGCTTGTACTGCTTTGTCATGCCGCTTTGTTACACGCTAGTACAAGTACGCGAGGATGAGAATTAAACAACAAAAGAGGACTCTGTGATCACTTTTTCAAATTTGTGTCTAAAATAAAATAGACTTTTTGGATATTAAATAAAACAAAATAGGGCAAACAAAAAATCAAATACTTTCTTGGATGTAACTGCTTTATTTTATTATTCATTCTAGTCAAACATTACATATTTCTTTTCAATAGAATCATTTAGTTTGTAACCATGCAAATACTAGAAAAATTGTTTATTCATCACTTGTCATTTATACATATCTGTATAAAAGTATAAAATTCTTATGCAATGTCTTTATCATAGAAATATACTTTACAGTACATATAGATACTGTTAATAAGTAGTTTGTTTTATACTTCAATCTAAAATCATATATGTATATTCACATATCTTATATTTCTTTTTAATAAAATAGCACTTTTCCTTCTTATTTTACAGATTTTGTAAATCAGACCTATACAAAAGATCAACTGTACATTTAAAATTATATATGTATAATTATATTTGCACAATGTGCCATGGTCATTTTTTTTTTAAGATTTTAAAATAATTATTGTTCGACTTATGATTCATTACTTAAAAGTTTGAAAGGTCACTTACTATAGATAAGTAAAATGTCATGTTATAAAATAATGAGCATTGCAAATATTGAAAGGTACACATTTTTGTGTTGGATTTTAGAATCCAATATCTTACTAAAATTGTATACACAAGACTGTGTAACTCTAAAATATACGATATAAAATCATGTATTTTACACGCGACTCATACTGGGCCCAAGCTAGCCCATAGCGCACTCTGCAACGTTTATTATCTCTTATTGCACGGTGGACTAACAATACTGTGCACATGATCGCATAATAATGAGGCAGAATATCACATGCTAACGTTACACATGATATCGACCACCACATTATTATATCACCCAAATAATTCGGATGTCTTACGTGGCCCCATAAACCAGACACTAGGAGTTTCTTGCCACGTATGGTTGAAATAGTATCTAGGTCTGTAAAATATGTATAAATCAATACAATTAACATTAATTACAGAAAGTGTTACACTTACGTGCTACAGCAGGTGATAAAGGATTCCTTCTGAATTCATGTTTCTGCGAGTTGCTGATCCTATAGATTAAGTATCCAATTATGAAGAAAAATACAGGGAAGCCGAGCAAATAACTGAACCTTGTCCTAAAGAAGAAGTTTTAATAAAATTGTATTTTTTATATATTTGATACTGAAAAAAGGTTAATTGATTACTTACTTATTGTACAAAGCAAATTTTGTCGTAATGGTTGGTAAAAATGGATATAACATATAGCCAGTACTTAACATGTAACCAGTCCCTTCGTGCATTATTTCAAAAGACGACAAAATTGTAGACTCAAAGAATAACGCGTCCATAGTATAAATTATTTGTAATGACGCGATCAACAAAACACTGATGCGGAGGTGCTCTAGAGAATAACTCTGTGCTTCTTCAATTGATTTGACTACAATGGCCATATTTATAAGCATCTAAAATGTGAATATGTATATATAGAATATGTATGGTAATATCTACTTCCGGTTTATTTGAAAATACTACCGTAGCTATCATAGCTGTACGGAAAATAGTCATTTTAATGTCCAAGGGACCAATTCGTGGATTTATCTCTCTTCCCTGCCAAAAGTTATAGATTCGACTGTTAGTAGAACCATATATGTTGAGACTCACGATAGGAGCTTTGCCACCTTTGATAAACAGTATTACGGACAAAATTACTCCAAGAAGCCACCCACTGATTGAAAGTTGTATGTAATTATCTATAATGAGATCAGTAACTCCCAATTCTTTATATATACACACGATAAATACAAGTAATGATAAAATAGCTGATAGAAATCCTGGAAAACGAATATTGAGAGTTATTACAGTTTCATTTAGACAATCAGTTGCAAAATTAGACAAAAATTTAATTACCATTTAAACGGTATTGCAGTCTTCCACTTCTGTTTTCGAGACCATCAACCTTCTTTCCAACTGGTGAGATTGAAGCTAATGCAACGAACAAGAAGAACCCCAAGTATGTTCCAAAAGCTTTCAAGTTTATATATGAATTTAGATCCTTTGGTAATTTGGGATAGCCAAATTTGCAATTTTTCGGAGTGCACATTAGTTGCGGTAATATTATAAGCAACGGCGTCAAAATGATGAGAATAAATGATCCGATGCTTCCTCCCCATTCTTGAGGTTCACTGACCATGTCTATTTCTATTTTTCGTTTTTCAGTTATTGGAACATCTTGTACCACTTCCTTTTCATAATGCATAGCTTTCAAGAGGTCCTAAAAGAACGCTATCAGTTAAATCAATGTTACTTGATTAAAGATATTTATATACATGGAATAAAGCTCACATGATCTCTTTGTACTGAAAGACCTCTCTCCTTGCTCTCTGCATTAAAATCATGTAGCTGAAATTTCCTTTCTATTGGAAGCGACACAGCTCTATTAATACTTCTTGTCAACATTTCCATTTTGTAATCAGATTCAGGTTTTGTAGTAATAGACTGTAATCTTGTTGATCTACGTGTAACTATCCCCATCCCTCTCAATCGAGATTGAAGAGGCAACGATTCAACAGACTGCTCATCATCATTTGTACTTTTTGAACTAACTATATTCTTAACACTGCTTGTCTCTGTAGAGTAAAAAAATGACATTATATTGAAATACGAATTTTTAAGCTATAATTCTTTTTAGCAGGAATATTTTACCATTAGCTACTTCTATTCGTGGCAAAGAGATACGTGCAAACTTGCCCCTTGTTGAAGTTCCTTTAATTGAAGTTCTTCCTGGAGAACGTTTGCCTGGAGATCTGCCAGGTGAGCGTTTACTTGGAGATCTCCTACTTGGAGATCTCCTACCTGAAGTAGCTCGAGGTTTTCTTCCTCTGCTGGTGGATCTTACTGTACTTCTTGCTCGTCTAGCTGTCTGGAATTTTAACAAATACGTTTATAAAGTTTTTGTAATAATATATTTATGATTTAGATGATTTAAAAAGTACTTTTATATCAGTTGAGTGAATAGTATATTCTGCTCCAGCTTCAAATTGCACCTTATACTGATCACCTCTGGCACTTAATATTTTGCCTTTCCGATATTCTGTGGTGGATGGATATTTGGCAAACACTGACTCTCCTTCGGTAAACTTCATTTTTGTTCCTAAAAGTAGCAATTGACCTTTACAAAAGTGTTATGTAATCTTAGAATTTAATTCACTGAATATACATAATAGTTTTTAATTTATTAAGAATTTATACTTAATTAGGAGAAACATGTGTCACAGAGTAGCGATCTACGATATGGATTGCGAAATAAGCCGAATATTGTTTCAGCATAGACGCGTAAGTAAGGTCGCAATAGCAAAGGATTCTTGAATGAAATTGTACTATACAATACCAGTAAAAAACACATTTATACAACTTACACGTAATTTCACTTAATCGATAGTAGTTTCTTGTAATGAGATTCTAACTGGTTGAAAAATAAAAGAGCTTCTAATCGCGAGGTTATAATTAACGCTATTTTTTGCATCATAACACGAAGAGACGCACACTTTATGGTGTTCGAAGACGCATAAAATCCAAGCCACGCTACGTAATCGTATGCACCGCGTAGATTAAGATGCATTCACAACGAAAACATCTGAACCGTAGCACTGTCAAAATTCAAATTTACATAAAATAAGATGAAGAATTACATTAAATACGTAACGATACACATTTAGCTGTATTCAAACAAGAAAACGGCTTCGGTGAAATTCGAAGTCAAAAAATTCTCGCGTTAAGGCGAGGTTCAATATTGCTCGATGAATTATTAACAAAAGCTTTCATAATAGATAAACAGTTTAACATCATTTTATTGATTATACATGTTAAAAAAATCGTTGATTAATTTTTATTTTGACGTAAAAAAGGCAAATGTTTTCAAGTAAGCGACAAATTATTTGTAAACAAACTTTAATGCGACACCTATCTTATATATCCGTTACCACTGAGTTTACTCAAAAGTCAGTATGTTTTTGAAATTTCATTTAAATGTATTGCAAAGATTTACACTGAGTTGGACTTAAGACGATTCAGCATGAACTATTTGAGAGACCGTGAATCTACAAATCCCGATCTCAATGCTATTAATCGGTTAATAATCTTAAAATACAATTACTTAAATTGATACAAATTTCATTCAAGTAAATATGAAGACAGACGCGTATGCAGACGAAGAAAATCTAAAAGACGAGGAATCATTTTTGGTACGTACGTGATCTTCGTGTTTCACATATATTTCTTTAATTCTCTTTAATATTTAAGTCAACTAACGGTATTCCACGTTCAGTGGTTTGTACGATAGAAACGTACAACCGGAAGTAACGCTGAAGGAAGTCCGTTTCCGCGTGTATACACGTAAACGCATTGTCATTTTTCGCAGATGTCTATAAAGAATACATTGACCACCGTGCACAATAGCGTTAATAATTTCGTAAATGATGTTCCTCGAGCACTGTTCGATTCGGGGTTAGATTTCGATATAGAAAAATTAACTATATCGGACAGTGAAAATATAGAATCTCATCCTTCGTCACAACCTTTAACTGAATCAGTTAAACAAGAGGGTAAATATTTAACGCAATCTGAATAGAAAACCATTATTTAACTGTCAAATTAGAAAAATATTTCTTTGCTATACATAGAGGACAAGACTAAAATTATAAATTTGGAACTTGAATGCGAACGACTGCGTACCCAATTGCATCAGCAATTAGAAGCGAACGAAATAACACAGAGGGAAATCGAGTACATGAAAGAACAAGTGACTTGGCAATAATTTATTTCAACGATCAAATGTTTTTCCACGAGAGTTCACAGCGTTGATAAATACCTTGATTTTGTCGTAGTTGTTCAACCAGAGTGCTTATTGCACAAGTTTGGGTGCGGTTTTGGGCAATCTAACGTGGAGAGCGTCCAGGTTCCCTGAAATTGTTGACGTCTGGCTTTCCGCGGTAAACGTATTTTTTCAAGGTCTAACGCATTTCTCGTGACGCTATAGCTATCGATTTTCACATAGTTTCAGCACAAAATTGGCGGACTGTTATCCATAACGGATGGAAGTTTCGAGGCATTTACGAAAACTTATCGGACTGCGTTTCCACCGACTAGCAACGACGAATACCAATTTATAATCTCTCTGTTGGGCATCGTGACTAATATATCTGCGAGTCCCAAAGGGCGCGAATTTCTTATCACTAACTCGAACGGCAAAGATTTTATCAAGAAGATAGTGACTTCAATGCCAACCTTGCCAATCTCACAGGGTACCCTTTCTATGAAAAGGTAACCGTGGGAAATCCTAATTCATTATTAAATTCAAAATAGACTTTTCGTTGGATGTTTTTAGGGTATGGGTGTACTGAACATACATCTATTAAATGCAAATGGTAATGACCTTGACCGTGTAGAATATTTTGTTGTATCAGTGGGTGGTTCTAATAGCTCGGGAGATGGAGAGTGGGGATGGAACAAATGGGTGACTCAGTGCTATGGTGGGGGTGACCTTGCTGAGCCAAACATCTTTGTAACTACTACAATAGCCCCCCCCATTTTTACTTTTTTCTGACTGCAACGTGCTTTTTCCAGATTGATGTTGATGACGTTGTACAACGTTAGTATGAATGCAACCGGTTTGTTGCATCTGTTTGATTCTCGAATAGGAGACGCGTTGAACTATTACTTGAGGAACGATTCTCTACCGGATGAGGTACAGTTGCTGTGCCTGCGTGTATTGATCTCCATCACATATGGTCTAACTGATCCGAAATACATACGAGACTTGATTTCGAGTCTGCCAATTGACAAAATAGAAGATATTGCAGTTGCGAGCAAGAACGAGATGAGCAGCTTCGCGGAGAAAGTTATAAACAACTTACGGAACTCGGAGAAATACCTAAGCTAGAATTGAACCGGCAGTCAGACTGTATCTGGATTTTCGTAAATTAGAAGTATGACCCACCGAGTGAGAGCGCTTTTAATTGCATTCCAACGGTACAGCGATGATAATACTTATATTCGTAGAATGTTATCGTGTGTTTTCGCGCGAAGCAACACGTTATGCCGAGCCGCAATTGCGGCTATGTCAAACATCAGGATATCCTTGGAACATGTTCGTGACTGGCCCGAGAACTGTCGAATATCGATCCTCTCTTTATGCAGCTATAAAATAAAAGCAATTGTGTAGAACGGTGTATGGAGTAGCGCCGAATCGATTACACTGAAAACTTGTGCAGCAAAATGCAATCAAACGCATAAATATTTCCTGTGCAATTAAACAGTTGTTTCTGTGCTTTTGTGTTTGTCGAGCAACGAGCCTATCGATGTCTAAAGAACATTCCGTTCTACGCTATTTGTTTCTTTCGTCGGAGCAGCTGTAGTTATATCGCAACGAAAACAATTGTGCACGGAATGCATCGTTAGAAAATTGCATTAGAAACGCTCGACACGTTACTCTAAATTTCACTGTGCAGTAGCGGCCTTCGGGACTCGAAGGTTGCGGCAATGCCACAACAACGAACACTGCGGTAACTGGTTTCTGAGCCACAACCCCAACGTATGCACGTGCACGCGTACATTTCGCTGTTTCGACATTACGCCGATCTACCGTTCTGCCAAACCCGCAATTACCGGCATGAATAAATTATACCTGCGGAACCATTGAAAGGCAACAGACGTTCGTAACTTTCAACTTAATTGACCTGTAAATTTTCATGTATAATAAACTTGAAATTTTTGGATCGATCTCTGCACCTGACGCAAAAAACAAGAATAGTTTCAAGCAACGTTGGCTTCGAGTCAAGCTGTGGCAAATGTTTTGTTAACACTTTACCTTTCAGAAGTTAATTAATATTCATACTTAACAAAATAAGCAAGTTAATCATCAACGATTCATTCCTAATATTTTAGTTTTTTTTACTAGATAGTATATTAACAGGTATCTGCTAAGTAAAGTGTCAATTATATCAAATATTTTTATATTAATTTCTTTGATTAAAATGTTTCAACAAAGTTCGTATCAAAACTAGCCTCATAATTATTTGTTACTTATTACTTTAAGATACTTCCAATTCTGGAGAAATTTCGAAACTTTGATTACTGGTACTCGAGCGATTCGATAACGATTCATAACAGTGTAGTGAATACTTGAGGTAATAATAAAAATTGAAAAGAAAATCCAGCATGTGTGTTTAACCGATACGCTATAATATCCGATAATAGTGAAATAATATATTCGTTTCATTCCTTCTGTTCGGTGACCATCGTTTGGTCAAGCAAGATTTTAACAATGGTTTCTCATACACATGAACATGGACCCAACCATGGCGGAAGTACGTTGGAAAGGGCATCGTGTGGTATCACGCAGGGGTTCGGTATGTTTTTAATCAACCAGGTCGGCATCGATAGAGGCAGCGAGGTGTGAACCGGTGTCGGGCTGTTTCATTATTCCGCAATACAGAGACAAACAGAATCGTAAATGAACGGCGCGGTTGGAAGGAGAAGGAAGAGAGAGAGGAAGTGGAAGAAGAAGAGGAAGAGGAGGTGGAAGGATGAAGGACGGTTGGAGGGATAGTCAGGGATAGTTATAGACGCATGGTAATACCGACGCGGAGGAATCGCGTCGATAATCGACCTGCGCAGGCTCGTGGGGATAGACCGCGAGGGGGCGTGCGCGACGAGAGATCGCGCCTGCCCGATGCAACCCTTCGTTTCCGAGCCGCTTATGCGAGTGGGGGGTTGCCTGGCGGGAGGGGTTGAGGAGACGGGGGAGGGTACGCGTCGCGACGTCCGGCGTCGAGCAAACGGGAGATCACGGCAGGCAGGCAGGCAGGACCTAGGAAAGGCGACGGCCGGGCGGTCGTTTTATTGATCCCGGGGCGCCGCGGCGCTACCCACCCGCGGCGGGATCGTCTACGAGAAAATTCTTCTCGACAGGATTTTCGCGTCTGCCTTCACCCGGAAGGCTGAATCGTGAACGGGGAAAAAGGACCGAGAAGCGAGCGGGTATCATCGCCGATAAGGGTGGAACAAAGAGGGTTCGAACGAGTCCTGACAAGCCGGTGCACGGGGTGTCAAGACGCGTCCACCCCGACGTCGTTATCGTCGCTTCGTCCTCGTCGGGGCCCAACGGAATTCGGTGGACGTGGTGGCGGTCGTGTCGCGGACTCGCCGAGTGAGACATCGGGGCACTGAACAGGGACCGGTGACGCACGAGCGACGTCCAACCGCGAAGAGGACATCCCACGATATAAGCCGGGGGGGTTGGATCGTTCCGGTTTCGCTACTGTGCGGTGGTGGTATCGCGGCACCGATGGACTGAGAGGAAACGCCCGGAAGAAGCTGTTGTCGAGCAGCTATAACTTCCAGGATACCCTGTTACCACGTCGATGGAGAACTTTCAAGGCGGACACGGGCCGCACTAGACCGCCCGAAGGAGCAGGCGTCCATCCCGCTCTTCTGGTGGTCGCCGTCGATCTTACATACCGGGGTCCCTTTGCCTGTCCCCGGTCTCTTCACGGATTTCTGACAGTGCAAACCTAAAACCGGACAGGCGCCGCGGCGCCGACATGGGCCCCGCCAGTAGCCGCGAACAGATCGGCGACCAGATCGGTGACGACGATGGCCTGCAGATACACACCAAGTCCATGGCCAATAACATCGTAAGTTCGCTCTTTACGTTCAACTTCAACGAAGAGACTGTCACAGTTTCATCCGAATTTCAACCGTAGCATTTTTGGAAACGCTAGTAACGTGCTTCACAAATTATCGTTTCAACTCATCGCGGAGGAGGATTTTTCAAAATGTTAAACGCATTTTTCTCAGAAAACTAAATTACGTATCGAAGACTTAACTACTAGACATCCTGATATTTTCTTATGTACATGATCAAACTATATGTCTGCAAATTTTGAAAGAAGATTTTCAATATGTCGACATTCAATTGCAAAAGGTTAATCCTCGATTGGGAGATGTTTTTGACTAGTATATAGTTCAAATAAGTTAAATGGTTTGTCAGTCTCTGGGTCAACCCATGTTCGATATTCAAGAGCGTTATTATGGAAATCCTGAAAGAGTGAAAGATAAATTTTCATTTGCTACAGAATGCTTAATAATAAAAATAAAAAATTTTCGATGCAACTCAGACGGCCTCTTCTTGTTACCGTCTGCTTCTCGATGAAAGAGAATACGCAAATAGTCATTTTAGATACCCATCCTGCTGCTACAACGTACATAGGTAGTCTGGACAATTATTAAGACTATAGACGTTCTTGGTTCTGGTATCGAAAAATAGCCTATAGTAATCATTGAAGATATCGATTTTAGTATTAAGCAAGAATTGGATCAGCCAGAAATACTTTTATCTTGAAATTTCATAAGCACCAATCTAACTAAAATTTGTGTTCGTCTATTCTTATCGAAACTTACGAAGTGAACAGATTCTTTTTTAAACACTCTTGATTACGTTCTATAACTCTTTCGATCCGTGCTTGAATCGCAAACAAAACGAAAACGGGGGGTCTCATCCTTTCCAAGGTCCATCTCCCTAATCTTTGGATCCGTCCTTCAAGGGCTTCCGCTTCACCGTTGGCCCTAAGAGGAATTCGAAATGATTGTACGCCGATTCCTCTCGTTTTCCCATTCAAGAACGCCTGTGGCTTCACCTCTGAACTTACGGCGTCGAACATGTCCCGGATAGGGTGCATTCATATCGCCTAGTTTCTACTTATGGTACCGATACCATCCACGGTTATCGAGCGGCCCCGATTTCCCGCTGGTAAACCGGAAGATAGGTGTATAGTAGACCGAATTCGAGGTCGGCGTTATCCAACGAATCAGTGCGTGGAAGGATCCAAACGCCGCAACGGTTCACTACTCTATTTTCGTCGTAAAACAGAAACGACGCCCCTCGAACACTTTCCATCGCGTCTGCCGGATAGTGTAACTTGAAGAAACGACTGATCGCGGCGATAATTGGCCGGCTTTCAAACGCTTTTCCAAGGGTACTGCCCCCACTCCCGCAGCTTTCCAGGATTTCGAGCAGTCGGATTCTAGGAATCGAACAGTCCGGCGCGTGGCGTGCACGCTGCGGTCGCCTGAATCATGCTTCCTATCGACGCAGTCCCATTTCTGGATAAACAATTGTTCGTCTGACATTTTTCTTGTTTAATTTCTTAGCTGTACAGCTCGGCTTAACTATCGCAAAAATTTCGACACGTGTTCTCGATTTTTATTATCTAAGGGACATACATTTTCACATTTAGATTCTGCTTTTTTTTTTAAAGAAAATGACGGCTATCTGATTAAGTAACAAATCTTCGTTTGCTAATAAACAGATTCACAAGTTAATACAATGTGCGGATACACGAATTATATTTATATCAACAGATTCTCAGACATCCATTAATAAATAGATAGATAACAACGTACAAAATTAGTTTAAAAATGCTACCGTATCCTATCGAAGCTCTGAATCATCGCATAGAAAAATCACAAAACTGTAACGTTCACGGCGGTTCGCAGTCAAAGACCAATGACGTTGTAGCGCGTCCGTTACCACGCTTCGCCCCACGTGTTCTCCAATCGCTCGAAATGTTTTAGAACTCCAGGTACTCTACGGTCTCCGCAACACCGATTACTGCTAGAAACCGATAAACAGAGGCTTCGTTACCCTTCGTTAAATACATGTTCGAGACCACCGTGCTGGCAGATCACCATCCGCTTAACGATATCATGCGCGGGCTTGTAACGTCGTGAACCGCGAGCTGTTAGAACTTTGTACCTATCGATAGATCGCTTTTGTTCGGCGGTGTCTGTGCGGCTTCTCGTGTGACTAATGCCCGCTTGGAAATCTGTAGCGGAAGGAAGATGGCTAGTCTTTGGTAGCACGCGTCGCGATAGGAACAAAGAGAGATAGAGGGGAAAAGAGATCGAGCTAAACGCCGCTGTGCAGAGAGAGGGAGAACAAAAGAGGGAGTCCGACTATAAAGCAAAATGAGATGATAGGACATACGGGAGAAGACTCGCCAAGGGAAATGGAGTGAGATGGAGATTCAATGGAGTGGGGAATCGGATGGACGTCGGAGTCCGCGACGCGATAAGTCAGCCGGTGGTTCAGCAGCGCGCATTTTCATATCGCTCGTTCTTCCGTGCCGTTGCTGGACGCTGTCCACTCAGGTGGCGCGGGTCCCCATCTCGCTTCCACCCTCTCATACGGTCGCACGTTCACCGACAGGGTGAACACCATCATCTTCACTCAGATCTGTCGTCGCCATCCTCGGTCGCGCCATGTCGCCTAAGAACAAGGTATGTGCTACTTTTTATCTTCTATCGCCGTCGGACCCTTCGACATTCTTCACGGAAACGCGAACCCTTTTCGTGAATGGGGTTGCTGTCCTTAGGGTTGCTATCATCGGGCTTTCCTAATAGTTGAAAGTTGCGTTCGATCAGGCGTCGATAACGTGATAGGCGATTCACTGAGTGCAACCTTCGATTCGTACCAACACTTCAGGATATATCATACTTCCACGTCTCCGGTATACCCTGCGACGTCTGTCGGTTATGTATACTATCATCTTCACTCAGATAGTCGAACGTTGCTATCACGCCTTGTTGCCTCAGAATATGATATCGTGTGTGCAGTATTTTCCTTTTATTGTCGTTGGATTTTAGTTCACTTCGCGAAAGAACCGGGGACCCTGTTCTATCGAGCGTTGCTAGTCGAATCATTGGAAGTAAGGCTCAACTCAGTTGATATCGTTCTTCGACGTCTCCAACGTGTTCCGCAACATCTGTCGCCGCATTCTGCCTCGATCCGCAAGTTTCTCGTCCGATAAACACGCGATCTGATAAAGTTACATGCAGAGAAACGATGCAGTCCGTTGATCTGGACAGTACGTGTACAAAAGAGAATCGGCTTCGAATTATTTATCTATTTATGCATTGATTTATTTATGAAACAGTGAAAACATTGGGAGAATTAACGAACTCTGTTAAGTTAATCTCTATTTTATTATCTTATATTTTAATTTTTATTTATTTTTTGTTGTCTCTTTATTTTAATCTAATTCTAATAAATAATTCTACTTATCATCTATGATTTTCTGTCGTCCATCGATTACTCAATAACTGAAATCCGTCAGGATTGAGCCATTTTTCAATCTGTTTGATAGAAAACTGTTCGCCGGCCAATTTTGAATTAATTCTCTCTGTAGACCACGCGGTCTTACAGGGTCACCAGAAAAACCATAGTCCCCAGATTTCGTTGAATCGATCGGGAGTTTCCCTAATCAAATTCCGAACAATTATCATATACGATGTCCACCGATTGTTATCGCCGTTAACACCGGCGAACCGGCGAAATTCGAAGGGAAGAAAGAAACGCCGCGGAACAGCTGGTACCACGTGTTTCGCAGCCGCGAGCCAGACGACAGTTTCGCGTTCGAGTCGAGTTAGCACATAATTAGACCGGTATCGACGGCAAAGCGACTGCAGCCGATTAGTGGGCGTGTTTTTCCATGAATCCGTTGTGTTCGAGCGAGCGTAATATTTTTCCGTGTGACGATCAAAAATTCCGTCAACGACGCGCGTCCATGTCGTTCGCGGATCCTCACGTGACACGGGGATGCCGGTTACCGCCGGCTAACGCGGAATCTCAAGGTAAATAAGAAAACGCGCGATACGATCGGATTAATCGCGAGACGCGCGAGTGAAAGTGGCCTACGTGTTGCCGGGCCGACGGAGCAGCTGATAATGGGATGCTCCGCGCCCGGCACCCGGTCATATTGGCTCATTGACGCCCAGTTTTACGCTTTCGTCCCCATTCTTAAAAGTCGCTAACACCGGTCTAACCAGATATTCGTAGCTTAATACTTCATAGTGTCTAGGAGTAGAAAATGGCAGACAATCCGCTCTAGGATATTGGGTAGGTTTAAAGAGTCTCGCACAGAGAATTGAGCCACTTAGGTGTCAAAATGTTCAATGTAGAGAGGTTAATGGAAGAAAGTGGTGATTAGATTGCGGGTCCGTATGATTCTACTCAAGATACAATCTACTGTAGTAGATTGAAAATGTAATACCCAGTCTCACATTATTGCGATGTCTGTACCGTTCTTGTGTATCAACTATTCAATTTGATCATAGATCCATAAATCTACATTTCAGTGATGATGTTACAATATTAGAATTTTAATGTTCGATAAACTGCTGTAATAAAAGTACGATGTAAATATTGCAGCTACTTTCTAACTGGTATTACATAATGAATTGAACGTATCATTAGCATGTTACTACTTCTAAAACACTGTGTTTCTTGCATAGAACTCTTTCAACCATTCGATCATATTTTTGAAAATGCAGTAGAATGTAACAGTTACAATTAGTCTAAAATTATAATTCAGAGATTATAAATATCTGTCAAAGAAAATTGACGTAAATGTTTTGCTTGTAAGTGAAGCGAGTTTGAATAACAATATCGAGAAATATCCAAAGATCAGAGATCATTCCGGATTACGAAACCGCTCCGACCTATGCAGATTACACCGGGATTTTCGTGGTTTCAATCTCGCGGATGAAAATTCATGTTTCTTCTCTCGGAATGCAGTGACGCGTTCGATCAAGGAATCCTGGAGCGGCGTATTCTATCGTCTGGTTACATATGGTTCTTGCGTTGCCGTATCACGTGCCAGTTTTACAATGGATTCGTACCGAGGCTCCGGATTAAGATGTACTTTATTACGCGCGAGCATACGCCTTATCTTTTGAGTGTTTGTTGAATTCGTTATCGTTCTGTATCGATGCCAGGTATTTCTCTTATCCCGCGGGCTGGCCGGTCAGCCGAAGTTAAAGCACGCAAACAACGACGTTCTACGTGTTCTCTTACAATTACCTATTTTCGAGAGCCGTTCCCCTCTTTGTTTCTCTTTCTCTCCCTTTCTTTGTCCCGTTTGCTTTATAGAAATGACGCAAGGCAATTATTGGCCTCGACATATTCGGGTGTACCCGTCTTTCGAACGGACGACGCTTAATTGGCTGGGATCGATGAACCTGGCCACGACCGTTCCTCGACGATAATGCTAAAACAAATACTCGATTAATCATCCACGATTGGCCACCAGTAAATTTTCATAATTCCCTCGGACCGATCGAGCCCGATTAGCCCCGATACCAGCGCCGTGGTCGCCGTTTAATCCTCGCTTTCACCATTATCGCTTCGGCGTTGCAATTTCAAAATTTTGCTTCTAGTCGCCGGAAGAATTGCGAAATTTTGTTAGACCGTCTTATTTGAGCATAACAAACTCATCAAGAGGAGAAATAAAGCTTTACAGCCACAATGATTAGAACTTCCTGCTCGGTAACAACTTCCTGGAAGAAGAAGACAAACATTGTATGTCTATATTTAATTGAAGTTCTGCTGCTCTTTCGTTTGTTCGCGGTTGCGATTCGTGGGAATAGTAACCGATGATCTGCTAGTTCGCCATCCGAAGAAGTTCGCCACGGAGTCTCAATCGTGAACCGTTGTAGGTCTTTATCGTTGTATCTTTCGGTTGAAGTGTACACTCGAACGTCCGAGAGGGGCTCGCTTCGAAAAAATGGGTTAAGTATCGCGGATGGAAGAAATATGGCGTAGCGCGACGCGATGGGACAAAATTTGATCGAGCTCCGGATAAGTAGAGACGTTTCGATCGCCGAGGCGGTTTCGACCGGATATCGGGGGCGCGTCGCAACAGTTGCGCTCAGCAAAGAAAACGCGCCGGCCGGTATCGTCAAAGATAATTCATCGTGGTTGCTATGATAATCGCGGCGCATGCATGCGAAAGTGAATAACGATTTGTGATTCATCGAAAACTGCCAGGGAACGTTGCTCTTCCTTTCTGTGCATCGTTGCCGTTTATCGCTGGCTGGCTTAGTATCTCTCGCGGTCCTAAGCAAACTGGGACAGCGCCGACGAGATGCTAGCCTCCGTTTCGTCGTAAACAATGGCCCCACTGCGATTCAGGAAAATATCGCCGCGGCGGATCGTTTGTGTTTTCTGAGTCATTCCAATGCGTCGCTGCCCGCTGACGCTTCCGCCAAGATGAGAACCAGATGCTCGATTATTGTACGCCGGCGAAAACCGAAAGGGAACGCTGCGATCAGCGGCCATTATGGTTCCCGTCCGCACGTCAAAAAGTATGATCACTGGGCTCGCGAAAATTGTAAACTTGCGATCTGTCCGATCGACGTATCGTTTTTGACACCGAAGGATTACATATCTATCGACACGGATTTTTTAATTTTTTAAAAGTTCGTGTTATTCAGTTCTTTGGACCTCAGAATTTTTCTTTCATATTGATTTTTCACAAATAGCCTTACTGTTACAAAATAGAAGGCTTGAACGAATATATTAGATCATTAAACTTCTATATTGCTGATGTTCACTTCAATCTATTTTATCATTGAATCTTCTACACGCCTAATAGTCTACGTAAATCAACTCAATAACATAATCTTCGCTAGAATCACGTTCAGACAGGATTCGTAGAATTTTTATTGGAAAAGTCTATTAAGCTACGACAACAATTCTGATCTGTTGATATAAAGTTGATTTACAATTTTTAGTATTTTAACATTAATAGTATTTTACTCTCCAAATGTATTTTACTATCATTATCAAATTGTCATAATTTTAATAAATTGAAAATAATCGATATCCTTAATTATTATTTTGAATTTTGCTTATTCATTTTTGCCATAAATGCATACAAATCGCAAACTATTTACTATAGGAAGAATAATTTCTTTCTTCCGTTGAACTTTAAAACACAATGGAGGTCAATATCTGCATGTACAATACACATTCTATATGGAAATTGATAATACAATCTATTACTGGAATTGAACAATGATGACCATTGCAAAATTTAAAGTACACACATACAAGGTGTCACATACAAATTTTACGGAAAAGTCAAGCTACTCTGAAAACTTGTTTCACTAACAAACCAGTGCGATGATTTACAGTTACTTAACGCTAAGTGGATTACCGAGCAACTTTAAACTAATAATTGTTGAATGTGTGTTGATGTAACTGTTCGAAGGCTTAGGTAATCCTCTGTCTCGTGTTTCCAATGCAGCAAAGCAAAATCGATTACCATCTACCAACTCAACCAACTCCACCAAATTAACATAAAATAAAACTGGTTGTCGCGGAGTCCGCTTTGAAAACTTGCTTACTTCTCCACACCTGCAATTTTTGGCGTCAATTTTTTTACGATCTACGAGTAAAATACTTTGATTTTTCTCTAATTTTGTGGTAGCTGGACGTGATTCACTTTCAATTTGGCGTACAAAGAGATTACAATACAAATTACGGTAAAAGTCCACGTGGAGTGGAATATCGTTTAAGACAAAAACTAAAGAGAATGCATCGTAAGACGCCCACGAATCCGAGATATCATTCGAACAATGTTTCCTTGTTCTGCGACGGAGAGACCATCGCCGCCAGAGCAGCAGCAGCAGCGTTTCGTCAATTACTGCGAATTGGCTCGGTTCAGAGTATATACAGTTCCCTGGCTCGACCGTTAATTTTTCCGCGGCCGATGAGAAGCAGATGGTGTTTTCATTGCGCTCGTGCCTTCAGCTCTAATTGTCGCTGGTTATTATCTAATTAATTCATAAGCGTCGTCCGACACAAGAGCATCGTGGAACAAGCGCGTCGCAGCACAACAGTGCTCGCGTGCTCACGAGTGCTACCAGTTTTGCAGTGGTACCAGTCTCGAGCGTGCTATATCTCTTCTTCTACGATCGTGGTCGTCGTCGTCTTTATTACCTATTCTCGTGTGCAGATCTCTTCCGAGAGTGTTTCCGCTGTGCGTGCTCGCCTTCAAGATCGTCCTCAGAATGTTTTCCTGCCGTTCGGTCTTCCGGCAACCCCCGCATCGATCTACAGGGGTCGGACAAAATCGTGGAAACACCTCGCGCACTTAAAACATTCCATGTTCTACGCCCTTGCTGGTTCATATTTTCTCTTCTTTCAAATCTGCTGGTAAATACTATACGTGGCGAGCCGTTCGGATGTTCCATGTGAGAGATATTTTTGTTAACTGTAAGGGTAGATGCAATTGTAAAATTTATCATGAAAATATAACAATTAATATATCTGTATCTCAATAATAACGTAAGAGAGTCAAATAGCGTTCATTATTTCATACTTTCCGGATGCATACAGTGTTTCCTTTCAACTCAGAATCGCGATTTTCGAATTGTCATTACAAGAATGATGCAAAGCCATTCCTCAGACAATTACGAATGCAACATGGCGATATAAGACGCATGTGTCACTCTTACCTATTAAAGTGACCCTGTATTGTATTTTATAAATGCGTCTTAGCATAAATTGTACCATGCCACGTTGAACGGTCGTTGTCCTTTTCGTTCATAAAGTTCATTACCAATGTTGAACGCTGCTCTAAAACAGTTGGGTTCACACACCTTGTGAACCCAAAACACGAGTACTAGTGTTTCCATAATTCTGCCCGACCTGTGCACCAGCAACGCTACAGATCGTCGTCGATTCTCGTTGTACAATGACTATCGATTAGCCGTACGGTTCCGTGTACCCTCTAATCTTGATAATACGATATTTCGGTAAGCTCGCGTGCAAGATCAATTTCATGTCGGTGGAAGCATCGGGTCTCTCGGTTATTATCGTGTCGGCTGTCGGTCATGGTAGGATATGACCGGTTTCTGGTACACGGACACCCGTCCCTTGTTTCGAATTTGACCGTTCGATCTTGAACGTGACATCCTCGCAGCCAGTTGATAATACCGTCGTTGTGGGAACTGTCACTTTCATTGGTGAAGTACGACCGGTGCCAGCAAATATTTGCACAGTGAGGTAACGTTTCGAAACGGTTTGCTCTAAAAATTGCATAAACTGGTCTGTCTGTGCGGTCTCGAGGTGGGCTCGTCTCCTCTTCTCCACACTCGATATCACTCTAGAGGCGGCTAACAGCGGTTAACAACGGCTAACATCAACTATGGCTTACGCCGAAACATTCACCGTAAGTTTATTGCTGCTGGCTCGTTACGGGTTGCTTTTAGAAAAAAAAATACAAGCTGGAGTACGCTCCTGATCGTATTGGCTATCCGCGCTCCACTATGTTGCAAGTCCGATTGGAGTGGGGTGGGCAGCTACCGTGACTGCGTCTTCTTACGAAGAACAGAGTAAATAACTACGACGACCCGAGCTACTGTGCCGGTCAACGTGAATCATATACGAATGACACTGATCCGTGTCCCGTACCTTGAGAGTAAACACCTTCGGAGGCTCGAAAAGGATAACAGTCCCTGATATCTGCTGAGACCGGATAGGGGCTCATTATGAGGCTCGAAATGCGTCAAACTGATAAAGTATAATTTATCGTTCCAGGTATATTGAAAAGTGAGAGCTTTTTAGTCAAGCTTCGAGCGAACTGTATATGAGTACATTTTGACTCAAATCCACCTCTATTTTGCAATTGTTGGAGCAATAATTAGTAAAAGATTAATAGTTCTACATGAGTATATTATACGGACATAGCATACGTAATTTCAAGTCCATTGTAGGGTAAATTACTTTTGCAGATTCATTCATCCTGAAAGCAACAATTACATAATGTAAATATAAGTAACTCTTCCTAATTTTAATAACTCTAGAATATTATATCAATACTTTTACATTCTTACAATCTTTCTACTGTTTTAAAATTCTCCTACTCGTTTTTGCTATAAAAGTATGTTATCTGCAGCAGTCTAGATATAATTATTCAAACATTCAAGTACACCATTCCACCCCAAAATGTTTCTAATGATACACAGTAAAGTTTATTTTAATTTATCAATTCAATAAATATCAACATTAAATGATCTATTGAGCTGTTATATTTTTAGAGTTCATATTAAAAGTCCATATAATAATTAAATAAGACGCGAACATTCGGAGCCAAATATGCATAGACCTATCAATATTTTTAAATATAGCATAAAGAAATTGTACAGTTCCTGCGGCCCTGGTTAAGGGATCCGCCAGTTCGATAAACATGGCGCAGTTTACAGTTCCCAATTCTTTTATGATCCGTCATTTCGCTGGACTCGATAATGACTCTCGAAATAATACGGTCAACTCATATGATAGATGGAAACGGCCAACGAGAAGGTCTTTGGCATTGCATGGAACGCAATGTCACGGAGCCATTTATTTTTGTACTCCTTTGTCTACGAAGCCCCAGTTCGAGTTTTCGAAACGTGCGAAACATACGGTGCACTTTCGTTCATTGTCTCACGTTTCGATTACGAACAAGTCTTGTCGGAATATTACGTATAATATATAGTTGTTTATCGTCCGACTCGCGTGATTAGTGCAATTTTTTGTTGAAGACGCGCTTGGTCTAATCTGTGACCACGTGCGCCATTACTTTTTCTACTTCTACACGTATCAGATAATTACAAAATAGTGACTTTTACCGTTCTGATTCATCGACGTTCATTCTTGAAGTACGCTCAACCCTTCAGAAACGACACATTCAGCATTTCGAGAATAAATTTTACTATTCCAAGGACAATACAGCTCGTACTATTTTTATTTTTTAATATATAACAAGTCAATCATATGTAAGCTGCATTTTCCGCTCAGGCTGTTTGCCTACTGCAAAAGAAACTGTTACTAATCGTATATTCGTCAATGATAAAATATGGGCTTTATTACATGGCATAAACTCTACACTCTTCCTCCTTTAACTGTTTTAAATTGGGTCTACCTATTTTGAAAACATAGCCCATAATGCCTCAACAGGAAATCACGTGGTATAGGCGCAGCACTTCCTCTCTGCACTGAATTTGGATGAATAAATTATAGCAGGATTAGGTAAATACATAATTATGTAATGAAATAGTAATAAATATTGTTACGTGATAAGAATTTATACAGTAGATTCAAAATTGAAAATTGAAGTTTTCATACTTTCGTACGGTATCGAATGTTGACAATTCGAATCGGCAGGCTGGAGGGAGAAAGGGCCGAACCAGAGTTCTGCGACAGCCGGCGATCGTTTCTAATTCGTCGGATTGTTTACATCATGATTTGAGCTTCTTAACACCTCACAGCGTTCGTTTACGTAACCCGTTCATACCGTGTACTAATCATTGCAATGGGATCGCATAGCATCGAGAGGCCCCGGTGCATGCACCACGGAACTTTCGAAACGGTCGTTAACTGCGAGAGATCGATAACGTCGCCGTGTTCTGGGCGTTCGTACACGTTCGATTTTCACCTGTGCCTTCTCTCGGAAGAATGCGCGTAAAAAGTCATCGTTGTCGTAGCCGTAAAATCCAAGGTGTCGATCATCGCCATGAACGAGGACGGAGTCGTATCTTGTCGTCTGGCTGTCGCGCCACGTAACTGTGACAGGGTGGGGACGCGTGTGCGACGCCTCGCATTTATAGGTTAACTTTTCGCGCACAGGCGATCAGTCCCGCTTCAACGAGGGCTCCGCGCTCTCTCGTTGGATGAAGCTCCTTTTGTTCGTCGAGAGGTTAAAATCCTTGTCGAGAGGCCAGACGGGAGCTCGGTCCTTTCTGTGCCGTCGGATTCACCTAGAATCCGAGCGTGATTAACCACCGAAATACAATACACGGAGACGAAAAGCGTGCGCTTGCTCTTGCTCGCCTCACGTTCACCCGTCAACCGTCAAATCAGTGTTATTGACAGAAACACGGCACGCCGTGCAACGAGTAATCGCTCGGACACACGATGACAGAGGAAAGGACGTAGCACGCGTAACGCCTGAACAAAGTTACTTTGTTCACGGATGTTCGAGGTGGAACGCTATAACACGATTGTATTCGCATATAAATAGAATATCCGCGCAGTGGTACGCAGGAAACCGAAGCTTGTGCATGATCGCAGCATTGGCCGCCAGCTTCTCTGTCGGCGAAGTTGTCATGACAATTCGCGCGTGCCGTATTGTTTCCCGAGGTGCGCAGTGTCGCTTCGTCCGAGTACGTCCGAGCACGTCCTATCCGACTGGATTTCGTCGTAGACCTGATCTGGAACGCGCGTCGTGTGTGTGCAAACTATAATATCCATAGAACATACGACAGAAACCGTGTTAACCAGTGTTGTGCCCGTGTAAGAACGTAGCGACTCGTTGTTTCGTTGTCTCCGTAAATCGCCACGCGATCCGCGCAATGCGAGCACGTTAGAACCTGTCACGGGGCGCGCGAGTTCGAGAGAGGACATGGCAGCGGATTTCGATGACTGAGATACTGTTCCCACCTCCTGGCAATATCGCACAGGGGCAGTTTGAGGTGCGCTCGTGCGACGAACGGTAGCGTAGGAAACGTTACGGGATAAAATAACGAGGAGGAAGATCGCACGTAGCGGCGCGCAGCTGCGCGCACTTCAACGAAAATAGAACTTTGTGCACGGTTGTGTGTTGGAGGCCGACGCACGTCGTGAACGAGCGCGGAGAGTGTGACATTAAGGCGATCGTAGAATGTCGCGCGTGTCGCTCAACAAGTCGCAGTACAGCGGGTACGGCTCGCGTCGCGTGCGAAAGATCAGCACGGTACGTTACGAAGTTTCGTGTTTATTTGGTAACCGCGTGCTCTGCCGTGCATGCTTGCCTGCATGCATGCTTGCATATAACGTGCGTGCGCGTCGCGCGTACCGTACGCGCCCCTCGACTTTCATCCTCCGGTGATCTCATTCGCTTGGCCGCGTCACGTGACTCAGCCTTGACAGTCGGGGCGTAATTTACACTTTCGTAGGAGTCGCAGCCGATCTACGAAACGGGCACAGGAGTCGCACGCCGTGTGCACACACTTCTCTCTCTCTGCGTGCCTATATTCATCTCGGTTTCTTGCTCGATCTCCTCCTTTGTCTCTTACGATCTATCTCCCTCTTTCTTTCGCTCTCCCAGTAGCAGTACACTTCGTGCAACACTGCGTCACCTTTGTTCGCGATTTGCATCCGTTGCGAATACGACGCCGACCGCCACGGAAAACAAGGTCGAAAACAATACATCTGGTCGAGGTTCTTTCGCCTTCACGTTAGGTGGCGCACACCTTACCGATTCTAATGACAGCGGATCAGCTGATCGCGTTGACCTTCCTACCATTCGGCCAAGTCACTGTCGGCCAGGATATTCAAATACACAGTGAATCACTTTTAACCTGTTTACCGGGAGCTTGTTCCCCAAAAGCGACGGACGAGTTCGCTCGTCAGGCTCGTTGTGAATGCAAGTATGTCATCATTTGTGTCTGATTTAACATCGTAGACGAAAGTAGAATCTCTTCGATTAATAAACGAATGGTTTAACCCCTCCGTTGGCATGTAGGAGATATCTCGCATCTTCAGAACAATTTTGCAATGCTAGATATTGTTTCTGTACGAACAAAGGTGATAAATAAAAAAGAAGTTTCATTTTTGCCCTACACGAAATAAATCAAAACCTGGAGTTCAATTTAACGCAACGTAACAATTTTTACAAAATTACCTCAATCGTGTGTATAATTTACTTTCTGCACCATAAACTCGGTGTTTTGTAAGATAACACTTTCGATATCCGTTTTGAGAAATGTTTAGTCTTCTGTGTGAATAGTAATTTTCTACGAGATTTCTTTTCTGTAATCCGATGAAACTTGTATCCACCACGGAAATGTTTATTTTTCAACTTCATACTTTACGACTCAAAAGACAACCACAACCATAAAGAAATATAAACGAATGCACGTTTACAGTGAAATATTTGCAATTTAAAAACAGAAATACCTTACGATTATTTTTTGCCCATTGCAGTTTGCAATTCTTTCGATTTTACTGCTAGAGTCAGCGAATCTGGATTCCACCAATAAAAGTGAACAACATCGTAAAACGGTGATAATGAGAAACGAATATGTTTGTTTTTGATATTCGTATATAATCTAGGAAATTTGGGGTTGTGTTAATCTGTAGTTCGCGTTAGAAAAGCATTTTGTTAATGACGAGATAATTCGTCATTCCTGGTTAGCAGTTTAAATGGTTGAATTACAAAATACTTTATGAAGAAAATTAGTGCAAAAGCTATTTTTTTTTGTACATCGTGACCTGGCTATGTTTGCTTATGTATTTAACACATGTCTATGTGTTAAAATGGAATTATGTCAAACGTGAATATAATATATGAACGCGTGCAGAAGTATAAGAACGATAGTATAGTTTTGATAAATCTATATTTTCTATTCAAGCATAAAGCGTTTAATTACAATAAAAATCAATTTCGTTTGTCTTGCAATCAATCAAAAATATTTCTGTTTGATTGGAGGTTTTATTTCGATTGGAATGCATTTCACATTCTGCCCATGATATGTTTGTTAATTCGCTAATGTGTCGCCGCTTAAGGTCATTGATCGGACTCCTCCGTTAATCCGAAACGTCTGCAAATACGCCGCGAGTCTTTCTTTTCAATGCGATGTGTTTTGCAAACGAGGAGTAAAGAGAATTATTAATTTTCTGCTACATTTATTATAATCGATTGCCTCGGAAATTTTTCAGTTACAAAAATACGACTTAACCATGCGGCGTATATCGTTTCCTCGTTATCAGATTCTGTGCAGAATGTTGCGCTAAATAAACGTAGCCTTAGGGAAGAGGCTAAGCCGCAATGGCCATATAATATCCGTTGCTTGCGTTTGCGTTATGAGATCATCTTATACTATGGAGTTGTTGTTCAGTCTCGTATTACGCTGAACAAGCAACTTCCAAAACACGGTTTTCCGTCGATTCATTTTATTCCTTAATTTTATACTGCTAGAAGATTCTCGTTATGTTTAACTGCGCAAAATATATTAATAAATTGAGGAGGAATGCATAGTTTCTTTGCTTGTACACACGTGATTCGTTGAAATCTTCAAGAATTCTTGGAAATCAATTAATTGGTTTCCTCCTAGAGAGTCCACTGATCTATGATGTGTTTGTGTGTTTATGCACCTGCATAAAAGGACACTTTTTCTTGCCTTGTTCAAGGTGAACTGCCACTACTTTACTCAAGGCAAACACAAATATCAATGCTAAGAAGCAACAGTATCTGGGAAAAACTATTAATTCAAACTATTTTGTGTAGTAAATAATACTCTAATATTGGAGGATAATAATAAACATATTTCTATAAAAGAGAGGTTAATCTGTGTTTTTTTTACAGACGGAAAGCGAATACTCTGTGGAAGAGCATGCAAGATTAACAAGTACTGATGGACCAGGCGATGAAACATCTCCAGACGATGAAGGGGGATCACTATGTGAACATCACGACATGCCACCTCCACCTGACGGTGGTTATGGCTGGGTCGTGGTATTTGCATCCTTCATGTGTAACATGATAGTGGATGGTATTGCCTATACATTTGGTGTTTTTCTGGGAGAGTTTGTTACATATTTTGATGAAGGAAAAGGCAAGACTGCATGGGTTGGTTCATTGTTATCCGGCATGTACCTTAGTGCTGGTAAGTATTTTTGTTCTAAAAGTGCAATTTCTTTCGAGTTACATAAAATGTCTTAATCTTTTCCAGGACCTGTTGTCAGTGCTTTAACAAATAAGTATGGCTGCAGAGCAGTATGTATGGCTGGAAGTTTTTTAGGCGCAGCTGCATTTATACTTTCAACATTTTCATCCAGTGTAAATATGCTTATGTTGACTTACGGTGTTATGGGAGGTGTGTAAGCTTCATTCAACTATAGTGTGATACAATTTATTCTTGGAATGTTTTGTTTAACGATGCTTTTTCCAGGAATTGGATTTGGTCTAATATATTTACCAGCAGTAGTTTGCGTGGGTTACTATTTCGAAACCAAACGATCTCTAGCTACAGGCATTGCTGTATGTGGATCAGGGTTTGGCACATTCGCGTTTGCACCTCTTGCAACAATGCTATTAGAAACATATAGTTGGAAAGGAGCAAACTTAATTCTTGCTGGCCTTATTTTAAACTGTGCCGTAAGTAACTTCTTAAGAAGTCAGTGGCGAATAAAAATGATTGTATAATAATGATCGACAAATTGTAGGTGTTTGGTGCGCTTATGAGGCCATTAGAATATCCAAAACCATCGTCCGTCAAGCCGTTGTTGCAAAGAATGGCGGAAGAAAAAAGATTCCAAATGGAGCGTGGTAGTATCGCCGGCTCATTTTTCATGGTCCAACTGCCGGACGGATCCATGGAGAAAAGAATGAAGATGCCTATTAACGTTGATCCCGGCGTTCACTCCAGTTTCAATCTAGATCAATTAGTGCCTGGTAAGCTCAACCACGCTAATATTAACTCGATCGAACTCATCTAAGAATTGTTTCAAATAAATCGTTTCAAGATGCATATCATTCAATACTCATAATATTAAAGGAACTCCTTTAACACCAGTTCCAACGGTACCAACCCTCCCTACTATATCGGAAGTCAAAATACAAGAGCACTCCTCCAGCGGAGCGACCAGTAATAGCGGCAGCATGGACTTGAAGACTATTTCCTCTAAGTCGAGAAGCAAAAGAAACATCGATGATACCAAAGATTCGGAAAAGTCTGACAGCGAGTTCAAGCCGGTTATCCCTAGGAATGCTTCGCAGCCTGCTTTCACAACTCATGTTCAAGGCTTACCCAAGAATGGATCCGTGCCCTTCTTTGATAGAATCCGCAAAACCAGTACGGGCGAAAGGTACAAGCCGAGTCTCAGTGCGATTAAGAACTCCAGAACTACGTTGAATTCGAATGGCGATATTAGAAAAAGTTTACACCTGAGACTTTCAACGAACAGTGTAATGGGCTCGCGAAATAATAATGCAGAAGTGGATGTACGTTTTAATTTATTTTTTATATGTCTTCAATAAATAGATTTTATTCTGTAATGATTTTAAACTTCTGCAGGATGGTGAGAGCATTACTTTTACGACAAGCAAATCTAGTATTCCAAAGGAAAAGCCGCAAATCATTCGACCTCTGTCCAGGAAGGACATTTTTTACAGTGGAAGCGTAGTTAATTTACCAGAGTACCAGAGCCAAAAATCGCTCGCAAATTACCGTCAAAGCGTGATCTCTTTATCAAAGTCTGTCCGTGGTGACCTTAAAGATACCGACGTCGAGAAAGCTGCTCAGCGTAAGTAATTGATTAAGGAAAGAGTTGCAATAACCTATGAACTTTCCATAATACTGGAAAATTTTTTAGAGTCACTATGTCCTTGCTTGGTATTGCCTGATTCATTTAAAGAGGCTTTGGGTACAATGATGGATGTATCTCTACTAAAGAATCCAGTATTTCTTTTGATCGGTATCAGTAATGTATTCGGTATGGCTGGCCTCTATGTTCCCTTCGTGTACTTAGTAGATGCTGCAGTGTTAGACGTAAGTTAAACATTGCTTTCTAATTTTACGTAATATACGAATATTCGTGTGAATTACATTTACTATATAATTTATAGGGAATTGAAAGGAATTCAGCATCGTTTCTACTGTCCATTATCGGCATAACGAACACTGTGGGTCGAGTAGCTTGTGGGTTCATCGCGGATTTTCCGCAAGTGGATTCTTTACTGTTGAATAATATTTGTTTAATTATATCAACGATCTCGGTAGCAGCTACACCATTTTGTGAATCTTATGCAGCTTACATTGTCATGAGCATCTTCTTCGGTATAGCTATATGTAAGTATTTTCACACGTATCTTTTGAATGATTGTAGGAGTTGAATGATAATACTATTTTGATTTTGCTACCATTTTAGCTGGATACATTTCTTTGACATCAATCATCCTGGTAGACCTGTTGGGGTTGGAAAAGCTAACGAATGCATTCGGCCTTCTAATTTTATTCAGAGGAGCTGCCGCTATCGTTGGTTCACCTTTAGCAGGCGCCGTTTACGACGCGACACATAGTTACCGTATCCCATTTTTCATGGCAGGATTCTTCTTCTTCTTAAGCACTATTACCAGTTTCATGGCGCCAGCGATGAAACGGTTTACAGAGCCGCAGGTATGTACATTAACGTTTCATCTAAATCGCCTCCACAATTTTTGAAATTCTCAAAGTGATAAGCAAGGAGCAGTTGCGTTACTGAACGAAACGAATAATTGTTCCAGTCCCTTCCTCCGCCAGGAGATACATTAACTCCGATCGACGAAGATGTCGAAGAAGAGGATGAAGACGATATCCCCGAGATCGTGGAAACTGCGCCGTCACCACAAGAACCACCCGAGAAAGAAATTAAGCAAATAGAGTCTGTTTTATAAGTCTGGTCCGTTTAAAGGAGAGAGAAAATCGCCTTCACCTCCGAGCCACACTGTGATAGGGCTGCTGCTTCGAGAAGGTCTGACAAAAGAAAAGAAAAAAGGTACTTCTTCGTTATACATTTTAACGGAATTAAGCACAAATTAATAATGAGTACTGCCCGGTGGTATTTTCTCGGCGTACTTAGAATTTTTGAAATTGTATTTCATTCATTTTTGTTTTTATGATACTAATACGTATACATGAACATATATTATATAAGCGTAAGCGTATACAAACGGTGTAAGACAAAATACCATCGGGTGAGAGATCATTTGCCTATGTCAATAGTAGAGTGATAGATAGAAGAATTTATTAATTCAATCAGTATAAATCGATCAGTATAAAAAAATATTGAAAAATTGGAAAAAAAGGCTTTTGCACTTGCATATCGAGTAATATCGCGGGAGAAATATTAATCCTCATCATGGATATCGTGTGATGAATAATAAATACCCACGTGTATGTATATTTATGTATATACACGACTCTGATTAAGGATGGTCAATCCTAACTCGACTTTCGACTTTCGACTGGCTCTCTTTTTCTCTCTTCTCCTGTTAGTACTGTTAAGGACACCAGTTCGCTTATGTATTTTTTTAATGTACGATTTAGGTATGGAGAACAACGAAGAAGCATTTTCTATTTTGTGCGTGTGTCGAGTTTCACTGCTGAGTTTTCTTACGTTTAAGCATCGGTAATCGAACTTTGTAGAGCTCTAAGCGCGGCCAATGTCTTTCACGATCGACCATCCTTAATCGACAAAACTCACCCACTTAAATACACGTATATACATATGTATACATATACCGGAATACTTGTTACTTAAATCTATTTTTGGTCGCAATCCAAAGATACAATTCCAATTGATTACATTCAAAGAGATATTTTTCTTGCATACACGACAAATGTATATATTATATAGGCGAAAGAGAGAGAGAGGGAGAAAATGAAAACAGATACAGTATGTGGATTAGAGTTACGTATACATGATAGATGAATTCGCTGTTTCGCGGGAATGAATTGTAAATAAATATGTAGGCAACTGTAAAATAGTGTATAACGAATTATCGAAATCAGACAACTAGAGAATGATTTCTGTTTAAACGGGGGAGATTCCGTTTCGGCTCCCCCGGTATTAATATATTGGTTAATGAGACAATTAACACAATGATAGGTAGAGACTAATTAATATATTAATAAATGAAACTAGAAGAACGTTTATTTGATCGATGATGCGCGAAAGGGAAGATGAGGACGTCTTTTCTGACACCAACTAGTTTGTGTAAATTAATTCTTTTAGTTAATCAGAATTGACTGTCGGGAATACGTAGAATGAGAGTATATTAATTAACACAAACTAATTCTCGACTAATATACGTTGCTCGATGCGTAGTTTGTGGTGTCAGTTTCATCGTTCGAGTAACTATTGCAATTAATTACCGATTATCACGAGTACGTAGAGAGAAAGAGAGGGAGAGAGAGAAGGGAAGAGACATGTGTTTGATCGTACTTGGTAATGTTTATTTACGTTTACGCATACACGCCTATGATCCGTATAAATATATAAATCGTACCGATCTAGATTTATATGTTTATGCGCACAAGTAAACAATACATATGTATAAGCAAACGAAAAGGAGTACTTGTAAATCTTGTTAAACGGCATACGGGGTTGTACCTCTATGTTCATTGTACATACGATAGTATCGGTAAACAGCTACAATGATCAATTGTCGATACGCAGTTTTGCAATGTAAAGAGTTAAAAGAAACAGAAAAGAAGGAAACAGGGAGTAACCTAACCGTTGCTGTCGATAAGAAAAAAGAATACCAACAGTGCTATTATCATCGCTACTACCGCTATCACTATTACCACTACTATTACTATTACACTATATTTACTTAGTACAACTATTACGACACACTTATTTTTATTCTTAATGATCGTTGTGCAGGAGAACCGTGTTTCTTGTGGTTTTCAATCAAATATAACGAAAAAACACGCGTATACACATACTGTGTATGCACATGCTACTCATCCGAAATCGTGTACGTGTGCACGCGTGTCGTATCGAGTCCTGCAGTTACACACACTATATGTAATATAGAGAGCATAGAGATAATTATCGACGCGCGTGTTCATGTGGCATTTCGCATGCGCATGTTTTTTTCATATGTATGTATGTTGGCACAGACGGGATTTTTAGCTGGTGAGAATACATTACAAAGAGAGAAAGAGAGAGAAAAAGAGCGTGTGGTTCGTTATGTGTGCATAATAGTGGCATACATATGTGTATGAGGCGTTTTTAAAACAGACACATACACACTGATATACCCACACAGAAACAAAACAGATATACGCTTACGTACACGTACATGTACACAAAAACACACAAACCCAAATACAGTCAGATGGACCCTTTAATCCTGTGCATATGTTAAATGAGAAAGAAAACAGAAAACACGTGAAGTATATATTACATGCTATGGTACAAAGAAGGACAAATGTATTAGGTGAACGTTTATTGAAATTGAAGAGGAATTATGAATTTTTATTACTGAAACTTTGCGTTGACTTGTTTATTTATTTACGTGTGTGATTTCCCCATGTTCCCACCACGTGGCACTAGTGTTCGACAGAGAGGGGTCTGATCGTATGCGCCATCTCTGTCTGGCTTTCGTCGACTGATCTTGTTCTTCTTGACCATTATTTTCGCCGCATGTAAGTCACGAATACGCAGTAAATTATTAGCAATAAAACATTGTAATACGTCAACCAGTCTGCGTTATTGCTGCTTGGACTAATTGCTCTACGACATCATACTTAAATGTTTAATGATCATTTTGCTAATCCTACGGTTTTGGACCCAAGTAGGTAAATTTAGGCACTTCATTTACAGAATATGTACCTACATACTAAACTTTATTTACCAGAATATTTTTGTTATACCTATAAGTAATATTCAGAGTTTGCTCTTTCGTACTGCGCAATATTCTTTTGCGCGCGCATAATATTCTAATCCCTCACAGACCACTGGTAACACTGTTTCTCCTTATCATCAACATTCTCAAAATCTGTTTCTTCACGATGGGTATTGTGACTAGAATCGTGTTACAAGATAACGGTCAATTTCACTTAACGCATTCACAAACCGGTCACACAGAACTCCGTTTTCCCTCGAGCTACAGCTGACTGACGTTAACGTAACATTACATCACTCCATAAGATAGCAGAATTTTATCTGCAACGAAATAACAAATATGTAGCCACAAGTACAACATTTTCGAATGAAATATACGATCGCCATAGATAACGCGCTCCCTCGAAGAGTTTGATTTTCGGTGAACGCATCACCGATTACGAAAGCGCAGGTTCAACCGCGATTACATGTTAAAAATAACGGTGGCAGACGAGTTAAAAGCATAATCGCGCTAAAGAGTTCATTACCGCCGCAGTAATGGACTTCGGCGCTCGGTCAGAGGAAGAATTTCTGATCATTCTTCGCGATTTTGAAAACGAACACGCGGTCGTAAGCTTTTCTGCGCCGCAACTGTTCAAAACGAAAGGAACTGTCGCGCGATAGGCGCGTATTCTTGGCGCGACCTACCTTAAAGTAAACTTACACTTTCGTTTAAGCGCCACCGAGCAACAGGAGGGGCGAAGCACATAGGAGGTGTCTGAGGAACGCCACCTCCGTTTCGTCGCGCGAGAATTCCGTGCGGATCGTCTCTCGTAAACGTATACCGCGGCTTCCTCGTGCTTTTCCAACAGTGTGCCGGCCGCGTGCCCTTCGTCTATCTCTTCCGCCCCTTCTATCTCTCTCTCTCTTTCTTCTCCCTTCTCCACCTTCGTTAGCGTGCACCTTTCCTCTCTCTTTCTGCTCCGGTCTCTTTTCCACCCGCGCTTAAAAAAACTTCCGTTCATCTTTATGGCGCTTGCTCTCTCAGTCGTCCAGTGGTTCACTTCATCATCGGACGAGACGAACCTGCGAACGTGACATCGAGGTTTGTCGGCGGCAATCATGACACACACGTGAGTGCAATTCGCTCCAAAAGAATTTGTCCGCTTCCGCTCGTGTTTCCGCGATGGTTCTCGCCGCGGCCGAGAGATCGTGTGCCGATTATCCTTCGGTGACCAATTATCGGTAAACTGATTCCGCAGATCCCTGTAAACAATCCCTGTAAACAATGGTTATCGCGCGGGCCGATGACAGTAATTAACCGGGTGACTCTTAAACGTAGTGGAGCAGGTGAAACGAACGCGGACGTAATTAAAGAGGGTGTCTTTCCAACAGACTTTATTTATTTGGGTACAATAGTTTGGTACACAATCTTGGTCCTTGCGAGGACATCGAATTTGCTGTGCACTCTAACTTACTGTGCCTATTTCTCATGTTCTTTTTAAACTTCGAAATTATTTGTGTATTTTGGCTGTACGGGCTTCGTGTAAAAAGAAATTAAAGTACATATAGTCAATGCTAAAGATTGATTTTTAGAACCGGAACTAGTAATAGACGTCTACTCTCGATTCATTCATATACAGTATGAAAGTACGAGCCGGGAGTGATTCGAATGGGACGAACCGCTATAATGAGTCTCTTCTGTCAAAAACCTAGCATAACACAGACGTTGTGACGTAACGGAGTGCGAGAGTTATCAGTTAACCTGTCATCCGGGCGATTTTTCATTCACGAACCCCCGGAGACTAGCCCGCGATAAAGAAGACTAATACGACAAAGATTATGTCACGAGGAATGTAAATACAACATAGTTTCGGATACAACATAAATATTATGACATAGAACAGTGTGACCATGAAGAAGAATAGGAAAGTGAGAAAGAGTGCGAGTGACGAGATAATTAATTTCTCCTCCGGTGAAAGGTTACGCGCAATTACGAGTAACGAGTTAATTCGTCTCGAGTGACATCTCGAGATTTATGGCGCTACTCGCGCGCAGTTACCCTCTACCGGGAAGTTCGGGAAACAGAATCTGTTGGAATCCTGCAGGGACGAGTTAATTCGTCCTTACCAGTGAACAGGTCGACTTGTAGTGCAGAATAAATTAAATAGTTGATTGGCGGGGCGTACAGCACTACTATAGAACGAGCGGAACGCGTTCTACGACAGAATCGGCAGCGAATGAAGCGAAAAGAGAATCAGTCTTGTGTTTCTGGTGCAGCGAGTTCGCGCCGTTGGACGTCGCGGCTGCTGCACGTGTAGTCGCCCTTTAACGCGGGAACGATGTGCAGTCGAAACTCGTGCTCGGCTACAAGCGGTTCGCCCGATCCAGTCCCGATCGATCGAACGATATAACCCGCTGGCCAATTCTGCGTCAATTTGAACTGCCGGATCCGGATGAATCGAGGTGACGTTGTCTATTTGATTTATGCTCGAACTTCGCCGTTCTAAGTTCAAGCGCACGACCTCTGGTTGCACCTGCGCTCTCGCGATAACTGTCAACCATCGCGTCGCGATGTTTCGCTTGATTTACGTAGTTACTTGCGCGCCGTTAAGTGATTTACATCGAAATTCGGTCGCTTTTACGGCGAAACAGTGTCACTTGATGCATTCGTTTAAATGTAATTGATCGTTGAACGTAACAGTGGTTCAAGATGTTCGGGGGACAACTTGAACACCATAATGGTGGATAATATGGATGCAACCAGCAGGTACAGTGAAGGTAATTTAATACTAGCGACGCGATTGTGTCTTTGGGCCCGCCATTTAGGCCCAGCAGATTGTTAACCTCTAGAGAACTAATCATGAATTTATCGGCATTTCATATTATTATTGTTTGTTGGTTATCTTGTGATTGTAAAAGAGCTTTGTATTTCTCCCATCGCTGTTAGTCCCATCACTTTGAAATTTACAGAAACTGAAATATTTATAGTAGCGATATCATTCTTGTGCAACGGATCTGTATGTGATTTGTTTCGCATACGATATCGACTCAAAAGTTAGTTGGTTAATATTGTTACTTGTTCTCGCATAATATTTAAGTTACAAATTATTGATTAGAAACGTTCTTATTCCGTCGTTTGACACTTCCTGGATAAAATTACAGACGTGCTCTACCTTTGGAGACGGTAATCAGCATCGCTCCGAATTCCAGTATTTGTATTCAGTATAGTTTTAAGTCAAATTCGCTGATTAGTTTAACAAAATGACGGTCGCCTACGTCTTCGCTGCGACATCCGAGACCAATCAAGCGGCGCGAAAAGATTGAATTTCGATTAGAAACGTTGCCCAATGATGGAATAAACCAGATGTTACACTTTGCACTTGCGGCGTCGGTTTTCTCAGCTTCTACGCAACAAGTTGGCTTCGGCAGATACCATGCGAAAGAGTTTACGGAAAGTGTCGACGGCAGGCGGTAGTTCTTGATCGATAGTTGCTGATTGAAGTTGGAGAAACATTATTTCTCGAAAATGGTCTCTGCTCGCACGATCGCTAATTCTCGATGAAAACGTTTACCGGTCGTATCGGATCTGTCGTCACCTGTCCTGTAGCGAAACTTTTCGCCGTCGTTACGTCAGCGGAGCAAAACGCTATCAACGGGCCCCGCGATTGGTAGCGACGAAAAACGGGTTCGGTGGTCGCGCAATCTCTCGGTGAAACGGGTTATCGGACTGTCGCCTCCAGACTTGTTATCGGCGATCAACGGGACTTGCGCTGCGCGTGGCGGATAATTACCATTTTTATGCGCGACGATTCGGCTAGTTTCCCACTCCAGATGCAGCCCGCCGCTTGTCCTGGCAAACCGTTGCTAGTCCTGCGGGAAGAATGCCCAAGTCAGAGATTCAGATAACCTTGCAAATATTCGTCACCATTTCTTTATGCAGTGGACTTTGATAGCTCCCCATTTCCTGTTGAATTCTACCGAAACGGTTGCTTCGTGTTTTACTGTGTCCATCCATATTCAATTGGCTTCTTTGAAGAATAATAAGCAATTGTCTTTCTCTTGAACGTGTTGTTTGTCTTCCGGAGCCAGTTTCAAAATGTGGAAGACAGTCCTACGTTTCCTATTGTTATTCTTGAAAGACTGAATGCTAAGTTTGGTTCGTGCCTGGGCTAGGTCGGAGATCAGGATCAACAGCTCCCCTAAGTATATCACCCATAGTGCAAGACCAAGAACAAAGCTTCTCCTACTCGAAACTCGGTAACCCATATATCAGAATCAATTTAAAGAATTTCCATAATACAATAAATTCTTCCTCATTGTCTTTCAGCTTGTAAACAGAAATGGACGATTTGGGAAGAGGAGATACGATGATTATTCGAATCTAGCGCCTCATTTTTATAGTTGTTGACAATCGGCAACGACTATAAATCGGCCGCGAAGCTCGAATAATCGTATCTCCTTTCCCAAGATTGTCGATTTTTGTTTACAAGGAAACCTGGGAGAATTAATTAGTTGCTGGGGATTAAAGTGAAGGAGAATATTGATTCATTTGATCAAGTGCCGGGGCTTCCTTAAGATTCTAGAAATTGGTACGTTTTATGATGCATGGGAAAGTACTAGAAATTAATCCTTTTTTTAGATCGGAAACTGAATAGTTTTGCTATACAGATCATTTTCGAAGCTCCGAAACTGTCCTCAGGGCTAGAAGTGGGAAAGGGCATTGATCCACATGCTTGGACAACTTGTTATTCCAAGAAATTGTAGTGCCGTTTCCAAGACGGCTAGATCGCCGATAGAGTATGTCGATGAAAAGGGTCTCGATTCCAGTAAGTCGGACCTTGATGTCGTCCGAATTCCAAGGAATTGGTACTTTCTACGACAGGCGATGATGACCAACGATCCTCTCCGCTTCCCGGCGGACCAATCTCGCATTCGGTCGTTATCGGTGACCGATGGCAGCCGTGCACGCCCGACGCTGCGACGGGACACGCTGATCAAGCGGCCTGACTCTCTCGTCTTTAGTTCACGCGCGCCACGCGGCCACGAACACGCGCGCGTTCCGCTCCGGTCTGGCTCCCGTTCGCGGCATTCTCGTCCTGCCTCCCTGGAATTTTCGGCAGTCGGTGACAGTGGCTTCACGAGGAAAGGTAATCAACCGACCTTAACGTTACGGGTTTAACCGGACGCGTTTCTTGCCACGGGAGATCGTGCGTTTCTCGAGCTGCACGCGTGTTCCTGCGAGTGCGTGCGTCGACGCTGTGCATACACGCGTGCCGACGGTGCGTCTATGTACACGTGTCGAGGTTGTATTCGTCTGTCGGGATGCTCGCGCGCACTTCCCGCCTCGAGCTGGGCGCATGCGCGCTCGATCGCTTCCCTTTGCACGTGGTCGTCCACACACGTGCGCGATTTTCACTGCATCCGAGCTGGGAATGCTTTCTCACCTGTCCAGGAAAATTGCCACTTTCCTGCTCAACTTCGCTCGAAAAGTTATCGAGAGCTTGCTTTTTCCCGTCTGGGAATTCCGCGCTCGCGAGTTTCGCGATGCTGAGGCATCTATTTTCCTCTTGCTCGATGCGGGAACGGTAGACTGGCGGGTATCTGGACGTTGCAGCTGGTTAAATGTCTTTACGAAGCTTCTGGAACGTGCAAGATTAATGTTGGTTGTTACGCGAGCCTTGGAAAGCTGTGCGATCGAAGCAGAAAATTGAAGTGTACTTATGAGAGGGTGAAATTCGGGCAGTTTGTCTAAGACATTCTCGGAGTAACTTGTAGAGATTGAAACAGTCGAGCTTAAGCAAAAGTGTTTTGGATTGTTGTGAGATTTGTATGAAGCACTATGGTATTTTTTAATTGCACGTACGCATTATCGAGTACTGTAAACAAAAGTACAGTTCATCGAGATGAGAGATGTATTTCCTGTACTCTGGATCGAATTGTTTTATGATCTATTGTATTTTAATGGTTCATTGAACTTTTATTAAGAATATGAAAGGTACATGCGGCTTATGAACAAGGAGAAGGAATTCTGAACCCAAGATTCCCATCAGTATTGAATCGAACTGCTGGCTTCTAAAATCCACTGGAACATGTACTCACACAAACATGATAAAAATTGAATGTATTAATGTATTGTACAACTTTTGTTATAACGTTGGGCAGGGTAACTTGATCGATAATTTTCCATTATCATTCATTAATCTATAATAAAATCTGAAACTCTTAGAAACTGAGAAGCATACGTGCAATATAAACTTTATATAAATTTTTACGTTGGGATAGTGATACGCAGGTACATTAGATCATCATCAAATGTATCGCAAGTTTTCGTAAAAATTAATTATTTCATATTGATAATAGAAAGTACTTTTCGACGAACAATATCTCGGTTCACCGCAGAAGTCTGTTTTCTCTAGAACATTCCGGTTTCCAACCGCAAACGGTTAATTTTGTATTCGTCTATGGCTACCTATGTGTACACGTGTCGTGAATTTTTTCCCCTGGTCCTGTGAAGCTGTTTCCGACTTCCGTAATCTGTTCGAAGCCATCAAGCTAGATTCACGGTTTCCGTGAAAATTTGAAAGTCAATCGAGCTGCCGTCCGCCGCCGGAGCTTAGTTTTTCTTTCCATTAGACCGAGAAACTTGGAAAACGAGCGGTAATTGTCACGTCCTCGCCGAGTGTACGTTTATTATGTATATCGATCGTGAAATCGAGATACTCATTCATCGATTTGTCATCCGAACGGAGCATAAAAGGTTGAACATTATGTTTCGAAGAACCAACTTTGAATCTTTAAGCGCTGGGAACTATTGGTGGTGTATTGTGTTTCTAAACAATTTTAATATATTTTCAAAATCTACTTTGGACGGACTTATTAGTAGATTGCAAAATTATAGATATCCAACCAGAACTGAAAATAATACAACAATATCTTTAAACATTGTCCGTGTATCTCTAATGTTTCACAATTGACCCAATTATTTCAGTCACAGCATCAAAGTTTACAGTCTACTAAAATAAACTAATTTTATTGCATTTCTATTTGACTTTCTACTTCTTAAAATTATTATTATTTCCAGACTTTGTCTAATATCTGCGATAAGGTAGGAAACGCAGTTGTGAGACATTATTGGGATAAAATTATATTTGGGAATTATTTTCAACAAATTCTTTGAATAAAATCTTATTTGAGAAATATTTCGAGAAAATTTTGCAAACGAAACGGTATTCGAAAAATGTTCAACACTGCAAGAGGTAACGTTGCAATTTTCTTCCGTTGTTATCGGTTCGTTTCGTACAGCAAAGACCCGATTTTCGGGCCTTGCCCGTCAGAATTTTCGAAAACGCTTTAAATTCTCGGCTTTCTCCTCTCCGCATGGATCCCAGCCCTCCCAGAAATTCTAAGAAGAACCGTGGATCCTTACGCTGTCATTCACTGGTAGCATGAATGAGAGGCTCCGAAGCAGTCGCAATCGGACAGTTATAGGACCGGTGGGTTGAGGGAGAGGGGCCACGTGCTGGGGCCAAAGTTCGCGGGAACTTATCTGCCGATTCGCTCTGTGCATTTATTTACCAACATTCGCGACCTGGGGCTGACTCAACCGAGAAGAGCGAGCGAGTCCTGAAATGGTCGTAAACAGGCCAATAAACCGCGGACATCCCCGATTGTGGACCACTCGACCTCCCCTTACCGTCTTGGCCGCCTCTCCGACGTGGCGGCCCTTTTGCTCGCCGGGTTTGGTCAGGTCAGGGGAAACCGAGGTTCGAAACAGTTAATCGGCACTCTGCGAACGCGTCAGCTGACTGGCGTTGCCTTTATCGAGTATTTTTTCTTCTGCTTCCTCTCCCCTGTTGGAGGAGAAGCGATCGAGGAATCAGCGACTCAGTTACGTCTTCGATAGATATCGAGTGTGCCAATGTTCGATGTTGTTCGCTTGCTTATTTTTTAAACGTCCTCCATCGTGAATTATCGATTTTTCGAGTCAATCGTACGGGCTGTTTTGTCGAAAGTTTTCGATTTTATGGAACCCTGGTGACATTAGCATTAGAGTATATGTTGAATCATTTCTAATTTACTTGCGTTGCTTAGGATAATGGTAGTTACGGTATGGTCTTTAGTCATCGCAGTAAATATTAATGATGTTTTCCAGGAGGAGATTTACTAGAATATTGCACCTCCAAATGTCGCATCTCTCATAACTGCACAAAGATTCTCAATCTAGATAACACTATTTAACCAATTAGTTGTTGCGCTTTCGTTGAAACATGTGTACCTAAAATGTGTAGCGAAAGATAAGTGATATAGCTGTGACTGACGAAGCACGGTACTTTCTTCACACTGTACACAGTTCTTCCATTAGAATTATTTTCTTTTATTTGTACGTTTTATCTCTGTTTTGCCTCAAAATATTCTAAATATTTAACGAATACATTTTAGTTTTTACCAAAATTGCAATTTAAACTGTAAATTATACCTACATTGTACACATAACACAAAATATTCTCATTTCTTGATGACGAGTATTTTGGTCAATGGTTAATGGAAACGTTTTAAAAATCGGTTTCTGTAGTACGGAATCTCGGATCCCCGAAATTATAGAAAAACGAGGGGGCCGAGTGCTCTTGTAATCGAGCTTATCGACTTATCTAGCGACTTGAACACGAGATTCTGGCATTGTTAGTTTCGAGGACCAGGAATAAACACTTTGCGGACACGTCGATGTAGAATCTGATAGAAGTACCGCGATCGAGTGGCAGTATCTTCCCTCCATGACTCGATGATTTTATAAGTTGTTGAGACTCGATCGAACCAAGTTTTTGTTTGCTTCCTGCACAGTGGGTTGGAGCTGGCAATCTTCCAAAAATATGTAGAAGTTGCTTAGACCAAGTTATGGAATTAATTTTTGCACGTTAGTCGAGAGTTAGTCTAATCTTTAAAAAATTGATAGGAACACACAGATTCAATTTTTTTAATTATTTCTTGCATGTAATTTTTAAAAAATTTTAATTGCTCATTATATGTTAGCTGGGGACTAGCAATCTTTCAAACAATTTGTAGAGATTATTCAGACAAAGATTTTGTAACTATTCCTTGCTCGGTAGCTGGGAACTAGCAATATCCTCCAAAAAATGGTAGAATGTTTCTGGCCATTTTAGACGTACTAGCAATTTTCCAAAAATTAGTAGAAAATTTGGAAACCAATTTTCTGAGATTCTTTTTGATTATTCTATATAACTCACTAAGGTCTCTCTGGCTGTCTCCTGAAAGCTAGCATTCTTTCAAATATGATTATATATTTAGAATTATTTTAGAGCTCCGAATTAGATATCCACGTCTACTAGGCTCGATTTTGGATATTAGGTGGTCTACGACACAGATATCGATGTATCAGGCTTCTATGCTCCGGCCTCTCGATACACATTTCTAGGCCCTCTCGACGGTCCGTGTCGAGGACGTGGCTTATCGCCTAAACGGATCGAGGATCCCCGAATCGCGACTCCGGTTTGCGCAAACAGATAGCCGTGCTGCTAATTACATTGTCGTTCGACTCGTCTACAAATCGTGGCTAGATCGCCGCGTCCGATAAAGTTCCCTAGTTTTCGGTACGGTGACTGATAAGCCTGAAGAATGCTTCTGAAGAGTTGTGCCTAGATCGTGAAGATTCCGATAACGAAATTCCCGAGGACCAACCTTAGACGGAAAGTTCGATTCACCGTTATCGATATAATTTCTACCATCGAAATTCTGTCAAAAAATTAACAGAGCGATGGGAGTTTATTTACGTCGTGCAGTAGAAAACAACATAAAAACTGATCTGCGTTTATCGACCACGTTATCTCTTTCTTCTTAATCATGCTTACGGCGGTGGCTGCAGTTCGACCATTCAGCTTCTCTTTCGTGCAATTACTTCTCTGCTTCTACAACTTTTTCATCTTTTACGCGCTGGCGAAAAGAAAGGCGCGTAGACTGTGGATTTTTGTGGAGAACAAATATTTTTAGCGTCAATTGCAAGCAACATCAGTGAAATAAGAATTTCCTTTTTATCTGCAATTTTTTTAACTATTCTAAATATAAACCCAGTCCAATAATTATACAAGTGTTCGGAACGATTGATCTACAAGAATCTGATCCGCTCGCACTGTGTTAATATGTGATTAAGATTCTAAATTAATTATGAACGACCTCGCGCAGCTGTAACAGAAGTTACGTTGAATTTCGCGAAAACGTATTATAAATTTGAAGGTGGTTCGCGAAGAACCGGCTCATCCATCAAGCTTGGAATGTTTGTTCACGGTACCATTCAGTGGCCATTCACGCCCTCGAGATCTCGAAGATCCTACGGGGCGATTAATTACGATAACAGGAGCCACTCGTGCTCGGTTTCCTTTCCTCGAGTATTTACGAAATTCCTGGCACGCCTAGATAAACTCGATCCCCGTGGCCATTATTATTCGGGCCGCGGCGACGCCGCGACTATGCCTGCAAAATCGTCGACGTCAAGAGCCACGGTGTACGTACACGTGCAAATATTGGCGGCCGTCATCCGATCCGTCACCGGGCGTCCCGTCGTTTCAATATTTATTTGCCACGATATAATTTTCCATTCGATTGTTGTCTCAAGTGTTCCAATAACCGCGGAAGCTCCCTTTCCTACGTCGATTTTGTCTGGGGAAACCGTGTCATTGCCGACTTACTCTCGATATTGCGTCATCGACGGTGTACTCGAGAGGAAATGGCAAAACATGTGCCATTTTGTGATAGGAATTTCTCTGGTTGGCTAACAGATTGCTCACGGAAAACTTAAAGTGGATGTGTAACCAACTTTTGTTAATGTACAGCGTAGATTGCTTTATATTTTACCACTGAAACAACGCAATTGTTTTTAACGATAGCAGAAATTATATCCTCCGGTGGAGCAATTGTTATACCATAGAACTGTTGCTTTTTTAATAACCATCGAAGGAGTTATTTTTCAAGAAATATAATAACTACATCTGTGTAATACTATCTGTGTAATATTATTGTTGTTTATGCATGGAAAGGAATATTTCAATATATTTCAATCATTTTATCTATGGAAATGGTGAAATTTTGGAATTCTATAAGACTTCAGGAAATATATCAATGTAAAAGGACGAGGAAGAAGAGAAAAGAAAATTTTTTTGGAATAATTAAAGTTAGAAGATGCGGTAATTTTAGGAGCCGCTTTGCAGGCAGGATTCGAGGGATTAATGCAATAGCGTGGCCGTCTCCGTTAGCGATTTCACGGTAATTAAATTTGTACGTACCAACGACAGATCCGGTTGCTCGATTGGACGCATCTTTGTCGGCGGCTGGGCCCGTTTACCGCGTTAGCCGGTATCAATTAACGTCGCATGAAAATTCAATTGAAAACCTGACAATTTTCCAATTAAACTCAATACACCGGCCTAAATCGAATTGAACGAGGAGCGGGTCCCTAACGAGGTCTCCTTTCCCGCCATCAATACGAACAGTTTGTTTCCGCGGCGTTTCCAGGAAGACGCGATGAATGCTCGACTTCGAGCGATCCTGCCCGCTTCTCGGATCGAAGTGAACGGACTTCCTCTCGTTAACAGATTCGCTCCATTCATTCCTGTATCGATACAGTTCAGAACCATGTCGCGACCGTAATTTGCTCCTTTCTTTATTATAACATCACGTCGACGGACCACTAATTTCCATTCAGGCCTGCAGTCGTTGTAATTAACACTTTTGCTGCCGCTGGCTGCCCAGTAGACCTTTGAATCGCGAACATTAACACTTTGCTATAAATATTTATGTCAATTTCACGAAATTCAGATTTTATTGCCGAAAGCGTAATCGAAGACATTTCACGTAATCAGCAATTGCAACGAGAGGTTGTTAATGAGCGTGCCGGTCGGTTCGGCTTGTTATCTCCAATAACGGGAATTTATTTTTACGAATCTCCATTAATACCTCGATTGTCGCGTTACCCCACATATGTGACACGATTCTTGACCCGAGGTTAAAAACGACTCTCCGCGGTAAGAGGCACGAATAAATCATACGTAATCAGAGAATTACTGGACGACGATTAAAGAAAGCTGAATGAGTAAGTCCTCCGATAAGTCAGCCGACTTTATTGGTTCTAATGAGTACATCAGGCTCTGAAGACGAGCGGAGAGATTTATTTAAGTAGCGTGGTAGTTGGTGTGTAGCCGCGAAGAAGAATCAGAACTTGGTGCCATCTCTTTGGCTATTTTGTAATTGGCGTGTACAATCTGCATGATCCGAACCCTCTCAATTATTAATTATACAAACACGATCTCGTGTACGTAAATCAATGCATGTAAGTCGATCTTCACGGCATGCTTTGCCACAAATCAATATGGCTTTGATCTAACAATGTAGCTTAACGACCGTTTTATTATCTGAACGGTCATATTTCACTGGCTAGTTTGGATAACAAATGTTGACTGGCAAGAGGTGACTAATAAATAGACTTTGGAGCTTCGCACAAAGTACAACATGTCTCCATCAGTTGCAAGACACAGAAGTCAAATACAGGTATCGTTTCGTCTTCGATCATTTTAATAAGTTGAAAGCGATTTATTTAGAAAAATATTTTTTTATTAAAGATCCACAGTCTACCGACGAGTAAATCTAGATTGACAAGAATATGCCTTCTTGATTCACGGTGACGAATGACCGATTATTTGCAGATCGAAGACAGGGACGTAGGGCGGCGTCCGGCAAACAAACATCTAAAATTACAGCTCGGTCGTGCGCGTAATTGCCGTTTATCGCGCGCGTGAGAGTAATTTTTTAATCGTCGTGTTGTGGCATCGTAAGCGTCCCCGGGCCGTGTCATGCGCCTTTTTATCCGGGTTAAGCAACGAGACGGAGCGCCGAACAACAAAACTCGGCGCGCGCGTTATCCATCGATTGGAAAAGTTTTCTGCCGGTGATAGACGGTTCCTGGAAAACACTGTTCTTCGGAGAAACGAGGTGGCCGAACAATAACTTATCGAAATGTGCCATTTAAATGTTGTTGGGGTGGCTATAAATACGTTTCTACAAGTCCGCGCGCGATCAGAGCCGGCCAGCCTCTCGGGAAATGATCGTCGAAGGGTTTTATTAACGCTGGAGCTATCGAGCACCGAAACTCGCCGTTCTAAATCACCGTGTCGAGAGACTGAGAATTTCTTTATCAGGTTTTTGGTGATTTTCAACGGAATACAATGGACAGAGTAGATAGTATTGGACCTTGACGATTAGTGCCATTAACACTAGAAATACCGAGCTCTAAATGTGGCTAATGTATACTGTTTTTATCAGTCATTTTGACCGGTATGGTATTTCTAGTTTTAACAATGCTGCAAGTATTTTGAATTTACGAGGACGCAAGATCTGCAATCCTAATTCACCTATTTTTTATTCATTCGTTGATCAATAATTCATCTACTTAATTCGTCACTTAATTCAGTGCAAATTTATTCATTTGTGATATAAATTCATTATTTCGCAAACAAAGTTATTTTTTAAGTTTCCCTTTTTAAACTTGTGCATTGGAAGCGAAAACCGATGTAAACGATGAACCTGGGCTAAAGATAAAATACGTGTACGTAGCTTAATTTGTGGTGGTTCTCCGTTTAAGCTCATGGGAAATAATTGTTATAATTTAGGGGTGCTTTCGAAATGTAACTCTATCCGCAAGATACCGTAATGAAGCTCCAGCCCATCAACTCATTTTCTAATTAGATGCCAGGATTTATTTACTCGGTCCGCAAAACTTCTGGTATAGATGATATCAGCCGATGGTGCAGTGAACTTTGAGCTTGTATGAAGACATTAAGGTTGCCCACAAATGTAATATTGTCAGATTGAATAAATTAGCGTCGTTGCAATTAACCTGTGCTCAATGTTAAATAAAATTTAAGGACAAATAATTCAAGGGGCGGAGACTTTACACAAAATAATCTACTATTTTGTAAGGTAAATATTATTTCCCAAAAATTTGGAAATATGCTCGTTCGAGCATTAAGGAAATGGTTACCAACAATATTCCCTCCATAATCGTCAAAGTTTCACCAATCGAAGCTCGAAATCTCGACGCTGCTTCCACTCGTATTAATTCGATAATCGTTCGAGAAACAGGGATTTAGCAGCGTTCAATACCGATAGATCGTCGTTCGCGCGTTTCTCTTGTTCTCCTCATTTTGTTATCGTTCTTGTTATCTGTCGGATAAAAGACACCGGGTCGGAAGAAAAGAGAGAGAAAAGTGGGGGAAAGAGGGGTGTGGATTTGGTATCGAGCCAGAAATGAATTCTCGAACAAACGGGCCACTGCATTGTGTCCAGCGCAACAAGATAATAGCTATCTCGTCGTTTTCCAGAGATAATTGCTCCTTCTGGTTTCTGGAGCACCGATTACCGCGACGAGGCCGTTTCGATTCCTCACCATACGAATTTCTCCCATGGACTCGTTTTTCTATCGCTATTATTGGCCGCCGCTCTATTCTCGTTTCTCGGACCCAGTCATGGAGCCCGGGATTATTTCGAGATACACCTCTCGTCTGGTGTCGTCTCGCCGTGCTGCTTCTTGCAACTGCGTTTCTGAGGACCGAACTGGAACGCTGGATCAACAGAATCCTCTCGTCTTACAATTTATTTGACGGACACTTGACCCCTGAAAATAGTTACGCCGATTTCGGATTTTTATAGAGTAGGCTTCCGTAGGTTCGCTTCTTTTTCCGTCTTGTTAGAGTTTACTTGTCGATAACGATGCACTTTAGTCTTCGTTGCGCGATGCTAGAGAAGGAAAATCAAAATTGTCATCTTGTTTTTATGGTGAGCTAGAACTTTTTGGATGAAAACTAGTGTCATTTTTTTTCTGCCAAATTTTATTTAATTTTTAAATTAAGTTTGAACATTTCAGTATTGAAATGTTTATGCGTATTGAGATAGTATATGTAAAAGGTTTTTCCTATGCTACGTATATTTAATTTTTCACTGTTCATATCTATTGAATTCTTATTCAACGGTTCCATAAAAATTGTGACAACTTGAATATTTCATTATTTAAATCTATGTACAGTCGATGTGGTTCTTCGTGCAACATCGAAATGATGTGCACCAATTGCAGGTCGTGGATGTTAAAAAATATTTAAAAAGTTAAAAATAATATATCGATCTTCCAATCTCGCTTTTGTCAAAAGTGCATAATGTCCGCGTTTCGACCGAATCAGCATCTGTACTTAATTTTTTGGAGCAGCTTTCGAAGCTCCAAAGTGGAGCATTCAGACGCGTGTCTCGCGCGTACTCGATTCACCATTAAAAGCTGGCAGTACCTACACTGCTTAGAAGTTTGTTTACTCGGTGCTTAAGTGTATTGTTAAGCATTCAGTACTTAAGTAGAATTCGCTCATTGAAACCAAGTTCCCCCTAGCTTCCGGTGTCGCGGGGTTCATTTCGCCCTATTTCAAGGATGAAGTCTGGAGTCACTTCAAAAGCTCGCTATACCGCAAACTAGATGGTCGTTCGGGATTCCGGGGGCATTATAGATCACTTTTGCTCGGTTTCGGAACGGAAAGCGATGACATTTCGGTCGGATGATGCAATTTTTTCGAGCTGTGTATGCCGGCCACGCGTACATCGAATAACCGGGTTAGCCACGGTTCACTGTTTCACCGGTGTCGCTGCCAGTTTTCTTGTTATCTCGCGATTGTGCTTTCAAACAGTTGATTGCAGTTTCCGGAAGTCTTTGCAGTTTATTCTTAACCACTATAGCAATCACAGTTATTATATTCTTAATCACAATTTCTGGCACTGATCCATCAAACTGCGACTCTTGAGTAAGGTGTTGTAATTCTTGTGGAAAACATTAGAATTCTTGTGAAAAATATTAGAATTCTTGTGCAAAATATTAGAATTCTTGTGTGAAAAATATTAGAATTCTCCTGCAATATACTACAGCTCTTCTGCAAGATATTAAAATTCTTCTGCATAATTTTGGAATTCTTATGTAAGATATTAGAATTGGTAGAAATCTTTGAATAAAATGATAATTAATCAAGTAACATTTCTGATGAGAGGTTTAACGTAAAATTAAGTGCCGATAAATTGTCTGTACAGGGAGGAGCTATCTGATACGGTATTAACATTATGAATCATCGTAACCGTCGAGATTACGCGCCGAAAGCTAACAAAGATAATTCATTTAGATTCTGAAATTCTCGGCACGATAATCCACGAGCTTCGTACTTTTGGCTCAACTAATCTTTTGGTGGATTGACACTAAATCTACTGACTATACTTACTCTTACCCGTAAAATTAAACTTTTTAAATTAGGTTATTCTACGACGCTTATACATTTTTCATCTATGTTTCTATTTTATGAGCGAAAATTAGTAATAAACTGAATAATAATAGTAATAATAATTTAAGAAAATTTCGATTCCTTTTTTATGCAAACGTCGAATTTTTGTTGTACGATATTCACTTAAACTATCAATTCGATGATTTTTATCATAATCAGAACCAAATTATTTATTTTTTTCTAGATATTTATTGTTTCGTGAAAGTTTTCTCATAGTTTTTAAGTAATTTCATCGAAATGCTTCTGTAGATCACGATCAGAAATGGAATTCTAATATTTTAGAAGTACTAGGGCACGAAATAACGTTTCCTCTGCAAGCATTTCCTTCTGACTGAATGTGAAATATTTTCTGCGATGAAAAAAGAGCATCGAAAACAGAAGAATATCGATATGCACGAGCATCGCATGTTTTTATAAACAACTGAAGATATTCTTATAGTCAAATAACAGTATGAAAAAAAGACGAAATAAAAGAAAATATGAGGTAAAAGAAGACTGTAAAAATTGAGTAAACATTATTGTGTACGAAAACGTACTCAGTTTTTTACAAATGTATTTGAATTATACGAAACATGTATTATACGAGATACATTTGCATCTGTGCATAATATATTCTCCATTTGTTATTTTGGTTAAATATAAGAAGTCTGTAGCTTCTTAGATCGACGTTTAATTACATTATTTCCACATATACTTCTTACCGATTTAAAAACATACTGTTACAATATTAAAATAGCAGTAACCTTCTATCTGTTCAACGATGAGTGGACATCTGGCTTATCTTTCACTGGATAGTGTCGACACTTTATTTATACTTCAGATAATTGCTCAAAAATAGAGAAAAAAAAACGAAACTTTGAAGCAACAATTTATCCTAACGTTCCAGAAACAGCACACTTTTATCAATTAACGCGACAAACAGAGTGTCAAGTAGCTGATCTTCGAAGTCCCCGTGTAATCAGATTATATTTTATGGGAGCAAGGATCAATTAAGATCTTCGGAGGTCTACTATTTTAGCGTTATTATTTCAAATGTTTGCAGAATTCACGTTATCCGATTTATTATCAATCCATCGGGGTGTTAAGTTTCCATAAAGCAACTCTTTTAATCAATCAACTGCGCTGGAAGAAAGTCTCCAAATATTTAAAACACCTTGAAATTTATAAATATTTATTTATTAACTTATAAGTTTATACCATTTTCCTAAAGCATCACTTAGCTACCTGTCACGAACTGTAGGTTCGTTGTCAATTAAATAATTAACAATGCGTAAATGGGGATCCAAAGAATCGTAAATAGGGTGTTGTCGCATGATCGATAACCGTGTTCGAATCGCGAGTTGGCCTGCTCAAAAGAGCATCCAGTGATACTGTACGGCCGATTCGAGTGAGAGAATCCAGGGGGCAAACGCGTCAGGGTGGAGGGAAGAACCGCCGCCTAAAAATAAGCGGGGCCCCGTTATCAGCCGGCCGAGGTTTACACAATCCTGTTTGCACAATACTCCACGAAGCCGTGCAACAATGCTACGCTGACTACGCGCCTACACGTGGAGGCGTCACGAGATGAAGACGCTAACAACCGTGCCATTGGCATGAGTGTTGAAACATTCTCCTAACCAACGGCATCCAGCTCTCGTCCATCTAACTCGTGGCTACTCGTATTTATATCCGTGGCGACCTTGCGCTGAACGATCGTGAAAAGGGACAACGAGGAAGGCGAACGTGAAAGGGACGTTGACCCGCTGGCGATTCCGATCTTGGCATCGTCATCCGATTGCTTTGGGTGCATTCGAAATTTTAACACCGAAAGAAGTCTACACTTTCGAAACGACGCGGTTGTTATGGGGTGGATTTCTATGCTCGGATGTCCCATTAAATGCTATATTGTTTGAATTTATATTTTTGTTAGCTGCATACTGCGGACCTATGCGAAATATAAAAATTGTCTTTGCAATTTGTAACAGACAGAAGATCTTCGGAGATTCCGTTACTTGTTTAATGATTTTATTAAGTTGTTAATAATGTATAGATAATCCCGAATACATTATTAGTGTTTTTTTTTTTCGGCACCAAGTATTATTTTTTAAAAGTCATACACAACTGGAGTTTCTTTGGTGACAAATGCATCATATATTTTTATAAATGTTTACAAAAATATTATATAGAAAAGTCGTACATTTTAGAATAGTTTACTAGTCTTGCAATTTCAGCCAACGACGGGTGTAAAATTCGACTGATTTTCTTAACGAAGACCATAAAGTAACGAATTGTACCATAAAGTAATTCAGAACGCGAGAACGATGTTAAAACAATTAAAACACAGTAGAACCTCGGTTATGAATCAGTGAAACAAACATTAATGTTCAGATAATAGAAAGCTTACTTAGCGTCACGTGTCTCCATAGATCAACATCAAAGGTTCATATAATAGAGGCTAAACTAGAAGCTAAACAGTCTTTTAACTCGAACCGCATCTTCTCTACAACGTTAAAGTCAACTGTACCGTTGCAGCAGTACAAGTACAAGATCCAGCATATATATTCCTATAAAAACCGATTTCATCGATTCGCCAGCGAAATCTTGTATTCCGAAGCGACCGGTCTACCAAGAGGACGAGGCATTCCAGAGGACCATTCGAAACTGGATTTCCACTTTCCTCGGGCTCGGTCGATTCCACAGTCTGCCCGATAAATCGGTTTCGGTAGCATTGCTCGCCCGCGATAAGGGAAATATTGTTTTCGTTGGTTTTGATCCCGAATTTGCTTCTGTCGCCGGGGCGTATCATGCGGCGTTGATTTGTGGACGTCCGCCGCGAATGATCCGACGGCAAACAGAATGCACCGCGTGTTTTCCACCGAGATGACAACACGCTTCTCTCTTGCCCCCATCGCTCTCTCTCTCTTTCTCTGTCTCTCGATATGTAAATTGTTCCGGTTGACACGGGTCGTATCTTATCGGCGATTCACAAAATATGTACAAGATACAAAGCCGTTCGCCTCGTTGCACGCGCTTCGACTGGCTCAATTGTCTGCGATCGCTGGACAGTATCTCATTAGAGAGGAAGTCTGGTCTACGGTTAGATCACTTTTCGCCGGATTCTTTGGGCTCGCGTTCCGTCGGCTTTGGTCGATTCCTCTAGTCCCGCTGTGGTAAGTAGGAACTATTGTGATTGCTTTTGGATACCGGGACTGTAATGTGTACGCCAGGTGAAAGCGTTGAAATATCATCTGGGACGAGGTATCTTCTGAATACAGGCACCGCTGTTGGCAGAATTTTTACCGTAAAAGGCACATGCGATTTTTGTGCATTTTTATTCCATTGCGTGTACGCGGAGATGCAAACATTGTGTTGAGGATAGTGACTGTTTTTATGCTTCCGTGACAAAAATGGGTGGGTGTCGGTACGTTGTGTTGCTATTGATGCAAACAGTTCTGCGTTTCGAGAAAAAATTTCTTGATAATAATTAATTGCGAAAGAGAATGTTTGGTCTCGGTAGACATCGTGTTTGCAAGTACGATGCGAACGGAGATCGTGCTTTTAGTGCAGGCGTCAGCAGTTGCAACATTGTGGCAGTTTCTGTAGTAGCCGATAATGATTTAGTCCAAGGATAGCGTGAAGCTTATATCAATAACAACTGACTTTCAATTGTATATTTAGCAAAAGCTTCATAGATTTTCAACCAAGTTGAATACTTGAATTTACAAGTAGCAGTCGCTTCAAAAATCCTACATAATTTCCACTGGTACTTCCTGAAAGACTTACTAGAATCCATCTTTCACGTACAAGTATTCTCAAAATACCGCCAACGTTTTCAATAAAGTATGGTATATTTGAAAATCTAATACGACGTTTATTTTGTAAGTCTAATGAAACGAAACATGCTGCACTATAAGTGTGTTCTTTAGAATAGAAACAGTTTTGACTTATGTTCTTCTGTTCTCCCACCAGAAACATTCTAAACTGTTTTCTTTGACTTTATTGAAATTACCTTAGTAAATTAAATACTTTTGAGTGGTCTCAGTAAAAAAATTAAAAATTGTGTATTTTAAACTTTGTCAAAAAATATGATTTCTTAATTTTTCTTTCATTCTAACCAATTGCAACGTTTGAAAATAATGTATTAGCCATTGTCTCGTAAACTACATTTCCCAAGATTTCAAAAGAATTTTGATTGCACGCTTAATTATAGAGGATTTATTAAAAAATCATGAAAGGTATTCTCGGGTACTTTAAATCCATCAGACTTTCGTCCGCAAGTAAATCAAATTCGTCATGACGAACGAGAAGAACGTTCGCACGCGGCCACGTTTACGTTAATGCGTCAACGGGGACAGCTGTTACGCCATACTAACGAGCCCGCAGGATTGGCGAACGGTTCGATCGGGGAGTATCCATGTGGTGAAATCGGTGAAAAGTCGCCGAAGTCGACGGTGTGCCGTATATGTAGTAGGTTGGTTCGTGCACGAAGGTCGACCGGCAGTATTGAGAAAGGTCAAGGTCGGCCGAACACGGCGAACAATCGGCACGTGACGAACGTATCAGCTCGGCCGAGAACTCCGGCCAGCTGCCCCGTTGTTCGTGTGGCAATTTAAACGGGCTGATTGGCTCCTTTGCCTCTGCGCCGGGGCCTAATCAGCCGCGAACAAGTTTTCTCAGGACCAATTCCACGCGTCCCGTCGTCGGTGCGACCGCGTAAATCTTCGTCCACCGACTTCTCCCGGCCCCCCTTGAACTTCAGTACACGTCCATTCATCGCGCCGCTCCCCTGTTCACACACGGCCATTCACTGTCCGCTACTACTGCCGATCGATGGACAGTCAGGTGACGACTCCTCTGTTTCACGAAATCTCCTGTTCCACGAGCGAACAAGATTTCTTTAAATGGAAAAGATAACGTCCGTGCTACGTGCTGGTGTTCCATTTCAGTTGGTGTGAGTGCGTAAAGAACGTAGCGTATTATGTAGATAGTAGCAGACCGTAAACGTGTGCTCTCGTTGCTGGAATATTCGCGGAACGAATCATATTAAAGAATATCGTTGATATTTATTTTCGTCGAACATTTTTATCGATCTAATATATTCGGAAAATGCCTGAGCGTTTCTCGATGCCAGATTCTCGGAGTAACAAGCTCGATACACATTTCCTGATACTTTATTGTCTGTTACTATCACGCGTATATGAATCACATACTTGTTTCACATTCATATGGACAAAAGAGTTAAACAACACATGAGTCACAGAATCTGTCATTTAAAAATTAATTTTTATTCGTCGAATAAGACATTAAAAATAAACAAAATAAAAGCATAACAAATGTTTGTATTAGCAACTAAAAAATATAAAAGAACGATAAGGTTCTTTTATTAAAAAATAAACTGAATGAAAGAACAAAACAGTCTTTTCTATTAAAAAGAAGTTAAATAAAAGAATAACAAAATCGAATATGTCTTGTTCGATATATACGAAATTAATTGTGTTTCTCAAAAATTTCCATATTCATATTCCATGCATTCATTGTGTTTAAGAATCTTTGAAATCCAGGCGCTTCGAAGTCGATGTTCAGTGACCGAACATTGCGCGAATTGTACAATTTTCCAAAAAACGACTCGTCGGTGAAATTTTCAATGAATGCGCACACTTGTAGTCCGATCTCTCTCGGTTCCGAAATCGGTAAGGCTATCTAGATGGAACTATTTGCTAAATAGCACGGTTCCAAAAAGTGTTCGGCCGGCCAATCCCATACTCGAGACGCTCTCGGTCGCTATCACGTGGAGATTTCTGGACACCGTGCTGGTGTTTATCGCGGCCGTTGTTTTCTCCTTGATATCGTGAGCCCGCCGACTCGCTAGCCGTTTCCGAGACTCTATGCGAAAGTTCGCTATAATATCAGTGATTCATGCGGGCACCGTACAGTTCCCAGTCGAGATTCGTCTCGTCAGGGATTGATCCGCGCTCCTCGTTCAAGAGATCGAAGAGTCCGAGGAGGATCGGTGGCTGCCGTTGATAATCGACATCGCTGGAGGTGACTCGTAACCACGATTTTCTACAGTTCCTAGTATAGTCGGAATCGGAGGGGTTACGCTTTAATTGATTAGTGTCGTTCGGGAAATAGAGTGTAATAATTATTAACAAAATCAGAAATAAGTAGCCTATGGATTTTATGCATTTATGGCAAAAATGGGGGCGGAGGTGAAATTGGGAACAGTGAAAAGATTAAAAAATATTTTAATACAATAACGTCATCTTATTAAAATTATTAAAGAAAGAAAGAAAATTCTACTTGTCTTGTCTCGCAATCGACGTAAAAAATTTTTATTTTGCATAAAGATCCGCATGTAGGTTATGAGATCGTCGTATATCCACCGTAGTTACTATAAGTGAATAAAATTCGTTTTTGTTCGCAAAACCCCCATACTTTGATTTCTGTTGATTTTTTTAAAAATTGTTTAGATATTTGATTAATTGTTCATAGTGCAAGATTGAATTTTACATATGTCTCATACGCAATTTTCAATAATATTAGTGCATAATGCAATAAGATACGGGAGAGAGTCAAAATTCTTACGAACTTTCTGTGACTTGTTTTTTATGCAGTAAAGAAGTTTCTGCTGAATACAGACTTTCAAAAAATCTGTTACGAAATACTGTTGTGCGAACATCCCGCAGAATCGTATCTGCATAATTGTTGCGTTGAAATGGTGGTTAATTAACGTCTGCGCAATCGTTTACCCAAGTTAAACGTGCCACGTAAAAATTTTCATTCTCGATCTAAATACCAATTCAAATTTTAATTATGCAATGCCAGTTGCACTGGCTGCGGATCTTGTAAAATAAAAATAGTTTGTAGAAATTGAGAAACGGAAACCGACTAGAATGACTCTTTTTCACTTTATAATTTCAATTTAATTTATTCGACATCAATAGTTATAATATAGAAGTAAAACACTAAATAAACATCTTAGCTTCTGATAACATTGTACAGTTTAAATCTATTAAAATCGTCAATGAAGAAGTCAACGTCGTCAGTATAAGTGTTAGTCAAATTTACAATTTCAGTAGAACAGTGTTATTAAGCTTATCCACAAATTCTTTCAATATTTTCGCCGCCTCATTCGCTTTTGTCAAAAAAAGAAACGCTTGGATTTATAAATCGTACGTAACGTATGCGAAATTAACGAGGTCCGGTATCGGTACGAAAATCGGAAAACGCGTATCGAACACATCTCGACGCGTTCGGCACGAGGGAGTGGCAGAAACAAGCGATTGTCGCGACCATTACAACAATTATCGCACTGGTTTCCATCGGGACAGGAATAGCCGATCGAAAACTGGTCGTCCTACTTGATTTACAGCGTGTTTTTCATCGTCGGAGACAAGGAAATCGGGGAAAACATCGGTTGCCCGTTTTGTCCTCTTTCTCGAAAAGCGACGCGTGCACGAGTATAATTTATAGACGTGATAATGCACGGTATTTACGTTGTTCGATCGGCCGCGGGACCGTGACGCGCCGCGACCGATCCGCAGGTGTTGAGCGCATGCCGATTCACATGCATAAAATATGAAATCCTACATAAGCAATTAAAAGGAGCGCGCTCGTTCGACGACATTCGGAGGTGTGTGCCTCGGCCGGTAGGGTGTGTCCGCAATGGTAGCCACTCTGAATCAACAAACCGACGATGATAAACTGGAAGCATTAATTCCAGTTCAATAATATACAGTTCATTAGTGACGTCAGGGAATCGTGGATACGATTCTGATTATTCCAGCACGATAATCATTGTTTCTCCTTCGAACCATTACCGAGATTAGCTGCCCATACTCGAATAGTTATCTCCGGAGGAAGCCAGGCACGATACCGATCGCCATCGTTGATCGTTAACTCGGAAAATCTACCGTACCGTTCTCTTCGTAATCTTTCTTGCTACTTTGCCGTTTTATTTTCTAGAGAAACGTAATTCTACATTAGTTCGCATTAACTTTTCCGTTCACTCGATCTTTTCTCTGGTTATCCTACCTCCCCATTCGTTCACGCTACAATTCGAATGGACAGGTACAAAGTATAATGGCTATTGTTTCCTATGATTGGGTTACAAGTGCTTCTATAAAGTAACAATTGTCTGCATGAATTATGGGATACAGGAGCCTCATGATTTTCACAAGTTATAAGCGCTGTATTAACATTCTCTAATCTTTCTATTGTTATAGACAGTACATATACCCAGTTTTTTTACGTTATCTATGGTTCAATCATACGGTACTTGATTTCGAAAGGATCTGCGTCTATATGTGAAATCCTAAGACTGTAATGTAGACGTTGCAAAACTCTAATTATCCAGCTCGTGGTTATAGAATCTTCACATGTTCAATTAGGTGGAATGAAAAGGTCAACTTACGCAAAAGAAAAGATCTGAAAATTATGCTTCGCAGTGTTACTTATAATTATACTAGCAAGGAGTCTAAGTAGAGTCCACTTGATGATCCTAAATAGTTAGAAACGTTATCCTTTTCAACATCGAGCAATCGACGATTTTCAACTAAGTCTGTTCAGTGTCTTGTAGACGGCGATGGCATTGTTGCCTCGGCTGCGAGTTAATAACCGAACCTCGGCATTAAGACGATCGCTAGACCATTGTACTTGTCCTGCAATTGCCCCGAGATTTCAGAACAGAGAACATTACCACCGGACGCCGTAATTAAACTGCGAATTTTATTCATCCGTAACAAGAACGATAGACTGTAATTTGAAACAGTTGGAAGACTGAAGAAAGATCGTGCATCTATTAAAATGATTATCATTCGAATCACGGACAATTTGAACAAATATCTATTATGCTTATTTATCCGTTTATTGCGATATACTTTTTAAGCCACTTCTTTTAAACACCTAAATGTAATAAAGAATTAATTGTCAGAAACTATAAGATCACATATACTGTGGGTCTAAATGAACCCGAGTCCCGTCGTCCGATTGTTAAAGGAAGAAGTAGTTAACAATCCAAGCAATATGATCCACCTAATCTCTAAAATGTGTCCGCGCAGTCTTCCGACGATTTTTAACCTGGTCCCATGGTGCCGTGTTTTAGTGAACCGTGGACGACGATGGCGTCGCTGGGGACTAAAGTGGATGAGCAAGTCGCCAAAGCACCGCACCAGAATGGCGGCTGCAAGAACGAGGATCTGCCGCTCGAAGACATTCAGGACAACAATAACGAGGTGAGCGTGGTCGGGATAGAACGTGGACGCTGTGTCCGGATGAAACGTAAATGCGGGATCAAGATGAAACGTAAAGACGGGGTCGCTCGATCCGACCTAAGGTGTAACAGTCTTGTTCTCTGCCCGCTATCGGCGATGTTGACCGCGAAATGACTCTGGAATGACACCTACACTGCGGTCTTTCACCGTTAACATCGCCGTGCCCGAGAGTTCTTCCGCCGTTGCCATAAGTTCAAATGTACCAGGCCTCCGGAGGATCGTGTCGGTGTCGGTACTTCGTTACACTTTGGTCGTCTGGTAAATTAAGAACTAGCTGGACCATCTTCCGCGATGAGAATCTGTGGGAAACGTGTGCAAAAAGTATATCAGAGACCTCGACAATATCGATTCCATTTAAGAGAACAATTCGTTTGATTCTTCGAGCTTTAATCGTTTCAGCGCGAGAGTTTAAAGCATAAAATTCACGGTTTACTGTTTCGATCGCGAAGAAATTCTTAGTCAGCGAAACAAAATTGTCTCGATTATACAAGATCATCTACGAAAATTTAATTTCGCATAAATATCCGCGGTCGATGAACGAATACATTCTTAACTGCAAATTGAAACGTCGAGCTTTACTCTATGGAAGATTTCCAGTCTAAGACACGATCTTCGGTGTAGAAAATCTGTATTTTCATTTAAATATCGAGTCTGAAACAGCACATGGAAAATGAAAAGTTGTAGATCGGTGATTTCGGTGCTAAAAAGTGTATAGCTTTAAGGGGGTACGAATTGTACAGTGTTAGTGACACAGCGAGGTTATTGTTGTCGCAGAGGCACACCGTTGCGACGGAACTAAAAATAAACGGTCTTCCGAACGAGTTGGGCGCGGTATCAGACGTCGTATGGCGGTTTTTGATAACTCGCCGGCGTTTTGGGTCACGCGGATTGGACCGCATCGAGGCACCACGCGAAAGTCAACGACGGCTGCTTACTTTCTGCGCGGCCTTGATCTTAAGCACCTTGTGAATTTCCACGGGCGACTCGATGTTGAAACGTCTCGGCGCCCATGTCATTTCGACTCTGGTCGACGCGAAAAAAAGCTGAATCGGTATTTCGGCGTATTCTTCTCCTTGAAACAAATTGGCTTCTTAACCCCTTGCACTGTAGCAACGAGCCAGATACGCGACGAAGATTTCGTACTACTCTCCATTCTACTCTTACAATCTGACACCTTTTGACTTATTTTTACACAATCTACAATGTTGAATATTTTGTTATTAATTTCTGATTTGAGGAAACCTAGTGTTTAATCGATTAGCAACGTTGCTGATTTAGTAAAGTATTCCGAAGGGTGGAATGAGAATATATCACTTTAAAGGATATAATATCGATCTTGTGTGTATTGTTATTTAACATTTTAGAATGACAAAGTAGTGAGTAACGCATTGAATAAATATATAAAATGATAGAACGTTGGAAATAATTAGTCCGTTTAAGTGAAATTCGTATTGATACAGATTTTATGAAACAGTAATATTAAAAGTAACATTATCAGTACATTGATTATTTCATCACAGAAGGAACATTAGCATAGTGATAACATAACATATGCATCTTCGAGGAGTTTACAATTTACAATTATAACGTGTTAGCAGATCCTCGTGCAACCTAATTTCTTCAGTGCCGCATATTCGATTTTATATTCTAAGAGAAGTTGCGTCCTATAGTTCACTTAGCGGCTAATTTCTTAGATTAAGAAGTTTCCGTATTGGCTCGTTTTTCGACAATGTCCCCGAAAACTTGTTGGCAGAGCATCGAAGTCGAGATGGTGGTGCCGCCGGACGGTGGATGGGGTTGGGTGATCGTGGCTGCCTCGTTCATGTGCAACCTCTTCGTGGATGGCATCATTTTCAGTTTCGGTGTGTTCCTGAACCACATCAGCGAGGAGTTCGTCGTTTCCAAGGCGAGGGTGGCTCTGGTGGGATCGCTACAGTCCGGATTCTACCTTATGGCTGGTCAGTGACGAGAGTTCTTACACAATATGAACACGTAATCCACATGACGACGACTATTTTTATATAACTTCACGGGAATGGCGACAATTGATTCAGATTTGCAATGGTTCTTGTCTCATCTAGACTGCAGATATTTATGCGAATTTTCATTCTCATAAATTATTATGGAAAGCACTTTCTTCGTCAATTAGGAGATTCCTTATAAAAATAACAGAACTCTATTCATACCGAGTCTTGCAAGTAGTTTACTTGTTTTACATTCAATTTCAGCAACATTAAAAGAAAAATTGTTTAGCCAATTAAATATAAATTAAATACAATTCATCGACTTGGAAAGTTTAGGTTTGAAAATTGTGTACCGCACGAATGCATAAAGTTCCGCAGTCTAACCGCGTCCATAGTTAAAGACGTAAAATTGAACGAGTCCTCTTCAATAGATGTTCGCAATCACGGCAATAGTAAAATAAAAATTCCGGACCGGTTAAAACGGCGTCCCAGCGTAAACCGTGCGAATTAAATGGCGGCCGGCAATCTTCTCGGTAACTTTATAGCCTAGAGGATTATACAGCATCAAAGGAGCAATTTTATAAGGCAATTTGTAAGCTAGAGAATTAAACAGAGTCTCGCGAAGTTAAATTTCGCCGAGATCCCTGTACCATGAAATAGTTGAAGGAAGTTTCACGGTGCAAAATATTTTGCTAATTTTAAGGATACAGTTTTCTCGGAAACGGAAATGTCTTTTGTGTGTCCTCAGGCCCATTTGTCTCGGCCCTGGCGAACAGGTACGGTTTCAGGCTGGTCGCGATCCTGGGGAGCGTTATAAGTTGCGCTGCTTTCGTCCTGTCATACTTCAGCACTTCCATCGAGTTCCTTTATATCTCTTACGGCGTCCTCGGTAAGTTCTTTGCTCGATATATCAACGCGAAGTTACGGCCGCATCACTCGGGGAAAACTTTCCCCCGGTCCCATCCGGCCGAATCCCTGCTCCATTTTCACCCGCGGTGAACGTTTTTCCTCCGATGGCACGCGAGACAGACAGTTCCACCTTCGATCCATCGATCCTTCCGATCGACGATCGAACAGAGAACATAGTCTTTCGCGAGCGAACGGGGAAAATCGTTGCTCCGGTCAGACTTTGGAGAACGACTTGAATAACGACGGTGGATCGGCGTCTAGCGAAGTCGGATCGATCATTTCTAAAGAAAATTTCTTCGAATCGAAGTCAAGAATTGTCGGATAAAATTTTTAACACAGGAAATGGCTATGTTTTAGTTAGAAATAGAAATATATTCACTTTTTGCAAATTAAACTCTGAAATATGTAAACAATGTTACATAGACTTAGGGTTGGCAGGCCGAGACTTAATCAAGACGTAGTAACATATCGACGTCAAGTACATTACGTCACATGACGTCAATACTGATGACAGAACATATTATTTGCAAATAAAATTAATTTCAATCACTTTCTAGAGCAGTCAGATAAATCTTTAACGCTTGGTCGTAAGTCACCTCTGACGTAATTTTATACATTGAGCCTGAATATTTGTTGATCTATAAGTATTAAAATAAGTCCATACATAATAGCGAATAGAAGAATAGTAACAGAACATTAATTAATTACTGCGGTCTACGGTTACTGGTTAAAATTTATTAAATAAGAACTAGCAAACGGTCGACTCCAAAGATGAAATATTTTTGAAACGATCTACTTCAGATGTTTCCACATTTAAGCTGTTTGATTTAAACCATCTGATGGTGCTCATAAGCTAAGTGCCTGGTATTTTAAATAACATTTTGCTAAGCTTCGCTAGATCGTATCGGTTCGCTATCGGTCGGTTGCGTAACAATGACGTCCTGCGAGAGCGAAAGTAGAAGACCCCGTTCTCGCGATTGCTATCATCGTTTCTTCCCTGATTTCACGTGGTATTGTTTGTCTCTTGGATTATTAGGAGGTATTGGGGCAGGCCTGATTTACGTGCCGGCAGTGATAACTACCGGATTTTATTTTGAAAGATGGAGAGCAATGGCCACAGGGATCGCTGTCTGCGGTTCTGGGATCGGCGCGTTTTTGCTCTCGCCTATCTCCGATATGATCGTCAAGAACTGCGGCTGGAGGACAGCTTTGCTTGCGCAAGCAGGTAACACGCGCTCTCACACTGTCTTGAAAGCATGTCCGTGTTTAGAAATAAAAAAATTATTTCTTTAGAAATTTAATTTTCCTTCACTTTTGCTATGTACATGTATAAAAGACTTTTTAAAAAGTAGATTTTTCAAAATATATTTAATACAGAAGAAACATAAATCAAATATAAAATTAAAACATATAGAGTTCGAACACTTGCTATCAATCTCACAGCAATGCTGACTTGCATGGAAGGACGCTAATGACCCCGGAAAAAGATGTAGCGTCAAAAAAACCGTTATCTTTCCATCCGATTAACTTAATTCCACCCTCGTTCCATCGCATTCGCACACGAGCCCCCGCGCAAAAACACGCGGGCCAAACGGCTGGATTAGAAGGTCTCTGAAAATGTCACGCAGGTATGTTGCTGTTATGCTCCGTTTTCGGCGCCATGTTTCGGCCATTGAAGCCGACGCGGATTAAGGTGAAGTCGACGCCAGAGAACGCCGGATTAGAAATGAAGAACGGCATAATGGCGAGAGTGCAGTCGACCACTTCGTTGCACTGCGTGCAGCCTGCTAGGAGCGGGTTCTTCGGCACCAACAACAACACGGAATATCCGACAGCAGCCGAGATGCTGGGCAGCAACCATAACATTGTCAAGTAAGGACTCCTTGTTTGTCGTTGCTTAAATATTTCTCAAAAAGCAAGTGCACACATGAAACAGTGAAAGGAATTGTTGGGTCGATGTTTAGCTAGATGTTTAGAAGTCTTGGTGTCTCTAGATGTTCAGTAATCAAGGTGTCTAGGTTTTTAAACGTTTAGATGTTTAGGTATTTAAGCGTCTAGATTTCTAGGTATCTAACCTGTAACTCTGTAACTTCTACATTTTTGGGTATTTAAATCTCTAGATATTTGGAAAAATAAATTTGACTCACCGATATCGAATTAGCTTACATATAGAGATTTATAAAAAATTAACAATTGATCTTTTACAATGTTTCGTTAGTTGAACATCCCGAAAACGTTCTAAAATTTTTCCCGGTACAATAAAAATTGCTTCATGTAAAATGATCGGAATACGTCTTGCTGGAGTAGAGCTAGAGATAAGGGCGCAATTTGAACGATGGGGAAACAGGTCGTAAAGATACAGAAATCACTAAAGTACGCGGGATAAGAAACTCGGTCCCGGAAACTGGCAGGGAACTTTTTGTTTCAGCGCCTCGAAGTCGCTGCACTCCCTGCACAAGGTCCACGTCGAGACGACCTTGGAGAGGAAGCTGAGCAGCTCCGAGAAGAGGCTATCCGCCCCCATATATCCGGACCTGGACGTGAACATGGACGAGAAGATCGCCGAGGAGGAGAACAATCTGTTGGGCGGCGATGTGGAAAGATTGAACGGCAAGGTGCCCACGGTAAGCATTTTATCATTTATCGGTGCGGAATCGCTGCTACCGTCTTGTCCGTGATTGTTCCATTGAAAATGATTGATGAAGCGAATATATGGGTTGCGAGGTAATTGTCAGGCGAGAAGTGATCTTTGAATAATGGCATCGAAAATCAAGTAGATACTTTAAAAAGTATCTCCTCTCAAGTATTTAATCACTAATCTTGAAGTTCAAAGAAGAAGGATTATTTCTAAATATTCAACCGTGAATTAATATTAATAGGATTGCAAATAAAATATTTGTTAAGCTAGATATGATTTTTAAACACCGATCTTGGAGATCAAAGAACAAGAATCTTTTCCACTTCGATTTTTTCAGAATTTTCTCTTTAAAATATTCAAAATAAATATTCATTATACATATCTTATTTTAGATAAGCAGGTGTTCGAAATACTCGAGAAATTCTAAAATAGGAAAACTCGTTTTCTGCAGTCTTTCTAAAAAGTCCTTTTTGTTCCACGATTTGTGAGAAATGAAACTGGCTAATCCGTCGTGTCGCCGACCAATTATACACTCGGAAAGTCATTTCGCGGACATAATGGAGCATTTATGGCGCCGCGGGGTGGTCCGGTGCCAGAACGATTCATTTAGTCGCAATAACAGTAGATCCTGGGTCAAGGTCAAGTAACTGGAGGATATTGTTGGCAGATACGCAGGCACACGATCAGCGGGCGTCGCCTTCGCGCGGACTCGGACTGCAGCCAGAAATCGTTGAAAGTCGGCAACAGGCGGAATCCGTTCAACAAGGACCCGCAGAGGCCGTTCTACAGGGATGACATCTTCTACGGGGGTTCGTTGAATAGGCTGGCCCATTACAAGTCTCAGGTAAAATACCGAAGGACGATTTTATCGCCTAAGGAACTATTTTTTGCTTGGTCGAGATCATAAGTTTGAGGGAGGGGGTAAAATATGCTGGTTCGAGACTTTTGTCTTATCCACTCACCTAACTTTAGAGAACCTTATGGGAGTGCTTAGTTTTTATGGGAGCACTGAGGATCCTTAAAATTGCATGACTATTAAAAATAAATTCTCAGCGTGGATTGTCTCTTAAATTCTGTGACAATTTAAAGAAAATTCTTTCTATATAACATGCTTTACCTTAAAATCACTAGAAAGTTTATACAAATTGTTATTTTTATATATTATTTTTTAGTTAGTTATAACACTTTAACTGTCAACTCAACAACCTTAAAAATTCCATGAATTTAAAACATTTTATGGCATGAAATATACATGGAAAATTAATACGTAGAATATACTGATTTGGGTCAGTGATTATATGAACGCAAAAGTTCATTATTAATTTACATTGAAAAGATAAAATGTATAATATAGTTCCAGTTCTAAAGTGAATTTTTAATTTGAGATTCTGCGGTCGAAGCGTTAGAAAATGTATAACGTTCGTCAATAGTATTGTTTTGTTAAATCGGAAAGTCATAATCGTTTGCTAATCCTGGCAAGGAAGATAGCGATTGACCGGGTTATTGGACTCGTTTGTAGCAATCGTCCGTCGGCTATCACATGTCAGTGACGCGTTTGCCAACGGCCACCGACGTCGCCGAGGAGGAAAGCGGAAGCTGTTACCTCTGCCCCGAGAGTGTCAGGCGTATCTTGACGACCATGCTTGATCTAAGCCTTCTGAAGAGCCCGTCGTTCCTGATCCTGGCGATTTCTGGAGGTCTCACCATGATGGGATTCTACACGCCATTCATATACGTCCAAGGTACGTCAGTGTTTGACGCGCGACTGCTTTTAAGGCTTGTTATAACTAGGTTGCGGATCCTGGTGATCCCACGTAGCAAATTAAGGTCTCCGCAGTCTATTTTCCACAATTACAGTAACCAGAGAATTATAGTCTACGTTTTATCACCGATGAAATGAGGAATTTATTTCACTTTGATTCTCTCACTTTACGTGAGATTTATTTTACTAATTAAACAGCTCTTTAATAATACTTCAAAGAATATTTCCAAGGAAATGAACGTACTATATTCTTGGAAGTTAATTTTCGACACGTTAAATACCGAATATCAAATCCAAAATTCCTGTAATATAAAAAATTGTTTATAAGTGTGTTTGAATTTGTTATGATAATACCATCTGATGATACCATTGGTTATTTAGAAAACTTGAAAATTTTAACTTAACTATAAATGATAACAATCGATAAATGAAATTCAAAAGAGATGTGACTAGTCCTTGCAAATATTCCGGGAGATTTAAAGGTTCCAATTTGTAAATCGTCCATAGAATTTGAAGTTGAATAAAACAAAGTAGGTTGAGGTCCACGTGAACTACAATGATGCATGCAGCAGTAAAAGAGCGAGACATCAAAGGCCAGGGGAATTCGAAATAAATAGAGAACCCGCATTGTTTTGTCGTAGACCGTGCCATGAAAGCAGGAATCGAGCAGTCCTCGGCCATGTTCCTCGTCTCTGTGATCGGTATTGGCAACACGATCGGTCGTATCGTCTGTGGCCTGGCAAGCAGCTTTCCAGGCGTCGATGCCCTGGTCGTTAACAACATATTCATCAGCGCTGGCGGACTATTGACGTTCTTCTCCGGTTTATCTCTCTCCGAGGGCTACCAATTTTTCTACGCAGCCTCGTTCGGCATCAGTATATGTGAGTATACGACACGAAAACTGCATTAACTTTCTAAAAATATAGGTCATTGATACTGAGTTCGTTGCTTTTAGAAAAGTGCGTTTACAAAATCTCCAAATCGAATGTTTTGGATACACAGTTTAAAGATAACGATATTGAACTAAAATATTTTCGAAACACTAATCTTTTCATATATTTGTACGCGCGAGACTTTACCAATGTTATACTTCCATTTTGTCACTAAAGTATTTCTCACATTCTTGCCGATAAGCACTAGAACTGATTTCAATTCCTAGTTCTTGAATAACTTTAAATAATTTCACAGCTTTGGTATTCAAGATTTTATGCATAGATTTTTACTTCGAAACCGTAAATCAATGTAATACTATTCAAGAAACATTGCGAATGGATGTTTTCAAATTAAGAAGATCGTGTGAGCAACTAAATATGGGTAGAAGAGCTTAACATGCAAGATTTTGTGCGTAGATTTTTTTTAGGAACGACAAGCCAATGCGATAATCAATTTGCCCTGAATTCCTGCTTCTTGAATAATCGAAAATTATCCCACAGCTTTGCTATTGAAATTTTGATGTCAAGATTTTCAGTCTGAAAGTATAAATCAATGTAATACCATTGAATAAACATTGGGAATGGACGTTTAAAAACGAAAGAAATTATTAGGGGAACTAAATCGATTTCACGTTGCTCACACAAAAATTAGCGTATCGCAAAAACGCATCCATGCAAGATTAAGTAAATTTAAAATTCAACATAATATGAATTTCACCGAGTAATGAATTTAATGTTATGGTGTTCCAGCTGTGTTCGCGTCCCTGAGATCGATCCTGGTGGTGGATCTGCTAGGACTGGAGAAGCTGACCAACGCTTTTGGACTTCTTCTCTTGTTCCAAGGAGTGGCGGCAACAGTGGGCGCGCCTCTCGCAGGTGATTAAAGCACTGACAATTACTTTATAATCCTGCTCATATCGTCGCTATCACCGCTATCGATAACACGCTACTGTCTCACGTTAATTCATATTTGCCGAGCGTGTAATCAGACCGATTGCAATCTACGAGTCGCGGATATCGATTGTAGATCTGCCAGCGTAACGGGCTCGATTAATTCTCCTCGAACACGCCGCACAACACGATCGCGAAGTGATTTCCGATTTCGCGCGATACTCGCCGAAAGCAGTTGCGTAATCGGAGCATTGTGCTAACAGCACGCGGAAACGGAGAACCTTGAGATAACAGTTGGGAATTTCAATTATTCCGTTCTCCCTCTCTGACGTCGCGCGATTCCAAATCAATCACTCGTCTGTGGATCTTTCTTCGTGGCACTTTTGATTTATCTGTGGATTCGTTACATTCAAACTAATAGGAATTAATGACAGTATTTCTGTATTTGTTTTCACGATGAACCAATTATAATGATTATTAGTGATTTATCGTCATAGAAATTCGTGTGGAGATTCGCTGTTTGTTAGCGGATCTGCACGGAGTACCCGAAAAGACAAATCTCAAAAGTATTACTAAAGCGTTATCAATCCTATGATTGCAAAAGGACGCTTCTTTTTATTTGTTATTTGTTCTAGTTGTTTTATTGACTTTACTTTCAGTCTATCTTTTCAAGATCCAAATATTACACAATAAGTATCGTTCAACTGTAAATTATGGCAGTAGAGATAATTCATCCGAAATGGTAAACAAAAAGCAACTTTATCAAGGAGGTTGTAAACCAGAAAAGATTGAGAAACCATAGTTCAGATGCTGTTTTCAACGATCCTATTCTTGAATGTAAATGGTTAAGATAAATGTGTGATGCTGCAGGAGAAAACTGTGAAGCACAAAGCAAACAACGCGCTATTAAATATCTCGCAAAAACGCAACCCTGCGGAATAATCTCAGCGTCCACGAATCATAGCAGATCTCATAGCACGACTCATCCAACAATCACCGTCCGAGTGTCGGACTAAAGAGATAGTATCGCACAGTTGTTGAAACGGTTCGCGGTTTATCTAATCGTTCGAGGACTTGCAAATTTCGCTTTTTAAAATCCAGAGTGGAAAATAATCGCCTCAGTAAGAGCGTATTATAAATCATTCCGTAATTACCCAGCAATTCAATCGTTGATCCCCGCGGATCCTTTTTCACGATCGTTCGATCTGCCCCGCAGGCGTTTTCATGGATGCCACACAGAGCTACGACACGGCGTTCTACTTGTCTGGGACCCTTATCTTAGTGTCGGCGATGATCTGCTATCCTTTGAAGTGGATCAACAGGCGGGAGTTGAAGAAGAACGGGGAGAAGAGCAGCGAGGACCCGTCGAAATCTTGATCGAAGCTGCCGAAAACCTCGCCGCCGCAGACTGAACTGTTTCTCGTTCGCTGTCGGCCGATGTATTTGTACATACTAACGCGTAATAATTTATAGCGAGCGTTCGTGTCGACCCATCGATCAGCGCCCCGTTCCGGACGCGATCTACGGTTCCACGTCGGAGATGTTCACACCGTTGACGAAGTCGAAGACGTTAAAATCGTTGACGAAATCGAGGAGGTTCGCCGTTGTTTTAAGGATGGGCGACTGCCTTTGGTGCTCGAGGACACTGAAGAAGGTGAATACCGTCCACAGCGAATAGGCGCCAGTGTTTCCGTCGAAAGTGGGGAACGGTGGGACCTGAAGACGCGTATCTACTTGGGAATCGTTCTGGATCGGTGCTCTGTCGTTTTGGGTCGGTGGGCGTCCGTAGACCGCGGGTTCAGAATTACGTTCTTTAGATGTTTACGACGATCGAAGTTGATTCCTTATCCCAGAATAATTGAAACTTCTTCGTAGTCGCTGACTTCTCAGAGAAACGAAAGTGTATTCTTTATAACTTATGGTCTATAGAATTATGTATATATTTTGTACAAATACTATTCTAGAAATATTTTTATAGTTGTTACAGTTGCAGGTTACAGAACTGTATTTTTTAGAATCAATTTTAATGTAAAATTCGTAGAGACAAATTCATAGACCATGTTTCAAAGAATTTTAACGATCGTGCCGATGACAATGTTCAGGCACCTGTAGACAATTGCGTGTCGATGTTTAAATCATACTTTTTCAGGTGCAATTGTACAGTCTACAATGTAATTTTATTGAATGTTTTAATATTATGTAAGCACTAGACTGTGGTTTTTTATACGTTTATAAAAAATGAAGGTAACAATTTGTGTAAAAATCCACAGTGCAAATTAACGGCGAAGTCTTTAAAACTTGGACGCAAATGCATAAATTTCCGCGGTCTGCTAAGTGCAATGCGAAATTGGCATGTCCAGTCAGAACGAATATTTATCTCCCACCAACCCAATATTGTCTACGCGGTATAACTATGTGAAATATATACATAGCTTGATGTCGAACAAGTGGGTACGCGGCTTAACGTGAACGCAGAACCGCGAGCAACGATGAAGTATCATAGTGTTCCCGCGAAATGTTAATCGCCACGAAACCAGTTCGGAAACGCGGAACTTTTTTCCTGTCCCGTAGCGGCGCGTTATGTGCCGTGACACGCATTTTTTGTTGTTTATCAACGGGAGACTTTTGCGTGACCACCGCTGCCTTAATGTGAACGTGACGAGTAGTGCCTTCTGTCGTACACAGTGATTTGTTCCGTCGAAAGGCGAGAGTACTGCGACAGTTCGTCGACGGACTGGATCGAAGGACGTTCCGTAATTTTAACGCCGAGAGATTTTTGTTGTTCCGCTCGTTGTTCGGGCTAACTGCCATTTTGGATCCAAACGGCACAGGGAGTGGACCGAGAGACGGTTGTATGTATTTGCAACGACACCACGCTCCAGATCTTTCGCCGATCTATTTTTGCTATAGTTCTTAGACAGCCGAAAGCGAACTGCCATACTTGCGATCACATACTCCTGCTACATTTAATACAGGCTGGGTCCAACACGCGATCGTGTACGAAAGAATTGTCATCGTTCCTGTTTGTAGCTGTGTTGATTATGTAACCTGATCAAACAGAATAATGTGTCCATCGAATCTTCATCCCGTCGAACATGTTTTTAACGTGATGTTGACCGATATAGGGGTCAAGGATGAATCATGTTAACACGATTCTGGAACTAGTTGATTTTTCAATATTACCAACGGTGCAAGAAAAACTTATCTCAATAATTCCGAGTATAATACTCTACCATCATCTGCCGCGATTTGCTGGACCGGATCTCTTATTTTGTACGATACTTTTTATTTCGCCTGCAATACTTTTTTATTTGATACTGGTTAGAATGTTCTTACCCTTGCACTGTACACACAGCTTAGATAAAAGAAGCAAACATGTAATCAACATCGAGTCAGAAGTAATGTGTCGATCTTTATGCAGATTTCTTCACAGAATTTTAAGCCTTAATTGGTATGCTGTAAACATCGTATTCCTATATGACCTTGTAGTAGAAATGTCATTTTCTATGTTTTTATTATTTTATTACACTAGTTAAGAATAAAAATCCGTTGACCATTTATCTAGATTTAGATTTTAATGCTCTTTTTATTTGAAGTCTATCACGACTGCAACGCTTCACTTATTTTTGTGAAAAATATTGTACCAGTTAAGGGTTAAATGTGATTTCAAGAAGCGCTGGCTTCGAACAATTTCCGCAAGTGATTTTACAAAGCGAGAATCCTGCTCCGCAAAAAAATAAATGGCCGTCCGGTTTGGATTTCCCGTGGAAGATCTTTTGTACATTCTTCCGTGCGAACCGCGAGGGAACACTTCCTCCGTAACAATCTGTACATTTGTAACGCTTTAGTGTTAGTCTCGACAGGACAGCGACGAGATATCCCCGATGCGAGGCGATCGGTTGAATCGATCAGGGATCTCGCTTCCGGCATATCGCGCCGAGAGTAGATTTCTATTATAAATCAGTCCACGACCAGCGCGACCGTACGTTAAAGGCGTATGTACTTGCATAAACGAGTACACGTAATCTCAATAGACCGTGCGCGTCCGTTCCGTTGCGGTTGCTGTTTATAGCGTTAATTAACCACGAGGCCGATATCCGGAACCGTGATCCGGACGTCGGCTCCTCCCCGTCGACACAGGCGTGTAGGACTTGCTCAAAAGTGAAATCCGTTCCTACTGTTCCTAATTAATTAATCTACCCTAGGATGTTCGAGCTGAGGTGTCATCCTCGTACGCCATTTTAGCCATTTGTAACGCCCGAATGCGTCCACTCTGCGACCTTTTGCGTGCATTTCATTTGTCAAATAAATCAACAATGTAGAATTAGTCATTTCGATTTAAGATCATCGTCTTCCTCGGATAGAGAGGCGCGAAGGTCGCGGAGTATAGCTGTTCGACGCGCGCCATTTTGGTTTCTTGTAACGCATCGCGGTTTAATCCTCTATCTCAGCGACCTTTTACCTGCGCCTTCTCAAATATAATTTTAAAATAAATCGTGAAGTTGTAATTATTAAATCACTGTGTTGCAGCCATTGAAGTCCAGAAGTTAAGGAGCGCCGTTCCTCTGCCATCCACGCCATTTTGGTTCCTTGTAAATGTACATACATTTTAATCCTTTCACTTTATATCCTAATCCTATTTCTTCGCAGTTCTCTATTTAAAATAAAAAAAAAACATTGTCTTTCAGAAATAAAAATTTGAAGACAATGGAGGATCATCCTTGCTCCACGTACGCCATCTTGATTCCTTCGAACCATTCGCATACGATTTTCCAGTATTTAGAGGCATCAGTGAGTTATCATCCTTATTCCGACGTCCGCAATATTGGAATAGCTAGACGGCTGGCATTGTTCTGTCTCATGCTCCAATCTCCCTTCCTGGTATTTCATTTCTTATTATCAATTTTCCATTTAAAAATTATGTTTACCACTTGAGAAACATTCAAAGATATTTCAAGGACTCGAATTCTTCTGGACGCCATGATAGTTTGCCATAAGTCCTTGCATTGTCTGCCTTTCATTTCTGTACCTCGGGGACAATTCTTCATTTAAATCATTCTACCCTAAAATCCCGTATCATATCGTAAACAATTATCTGGAGTTCGTTAATCTCGCGAATGTCTAAAGACCGATTTCTATCATCCGTTCAGGCACGCAACGTTTACGGAACAGTTCGGTTCAGATAAATGTGTTTAATATATTTTATACTTTAACGTAAAAATTTCAAATGTACCTAAGAACGATTCAGTTATATCCAGAACACGTAGACAAAATTGTTTTAATCACGTACATATTGCATAACTATAATATATCTTCTCGCAATTATCAATCATCGGACATGGGTACCGCATCTTTAAGCACAACTATGCAAAATCTCTTATTAGAAGGTAATGGTAGTACCTCGACTGCATTTTATGTAAGAATTATATTCAAAGATTTCTTTAATAGTAAATTTCGAAATATTGAATGGTTGCGTACACAAAATGAATTACGAGCAAACATGTATAATATAATCCGATAACGATAAATAAAATACAGTTATGTATTATACATATATAACATATAAACATTCTTACCGAGAATGCCGGACCTATTTGTCGAACCGATTCGCGATGCTACATAAAAACAGTCGAATCTTTTTACCCGCGAATGATCGCCTGAGCCAGACCGTTTGGTAAACGTACGGTGCCAGAACGGACGATATAAATCGGCCTTAATCCGAACCAAAGGAAGGTCTGAATTTGTGAAGCGACGACGGCCGTCATAATAAATCGTGCATCCAATAGAAGCTCGCAGCCTCCGCAGAATAAAGTCGCGAAATCCTGTTGACAATAACGCGCACGTTATTGCGTTTTGCAGAACGAAACGTCGATGGAGTAGCGTCGCGTAGAATGCGACAGCGCAAGGTGCATAACAGCGCGAACCGCGCCGGGAAAAACATTAGTATCGCGAAATATCCGCCGGTGTCCCGTAAACGAGGGGAACGCGTGTTCCCGGGGCGGAGTTTTAATTAAATCGCGGCCCACGTGCGTTAGAATCACAGGATAATAGCTCCATCGTTAGCTGTCGCGTCGTTCCAGCTGGATATCCCGTGATCGCCAGGGATTGTTAGCGCTGGTACACCGTGAATCAGCTGCAAAACGACAAAACCGTCGTTAGAGGGGGAAATAGAGAGGGAGAGAGGGTGGGAGACATGCAAATGAAAGCTAATATTAAAGACTACAAAAAGGAATGCCGAGGGAAACGGATTTTCCTAATGGCGATCGTAGCCTGTCGCCTTCTGCGTCTCTTTTATCCTGCCACTCCTTCAATATCCGCCCTTCTCTCTCCGTTCCCTCCGTGGCGGCGCGCAGCAGCTGCACGGCTCCGCGGGCTTATAAATTATTTATCCGCGAGGCGTAGACGCGATCATTGAAACGTTCGATCGACTTCTAATTGGCTGCGCTTTCTTATCTTTCATTGCCAATAACAACGGGCTGGCTGTTCTACAATTTATTAGGCTCTGCGGCACGGAGCGGCGGCTTCATTAACGTGAGCGTTCTGCATTTCGTTAGAACTGCGTCGTGCAGCCCAGCTGCCGCGTTTGCAGCGAAACGGAGTTTCGTTTTATAAACGCCGCTTTTTCATCGCTGATCTGCAAGCAAAGCGTTAACTTTATTAAAATGTTTTCCTCGGGCGGGTACAGCGGAGTTCAAAATGCTCGGCACGGGAATATCCTTTACCCTGAACTTACCGTGCCGAAGAAACCGGACTTACAGTTTTCGTTTCGAAGTTGTCGAAGGTAGGAATATTGTTCCGCAGAAAACAAGTGACATTCTAATAAGAATGACGGAAGATTTACAGTTTCGTCGCCGTCATAAAATTTCACACGTCAATCGAGTTTCCTGCTCGGCAGGTTTAATGTTAACTTGCGCAGGATTATGATATAACTATTACGATTCGACCACATTTTAATTCGTAATTCAGATCTACAATCAACTAAATTACAATGTAACTCGTTACGATGCATTCGAATTAAAATTAACGATTAAAGAATATTAAATTAATAGGTAAGAAAAAAGGTTCGAAATTCTACAAATTTCAGGAACTGTATTTCACTTATACCGTACGTGAATTACGCTCTCAATTAAAATAATTATGTAACCGAATTGCAACGCAGTTGAACCGCCATGTAAATGAAATACGATGAAATTAAATTGCAAAATTGAATTGCAATTCTAAACACGCTCGTCTTACGATCTCAAGAAAAATCTTTGCGAAACGCGTTCGTAGATTTCATGCATTTCAAACTATACACGAAATAACTTGCCGAGAGAAACTGCAGTTAGCGTGAAAACAATATAACGAAACAGTGACAACGCGCTTCGTTTTCGTTGGATACTTGCGCCATTACTCTTCGGTTTCTTGTCTCGACGTTAAATTTCTGAGATCTGGAATATTCGTTATCTGTTTGTTCGTTAACAATATATGTATGTTCTGTTTTCAGGCAAGCTGTTTCACGGCGTAATAAATGACGACGAAATAGTTTGAAGCAGTACATTCGAGATTGTTACCAGCTAATTAGCAGTAACGAGAAACATCTAGATATACAGGTTGGTCAAAGAATTCATTTGTTTTAAGTAGAACATTGAACTTGGTTATAAATTATTTAATTTTGAGAAAAAAAAGAAAAAATTCTTATTTTCACAGTTTATTTTACAAAAATAAAGTGCCGCATAAACACGCAAAAGTCTGCGATTCACATATTTGAAAAAATGAGCTCCGCTCAGACGTTTAGTTGGCCGCGTCTGCCTCAAATTCTATGCTCGGCTTTCAACTGCCGTAAATTCATCTGTCATGGAATCGACGCAAAACGTTTTTATTCGAAACGTGATGTTCGATCGGTTGCGCTACAGTTACAGGACGGTTCATTGGAGATCGTCGTTTCACCGAGAAAAAAAAGAGAACAAGCTTCCCTGCGACACGGTGGCGTTCGTTAAAAACTCGGTCTCGAGGAAGTTCAAAGAAGAAGGTCAGCACCGAAAAGGAGGGTGTTTAACGAACGGCAATAATTTATGCCCGGGCATAGTCGCGCGAAAGAAAAAGAGCTGCGTGGCAAGATGGCGGGTCGGAGCGTCGCTCGACCAAGTCGTAAATACTATAAGGAGGCAATTCGTTTTTACGACCCTAGTTGGGTCTGAATTGCCGTTTCAATCGACCCGATTGAAAAAATCATCGTCTACGCGAAATTCCCTGGAATTTTCTATAAACGGTCCGTGTTTCTCTCATTTCCGTCGCCGTAATTCCGGAAAGATGCTTCGCTGATAGCAGGTGTTACTATAAAATTTAAGGAGCGTCCGACATTTTTACGTCTACGCGAGATTGCTAAAGCGTCATTATTTCTATGGATCGTGTGTCTAACGTTTTAATTATATTTTCATATATTTTTCATTGTTTGCAGTTAGAAAATGGTGGAGTTGCACATCATTGCTTGTCTTAATGTCCAGCGGAACTTTGTTCTAACCGCGAATAAAATATACATAATTTCTGTGGCGACTTTAACATAAATAGTTTATTTTTATACTATTAATATACTATTTTTCTTACTTTGAAAAGTCACCAAATAAGCAACAAATTTCATAAATATTTCAATTGAAATTGTATTTGCTGATTCAATTACATTGCAATTCAATTTTGCAATTTAATTAAATTCTATATCAGTGACAATTCAACTACTTTGCAATTATGTATTATAATTCAAACAATGCGATTGAAATTATTCATTTTCCGTCTGTTCTACCTATTTTTATCTCTCATTACTTATTAATTAATTATTTTTGAATTCATTATTTTAATTCAATTTCATCGCGATTCGTAATCAACGTAATTACAAATTCCAATATCACAATTCCTAAGTTGTGCTAACGAATAGTTTGAAAAATCTGCTGGACGCGAGATCGGTAGTTCCAGTTTCGAGAAAACCGTGTTCCCGTTCGTTTAATTTCGCCGTTTCATTGGATTCAAAAAAGTCCTTCGGGCACAGCGTTCCACATAAGCGCGACTCCAAGCGGAAACAAAAATTGAAATTTTCTGGTTGGTTCTTTTTGGAGTGGACGGGGGGTTGGTTGGTCGGCCCCTTAATTGTCCTCTATAAACATGCGCTCTCCGCGGGCTCTCGGCGTGTCTCTCCGTTGATAAAATTGATCGCGGCGTCCTCCTTGCTCGCGGCAAAAAGCTGCGAGGCATGAGAGCTTTTTTTTCCGCGGATACTCTCAATCCGTCAAGGCTCGCCCCATAGTATCGTCTGGCTGACCCTCTTCCTCGAGTGCTACTTCCACGGCCGAGAATCAGTTTTTACTGCGAACGCGGCACGCGATTTGGCTCCGACGGATATCGTCTATGCCGTGGACTCCACGCTCACCCTGGTATTATCGCGTGGTTCTAAGAACGATACGATGAAAAGAAAACTTGTTTAGGGTACATAGAGGCTGGTATGCCGGTTTTGACGGCGTTAAGAATTTATGTGAATTACCATGCAAATATTCTGAAAACCTTACATCGAGTACTTGAACAGTTTATTCAGTACTTTTAGCTTTGATACCTATCTTTCAATAATACAACAGAATCATCTCATAAAATTGTATTAAGAAACTGATTAAGGTGTAATACAATTTTCGAAACATTTCACTTTTCTATATTTTACTTTGTGCTATTTTGGACATCTTCACGTTATAAGATGTAATAATATATAACAGTAACGTAAGAGTAGTTTTATTTGACTTGTCTTATTTTTATTTTTTTTCGTTGCTCTTTAACCTTTTTCTCGTTTCTCTCATTCTTCGCATCTTCCTTTCCTTCCAATTTCCTTCTTTTTGCTTCTAATTTGTTTTACTCCGTTTCTTCTGCTTTCTACCGTTTCATCCTCATCGCTGTTAATTCTATGCACATTCATTTTCTTTTTCCGCTAACGTCTTTTTTTTGTTCTTTTGCAAACATGAGACGTGTTGTTAAAACCCTTGTAGGAGACTGTAGTACAAAATGCGACGCTGAAGAGAGAAACTACGGTAAAAAATTATTTTCCAGGTGCTTTGTCGCCGCGAATACATAGTTTCTCGTTACTTATACGCTTCGTTGTAAATTGTTTAGCCCTCGATATAAATTTGTTATTAAGTTCTCGGGTCGAACGACGCCATAGTATGGCGGACCGTAAACAGTACTTCGCTGGTCGAACGACGGCCCTTTATGGGCAGACATAGGATCGTGAAACGGGAACGTAAAGGGTGCTCATAAGTATCTTTATTTCGCTTATTACAGGGAGGCGGTGTTAACGTTTGATCTGTTTATAGAGATACGTTGTACGTACGGGCTTCTGACGAAGAAGTCAACGCGATCATCTACATATTTTCTGCTTCGACATTTCTCATTTTGCACCTTCCACTGTGATGTCAATATTTCATCGAATATTTGCTGAATATCTGGCGATGGCGTCGAAGAATGTGACGCATTACAAAGTCAACGCGTTATGTAGATTGCAGCGAATATTTTTCACAATTTTTATGTTCGTCAACATTAACAAAAATTATCTTCGAATTCTGAAGGCTGTACGGAACTCCACAGTCTCGTCGTCACAATATCGTTATTAATTATTCCTTTGGTTTGTTCAGATGCTCCGCTCTTATTACAAAACGAAAATTATCGTAGAAAATTACTTACTTTTTACTCTCATTTATTTCTTTTTATATCTTTTATAACATATTTTTTCTGTACATCATTTAATGAAAGGTTCTTCCCGTTGACGTCAATAAATTATTATTATTATTGTTACGATTCAATCGATACAGATTGTCAGATTCAATCTATCATTAATGTTTTCGACAGCGAATCGATACGATTCGAACAAAGCATCGCACACAGCTCGAAAACAAAACTAAAAATCCCTTGGCTCCCTCGCCCGGCAAATTGGCCTAAAAACAAATTGCCCAGCGTCCCCGACATCGGTACACTACCAAATTGATGCACCGAACACAGTTTCAACAAACTCACTCGCAGCGATACACCGTCTGTCGCCACTGTATCAGACCGACCGCATTGTTTGCCCTAATCATTTCGCAGGCATTCGGTGCCGGACACGCTCATTATTGCGCCTCTCTTGGCCCGGGCTGTTCCATTTACGCTCGCCCTGTAAAACAATTATTCCCCTTTAACTCCCTTTCGAGGGCCTTCGCGACCCATCTCCGCATTTTTCCCCATAAAGTGTTACTTCCGGCGCGGCGAAGTAGACTCCGAGTGGTTCCAGCGTAGAAACCTCGCGGGCTGCTCGAAAATATGGCATCGCAGCCCTGCAGTCACACCTTGAAAATTATATTATTCTTCCACGATTTTACAGTCGCTATTTTGCTGTTCGAAACGCGCCTCGACTTTTCAATTCGGATAAAAGCTTTCTTTGTTAAATAGCGCGCAGTGTTAAATTTGGGGGGAAAAAAGAAAGAACACGGTCCGACGTATGTTTCCGATGTATTCTTATTTTGAAGCCGTGGGGAGGTTTGCTAAAAACATTTTCCTCGTAGGTTAGAAAGTTTTTGACCGTTCACGCGCGTTTCATGCTGCTCGGAATTCTTGACACCGTACGAATGAAAATGCATTGTAGAAAAATTGTATCTCTGACTGGGAAGGAAAACAATGTACGTAAGCGTGTCGCGCGCGAGAGAATATTCAAACCTTCGCACGTTCCTTGAATATTCCGACTTTCCCGTCAGCTGCAGTAGTTTAAGCTTCTTCGCCGTGATTAATTTGCTACGAGAAGACAAATATTTGAATGGAGCGAGTGACATCTGTTTTGTGAACCATAATATACTGTCTGTACCTATATGTGTCGAGAGACTACGTTCAAAAATATTGTCCACGTTCACTACTTACTGTGACCACATTTATCGACACAGCTTCGGTCCAGAAAATATACTGCTCACCGTCAATAGTCATACTCAGCAGTTTGCCAACACGCGGATAAGAATGTGAAAATGTAATCGCTGTGATACGTCTTAACTTTCCAATTTCAATTCGATTAACCCTTTCTACTTGGAGCTATTTAAATACTAAATCTAAAATAGTTTTTTTAATCCAAGGCAAATTATGTCTTGCGACGTCGCAACATTTAGAAATTATTTCTAAATGTAATTTTCAGTGGCGTCTTACACGATTAAAGTCATGCCGCGATCATTTCCAATTACGCCTCGCGTGCATAAGTTGCAAAGGTCGCATCGAACCGCATCGGATACTAAGGTCACAGTGGAATTCGTCGGCACCTAAGGCACGAAATATATTCTGCGTTATCGTGTAGGACGAAAATCGTTTCGAATAATGCCATAGCAATTTCTAATGGCGCTTCTTGTGGATGGGGTTGAAGAGCCGCGTGAAACTGCAGCGGAGTCCTAGAGCAATGGATTTGACAGCAACGGGAGCATAAAATAGGTGAATTTTCGCGCTCAGAGCGGCCAGAGGTTGAAGAGGAGGACGAGGAGATGGCTGAAGGTACGAGAAAAGGGCTGGAGTGGCTGAGGACAGAGCGAGGAAAGTCGCAGGAGGCTCTTCGCCGGCTTTCGCGTCGCGGTGTCTCGAAGGCAGCGGCGGGGTCTCTCTGCTTCCGACTGCAGATACATTGCGACATGGAACCGGGGGTTAGTGTAGGGGGTTTCGTGGTGGCGCGAGAGGGGCGAAGGGACCGGTGACGGGGGTGGTGGGTCGCTCGGGGCTCGAAAGGGGGATGAAATGCGCCGCGACGCGCTGCGGCGAAGCCAGACTGAGACGGAACGAGCCTACTCTCCGCATCCGCAGCATCCTCCCTCTCTGTCCTCCGCTCTCCTCTCCCTCGCTCTCTTTCTCCTTATTCACCCTCTCGCTCTATCTTTCTGTCTGTTCGCCATGCACCCTCTCGCTCTATCTTTCTGTCTGTTCGCCATGCACCCTCTCCCCCTTCACCGTGAACACCTTCTCTATCCTCCACGCGCCCTCTCTTCATTCCCCGCGAACGCTCTCTCTATTCTCTTTGAACACCCTCTTCGTTGAACACACTCTCTCTATTCTCCATGAAAAACCTCTCTATCCCCGTGTCACCGTCTCTCTCTCTCTCGGCCTCCTATTCTTTCCTGTAGGTTCACCCTTCGTCTCGCAACCCCGCCGCCGATCTTCCTCTCTCCGGGTCCTCTCTCCGTTGCTCTCGGTTCCGCTCTCGGTCTCGCTCGGTCCCTTGGCCCTTTCTCTCGCTCTGTTTCTGGCTTTCTCCATTTCACCCCGACGCGGTCCAGTCGAGTGTCGGCCCGTGCACCGAGCAGTTCGCCTCGTGGCTCGTTCGCACGACAGGTGCGCGCGTCACACCGTTCCCCGTTGCGGTCGGTCGCCGAGGATCTACCTGCGCTACCGCCGGCTACAAACCTCGGCTGCTACTTCCGCCGCCACTGCTGGATCCAACAAGATCGCGGCGGATTGTTGACAAGGTAGTAGCCAGTGATAACGGGGATCGCTGCGGACGCGGACCTCGTCACCGGGGGATCCACGTGGTTCTGCCGAACAGGGAGGTAGAAGGGGTGCACACCCTCCGGACCGGGTGGAAAGGGTCTCCTGGTTGCTCTGCTCTTATTGGACGGCGGTCTGACACCGTTCACCTTCGGCTAGACACCAGTCGCGTGCTACATCGAGCACGTTGAGGCGCGAGGATTGACAGGGGTGCCAGGCTCGAAGCTGCTGCTGCTGCTACCACCTTTCACGAAATGTAGTTCGGCGGGTCGTGTAACTATTGTTAGTGTACATGAAGTATTTTTGTTCGTACTGCGGGAAGTAGAGTAGTTCCGTAGATGTATTTGGAGATGGTTTCCATCGGAACAGATTGGCGGTAGCTTTTTTTGCACCCTTTTGTTTGTTATTTAGGGTAGATGCTTCTTTCGTAGGATAGTTTTGGTAGTGATGCTAATTATAGAAAAGTTTTATTCGTGCTGCAGAAAGTGAAGTAGTTTTGTAGATGTCGTCGTCCCTTGGGGATGATTTTAATGAAGGGGGGATGTTTGGTAGCCCTTGTGAACCGTTTGTTTGTTATTTATAGTAGATATTTTCTTTGCAAGTAGTGTTGACAGCGAGTTGTCCCGATACAAATTTTGAAGGATGCTCTTTCCCCAATAACGTTAAATTATTTGTTCTTAGAGATAAAGGACTCTTGTTATCAACATTTTCTTTACACCGTCATATTCGGTACTTCTAATTCCTACATTTTTTATCAGTTTTAAAATTGTAGAATATTTCTTGCTTCCTTATGCTCGATATTTTCGGTTGCTCCTCTTTTCATAGAGCAGTCTAAACGGTTGAATGAAAAAATATAAAAAATTGAAAGTTGACTTTTTGTTATTTATCACGTGGTAATTTTCATTATTCTAGAGACCAATACTCTAATTATATTTTTCCGCACGTTTCTAGACTTCATTTTCGTATCTTATTTTTTTCTATAGCATTGATACTTACCCACATATAAGCAATGAAATTTCCACGCTCCGGCCATTTATTGCACTCTTAATATTCTTCGGAATCAGCGTAGTTTCCTTCGCTTAGCGCGAGTGCAAATAATACGGTTTACGGCAGCGACAACGATTTCGATTGAGCACTTTGCGCCGGAGGTTGTAAAATGCTGGAGTACATTACCCCGTATCCCTATAAACTGTACACACGTCGGTAAATTTTATTTGAAGCTTCGTTCCGAGCAACGGGTTTCGAAAGGGAGAGGGTTTCTGCGTGCAGTTCCGTTTACTGTACCGATTGATGACCGTTTCTACGTATGGTTGTTATTCAATCACTCTGGAATAGCATTGATAGGATAGTGCTGGTTGGACTGCGGATGTTTACGTGCATATCGATCTTATTGGCAATAAGTTATTGGAAGTCGAACGAAAACTTGTTTTCTCAGCCAAAAGTTACGGCATGTTTTTCAAGAAAATAGACAGACGTCGAAACTTTCCTAAATGTTTCGGTGTTTATAACTCCCCGGATACAGGCTTATATACTCCGGAGACAAGAAATGGCTGACACGAGCTCTTCATCGATCATACGATATATAGAGGAAATGTGATTAGATAGATGTTCTAATTTTCGAAAGGGAAACTACGAATCCGACTAAATATGATGGATTACTGATCTGTGTTTTCAATATTATTCTTCAAATTAAGCGATACAGTTCTACGTTTTCATCAGGCTACTTTGAGCTGTCGGAATCCTTAAGAAATAAATAAATCTGCATTTTTCGTATACAAGCATAAGATCTATAACTGGTACCCTATTTGTCAAACATTGCTAATATCGTCTACATTGTTTACTGAAAAAGACAAGTGTGTGTTTACTAGACTGTAGACATTATACATTAATAATGTACAACCAGCCTAAAAAGTATTTATTGAATTATATGTCAAGACAAAGGTGTTTCAATGAGGTCAATGCGTTGCAGAGAAACTCGTTAAAAGTTGATTTTCTCTTGAAAGGGTTGACTTTTGGATCTATATTACCTGGAAGTTTTTTACTCTTCTCGCTGAGCATCGTAAGTCCTTAAAGTCTTGAGAAATGTTCTTCAACATCCTGTATATACTACATGTAATAATCTCGTATCTATTAAATAAACAATATTGTCTAAAACTGAAATAAAAGGCAAGCATCCGAAGGAATTTCCACAAAATTTTTCTCGAAGCATGACAAAATCCTTTAAAATGTCTCAACTTATTTCCATCCCCTAAAAATTAGCTGATAAAAATTCGCCTTTTCACGAAGACATATAATACAGTTCACAGTCCAACAATCGAAAGAAAGAAGTTTAGAATGCAGTGCAGCTTCCAAGGTCTGAAATCGCTATAGTCTGCACCAGCTCCCTCTCCGTTCTCGCACGGGGTCAGCAACCGGTAGAAGTAATAGCATCGTTCGCCTAAACACCTGAAAAATATTGTACCATACACGAAAGCAGTCTCGATGGGCACGAAAACACTTCGCGGGGGCTACTCCGGGTAATCAGATTCCGCGGATTCGGCTGAAAGACTCCACTCGGCAACCGGGAAGAAGCTTCGGGGAACACGCGCGAGGGTGGTTCCGGTCCTTCGTATTCCGCTCAGACGCAGCCAGCGCCGCGCGTCGCCCGGCCCCGTCCGCGTGGAAATTGAAAATCAGCCCCGCGTGTCCACGTGCCCGGAATTTCGGAACGGGCCTGAACGCGTCTATTCAAGCCTGGCCGCGGTAATGCATCGACGCATTCGACGGATGCATGCACGTCCCAACACCGATTCGTTCTGTTCGACGACTTTTCGGCGACGAGGTTTGGTCAATTTCGTTTCCTGCCGAGCGGCTTAGACCGCCGTGGCACGCAACTTCTGACAGATTTTTCCGGCGAATACGAACCTTTCGAGACTTTAAACGATCAAGTGAGTGACAAATGGAATAAGTCGATGAAAGTTGGGAGAAGTGGCTGTCATTCAAACCGAGGTTCCAGAGAACTTCGCTCACTTCGGTGAAAGATTGTTCAGTGAAAAGTTTAATTTCTCGTGCTTTTGTTATTCGTTGCACTAACTAAGAATAATATACAGTAGATCGTTTGTTCGGTATTAGATTAACGACTAATTTTTTATATTTAAGAAACACTGATTTATGATGCTCGAATTGAGAAAGTTGTTATTTTCTCGCTAGGCTTCCTTTGTAAGATTAATCATTCGATCACAACCGGTGCCGGAACATCAATGTCGGAATAAAAGATCCAGAAAATTGAAAATGGAGGCACTGAATAATAGCTTGGTTTCGATATTGGACCGGATTTTCCGCGGAAGATGGAAGAAACGGCGGCCGCGTTTCGCCGATATACCATAAATATCGAATTTCGGGACGCGGTTCAGCGAGGGGTTAATCAACTGGCGCTTAAATGAAACGAAATCGCCGCGGAGGTTGTTCGGCCGCATAAAGGAATTCGATCAGCGGGTTTTCCGGGGCGCGAGCCACGAACAATAACCCCGGTATTCTCTCGGCTGGCTGTTCTTCCAAGCTCCTTTCTTCGCGGGCATTAATCAGATTAAAATTCCCGCTTACGATCGGCGAACGGTTTCGAGGCTCCGCGAAAGCCCCCGGTCGTGTTTTCCTTTCGTTTTTTCGTCCGCGGGGCTCAATTTAATCTCCCGGAAACGGTTAATACCCGCGCTACAAGGTGTCTCGCTCGGTTCGAATCGCTTTAAAACTTTGCTCCGGTTTTAAAAAAAGAATGAGACCGATGTCGCCTTTCTTTATGTTCTGGGGCAACAGCTGGGTACACTTTGTTTATCACTTTTAACTTGCGCAAGGTATACAGTTTTTGACAGTTTTCAAAGTTTTTTGCTTTATTGAAAAGAGTAAACATATTTTCTATTTATGGCTCTTTTTATTTAGGTAAATAGGTACGTTTGCCTGATTTTATTAACAGAGCAAAAATTTGCCTCAGGGACCTGTGAATAAAATTCTGAATCGATTAGACGTAGATTAGGTGCTATCAAATACCACGGTACTGTAATAATTTTTATTTCAATTCAATTTTATAACGGAAAATTTCCGAGTGCTAAGGGTTAATACACAGTACAGTTCGCGATTAATTCTCCAACCTAATAGTTCGAAACTTTTAAAACTTTTAAGGAAGTGTGATAAAATCGAAAAAAACGCCGGAACAAATTTTTCGGAAAATCCATTAGAGCCCGGCAAACGATGGGAACTAGGCACAGCGGGGAAACGGGTTAACCGCTCTCGCTAGGTGAAAATTTTCGAAGCTCCGTACGGGCCATATTTCCTGCTGCATCGCGTCAGCTCTACCCGGGGAGCTGTCGCGTATTTTTCCGCTAGCCGGGCGCTATTAATTGCTAGCGAAAATTAAACCGCGACGGCCCACGCGCGATCAAGCCCGACAACGTGTCGGCGGGAAGCGTTGGTTTCCGCGCGGAACGCCGCGCTGGCTCGTAAATTGCCCGATGAATGTCGCCCCTTGTCCCCATCAGTGTCTTTTCATTACCGTGGCTAATTTATGCGCCCCCGTAAAATTGTTGCCGCGCGGGCAACGAGCACGGTGTTTACGCCGCGATAAACGCCACTAAATTAGAAAGCAATCGACTCCGCGTCGGATTAGGTTCGTTCCTCCGCTATCACGGGCTGCCCTCGATCTTCTTCGCGAGCCTGATTGTCCTGGACAGGAGTATCGATTCGGAGGGGGCTCGCTGGACAAATTTATTTTCGGAGCGAACTTGCGATTATGCGATCACTTCGGACATCTGGATGTTTCTCGACTCGATATATTCGAAGAAAATTCAGTCTTCGTTGGGTGATGATTAGTGATTTGCTATGATTTTATATCAAGAATAAATACCATTATATTGCCGTATTTGAACGAGTCAGACTCGCGATGGAGATTTCTAGTAATAAGCTGTTAAGTATGAATGTTTATCCGTTCCTTCAAGTAGTTATCAAATTTTATTCTCTCGTCACGAATATTTAAACATTAAAACAGATTTATATCTGCTAATAACGTGTACAAAATAACTGTAAAATTCCTTTTTCTTCTAAGAAATTAATACGATCGAAAAAATTCTAGTCATAGTACTTGTAAAGAAAATGGTACAACCAGGTGTTAATGTTCATTAAGTAAGATATTCTGTTCTATTTAAAAAATTTGCTTTTATCATTAAAGTACAAGGATCGGTAATATAAAATTAATGTTTACACTACGACACCCACGTGTTTGCAATGCATTAGACGTCCTTTATTACAATCTTCGCGATCTTTGTTACGACGAATCAAAATTGCACATTAAAGTAGCACCTCAAAGATCAGTTGCACATCGTAGCATAATTACTCGATATTACGATATTAACGAGGTAATAATCTGTAGTGTCGGATGGCGTATTCATTGCGCGGCGAGTCGCGACATTAGTGTACACAGAAACTTTCCGCGATGCGGTGTCGAAATTCATAGTCCGCATTCTATTCGTTGCGCCGATGGCCAAAATGTTCCCGGTGCGCATAGTTTCTGGGAGCCCTTTATTTTCGAGTTATAGGCTCTCAAAGTTTCATGCTAGAGCAAATATTCAAAATGGCTTCCACGGGCGGGATTACCTGCTTCCTGCTTCCCGATGCGACCTATGGATTGCCGGATTCCCGCTAAGGCCGGCAAAGGGAATTTCTGCCGAGAAAAATTGGTCCCCGACGAAAAAGTTGTCTGAAACGTCGGGAAATAAAAGGAGTCCACGGAATCGGGCTGCTATTATCTCGTTTCTTTCCGATCCATTTTGCAGCGGCGACCGTGGAAATGAAATCCAACTGTAAAACACGAACGATTTTCCGAGATAAATACTTCTGTATGTTTTTTAATCTTTCCAATGCTTTAAATCGCACAGCTATTCATTATAAATGCATAAAATTTGCTAGATTTTTTTTACGGGGATTGCGCACGTCGATTTTCATTATCCGATCGCTTACTTCGTTTTTCGAATGTTGTTCTACATTGCAACTATTCGTATTGCAGATACGATGCCCCTGCGAGGAATAAACTGAAGTTATCTCGTTTACGTCAGAGAATTATTTCGAAGGCACGACTTTGTGTCTCAATTTTCCAAACTTTATTCCAAACTTATTTCAAACTTCATTGCAAGTTTTAATAATAGTTTACCTTTCCTGAGAATACGAAGATGCTGCTGCGGGACCTGTATCCGTCCTTTTTGATCATTTCCATGCGAATTTCCGTACGTTAATAAAAGCTGCAAGTTTTCGATATTCAAACGTTTTCGTTAATGAAACTGCAGGGCATCTTTCGTTCGACTTCCTTCTCAAATGAAGCAATTGTTAGCTTATTTTTATTTTTATAAAATAAAGGAGCTTCTATTTTGATGTCATCATAGGATACAGATACAAAATTATTTACGTTTGATAATACTGACTCTGTCAATAGAGTTTAATATCTGTGATTATTATGACAATGTGAAAATAATTAAAAGAAGGAATATATTCTTATCTGTCCCTGGTTGTTGCAATTAATAAAGAAACATATTATTTTGCATAGAGATCCACAGTCTGCTTCAATTGCTCACCCTGTCTAAGCAAAACATAATTCACGTAACCCGTAACTAATAAATATCAACGTTTATAAATTAACAACGAGCACACAACTTGAAAATTTAAAGAAGCAAAGTAACTCTATTCTATCGTGCTCGGCAAGCTATTTTATTTATTTCTGTTCCGCGACGACGAAGAAAAAGCAAAACGGGACACGATAAATATGAGATATAAAAACACTGATAAAACGGGAGGTCGAAGTTACACGTAGAGCTACAGAGGGTTAAATAGCTCGAACGAGAAAAAAAGGGGGGTTGTACTGCAGTTTACGAGTAGAGCGCGACTTCAAAGGTCGTTCGCGGGGGGGTTGGAAGACGCGTTGGCCGGTCAAAGGAAAATTTCTGAAAAAGCTCGAGGAAACGGGGACAAAAGGTGCACGGCATCCGTCACTTGAAATTTGCCCTGCTCGCACCACAATGATCCGACGAGTCCATTGTTGCTGCCCCCCCTTCCCTCCTCGTCTCGCCGTGCAGAATGTGCCATTAGTGTTCAGCGGAGCGCGGTCCAGGAGTGCCGAGTTAATGGGATAACTCTTCGGGGTCTTTATAGAGGGAGGGCTCGGCAGTCGCGGAGACAACAGGGTAATTAACACAGTTTTCGATTTTATTAGCGTCATTAATCCTATTGTCGGGGCACGGCATTGTGGCCCGCGTGCGTATACCTCGCGTGCGGCGGAGATCAATTTCCCGTGCGCCGAGATCGCGCTCGGCTCCGATGGAGTCGGCGAGAGATAATATGCTGGCTTAAAGTCGCATCGATGGCGGCTCGAAGCCGCTCCGGAGTGCCACTCGAAACGAGCCTCGGCAACATATACGGCTGGCGGATCGAAAACCGCGAGCTTCGAGCACTCTGAACCATCGGGCTGCCAATATTTATTCCACCCCTGCGTTATTTCACCTGTTAACCCACCGACGATACATTATGTATAAAAAGTACCTGGAATTTCGCATTCCGAAACCCGTGGTACGTGTAGCCGTACAATGTTTCTGTATATATATATCTGTAGACAGCTAAGTCGTTCTAATGCCGAATTCAATTGCGATCCGTCAGCCATTGTGTCTGCAGCAGAGGTAGTGGAAATTTTATTCGGATAACAGGTGAAAGATACAAGCTAACGAATAATATTTTATAGGACAGTATCGAATAAATATCCAATCGAATACAAATTTATCTGTATAAAAATTTATGGAATAAGAAAAAGAATTTAGTTCCACGATTTTCCATCGAGGACCCCTTGAGTTGATTCTTCCTTAATTTTAATCGGAAAAGCGATCATTTGAATTTCTCCGTAATTTTAATTGAAAATACAGTGTTTTATCTTAGAAAAATTATGATCCCAGAAAAAGATACTTTTAATATTAAAAATCGTGCAGAAATTCGTATTTTATGAATTTTTATATAATTGGCACGCTTTTAAAGATTATTATTCCAAACAGGTGCACAAAATTTTCGATTCGTCCACCACAAATTATTTATCCCTGTAGCTAGAAATAGATGCTTACGGATAGTGACCCGCTCATGCAGCAGTTTTATGTGATCCCTTCTTATTTATGGCTCCTTGGCGGACATTAACTTGCATTACGACCGCATACATATCAACTGCTAAATGTTTCCAACTATACCATGTGAGGTGCATCGTGAATACGATTAATAACATCCGGGATCCATCGAAGGAAGTTGGAGTCGCTGCGTTAAGCGTAGAATCATGGTTTACGATCTTCAGAAACATGACTTTTATTATTATACATTATATGAACAGCACAACTGTGTAGTAATATTCATGCTGTAGAATTTCTATGAAAAGCTTCAGCAATAATCTTTTTAATCTCTCGCTTTATAATCAGTGGATAAACAAATAGGGCTTTGCGAAGAAATTAATTTCCGGCGGAATAACAATTGTTTGCAAGAAGTTCTCATTCAAAAGACATCCTTGCAAGTTGCATTGTTTCTTAAAAATCTCTAACAATTACTGTTTACCAAATATTCCAAAAAGTCACTGCGTCTTAAAATTTCAAGAAAGTGATTGTTTCTTAAAAAATTGTTAATTTATTATCTCTCAAAACATCTAAGAAATCGTGTTCGTAGACAGCTGCCAGGCAAGATTGGCTGAATGATTTCGTTTCGTCTCACCCGGTATACCAATTAGGAGAGAACCGACACCTTACGACAATTTACCCAGGTTCGCTTATTGCTCCCGTTTTCGATAACCGTGTCGATGCGGTGATTTCCTCGACGACCCCGCGACATTTATTACCCAACAGCCGCGACTCACCTGTGTACGGTAACACGTGAAACCTGCGACTCGGTTAGCTCACCGCGAAGGTGGTAATTCCGGTGTTACCGTATCGCCTGGTAAAATCTAACGAGAACAGCCCCGCACGCGAAACCGCGCGCAACTTTTCTTGGACTTTTTCCCGATTAGCTGCTACCGTACACGCTGCGGAGCGGGGCCATTTATTTCGTGGCATGTCCCGGACGGGCTTCTGGTACATTTCAAACACGTGAAATCGTTAATCTCCGGTTCGTTATAGCGCGCATTCGAGTGGCTCCCGCAGAATTTATTCGCCGCCGCTGTTTACACGGAACTGTCCAGATTTTATTTAACAGTTTGTCTTCCGCCCGGATCGCTCCGTTATTATTCAGCCGCCGCGAAAAATTAATTTCTCCGCATGGCGTGTTCCGGCACGGGAAATTCAGTTAGAGTCTCGCGAAATCCGAGGAGATGAAGATAACCGTGATAAATAGGCTGCAGATCTGGAGACACGTATGTTACATGCAAACCGCTAAACGCGAGGAAACGTTGGCTAAAGTTAATTGCGTTACTATTTTATTTCCATTACAAAGAGCTCTCTGATCGATATAAGACATTGTTTCTTTCTTCAAATTTCCATGAACAATGCATAGAAATGAGAATTTGCACGGAGATTTACAATGTCTTGACTCTTTCAGCTTTCTTCCACCGAACGAATTGTTTCATTGTTCAAGTATATTCGTTGCTGCTGACGTTAGCTATTGTTTCCAGTATTTCGCTGATTTGTATAATTGTTATACATAAATTTCTATAAAAATCATTGCAACGCTTTAAGATAAATAAATACTTATAGTTCACTTATAGTGCTCGCTTTTCCAAGAAACCTTGAAGAAAAAGAATCACAGAGTGATCAAGATTTCTATCTTGCGGCACCTTTCTTTCAGTCAGACGTGAAAGCAACGCGCAATTAGGTCAAACGGAAGCTCTCTCGAATAAAGCCGTCAATGTCCAATTACCGATTTTTATATATATTTTTTACAGGCTCTCCGGGAAGTCGTGGGAAATAAACATCTTGACAGGTTTCTCGCGCTTGTTACCTACGGTAAAGGATCATAGTTCGCGGTGGCAAGGCATTTTACTCGGCGGACGTCTTGCGCTTATATCGAATCAGGGTTGGCCCACCTTCGATGATACTCGGAGGAGTTTCCGGGCTGCCGGTAGTGGACCGTAAAGCGGGAAACTTCGCTGCTAATAGGCTGGTAATCTATTAACAAACTTGATCGTCGGGGTCCGTCGGTAATCCCTGTGTTCCTGGAAACTTGCTGTAATGGAATCAAACGGACGGACACCGTCGAAACCCCGCGTCCGGGATTCAAACTCTTCCGGATCAGCGGCGGAGTCGCTCTCCATCAAATTCGAATTAAATGCGAAGAGGCCACGTGGCTCTCCCAGTTGTAAGATTTCCTCTTGCCACTAATGCCTCGAAGATCATTGTCTTGGGATCGAGACGGACTCCGCGGGACCCTTAAATCTGTTGCATCGCCGGAATTTTCGCAACAATTGGTTGCTATATTTATTTGTCATTTGAATGTCATTTGTCATTATTTTGTAGTGGCAGGGCATTTTGAGGTATTTATATTCGCGATATGGGTTTTTCTAGTTTATTAGTTATGGTTCTGAATGGCAGATTTATATTTGAATATTTTCTATACTTTTCTCTTATCACAAATTGCATGTATCTTTTATGTGAGTGGATTAGAATCGTGGAGGACCAAGTTTTTATGACGTAAGTCAAAATTTTCGAAAATATAATTCTAACCCACACATGTGTAACAATTCTTATTACAAATTTAATATATTCTTTATATGCAATAATTCCTATTAAAAATTATATCTGTATTCTCTGAGCCCTGGTAATATTTTACTGCATTGTACCTTAAATTTCTTATCGCGTTATATTTATATCAACGCTTTGTCGTTTTGATTGCTTACACATAAAACAGAAACACTGGCAGTGGGATGACTTTTCCGTTCAGCTTGTCGTGCACAAGTGGTAGATTCAACTGTACGGAATTCTATACCGTTCTTGTCTGATTGATTACACGAATGGCTTTGTCTCTGATCGTTCGTTATTCCTTGGAGACAAGAGGGATCCGCAGATTCGTTCTTCGCAGTCGCTGAATGTCGTAACGCACACGTTTTCTCTTCCTTGAGCACCGGGTTTTTCGCATAAAGTGACGGCGATGCTCGTATATCATACTTAAAGAGAAACGTAAAGCTGTATAGGATTGCGTCAAAGATCTTTCAGCGCAGAGAACGTGTCAAACCGGTATACGTGTAAACAATGCTATTTACTCAGAATCTACGGAAAATATTTGGCTGCAGAATTTGCATTGCGATGCGTAAGTAGAAACATTGTGCAAACATAACGTGTACAAGAAAATATTTTCGAGAAATAATTTATGGGAAGTATGATTAAAAAAAATCTCTGAAAAATTGCAATTGTATAAAGCAATTTGTAAGAAACAATATGTATGAGAAAAATTCTAAAACAAAGTATTGTTCCTTGCTGTAAGGATAGCATAATTTCTGTCAAAGGATAAAGGGATGGAAGTATATAAGGGAGAGGGAGGCAGGACCTCTCAAAACCCACTTGAATTGATAAATAAGAAAACCATTAAACTAATTTACACGAGGTGGAAGGAGCCCCTAATCACGTCTCTTATCCAACGCATAATTTAGCCAATAATAATCAAAAGTCTGGAATGAAAATAAAGTAAAAGTTGTTAGGAAGATACACGGGGAAACAAGACGCTGACAAGAATCAGGAAGCATTGCTTGTTTACAGCTGGTAACATTCGAGTCCCTCATTTCGTATAAATTACGGCTGACAGGAAGGGATCATTTTACCCTACTTTCACGAGAGCGTTAACAAGGGTGGGGCTGGTAGAAATCGGTCCTACGCTATTCTCTGTGCCATGTTTACAGCAAGGAACAGCAAACGATCCCGAAAAGATTCAGTTTCCAAAGTTCCCTGAACAATAAGAAATTAGCATACGCAACACCCTTCCGTTCCACCCCTAAGCCCGCCCGAACACCGCAACAAAGCATCCCTGTTTCCGAGAGAAAGTAGCGAGGCGCATAAAAATAGCCCGGCAGATGCTTTAAAGTGGATGTTTTTTGCTTCAGGTGTCGCGGAAGGTGATCTCGACGTCGAGGCGCCGGACACGAGGGAAGCCCACGAACGAAGGAGAAGAAGAAGAAGAAGAAGAGGAAGAAGAAGAAGAAGGAGCCGCGGGTTTATTTCGGTGCTAATTAAGTGGTGGCGTCCGCGCACGGTCGCGCGAGCGAGTGACCGAGTGAGCGAGTGAGCAAGAGGCGTGTCTAATTGGCACGGGTACAACGAGGCAGGCGATCCTTAATTGGTTAATTCGCGGGGAGGCCCTCGACGAGCGAATGCGTGGCCGCGCGGCCGTGTGTCGCAGGATGCAGTCGCGCCCGACCGCCTCGGGATAATAATCGCCACGGGATAGGAATCGTCCTGTTACGCGGGAACCGTCGCCGGGACACCCTGCCCACGAAAACGCCTTTACGATAATCCGAACGACCTTCTTTCTCTTCTATGACAAGTTCCTGCAGTACGTGACCAAATTCGCCACCATGACCAGCGGGCAGAGGAACAAGTCCGTGGTGCATCCCGAGCAGCGATATGCCTACATGCCTTGTCCCCTGTACGATACCGGTGAGTACTTTTAATTATTCGTTTGCATTTTTTTAAATTGCGAAAGCAGTGTTGGTAGCGATAGACTGTGGATCTTTATGCAGGTGTAAATTATTTTGACACTATACTTTAGATCCTGTCGCGAATTAATTTAATTTTTGAAAACCCTCTTCGTGTCATACTTTCACGCCACCACAATAATTGAAAATTTTATTTGAGATTTGATATTACATATTCTGTAAGGATAATACAAGAAAGGGATCTTTGAAAACCAATGGGCTTTCTAAGTAAAGCATATCGAAATATATTTAGAAATAGAAGTGTTTAAATAACGAAACAGTTTCTTCACTACAGGGGTAAATGAACTTATTGGTTAGCTAATTAAAAATTGTTATTATAATGTTCCAAAATATCATTTGTCTTACTAAATTTTTTTATATTTATAAAATACTGTTTATACTGTAATTGTTTGTGAATCATACGACTTACAGTTAAGTAAGAAAATTGCGTTAAAATGGCTTCGAGGTTCTGTTTTTCGGAACATTTTATCGTTAGCACAGAGGGATCAACGGGGCCACGATAAGTACTTTTAATTATCTTGTGTAAAGAACCTTGAGAACCCTGATTTGAATTTTGATACATTAACCCTCATCCATCACTTTTCCGACCTCATTTGCCTCTTGCTGAAAAGACAAACAATTGGATTTACCAATCTCTTCTCTGCAAGTGAAAAAGCTGTCACCAGACAAGAGCAATTAAAATTAACTAAGCGACATATAGATGATTTTCAAAAGTCGGTCATAAATGTTGCCCTACTTCGAATATTGTATTTCGATAGTTTATTCCCGAGTTCTATATCTTCCTGTACGAAATAACCGCGTAAACATCCACAGTCTATTTAGTTCGACAGTGGTTCTTCACGGAGGAAGTAGAAGTTCGAATTAATTTCCCTCGTGCAGACTCGATCCATAAACATGTTCCACTTAAAACAGCGGCTCGCAAAGGACGCAATCTCGCGTTTAATTAATTCGCCCGCAGAAATTTAAAGCGCCCTTTGTAGGCGGTAAGGGACAAAGAGCATATTTTGTGGGCCAAATTGCTCCCTCCAATAAGAATCACTGCGGCACCTCGCCGCCCCCCCCCCCCCCCCCACCCTTAACTAGTTTTACGCGCGGGGATTCGAATTCCCAGAACTCGTGTATTTTACGCGGCCATTTAATTCTCGCGAGACCCGAGACGTTTTCATATTTGAAAGCCACAGTTTAGACCATAAACTACGAACAATTGGCTGGGGTTCCTCCGATTTTCACCCTCTCGAACGAGCGTAAAAGCCAGCGATAATAATATTAGAAAGTTCGATCGGTCTTCCATATACAGAATTATTTTTGCGTGTAAGAAAGGGTTTAAATTCCGATCGAGTGTCGAATCGAACGACGCGTAATCGGATTTCCCGTTTGTTGGCAAGATTTCCTATTCGGTTTCGCAACGAGTCGATTCAGAGTTACATACTAGGAGCCCGCCGATGCGTGCAGCTTCAGTCCGTCGGACCACCGTTTAAGGGTCGAAATTTTGCAATTAATTGGGCCGCGCGTCAGTGCGAAATTGTACGTTGGTTGCAAACTCATTGGGGGAATTAATTGAGATGAACGCGGACTGATATGCAGCGGCCGTGGAATGTACCCGGCGTGGCAATCAATTTTAATGAAAAGTTTCAGTAATTCCATTTATTCGGCGCACGCGTGACGATATAATTGACGTAAACAATAATTGCTTGACCAGAATTTGCGGTCACGGTGTAGGACTTGTCAAAATTCGTTCGTATTATTAGGCGGTGAATATTTCATGAACGATTTCATGGAAACCAGAGGACGATTATTAACAATGCGTAATTTGTGAAACAAACTGCGGATAAACTATTGGGTTGTTCGGAAAGTAATTTCGTTTCTAATATTTATAGGAAAACCTTTTTTGGGAACAATCTGCGGGAAACAACTTATACGAAAACAATTTTATAAAACAATTGGCAGCACAGTTCTTTAAAAAACAATTTCAGAGCGTTCGACTGCAAAATGTTCCATGCAAATCTACTTCGCAGACGTTCTTAAAAAAGTAAACGACTGAAACGGAGTTGCTGAAACTTCTTTGAGAGACCGCGAGTCCGAGTACGTTCCGTTCCCGCGAAAATATGTTTAATCGTAGATTCGCTCTTTCGGAGGGGGTTGAGAAAAAAGAAAATCGAACGGGATTTGCACGTCGGAACTTCCGTCGCCGAGCGCTTAATTAGGAAACTTGGCGATTCTGTTATTCAGATGAGCCGCGTGTACACAAAAGAACTGTTCGCGCGCGCGCGAGCGTCCGCCTTAGAGGGTAGTAACAGCTTAATAAATATTGATGGGGAGGGTAACTCGAGGAATAATCGGATATTTATGTCGGTCGTAAATAACGCCGGGCAGCGCCTCCGTCTCCCTCTGAAAGCTCGGCAGCAGCCACCCCTCCCTCCCCTCACTTCCCCTTTTTATCGAACGCAAAGAAAAGACCGCGAAACTTTAATGTAACGAACCAATTAGAAATTGTAGTCGCGAGAAGGATCTCGCCCGGCGAATAGAGAAGTTCGAAAGAGTTGCCGGCCCGGGGTTCAGCTTTATTAGCCCCGAAATGATATTTAGATGCAAAGTAACTCCGGGACATACTTGCGGGAGAGTCCGACAAAAGTCCGCTCTCGTTCCGAATCGAGAACTTTTCGACCGCTATAGGAACCCAATTTCCTTTGGTACGAAGTGCCGCGGCCAAGTTTCGCCGCCGGATCGACGGGAAATCTTATAGAACGTGCCCGACGAGCACCGTTTGCATACCGATGGCAAATAACAGGCGAGCGGGGAACAGCAATCGACGGCTGCTCGCCGAATCCGCGCCTTCCTCCGCTTTGTTTTTTCGACATTCTTGTCGCCGAGATGCCATTTTTCTCGCGCCAGAATTTCTGCGAAAGTTGCCTCGTTTCGGCAGGATCTCCCATCGTTGTCTAACAAGTGCCGTCGCACTCGTAGGGGTGATATCGTGTCAGCTGTCCTCGTGCCATGCTAAATAGCAGATTATCGTCGCGATGCAGTTTTATAGTTGATATTCGACGACGAATTTTTGTATTTTCTTCAAGTAGAAACGCAGTGAAGTTGTCGCAGTGCTCGAAACTACGTCGACCAATTCTTTTTATACGCGTCGTACTCGTATCAGGGAGACGCTGATGGAAACAGAGTGCTCGAGCGAAGCTGTACCCTATCTCGTTTAGACGATGCCGACGAATGTTCGTTACTTTTTTGACGAGCTTCGTTTAGCACTCTTAGATTGAATGTATCCCTTATGGAACGATTTATAGAAATTGAGAGCGAGGAAATTCGTTTCTGTTTCTACTAAAGATTTTACAGCATTGCAAGGAGGATTGAAAAAGATATGTTACAACAATACCAATGTTACCAGAACGAATTGGAAAATGGCTGTTATATGGATAACAAACAGATCATATTTCTAGATCAGATTTTGCAATTGTAACACTAAACGTACCAAGAGGGGTCAAATGACCCCTTTTGAAAGTTTACTTTTCTAATTCTTACATTTATTGTTATTTCTGTCGGTCATTTGACTTTCTGTAAATTCTTATATCATCCGATTATTCAATTTCCCACTTTCCGTTTTT